>NW_027507752.1:37532-637532 GCF_037356315.1 Lithobates pipiens | reverse complement strand
CCGAGATCGTAGTTGCGGTATGTCAGACTGACACCCCGCAACAACGATCGCTGCGATGCGTGCCCCCGGGGGCGTGCAGAGGCTCAAAATCCCGAGGACGTCATATGACGCCCAGCCAGGATTTTGAAACCACTTTGTCTCCGTCATTTGCCTATAGGGCGGGCGGCAAGTGGTTAAATATTGAAGATTTGCCATGTTATGGGGAACATCTAGAAATGTTGATTGTGCCTAACAATACCCTGAAAGATTTACCTTTGTCTTGAATTCTTCCTGGAAAATAGCATTACACTTCCTAGTATGTGAGGCTCCTATTTAAAGCAGAGTATAGAGAAGTCAATGGGTAGATACACAAGCAGAAGAACGAGATCTAGGTAGTGACTTCCTCCAAGAAGCAGCCCTAATCCTCCTCTTCTAGGGTCCCCCGCTGGTGTTGTGGGTTCCTGTTCCTTGATTAGAGTCCCCATAGCAAGCCATTTGTGAATGCTCGCTCCCGAGCCCCCCTTTTTGTGCGTCAGTTTGCTGTCTCTCAGCCAGTGAGGAGGCAGGCAGCAAGGACAGCAGCCGCTCTTGTGTATATCACTGGATTGGGATCAGGCTCGGGTAAGTGTTAGGTAGATGGGGGGGAGCTGCATACTGAAGGTTTTTCACCTTAGTGAAAAATTACTGCTTATAATGCATGAAAGTAAAAAAACTTTCAGGCTTTACAACAATTTTAAGCTCACCGCCCATTACAATCTGATTGTACAGTACATCATCGCTAGAGCTACCATCAACAGTGTAGTGCAAGGACCCGCCTGATTGGATAGAAATTGATTGGACAGATTAGTAATGAAGACTCTACAAAGATTGTACAGTCAGGCTCAGGCCGTCTTTAATATTGATTGGACCCTGGGCAAAAAAACTTTTCTTGGGCCCCCCCCCCCCCCCCATGCAGTTTTGCTCTTCACCTGCTCTGAGACATACAATGAATAGCAGCTAGACTCAAAATCAATGTACTGAATCAGATCAGGCAGCTATTGCGATTGGTTACCAGAAGTTACAATGTATCATTACCGCTCATTGACTGGTTGCTAGAGGTTACAGCACACATTACAGTTCACTGATTAGTTGCTAGAGGTTACAGCACATGATTTCTGCTTGTTGATCGGTTGCTAGAAATTACTGTGGATATGTCCTCAGGGGGGCATGATATACATATCAATGCTGCTGGCCTCAGCTATTTACATATGAATGCCGGTAATTTACATGTAAACACAGAGTCTGCAGGTGAGTCATCTGTACACAACAATAGGGCAGAGCTGGGCAGCATTAGTAGCAGCACTTCACGCTGAGATATCAGGACACAGCACAGGACTAGAACCTCAAGGGACGAGGGAATTTAAATCAGGATAGTTGGCAAGTATAAGGGAGCTGCTTTGGGCCCCACAACAATGACAGGGCCCAGGGCAGCTGCCCCTTTTACCCTGCCTTAAAAACGTCCCTGGTCAGGCTGCAAGGCGCCCTTACAGAGAGCATAGTAGAGCCAAGTCAAATGAACTGCTTGATGATACAAAGATGTCTAAAGATCGCACTTGGCACTCAATCACACTTGTGGCTGCTCCTGTCATCCCTCTCTTATGAGTGGTTGGTAGGTGGATGGGAGGCGATATGCGATATGTCACCTCCTTACTGCCTGTTTTATCTCTGAAAAGCCGACCCCACCGCATGCATTACACAGTCGCAGGACAGTTGTAGCGTGGCTCCGTTCCCTGGAATCAGGGCAGGACTTAGGGTGGTGGGGGCCCCTGGGCTTGACTCACTTTCGGGCCCTACCTTCTATACATTACCGTATTTATCGACGTATAACACGTGCCGGCGTATAACACGCACCCCAAGTTTAGGACGGAAGTTTAAGGAAAAAAACTTACATTTAAATTCCCATCAATGCAGCCTCATCAGTGTCCATCTGCAGCCTTGCCCCAGTGTCTCGGGTCCTCTTGGCGGCTCTCGGTGGCTTTCGGCAGCTCTCGGGTCCTCCTGGTGGCTCTCGGCGGTTCTCAGGTCCTCTCGGCGGCTCTTGGTCCTCTCGAAGTCGCGAGCGCATGCCGGGAATAGCCGAGTTTACTTGTCTCAGCTCACAGTCACGCCCAGTCCCTGTGTTATGTCCATCATAGGGTGGGACTGGGCGTGACTGTGAATGGAGTCGAGCCGAGTACAGTCGGCTATGTATCTCAGTGGCGCCTGCGGGGCCCCCTATTGGGCGGGGCCCATGGGCTTGAGCCCAGTCAAGCCCAATGGTAAGTCCAGCCCTGCCTGGAATGTTTCATGCTTGACAGCGGTATTGCGACAGGAAGGCAGGAGCATTGAGATAGGAAGACAGCCGATTGCTCAATTCAAATGTCAGGACCTGCAGCAGACAAATGAGAGGTTCTTGCTTATTTTATTCTTGGTTTTGCAGGAAATTAGGAATCGATCCGCTGCTTTCAGGCAGGACAACAATTATTTTACGGAGGCAGGGGGTAGCCCTGAGAACCTGAAGAAGAATCGATACAAAGACATTCTACCATGTGAGTATAAAGCGGGTTTCAGTGTACAGCTTTCAGGGGGGGGGGGGGAATCACCTAACTGAGGTGGCCATAGACACAGGCACACTGTGCCCAACCCTAAAACTGTTCCATTACCTATCCTCTTTGTTTTGTTTCAGATGATCAGACGCGGGTTCCCATCACATTTCTTGCAGAGGAAGTTGGCTCCGACTACATCAATGCAAGCTTTATACAGGTGATGACTGGCTACCATTGGTAAAACAAAGCTGCCAAATTTTAAATATTTTGTTCAGTTGTCAGCTTGATGCAAGTGCCACTTCCCAGCCCCAATCCCATATTCATATAACTTTCTATTACTTGTCTCTTTCCACAGGACCTGATTCACAGTAAAGTGGACCTATCATCAAATATCTTTTTCAGATTTAGTAGGGATTAATGAAATGCAGAGTTTGTGTTTCGCCAACATTTGGGGGAAAATTGGGTAGTTTGGTAAAAAAATGTTTTACCTTATTGGCTAAATGCATTGAAATTATAGGGGATGGCAAAATGATAATGGCTACTGTGGGTTACAGAAGTGATGTTAACCACTTCAGCCCTGGAAGATTTTCCCTCTTCCTGACCAGACCACTTTTTGCGTTTCGGCACTGCGTTGTTTTAACTGACAATTGCGTGGTTGTGCGACGTTGCACCTAAATAAAATTGACGTCCTTTTTTTCCCACAAATAGAGCTTTCTTTTGGTGGAATTCGATTGCCTCTGTGGATTTTATTTTTTGCGCTATAAAAAAAAAAAAGAGCGACAATATTGAAAAAACGCAATATTTTTTACTTTTTGCTATAATAAATATCCCCCAAAAATGTATAAAGCAACATTTTTTTCCCTTAGTTTAGGCCGATACGCATTCTTCTACATATTTTTGGTAAAAAAAAAAAAATCGCAACCCAACCCAACCTTCATCTGCTTCTGGCTCGTCGGAAAGCTCTGTTTGGGGCAGTACAGGACCTGCTGCTGCACGGGGTGATAGTACCTGTACCGACACTGGAAAGGTTTCAGGGATTCTACTCCAATCTATTTGTAGTCCCAAAGAAGGAAGGGTACGTCCAATCCTGGACCTCAAGGCCCTCAACAGCTTTGTGAAAGTGCAAAGGTTCAGGATGGAATCAGTTCGCTCCGTGGTCGCTGCACTCCATAAGGGGGACTTCCTGGCATCCTTGGATATCAAGGACGTGTACTTACATGTACCCATATGCCTCAGGCATCAGAGGTTTCTGTGATTTGCAGTCGGTTCTGCCTCCGCTTTTCTCCCTTCAGACAAGCAGCAGACAGACTCTTCAAGCTGCGGTGAAGTTGTTGGTGAACCGCAGTTGGTTGTTGCTGCGTTACTGCATGCGAGTCCGGGGCCTCATGGTAGTCACTTTTGAAACAGTACCGTACGCTCAATTTCACACTTGAGTCTTGCAAAAAGAGATTTTGTCAAAATGGGACAAATCTCCATTATCCCTGAAATGTCAAATTCAGGTGAGCTAGCTAGCCAGGGATTCTCTTCTCTGGTGGCTGTCCAGGAGATCGTTTTTTCCTCTCCGTTGGACGGTGATCACAACGGACGCCAGCCTGACCGTTTGGGGGGGAGTTTTGGGCGTACAGTCGGCCCAGGGCCTTTGGATGCGGGAAGAATTCCAATTGCCTATCAATGTGCTCGAGCTTCGGGCGATCAGGTGGTGCCTCTCCACATGGTCACGGAGGCTGCAGGGGCGTCTGGTCAGGATCCAGTCGGACAACGCCACAGCGGTGGCGTATGTCAACCATCAAGGAGGAAGAAGGAGCTTGGCTGCAGCACGGAAGGTTGCTCACATCCTACAGTGGGCAGAGCGGTACGTGCCGGCCCTGTCGGCCATATACATTCCGGGAGTAGAAAACTGGCAGGTGGACTATCTAAGTCATCAGATGCTGGACCAAGGCCAATGGTTGTTGCATCTGGATGTATTCCAGCTCATTTGCCTAAAGTGGGGCACACCAGATGTGGATCTCTTGGCCTCTCGGCTCAATCGGAACGTGCAGGTTTGTGGCCAGGACAAGAGACCGTTGGTGGCTCCATGGGGGTATTATCGGTGGATTTATGCCTTCCCCCCGCTCAGGCTCCTACCCCGTCTGCTACACAGAGTGGAGGCCGAGGGGACGGTAATTCTGATTGCCCCAGATTGGCCTCGGCGTCCTTGGTACGCCGACATAGTAGGAATGGCAGTGGATGTTTCTTGGCAGCTGCCGATGCGAGAGAACCTTCTGTCACAAGGTCCAATATTTCATCCTGCTTTACTGTCGCTGGTTTTAACGGCATGGCTGTTGAAAGCCAGGTGCTAACGGACCGAGGACTGTTGGATTCGGTAATCTCCACTATGCTGAGGGCACGGAAGTCATCTCCTCTAAAAATGTATCATCGTACATAGAAGGCCTACATCTCCATGTGTGAGGAGAGGGGGTGGCGTCCGTGTACATATTCAGTTTCCAGGATCCTGCTGTTTTTGCAGCGAGGAGTGGATCAGAAACTTGCATTAAACACCATTAAGGGGCAGATATCAGCTTTGGATGTCTTTTTTCAGCGACCTTTGGTGACTCATTCATTGGTGAGTACGTTTGTTCAGGGGGTTTGGCATGTCACGGCACATTCTCCCAGGGCAATTGGTGCCTCCTGGGCTTTCCGACATCAAGCATCCATTTCCCAGGTGTGTAAGGCGGTGACCTGGTTGTCCGTTCACACTTTACAAAATTTTACAAGGTTGATGTGAGCGCATCTGCGGATGCATGCTTCGGCCGCAAGGTTTTGCAGGCAGCCGTTTAAGGTTGCAACTCCTCTGTTGAGGAGTTCTTGTTATGGGTGGAGTTTATTTTCTTTCTGTTCCCACCCCTCGTTTTTGACACTGCTTGGGGACGTCCCTAAGGTCAAGATTAAAGGTGGTGTGTCTGACAATGAACAAAAGAGAAAATAGGATTTTTGTACTCAAAGTAAAATCCTTTTCTCTGAAGTTCATTGATGGACACAGCACCCACCCCTCCTATTTATGTTTGTACTGCTTTTTGATGAACTGAGCTGCTGAAAGCAGAGTGAGGGGTTACAGCCAGTAGGACTGCCCCCTGGGCGGTACTGTGCATTTTTTACACGTTCTGCCTAGTCCTTTCCTGAAGGTGGCGATATAACCCTAATGTCAAGATTAAAGGTGTTGTGTCCGTCAATGAACTTCAGAGAAAAGGATTTTTCAGTGAGTGCAAAAAACCTATTTCTCTTATATTCATCGAGCGACACAGCTCCTCTCTTAGACCATTGGGTTGTATACCTTTCCCTTTAGGAGACACTAGGCAAAGTTGTAACACAACACTCAGAACTTTCAGTTCCGCCCAGTTGAGAGCCAGGTGTTGAGGAACCGGGGTCTGTCGGACTCGGTTATCCCAACTATGTTGAGAGCACGAAAAATTTTCTTCTTGGAAAATATATCATCATTCCTGGACAGCATACATCTCCATGTGTGCGGAGAAAGGTTGGCATCTGCGCTCTTTTTTCCATATCCAGAATCCTGCTGTTTTTTCAGCAAGGAGTAGACCAGAAAATAGCGTTAAGTTCTATTAAGGGGCAAAAATTTGAGCTTTGGCTGTCTTTTTTCAGCGACCCCTGGCGTCTCACTCATAGTGAGTACCTTTGTTCAGGGGGTTCGTCATGTAGTCCCTCCGGTGCGTCCACCTTTACTCCCATGGGATTTGAACCTGGTGTTATCGGCGCTTCAAGACCCGCTGCTTGAAAATATCAGGGAGTTTCCCCTGTTGACTCTTTCCTAGAAAGTGGTCTTTCTAGTGGCCATCACCTTGGCCAGGAGGGTCTCAGAACTGGTGGCCTTGTCTTGCAAGTCGCCTTATCTGGTTATCCATAAGGATAAGGTGGTGTTGTGTTCGTAACTGTCCTTTCTACTGAAGGTGGTCTCGGCTTTTCACATTAATGAGGACATTGTGTTACCATCTCTCTGTCCTAGGCCAAAACACCCTAAGGAGGTGGCCCTTCACGCTCTGGACGTGGTTCGGGATCTGAAAGTGTATTTGTCTACCACTGCTCCCTTTCGGAAGTCAGACTCGATGTTTGTCTCAGTAGCTGGTCCCAAGAAAGGCATGGCGGTCTCATCAGCCACCATTTCCAGGTGGATCAGACAGATTGTAGTACAAGCCTACGCCTTGAAGGGGCAGGTGCCCCTCTTTCCGGTTACGGCCCACTCCAGAAGGGCAATCGGAACGTCTTGGGCCTTCCGACACCAAGCGTCTGTCGCTCAGGTGTGTAAGACGGCGACCTGGTCGTCTGTCCATACGTTTACCAAGCTCTACAAGGTAGACGTCAATGCATCGGCTGATGCCTGTTTGGCCGCAAAGTTTTTGCAGGCGGCTGTATAGTTGCAATTGAATATGCAATATTTTTAAGTTTTTTAGTTTTTTTCTGGTTTTTCGATGCATTGCTTCCGCTTTTTTTTTTTTTTTTTTGTGCGGTTGTAGGTAGTCACTCCTGTTGAGGGTACCCTGATTTTGTGGTGGAGGTTTCCACACACTATTGTTTTGTGGGTAAAGTTTCACTAGTTCCCACTTGCCATGGTGGACGAGGTTTTTATGCTGTTTTTCCCACCCCTCGTTTGGCACTGCTTGGGGACGTCCCAATGGTCTAAGAGAGGAGCTGTGTCGGTCAATATAAGAGAAAATAGGATTTTTTGTACTCACCGTAAAATCCTTTTCTCTGTCGGTCGGTGAATTACAGAGAAAAGGATTTTACGGTGAGTACAAAAAATCCTATTTTTTGCAAAAAAAAATCAATATGCGCTTAGAGATTCTTTTTACCAAAAATATGTAGAAGAATACATATTGGCCTAAACTGATGAATAAATTAGTTTTTTTTAAATTTTTGAAGGGGTATTTATTATAGCAAAAAGTAAAAAAAAAATTGTTTTTTTTCTAAACTGTCGCTTTTTTTGTTTATAGCGCAAAAAATAAAAAACGCAAAGGTAATCAAATACCACCAAAAGAAAGCTATATGTGTGGGGAAAAAAGGACGTCAATTTTGTTGGGGTAAAGTGTCGCAACAACTGCTCAATTGTCAGCTAAAGCGACGCAGTGCCGTATAGTAAAAAATGGCCTGGTCATTAAGAGGGAAAATCTTCCGGTCTGTAAGTGGTTAATTATCATTGGTACATATTGTGAGAGGCCAGGAATGTATTAACATAGACTAAAGTTATATAAAGGTTCACTTTAATATACAGTTGTTTTTTTTTTACAGGGTGTAGACAATCAGCCACGATATATCGCCACTCAGGGGCCGCTAAGCCACACAGTAGGGGACTTTTGGAGAATGATTTGGCAGTACCAGGTTAAGGTAAGGCTTTAATTGTAAACGAATAGATTCTTGTTTGTAAAGTTGATTAATGTCCACCTAATGATTGTACAAAACCTTTACCAGGCACAGTGTGAAAAAACAGGAATAAAAACCCTTATCACATGTTTAAAGCGGGAGTTCGGACGTTTTTTTTTTTTTTTAAAGTCAGCGGCTACAAATACTGCAGCTGCTGACTTTTACAATAATGACACTTACCCGCCCAGCGCACCCGCGATGTCGGCACCCAAAGCCGATCTCTCGATCGTCTCTCGGGTGCTGCCGCCGCCATCTTGGGTATGGGAATCAGGAAGTGGAGCCTTGCGGCTTCACTTCCTGGTTCCCTACTGCGCATGCGCGAATCGCACTGCGCAATAAGGATGGTCCCCGCTGTCCCTGGGATCCATGTGTTTCCCAGCGGACAGTGGACGGACCCGCAGGAAGTGGCGTAAATATCTGCAGATTCTGCGGATATCTATGCCGGAAGTGGGTGCAGATACCTGTACTGTACAGGTATCTGCACCCCCCTCCCCCCTGAAAGGTGCCAATTGTGGCGCCGGAGGGGGGGAGGGTTCCGATGAGCGGAAGTTCCACTTTAGGGTGGAGCCCCGCTTTAAGCTAGGCATCATTTGCTTCTTAATGTGAATGCCACCCTATGACCCTATAGCCAATTTACTTTATAGGAAGCAGTGCTCAACCTCCTGGACTCTCTTGAAATATCCAGTGATATTGGATATGGTGGAATATATTTAATGTGATTGTAGCCATATTGGTGCAATTGTGACAGAGAAAATTGAGTACTGTCCGTGATACTTTTTTTATTTGAACTAACATACAATTTTTCAGGACAAGCTTTTGGGGTATGTCCCCTTCTTCAAGCGATGGAATATATTAAACTTCTCCAATCTGAGGGCTATTACATGGGGATTGGAAGGAGCTTGCTGAGCTCTGTGTAGGTTTAGACTTTCAGGAAATTAAAACTAGCGCTGGAATTTCAGGGCACTCTTATGGTGGATGATGGCAATGGAAACATGCGGCACCTTTCCCCCACCGCCTCTGCAGTGAGAACTGAGCGATCAAAACCTGCTGATCGCTCAGAACAGCTTGGGGGGAGGGGGGATCAGCTGGCTCAGTCTAACAGCATTGCAGCTGAGAGGCTGAGCCAGCAGCTGGTCCAGGAGCTTTAACCCGATGTCTGCTGAAAATGGGTAACGGGAATGCAATACAAATTGCATTCCTGTGATCCATAGGGGAAGTATATCCAAAAAAAGGTTTGGCTATGCTTCTCCTTTAAAAGTGGACACTGGACACAAAAACCTTCATTAAAATGTAGCACCCTGGAGTTTAGGCAGGGTTGCTCCTAAATTTACCTGCCAGGTATAGCTACATTTCTCTCTTTTGTCACTAGGGGGGGCTGGGTACCTGGTGGCATTAGATATGAGAAGGACAATGCAAGGTCAGATTATAGGTATATGGAACGAGTCCGTCGGACAATTCGATCGTGTGTGGGCTCCATCGGACCTTTGCTTGCCAAAAATCTGGCGGACTGGCGGACTTTAGAAATAGAACATGTTTTAAATTTTCCCACCGGAACTCCGCCGGACCGAGAAATCCGTTCGTGTGTGTGCTAGTCCGACGGACAAAAACCGACGCGAGGGCAGCTATTGGCTACTGGCTATGAACTTCCTTATTCTAGTCCGGTCGTAGGTCATAACGTTCCAATCCGTCGGACTTTGGTGTGATTGTGTGTGGCCAAGTCCGTTCATTCGGAAAGTCCGTAGGAACTCCGCCGAAAGTCCATCAGAAAGACCGTCGGACCTAGTCCCTCGAAAAGTCCGATCGTGTGTACGCGGCATTACACTTTGTATTAGGAACTGTTAAAGACTGTTGCCATAGAAGACAGCATTCCTACACATGCAGATGGGGCGTCTTGCTGGATGCCTTTTACTGCATGGCTGTTCTCCTATTGAAGTCTTGCCAATTAATCTTACAACTACCTAAGGGTGTCCTGACCCTAACCCTCTCTCCCAAAGTTCTGTTAAGAGAAATAAAAATCTCTTTTGCATTCAAGAAGTGTCTGGAGTCCAATGACTCTAACTCCTTTGCACCCATTATGCCGCACAACCCACCATATAGGATGTCAGCTATCTCTGGCCCTG
Source organism: Lithobates pipiens (assembly GCF_037356315.1). NCBI lineage: Eukaryota > Metazoa > Chordata > Amphibia > Anura > Ranidae > Lithobates > Lithobates pipiens. Next base: position 627,460 of record NW_027507752.1, on the reverse strand, counting down.
GAGGTTCTCATTAGACCAAAAGGAGGCCAGAGACCTTGCTACAGAAATAAATTCCTCAATACCCAAGCTGTATTTGGATAACCTGAGAAGGGGCGGAGACAAGACCAGTCACCCTGAACAAGGAGAGAGAGCAACCATGACTGGTCTTTATTCCAGGAAGCTCCTGTACAAAGAAAACGTTCCACACTACATTACTGCACAGATCTGGAATAACTATACAAAGCTAGGGTTGCCACCCTTTCTTCAAGTCAAACCCGAACACTTTAGCGGTGCACGACAATTTTTTTATAGTATAAACTATATATATATTTTGCTATTAAATAACATTTCTAATCATATGAAGTTAAGAACAAGAGTCCCCCTTTACATCAGAGTCCACAGAGTTCCCCTTTTACATCTGAACTCGCAGAGTTCCCTTTCACTGTAAGGGGGGGACTCTGCAGACTCTGATGTAAGGGAAAACTTTAACATAAGGGATGCTCTAGGAACCCTGATTTAAGGGTGGACCCTGAGAACTCTAATGTATGGAGAAGACTCTAATGTAAAGGGGAAACACTGTGGCCTCTGGTATAAAGGGGAAATCTGATGAAAGGGGTGCTCTGAGAACCCTGATTTTCCTTAGTGTACTTACTCAGAGGCAGGAGAGAGAAGGGGGGAGACTTCAGTCACAGACAGGGATGGATGGTGAGCTCACTCACCACCTCTCATCCAGATGTATCTGAGGCTGCTGGACTTCAAATTTCCGGCCCGACTTACTTTCCTATTCTGGGGCTCAGCACCAGGGATTGGAGTGTGGGCAGACACAGAGGGGTAGGGGTGGGGGGGGGGGGAGGCGCAGATCGTGCCCTCTTTCCTCTCCTGTGTGTGTGTTTGGGGGGGGGATTGTTAGGCAGTGTTAAAGATAGTAACAGACACTCTAAGCTTAGACAACTGCATGCAGCAACCCTGCTGGGAGGCCATAGTCCAGTTTAAATAATGTGTCCGGGTTTCAGGCAATCTGAAACCCGAACGCATGATTCCAAACCCGAACTGTCCGGGTGAATCCTGAACAGGTGGCAACCCTATACAAAGCCCCCCTAGATTTATGTAAGAATACACATGGCTCTTGTATTTGGACAACATTTGCTTGTCCCAGAGTTCAGCTTCAAAAGAAACCTGCAGAATATGGATTCTACAATTGCTGCTGACCTCTCCTTTAAAAAATTGCTTGTCACGCTGATCCCAAGGTTACAATACTGACTCACTAGTTGGCATGCATGTTGCACCTCAAAGACCTCTGATACTAACATTTTAAGAAAAGAATGGCACTTCCCCTTCCCCATATCTCTTTCACTACAGGTTTTCTTTAAGCACAGAAATAAGCTAGGCAGACCCGGACTTTGTATTTTCTTCTCAAACTTCCTCCTTTATTAGCTGTGAGATGACTATTAATATATATATATTTGCATTGTGGCTTCTTTACAAAAGAATATGGTCTCGCTCACAGTAAAAACCAACTACGCAAAGGAAGGTCTCTGAAACAGCTCATCACAATCAACTGATGTTTTTTTTTACATGGGCTTCATATACAGTGCCGAGTGCCCCACCGGGCTTCTATCATTAAAGGGATTGTAAAGTAAAATTTTTTATTTTTAAAAAATAACAAACATGTTATACTTACCTCCATTGTGCAGCTCGTTTTGCACAGAGTGGCCTCGAACCTCCTCTTCTGGGGTCCCTCGGCAGCTGTCTCTGCTTCTTCCCGCAAGTACTTCTCACGTTCATGCGAGCTCCCTCCCATGGTGAGAAGCACCTGGGGGCACGCTCCTGTGATACAGCCGGCGGCTATAGCCGCTCACTGTATAACACGGCCCCGCCCCCCCCGGTGCGCCACATCATTGGATGGCTGCGCTGCTTTCAATCCATCCACTGTAGCCAATCAGCGGCCAGGCTGAGCGGCGAAGAGGACGGCGGGGGTGAGCGTGGGATTTTCAAAGGGGTCGTGTAAGTAAAAACGGGGGGATGGGGGGCGCCGGCAGCGTCAGATGTTTTTTCACCTTAATGCATAGAATGCATTAAGGTGAAAAAACATTTACCTTTACAACCCCTTTAAGCCTAACTCTGGGCATTTTTCTTTATTTTTATTTTTTTTAGTTTTGGACAAAGAAGAGCCTTTTTTTTATTTTTTGTGACCCTACTGCTACTGGGGAGATTTTCTTTTGCTTCCTGTCCCTGAGACACAGCAAAATAAAAGGGGGGGGGGGGGGGGGGGTAGTTGCCATCTGGGCAGAAAAAAACAGACAGCAATAAAAACATTGTCATAGGTTCTAATCTTTCCCATATCTAATAAAACATGTTTACCTTTGTGCTTACATAGCTGGTAAGGTTGAATAACCACTTTCAGGGATGTACTGACTTTTGTTGCCAGCGGTTTAGACATTAATGGCTGTGTGTTGAGTTATTTTGAGGGGACAGGAAATTTACACTGTTATACAAGCTGTACACTCACTACTTTACATTGTAGACAAGTGTCATTTCTTCAGTGTTGTCACATGAAAAGTTATAATAAAATATTTACACAAATGTGAGGGGTGTACTCACTTTTGTGAGATACTGTATGTATATATATATATACAGTATGTGATCCTGCACTTCCACCTGCAGGGGGCCCTGCAGCAGCCTGCCACTTCTGTCATTATTCACAGCATTAGCCGATCTGTGGTTGTTGAGCACCTGCCGATTGTTGGGCAGAGATTCAGAATGGAGCTCTTCCTATGTAAACAGTGGATTTTGTGTTCCCGCAAAGCAGAGACTAAAATCCATCTCTTGCCCTAGTAAAAGCAGCACACATAGTAAACACTGGCTAGGCACACAGTTAACCCTTTGTTAGCCCTAGATGTTTAACCCCTTCCCAGCCAGTGGCAGTAGTACAGTGACAGTGCATATTTTTTAGCACATATAACTGTATTATGCCGCATACACACGATCGAATTGTCCGGCGGAATTGGTCCGGCAAACAATCCAGCGGACTTTATAACAAACAGACGGACGCTCCGAAAGTCCGGCGATTTCTAGCGTGATGACGTACAGCACGTACGACGGGACTAGAAAAAGGAAGTTCAAGAGCCAGTAGCTTCCTTCTCGTGCTTGCTTCTGAGCATGCGTCATTCTTAGTCCGCCGGACTAGCACACTGACGAACGTATTGTCCGCTGAAAGCCAAATCCAGCGGACAAATTTTGAGTCAAAACTACTTTCTAAGTCCGCCGGACTTTACGATGAAAAAGTCCGCTGGAGCCCACACACGATCGAATTGTCCGGTGTAATGCGATCCGGCAGACCTGGTCTGCCGGTCAATTTGATCGTGTGTATGTGGGATTAGTGTCACTGGTTCCCTCAAAGTGTCAAAAGTGTCAGTTATTGTCCACCGCAATATCGCCATTACTAGTATAGAAAAAAAAAATCCATAAATATATACCATAGTTTGTAGATGCTAGAACGTTTGTGTAAACCAATATATGCTTATTGGGATTTTTTTATTAAAAACATGTAGCAGAATACATAATGCCCAAATTCATGAAGAAATTCGATTTTTTTACCAAAAATTTTATTGGATATGTTATATAGCAGAAATGAAAAAATATTTATTTCAGTCGGTCTTTTTTTGTTTATGGCGCAAAAAAAAAAAAAAGTTCTCAAATACCACCAAAATAAAGCTCTATTTGTGGGGAAAAAATGACATACATTTTATTTGCATAAAGCGTTGCATGACTGCGCAATTGTTAGTTAAAATAACGCAGTGCAGTATTGAAATAAATGGCCTGGTCATGAAGGGGGGGGGTAAATCAGTCCATCCAGTACACCCTGAGTGTGTGTGTGTGTTTGCGTTTATGTCACTACCTTTTTCCATATCCCTGTACTTTGCATTCACTAAGAAACACATCTAAAAGTTTTTGGAATTTATCTACACTCCCACCACTAACTGTGGAATGGAGTTCCGCATCCTAACTACTCTAAGCCCTTGTACACACAGTCAGACATTCCGACGGAAAATGTCCGATCGGACCGCGTTTTCGGATAATCCGACCGTGTGTGGGCTCCATTGGACTGTTTCCGTCAGAATATCCGACCGATAAAGTTTTGGAGCTGGGCTATAAAATTTTCCGACAACATGATCCGATCGCGTCAGTTCCGATCGTGTGTAGCCTAGTCCGACGGGCAAGGTGCCACACATGCTCAGAATAAAATTCGGACACGGAAGCGCTCACTCAGGTAAAACTACGGCTCGTAATCGATATAGCACATTCGTCACGCTGCAATGTTAAAAATTCTTTCATGCAGCGCATTCTCTTTTTCTTTACAATGATACAAGAATGAAGTTGTTTTGCTGCTCATAGTCACACACACTTCTCACAAACTTATTTCTTTATTTTTTTTCCTCATTTCATGAATACAATATTTTAATTAATCACATCTACCCAATAATTTTTTATTTATTTTTTTGTTTTTAAATTTTGTGGTTGTTTTTTTTAATCAAGATCTCCTTTTTTTGACAGTTTGCTCAACTTTGCAATTTTTTTTGGTGTGTTTTGTGTGTCAACTTACCACAACACCATTATTATCTTTTTATTTTATTGTTTTCTTTTTTAATCTACAGGAGGTTGTTTGGTGTTGGTGCCCCTTGTTATTCATTTGACTTTGTATTTTTGAAATGTACCTGCCTACTCACAAATAAACTGTCCTTTTTGAAGTAAAACACATAGGCAAGTATTTCTTCAACCAAAAAAAACCTTTATTTAGGTGTCAGTAACAAATAAAGAGGAAGGCAACGCTGGAGAAACTGGGGAGATTAGCGAAGCCTTTGGCCCCAAGGGCACACATCAACTATTTAAACGCAAAAATCGGTGGCCTGAGGAGTACATGTCTGAGGGAGAGAAGTCTGGTCCTGAAGTCCATGAAACCCGGAACAGCAGCAGATGACATCTATGTTCCCAGGCTGTGGTACTACAAGAGGCTGCATCTTCTGTCAGACCAGACTAAACCCAGGTCATCACACTCTGGTCTTCCTTCCAGGCTTCCTTCCAGGCTGTGGCTGTGGTGCTGGAGGTGTGGCAGAAGGAGGAGGAGGAAGAGCATGGTCCAAGTCACACAAGTGTGTTGTTTGTGTGGTTTGGCCCAACAACCCCTTGTTGAGTGCGTGGATAATGAGCTCCTCACACAAGATCTGTTGCCCCTCCTCCATTTGCTGGAGTTTGCAGGCAGCCAAGGCGGCAAAGGCCTCTTGATATGTGAGGGTGGCTTTGAGGGCCGCTGAAGCCTCCCCGATCAGCTTCAGAGCCGACTCCTCCATATCCCCCCCCCCTTTCTGGCCCTTTTGGGTGGAAGGCGGAGGGGAGGGACTTGGAATTCAGTCAGGCTCCTCCGCCTGCCCACCTCTTGGCTGCTGCTTACCCCTGCCTCCTCCTGGCTTCCACTTTCCACAGCCTCCTCCTGGCTGCCACTTTCCACAGCCTCCTCCTGGCTGCCACTTTCCACAGCCACCTCCTGGCTGCCACTTTCCACAGCCACCTCCTGGCTGCCACTTTCCACAGCCTCCTCCTGGCTGCCACTTTCCACAGCCACCTCCTGGCTGCCACTTTCCACAGCCACCTCCTGGCTGCCACTTTCCACAGCCACCTCCTGGCTGCCACTTTCCACAGCCTCCTCCTGGCTGCCACTTTCCACAGCCACCTCCTGGCTGCCACTTTCCACAGCCTCCTCCTGGCTGCCACTTTCCACAGCCACCTCCTGGCTGCCACTTTCCACAGCCTCCTCCTGGCTGCCACTTTCCACAGCCACCTCCTGGCTGCCACTTTCCACAGCCACCTCCTGGCTGCCACTTTCCACAGCCACCTCCTGGCTGCTGCATTCCACACCCTCCTCCTGGCTGAGGTCTTCCTGTGTATGAAAAAGGGACATAGTTTTAGTTTTTGGTTCATCAAACACACACAATTTTCAGCTCAAGACTGTTGCAAATTGTTAACAAATAGAAAAGACGATCATTCTGAGCCCAGCATTTTTCATTCTTGGCCCAAATGTTTTGGCCACTACTGTCTATTGATATGTAAAACACTTTCTAAAATCAGCAATTAGTGATCAACAATCAAGCTAACATCATTCATTTTTACTCCCAAAATATGTACAGCAATACTATACCTGGCTCAAGATGGGCTCCTCCAGTTCTTCCTGAGTGGAAGGCCCAGGTTGGGCGTCGGAAGACTCAGCAGGGGTGGAATGTAGCATAGAAGGACGCGTGGAAGGAAGGGTAGAGAGGGATTCCCTCACATCAGCCTGGTCTGACAGAAAATGCATCCTCTCATAATACCACAGCCTGGGGACATAAACGTCATCTGCTACAGCTCCAGTTTGCATGGACTCCAGCACCTTCTTGTGCTCCCTCAGATATGTACTCCCCAGGCCTCCAATTTTATTTTTTAAATAGGTGGTGTCTGCCCTGGGGACCAGCGGCTTCACAAACTCCAGCAGTTTCTCCATCGCTGCCTGCCTCTTTAATTTGTTACTGTAGTGTGGATGCGTAGCTTGCCACAGACAGGGCAGCTCCCTGTACTTATCCATGAACAGAGGGAGGAAACTATGGTCATTAACTCTTGAGATCCGTGCTATAGCCGAATGACGGCTACAGCGCGGACCTGCTTTGCCAGGACTACGTCTATTGACATCGTCCCGTGCACGAACGGCCTGCGCGTCCCCTGAGGGGCGCGCGCGGCGCGCTCTGTGATCGGTGAGTCAATGAGACTCGCCTGATCACGGATCCGAGCAAGGGGTCGATCCCGACCCCTTACCACGTGATCAGCTGTCAGCCAATGGCAGCTGATCATGTGACAAAACAGAGCCGGTAACCGGCTATTTTTCCTCCTCGTGCTAACAGCGCGAGGAGAGAAAAAAAAAGCCGATCACCGGCAGCCGTAATCAGGCCATCAGTTCCGATCATGGCCAGCGTATTAGTGCCCCCCTGCCAGTAACCCCCAGAGAATTAAAAAAAGTGCCACCCAGCAGTGCCACCCATCAGTGCCCATAGTGCCACCCAGCAGTGCCATACATCAGTGCCCACAGTGCCACCTATCAGTGCCCACAGTGCCACCTATCAGTGCCCACAATCTGCCTCAACAACATTGCTGCACCTCAGTGCCACATATCCGTGCCCATCAGTGTCATCTACCAGTGCCCATCAGTGCCCAGCAGTGCCACCTATCAGAGCCACCTATCAGTGCCACCTATCAGTCCCATCTATCAGTGGTACCTATCAGTGCCCCTTAGTGCCACCCATCCGTGCCACCTATCAGTGCCCATCTTTGCCCATCAGTGCCGCCTTATCTGTGCCCATCAGTACTGCCTTATCTGTGCCTATCGGTGCCACCTTATCTGTGCCTATTAGTGTCGCCTTAATTGTGCCTTCTCAGTGCAGCCTATCAGTGCCCACCAGTGCAGCCTATCAGTGCCCACCAGTGCCGCCTCATCAGCGCATTTCAATGAAGGAGAAAAATGACTTGTTTGCAAAATTTTATAAAAAACTATTAAACATGATTTTTATTTTTATTTTTTGCATCTTTTTTTGTTTGTTTAGCAAAAAATAAAACTCAGAGCTGTAACTAAATACCACCAAAATAAAGTTCTATTTGTGGGAAAAAAATGATAAAAATTTCATGTGTGTACAGTGTTGTATGACCGCGTAATTGTCATTCAAAGTGCATCAGCGCTGAAAGCTGAAAATTGGTCTGGGCAGGAGGGGGGTTTAAGTGCCCAGTAAGCAAGTGGTTAAACCCATCCATATTCTCTGCAAGACACAACACAAGACAAACCTTAATGTCAGGCTAAACTCTACTAAATCTTGTCCCAATACAGGCCTCAATCTAGAAGCAGTATAGGCTAATGATGTACAAAGTTAAAAATTGTACCTTCGTTTGCACGATCGGCGCATCAGCTTCTGCCTCTGCTCACAGATCGTACGTACGACACACACACACACATTTCAGGTGCACTTTTGCAGTGCACTTGTAGTGCATAGTGGATTTGCCTTTAGTAAATAACACCCACAGTGATGTGTAAATTTCCCCAATCACGGCATTTTCATGACCCCACATATTTCTGCCATGGTGCTGAAAATGAGCAATATTTTTGTCAGTAATGCACTACGTACATTATCAACAAAAACAAGGTGTGTGTGTAGCAGACCCACAACATAATAAGATTATCTGAAGAAGAGACTGTGACCTCATCTTGCTCTGAACTTGGGTTTGCACTGTTGTAGAAAAAGGCCCAAAAAAACACAAAAAACCCTAGGAGACACCTAAAACAAAGCCAAGCAGTAAATGAAAACAAAGATTATTGGAGTTTCAAAGAAAAATGTATTGAAAAAATGCCTCTCAGACATTGTCTGGCATATCAATGCCCACAAGGTACTCCACATATCTGGATTGGACCTCACGGGCGCTTTGGGGGGGGGGGGGGGGGCAAGCAAGGACGAGCAGCTTCAAGGGCCTTGAGGTTCACATTTTCCATCAAGTCTGCATCAGGGCCAACTGAGGCCACATAGTTTACTGAATGTTTTTTCAAAAAATTGTGCAGAACGCAGCAGGCAAGCACAATATGATTTCGTTTATATTCCGCCATGTGTATTGGAGTAAAAAATAGGCGGAACCGGCTGGCCATTATCCCAAAAGTGTTCTCCACTACTCTTCTGGCTCTGGCCAGCCGCACATTAAACATCCTCTGATCCGGGGTGAGGGTCCTCATCGGGAAAGGCCGCATCAGGTGGTTTGCCAGAGCAAACGCCTCATCCGCAACGAAAACGAACGGGAGTCCTTCTACGTTCTCCTCTGGAGGTGGCAAGCCCAGACTGCCACACTGGAGACGCCAGTAGAATTCCGTCTGTGCGAACACTCCACCATCCAACATACGGCCATTTTTCCCCACGTCCACATACAGGAAGTCATACGTCGCTGACACCACCGCCGACATCACAATACTATTATATCCCTTGTAATTATAATAGTAGGACCCTGAGTTGGGGGGTGGGACGATGCGGACGTGTTTCCCATCAATTGCACCTCCACAATTGGGAAAGTCCCAACGGCTGGCAAAGTGGGAGGCCACAGTCTGCCATTCCTGTGGCGTTGAAGGAAACTGTGGAGTGAAACAAGACAAAAAATTAGTAATTTTGCACATCAACATTGCAAGCAGATTAGACACAAACATTTTTGGCCACTATCAGTATAACATTTTTGTAAATGAGTATTCAAAGCCTAAAGTATAAGGTCCCCTTATATTCCTCACCCCCCACCCCCATCTGATGGCCCATTGCAAAAAATTAGGGGGCAGGGATGTTTTGGACAGGTAACCCTCTCCACTTCATTGAGAGCTGAATGCAGAAATAATGTGTGATACTTTGGCCAGCCCCTCCTTACTTACACTATTGGCAGCCCACCGGACAGGTAAGAAGTGTCATAATACAAAAAAAAAGGAACAAATGGAAGCACATTTTGACATTCTGCTATTGCCTATCAAAAGAATAATAGGAGAAAAAAAACTTTAAACTGTAGCATTTGAAAGTATTGAGGCAGGCCCTTGCACTACATGCTTTGGTGAATTCCTCCATAAATGTGACCAGAAAAAAGGTAGGTATAGTGTGTATTGGGTTTGGCAAAGTGAGCAGATAGAGGATTGCTATCAGCTGACCTAGCAGTTGGGGTAGGGGGGTTTCTAATGAGTTTGGGCCAAAAAAAAATCTGACACTCTGCATGAATTTTAGCACACACATAACATTTGTACTCATTTTAGGGGGTGTTTAGGGGAAAGCAATACTATGGAGATGACAAAATATATTGCTAAGTGACTAGGCTATAGGTTTATGGCCCCAGAAGAGCATGCTGGGGAAGTAAGTGAAGGCAAATATGCACGAAGGACAAAAAAAGGAACTTTAAAAGCTTTCCAGCATGCAGGAGGACAAAGGGGCACAGCATATCAATTACAGCATATTGAAATCATGGTAATTAGGGAATGAGGAAAGAAATCCAATACATTAGCAAACATTAAATACATAGAATGTGATGTTAAAGGAGAAAACTTACCTTAATATAGTCCTTCTGCAGGACCTGAATGATGGTCTCTGGAATAATGATTTCCAGAGCCTGGGGGGAGATGCCTGTGGAGAACTTGAGATCCTGAAGGCTTCTCCCTGTCGCCAAGTAGCGCAATGTGGCGATGAGCCTCTGCTCCGGAGTGATGGCTTGCTGCATGCAGGTATCCTGCCTGCTGATATAAGGGGACAGCAAAGCCAACAGACGGTGAAAAACGGGGTCCGTCATCCGGAGGTAATTCCTGAAATCATCAGGATTATTCTCACGGATCTCACGAAGCAAAGGCATGTGCGAGAACTGGTCACGCTGGAGCAACCCATTCTTGGTCCACAAACTCCTCCTCGCCCTGTTCATGGACCGGGCTTGTGTCAAAGCTAAAAGCTCAACACCAAGCCCCTGCACAGCACAAACTCTACGACGAGTACGTACACGAAACATGGCTTTAAAGAGGTCGGCTGGTCAGAACGGACAACAGAAAGCACCGATAAACAGCAAGGCCTGAAAGAACGAACTGAAAACCAGAAACGAGCAGACAATAAGCAATGAAAATCAAAGCGTACTATACCAAGATATAGTCCACAATGACCAACAAATGCTAACTGACTACACGCACTGATAAGCAGATACGCACCGACAAGCACAAACTGAAGAGCAGTAACGATCTGAAGCACAAATCTGAAAAGCGCGAATCGTCTCTCACCAAACTTCTACTAACACGCGATAAACACGAGATCAGCAGAAGGATCCCAAAGGGTGCCGGACGTGGTGCTGAACTTCCCTTTTCTAGTCCCGTCGTACGCGGCTTGCGTCACCGCGTTCTTGGCAACCGGAAAATTCCGACAACTTAGTCCGACTGTGTGTATGCAACATCACTTCCGGACCACTTTCGGACTAAATCCGTCGAAATTTATCCAACGGATTTGGTTGTCGGAATGTCTGACCGTGTGTACAAGGGCTTACAGTGAAGATTCCCTTATGCATTTTAAGATTGAACTGCTTCTCTTCCAGGTTCATTGTGTGGCCATGTGTCTTTTTTAGAGACCTTAGGTTAACCACTTGCTTACTGGGCACTTAAACCCCCCTCAGTCCCAGACCAATTTTCAGCTTTCAGCACTGATGCACTTTGAATGACAATTGCGCGGTCATACAACACTGTACCCAAATGAAATTTTTATCATTTTTTTCCCACAAATAGAGCTTTCTTTTGGTGGTATTTAGTTACAGCTCGGAGTTTTATTTTTTGCTAAACAAACAAAAAAAGATGCAAAAAAAAAAAAAAAAATCATGTTTTAATAGTTTGTTATAAAATTTTGCAAACGGGTCATTTTTCTCCTTCATTGAAGTGCGCTGATAAGGCGGCACTGATAGGCTGCATTGGTGGGCACTGATGGGCTGCATTGGTGGGCACTGATAGGCTGCACTGGTGGGCACTGATAGGCATAGTTAAGGCGGCACTAATAGGCACAGATAAGGCGGCTCCGATGGGCACAGATAAGGCGGCACTGATGGGCAAAGATGGGCACAGATAAGATGGCACGGATGGGTGGCACGGATAAGTGGCACGGATGGGTGGCACGGATGGGCACTGATAGGTACCACAGATAGATGGGACTGATGGGCACTGATAGGTGGCACTGATAGGTGGCTCTGATAGGTGGCACTGCTGGGCACTGATGGGCGGCACTGCTGGGCACTGATGGTAGGCACTGCTGGGCACTGATGGGCGGCACTGGGGTGCAGCACCTTTGAGGCAGATTGGGTGGCACTGTGGGTGGCACTGTGGGTGGCACTGTGGGGTGGCACTGTGGGTGGCACTGTGGGTGGCACTGTGGGTGGCACTGTGGGCACTATGGGCACAGACGGGGGGCACTTACTTTTACTTTTATTTATCCTTCAGGATGGCACTGCGGGAGGCAGGTGGGCACTGGCAGGTGGCATGTGGTGCCTTGCATTGCTGGCCGTGATCGGGACTGATGTCCCGATCACGGCCGCCGGTGATCGGCTTTTTTTTTTTCTCCTCGCGCTGTCAGCGCGAGGAGGAATAATAGCCGATTACCGGCTCCGTTCTATCACATGATCAGCTGTCATTGGCTGACAGCTGATCACGTGATAAGGGGTCGGGATCGACCCCTTGCACGGATCGGTGATCAGGCGAGTCTCATAGACTCGCCGATCACAGAGCGCGCCGCGCGCGCCCCTCAGGGGGCGCGCAGGCCGCTCGTAACCGGGACGACGTCAATAGACGTAGTCCCGGAAATCTAGGTCCGCGCTAATGCCGTCATTCGGCAATAGCGCGGTACCCAAGTGGTTAAACAGTTTCCTCCCAATGCTGGAGTCACCATTTAAGGATTTGTATTTAGTGATCATATCCTTTCTTAAAGCGCAGTTCCACCCAAATGTTGAACTTCCGCTCATTTGTCTCCTCTCCTCTCCGATGCCACTTTCGTGGGGGAGGGGGTACAGCAGGCAAGTCCGGCCCGCGGTCCGGTTTTGAACGGCCCGCCTGGTAATCTAAACATATATATCTTTTACGGCCCCCGACGATCTCCCAGCGCCGGGGCCACAAAAGATATATAGTCTGGCTGCATTGGAGATAGGAGGCTGTACGAGCGCCGTGCACACAGGAGTATTTCCTGTTTACACGGCAGCCTCTGTAATAGGAAGTCCCATCTCCGCCATTGGACGGCTGTTCTGTCCATCAAAGGAGGCGGGACTTTCTCTTAAAGAGGCCGCTGTGTAAATAGGAGATTCTCCTGTTCTTTGGCGCTTGTCCTGCCCCCCCCATGTCCCTTCCAAGGCTGCACTGATGGCAATAGTGAGTACATTCCTGGCAATGGTGGCTGTATTCCTGGCTAATAGTGAGTGAAATCCTGGCTAATGGTGGCTGCATTCCTGGCTAATGGTGGCTGCATTTCTGGCTAATGGTGGCTGTATTCCTGGCTAATAGTGAGTGAAATCCTGGCTAATGGTGGCTGCATTCCTGGCTAATAGTGAGTGAAATCCTGGCTAATGGTGGCTGCATTCCTGGCTAATAGTGAGTGCATTCCTGGCTAATGTTGGCTGCATTCCTGGCTAATGGTGGCTGCATTCCTGGCTAATGTTGGCTGCATTCCTGGCTAATGGTGGCTGCATTCCTGGCTAATGTTGGCTGCATTCCTGGCTAATGGTGGCTGCATTCCTGGCTAATAGTGAGTGAAATCCTGGCTAATGGTGGGTGCATTCCTGGCTAATGGTGGGTGCATTCCTGGCTAATGGTGGGTGCATTCCTGGCTAATGGTGGGTGCATTCCTGGCAATGGTGGGTGCTTTCCTGGCAATGGTGAGTGAAATCCTGGCAATGTTGGCTGCATTCCTGGCAATGGGGAGGGCTGCATTCCCAGCAATGGTGGGCGCGCAGATGGGCACTGACCCTTATTTTGCTTCACAGTTTTTTATTTAAAATTTTAAGTTTTTTTCCTGAAACTTCCCTCTTATTCGCCAATAAATACGGTATATCCAAATAACACGCCCGAGCTCATCTCTTCAACACACACAGCCACAAAGGCAAGAGAATTCTTGTTGGGCCGTGTATTAGTGTTGGAACGAACACACTTAGACCGAATTTTAATGGTTCAAAGAATGTCAGGAAAAATGGTCGGCCGTCGTGCATGTTCACTTCATCAAATCTGGCCCTCTTTGAAAAAAGTTTGGACACCCCTGGGGTACATGATACCTGTCTTTTAGAGGTATCCTGTTACCACTTCTAGGAGCCACGGCCGCGGCTATTGGCATCACCGCTCAGCTCCCTCCTCTTCCTCCTGTCGCCAGGCCAGTAGGAGAGAAGAGCGGAGCCTCGCGCATGCACAGTACGGTTCTCGGCATGAAGCCATAAGGCTACCTTGCTGGGTTCCCTTACTCGCAATGGTGGCAGCAGCACTCTACACCTGATGTTTCCATCAGCTGTGGTGTTGACATTGCTGGGCTCCAGGACAGGTAAGTACAACAATTTTATATCAACACAGAGTGGTACTGTGGATATAGAAAAAAATATACTAAGTGCCACGTCCTGGATAATACGACAGAAATTGGAATTGAAGGGCTCGGACTTTATAGGCACGACCACACAAAGATATCATTTAAAAAAAAAAAACTATAAATGCATTAAACATAGAACATCTAAAAACACATAGTGTGAGCAGAGCAAGTCAGTGTAGCACAATTCCAGTAATACATCCAGTGCATAGCCATATGAGGTAGCATAAATGTTATAGGTATGAGATATCACCCATTCCAAAATAAATATGATGAGTCCTGACAATAGGCTATGTCACTGATTTCAATGATGGCAACGTCTTGGCTCTACATGTTACGCGCTAGGCGCTTCTTCGGGAGCATCAAACAGATTTGCTACGTAAAAAGCAGAATATATACAATAAGATATAGACAATATCATAAGTGTACCACATGCAAGATTACAGAATAGTCATGATAGACATTCAGTATAGACACTACGACTAGGGAGATCCGAAAAACGGGCGCTACCAAAAACCCGGGCATTGTGGTGAGCTCAGCCGAACTGCGAACATCTATGGGGACATGCGCAACACAATAAACTAACTGTTAATTAAAAAGTAGCCAATCAAATGTAATGTGAAAATTGGAAAGACTAGGGCTGAAGTTCACCTTTCGGCAGGACAACAACATATTTAATTGTAAAAAAAATTGAAAATCCTGTATAATTTTCCCTCCAATTCACAATTATGAGCCACTTTGTGTTGGTCTATCACATAACAACCTAATAAAATACATTTCTTTATCATACATTACGGGACACAGAGCCACAGTAATTATGTCTGTCTGGGTTATATGGCACCTTTAGGTGATGGACACTGGCACACCCTTAACAGGAAGTTCAATTCTCCATATAACCCTTAGCCTTACCGGGAGTTTTTTCGCCAGTGACTTAGGTGTTGGTCACGAGTAAAGATGTGCTGTGCTGAGCTTCGCTGGATTATTCCTTACTGGGGCAAGCCATGCAACCGGATCCATTGAAAGTGTCTTTTCCAGGCTGAATTGAATGGTACCTGGGCCTCGTGTCCGAAGAAACAAGGTTTTACCTGTAACGCTTCTCTTTTTTAGAGAGCTGGACCCCGGAATCCACTATTTGTTTTTTTCAGCCATATTCCTGCCAGGGTGCTTTTTACAGGCCCAGGGCTGTGGATCCCCCCCCGATAAAAAAGGAGCCCCAGTCCCTGAAGGTTTTCTAATGCAGCCCACTGTGAGAGGTGAAGATTGGGTCTGTTACCACAGAACCCTGCAGCTGGATAAGGTAAGGGAGAATCCTAAGGAATTTTTCTAATTCTTGTGGGTTTTCTCATTTAACGTAAATGTTGCTATGCCTATAGTCACCACAGGGGCTGTCAAGAGCACATACCTGTTCCATGCTTGTCAGTCTCGCCTCTGTGTCTCAGGCTGCACGCTTCTCCGGCCCAAAGCACCAGGTAAAGTCGTGGGAAACAGGGTTTTCTTCTCCTGGGAATGTCCCCCCCCACATGGGTAGCTTCCTCCAGGCTGGAGGAGCATGGGGCTAGACGGCGGTGTGCTGCGCTGCTCCCGCCGCCATTACAGCGGTCCCCCTTCGGCAGCTCTCCTCCTTCTCCAGCCCTCCTTCATGTGGTCGGGCAGGATTGGAACCCGCTCGCTAAAATAAATGAGGGGGGCGGCGGGTGGTCGGAGGAAGGAGGGGGCGGGGCTTAGCGGCGATGGCATGAATTGAGCGTCCACAATGCGGGCTGCATAGCTATAAAATGCACCTTTTTCAGGTGCATACAGCTAGGTGGGACACAGAGCGGATGGAGGGCATGTGAGTTGGTGACAAAGGCATTCCTAGGCACATATACTTTAAGCATCAGCGGCAGTTGCTGGACTATTGTTCAGCAGCGGGTGCATTTTTTTGTGGTACCTCTGTGTTGTGCTCAGCACTGTGACCACTGTCAGGTTCAAGAGGTAAACCTCAGGGTCAATCCCAGGGACAAAAGAGGTCCCCGGGGAAGAAACCTGCAAGACAGAACGCTAAAGCTTCTTTATGAAATGGCGGTGGTCTCCACAATAGCTCTAGGTTACAAACTACAGTTCTGAGAATTCCCGTCTCCTTGTTTCCTCCGGTCAAATGTCCCCAAAGATCTGGAGTAAAAGAAGTCTCTCTTTATAGCATTAGACCGACTTTTGTCACAAAAGGTGAGCATGGTTGTCACCGTGGAAGACCAGGGCTCAGGATTTTATTCAAACCTTTTCACGATACCAAAACCAAATGGGGATGTGAGACCCATTCCTGATCTCAAAGCTCTAAACCGGTTCCTGAAGATTCGCTCTTTTCGCATGGAATCAATTCAATTAGCAGTCTCCATCCTACCAGGGGGAGAGCTATTTTCCCTGCTCACCAGAATTTTCTGCGTTTCGAAGTAGAAAAAATCAATTTTCAGTTTGTAGCCTTGCCTTTCGGTCTAGCTACTGCATCTCAGTCATTTACAAAACTTCTGGCCCTTCCTCTGGCCAAATTAAGGACTTTTGGGAATAATAATAGCAGACCTGGGCGACCTGCTCTTAATAGACAGGTCAGTGGTCCGCTTAAATCAAAGTGTAGTTACTACTAAACGCTAAATTTAATGGTTTGGCTGTTGAAACCCACATTCTAAGGAATCGTGGGCTTTCAGGCTCAGTGATATCTACCTTGATTAATGCAAGGAAGCCAGCTTCCAGAGTCATTTATTATAGAGTCTGGAAGGCATATGTTTCAAGGGTTGGCATCCTAGGAAGTATGTCATAGGTTCTGTCGGCATTATAGAAACAGCCTTTTGACCCGATACGACATGTTCCTTTAGTCCTTTTGACAAGTTTTTCTGGTAGCCATTTCTTCTTCAAGAAGGGATGTCAGAGCTGGCGGCTCTTTCTTGTAAAGACCCAGATTTAATCGTTCACAAGGATAGAGTGGTATTGCATCCTCATCCTAGCTTTCTGCCAAAGGTAGTTTCAGGTTTTCACCTAAACCAGGATATTGTATTACCTTTTACATTACTATCTTTGGATGTAGTGAGAGCGGTCAAGATCTATTTGAAGGCGACTGCTCAGATTTGGAAAACAGATGTTTTGTTCATGTTGCCAGAAGGTCCTAAAAAAGGACAGACAGCATCGAAATGCAGCTTTTTTCAGCACATTTAGTAGTTTGTTTGGGGGTCAATATTAATATTAATTATATTCATATTAGCGCTTGAGTAACTTTATATTATATCTTGTTACATAGTAGTTTCTGATTGTTACTGGATTGTATATGATAATATCTACCATTTAAGTTGACTTTTTGAACTTTTTTGCAGACACATTGATCAATATTTGGTCAATATTAGTGTATTGGATGTATTATGTAGTTAGCACATATTTCGATTTAAGGTAGTATTTAAATTGGTTGTAAACCTCAACATTTACCCAGTGAAGTGACTGGCCCCAGGTAATACACAAAGAGGAAGCAAATCCTCCCACATAGGTTGTACCTGTTGATTTGCTTTCTTCTCTTCTCTATATTTGTTCTAAGTCCAGAATTTAAAAAAAACTTATCCGAGCTGTGAGAAAAAAAGGGGGCAAGAAGCTAAAATTACATTCTGTGTTCTTATACAGAAAAACTCAGCTTTCCATAAGATACATTCCATGAAAGTTTTGAAAAAAAAAAGGGGGGGGGGGGAAGGGAATGCACCGTCCACCAGCTGTGATCACTATCTTCAGAGAAAAACCAGAACATTTTGTACTGCGGGTAGTGTGAACCCACCATAAGTGCAGAAAATCACAACTCTCTGCAGAAGTGCGAACACGCCTACATTTAAGAAAAAAAAAGTTTTAGCTTTAGATGACTTTTAAATCCTATATTTAACGGGTTTCAGTGTATATATACAGTGGTGTGAAAAAGTGTTTGCCCCCTTCCTCATTTCCTGTTCCTTTGCATGTTTGTCACACTTAAGTGTTTCGGAACATCAAACCAATTTAAACAATAGTCAAGGACAACACAAGTAAACACAAAATGCAATTTGTAAATGAAGGTGTTTATTATTAAAGGTGAAAAAAAATCCAAACCATCATGGCCCTGTGTGAAAAAGTGATTGCCCCCTAAACCTAATAACTGGTTGGGCCACCCTTAGCAGCAACAACTGCACCCAAGCGTTTGCGATAACGTGCAATGAGGCTTTTACAGCGTCCTGGAGGAATTTTGGCCCACTCATCTTTGCAGAATTGTCCTAATTCAGTTACATTAGAGGGTTTTCGAGCATGAACGGCCTTTTTAAGGTCATACCACAACATCTCAATAGGATTCAGGTCAGGACTTTGGCTAGGCCACTCCAAAGTCTTCATTTTGTTTTTCTTCAGCCATTCGGTGGTGGACTTGCTGGTGTGTTTAGGATCATTGTCCTGCTGCAGAACCCAAGTTGGTTTCAGCTTGAGTACACGAACAGATGGTCGGACATTCTCCTTCAGGATCTCTTGGTAGACAGCAGAATTCATAGTTCCTTTTATCACGGCAAGTCTTCCAGGTCCTGAAGCAGCAAAACAGCCCCAGACCATCACACTACCACCACCATATTTTACTGTTGGTATAATGTTCTTTTTATGAAATGCAGTGTTCCTTCTACGCC
Organism: Lithobates pipiens; assembly: GCF_037356315.1. Lineage (NCBI taxonomy): Eukaryota > Metazoa > Chordata > Amphibia > Anura > Ranidae > Lithobates > Lithobates pipiens. The sequence continues at coordinate 608,691 of NW_027507752.1, read as the reverse complement.
AGATAGACTTGGACACACACCTTCCAAAGAGTTCCACTTTTGTCTCATCGCTCCACAGAATGTTGTCCCAAAAGTCTTGGGGATCATCAAGATGTGTTGTGGAGAAATTGAGACGAGCTTTGATGTTCTTTTTGCTCAGCAGTAGTTTTCTCCTTGGAACTCTGCCATGCAGGCCATTTTTGCCCAGTCTTTTCCTGATGGTGGAGGCATGAACGCTGACCTTAACTGAGGCAAGTGAGGCCTGCAGTTCCTTGGACGTTGTTGTGGGGTCTTTTGTGACCTCTTGGATGAGTCGTCGCTGCGCTCTTGGGGTAATTTTGGGCGGCCGGCCACTCCTGGGAAGGTTCACCACTGTTCCATGTCTTCGCCATTTGTGGATAATGGCTCTCACTGTGGTTCGCTGGATTCCCAAAGCTTTGGAAATGGCTTTATAACACTTTCCAGACTGATAGATCTCAATTACTTTCTTTCTCAATTGTTCCTGAATTTCTTTGGGTCTCGGCATGATGTGTAGCTTTTAAGGATCTTCTGGTGGCCCTTACTGTGTCAAGCAGCTCCTATTTAAGTGATGCCTTGATTGTGAACAGGTGTGGCAATCAGGCCTGGGTGTGGCTAGAGAAATTGAACTCAGGTGTGGACAACCACAGTTATAGTATGTTTTAACAAGGGGGGCAATCACTTTTTCACACAGGGCCATGATGGTTTGGATTTTTTTTCACCTTTAATAATAAACACCTTCATTTACAAATTGCATTTTGTGTTTACTTGTGTTGTCCTTGACTATTGTTTAAATTGGTTTGATGTTACGAAACACTTAAGTGTGACAAACATGCAAAGGAACAGGAAATGAGGAAGGGGGCAAACACTTTTTCACACCACTGTATATATATATATATATATATATATATATATATATATATATATATATATATATATATATATATATTAGGGCTGTTACTGATTTAAAATTTTGCGTTCGATTAATCGTTTTTTTTTTTTTTAATCGATTAATTGACAAATTATGATTAATTATAATGCACATACAGATCCAACTACTTTTTTTTAGCTGATCTCCTTGCATTGCAACTCTGCATTAGTCAGTGGTAAATGTGATATACACTATATACAATCAACCGACACTAGTTAGTTTCCACAATCCATGACTTAACTTCACAGTTCACACAAATACATTTTAAATTCAAACTGTAGCACTGAGGTAATTTTTTTTTCCCCCACAGTAGTGTGACAATCCCTCCACCTCCGGTCTAACTAATCACTCTCACCTTATGGCACAGACCTCTGTGCAAACAGGGGGTCATGCAAGCGGGTATCAAAAGGGTTAACACGGACCATAAACCTCTCTCGCGTCTCCTTAGATCTCAGCAAGGACGTCAGGTCATGGGTAGAAAGAAAAGATCCAAGTTTGATCGTTCAAAAAAATTAACGATTAATCGAGGAATTCATCTTTACATTTCCACAGCCCTAATATATATATATATATATATATATATATATCTGCCTGGAACTCAGTTTTGACAATGTGTACATTACAGTTTTAGCTTTGGTAATGTTTGAAACAATGTGATATAGTCCTATCCTTCTCATCAATGTCACATTTCTTATAGGTTATAGTGATGGCATGTCGAGAAGTGGAACACGGAAAGGTAAGTAATTGCTGAAAGAGCCTGCACACTACAGCCTGCACACTACCACACTACAGCCTGCACACTACAGCCTGCACACTACAGCCTGCACACTACAGCCTGCACACTACAGCCTGCACACTACAGCCTGCACACTACCACACTACAGCCTGCACACTACAGCCTGCACACTACAGCCTGCACACTACCACACTACAGCCTGCACACTACAGCCTGCACACTACCACACTACAGCCTGCACACTACAGCCTGCACACTACCACACTACAGCCTGCACACTACAGCCTGCACACTACAGCCTGCACACTACAGTCCCCGTCACAGTCACATACAGATACAACGGCTGTCAATTCAGGTAAACACAGAGCAAGTATTGACTAGAATGTATACGGTATTTTGGCTATGAGCTCAAACAACTGGCTGCAGCAAATTGGAGAGGCTCTTCAAACGCTGTGAGGATTATATTCATGGTGAGAATAAAAATAAAACACTAGCATTGTAAGAAAAACACTCTGATTGGCTGATATGAGGCAGGTGATTCTTTGTACGTCAATATGGTCTTTTGTATTGGCTTAATAAATGTTCCCCGACTCCACGAATGTTTTGTTATAAAATGACCGGGATCTCTTTTGCAGAAAAAATGTGAACGCTACTGGCCATTGGATGAGGAACCCGTCCAGTACGGACCACTCGCTGTTAGCATGGTTAGTATAGTAAATTCTGAATATAAGGAATGCATATTGCTACAGGTCCCACCTGAGGTCTACAGAGCAGAAAAGACATAACCAAGGCCCTGTTCAGGTGTTTAGGGGCAGACTGCGAATTGCTGCTGGAGACGCAGTGAAGTTTATGTGAACAGCTGTTGGTGGAAAGTCCTAAACAAAGCAATGAGTGGCTGACATCCTCTGCATCCAGTCGTAGCTGTGTGCATGTAATCAGACATGCAGCGATTACTTGCGGATGATTGGCCCAGGAAGAAAAGTGTTGCATCCAGGGCCGTTCATCCTCAGGTAATTGTTGCATGTACGATTACAAACAAACAGTTGCAGATGGCTACGGGTACTGTCAGACTCTCATTCCTTTGTATAAGTTTCCTGCAAGATGTTCGTAGTCTGTCCCTAATTGTAAGAGTGAATGGGACCTAATGCAGTCATCATTGTAAGCTCTAACGAGCCGGGACCTCTAGTCCCTCCTGTATTGATTTGTATTGTGACTGTACTGTCTGCCCTCATGTTGTAAAGTGCTGCGCAAACTGTTGGCGCTTTATAAATCCTGAATAATAATAATAATCATATCTTACCGGTTACCAAGGACTGGTAATGTGCAATATAATAAGTTTTGCGTTTCTGTGTTTAGATATACTTTAAAATGTATTTTCCATTTTAGAACTAGGCGATCGCACCAAATAGACTTGACCCATAATTTACCCCAAAGCATCCTAGTTTCTCCTAATGTGTTGTGTTTTTTTAGGTGGCAAAGGTCATTGTGAATCCGGAGGTGGTCTTTAGGAACCTAAAGGTGATCTATCAAGAGGTGAGTGTGCTGCTAAGCAGCCTCATAGAGAGCAAGAATGTCCTGACATAGACCTCTCTCAAACTGGATGGACGAGTATATCACGGGTGTTGCTGGGGTGTGCACCAGGCTTTAGAGGCAGCATTACACGTCGCCGATATTCTGAATAATTCAAATAACTGGACAATACATGACCACAATGAGTCCCCACACCTCTCCACCTCACTTTTCTGCGTCTGTCTTCCTCCGGTTTGTCTTCTGCCTTCATCACTGTGACTCAGAAACTTATAATATCAGCTTCTAAAAAGTTGTAATTATGCTTTGCTGTCACCATTTTGATCTGTTATGCTGGCCATATACTAGTAGATTTTCAAATGATTGTTTGTACAAACATTTGTATGAAAGTTCTCAGTAAATTCAAAGGCTTTACAAATGTTGTTCAAAATTACGGTACTTTAGAATTTAGTTTTCTTTTAACATTTGATTTTGGAATGAATAGACTTTACCAGAGGTCGACCGATATATCGGCCGATATTTGCCGTTTTTAAATTAATCGGCATCGGCTGACTGTGCTGATAAAAAGGCCGATTTAGAACTACAGCACGACTTGCAAATGACTTCTGTAATAAAAGTCAGTGTAAGGGCCGGTTCACACTGCAGGCGAGGCGAGGCGACTCCGACTTGCCTCGCCGCGACCTGCCGCGGCCTCAGCGGCGACTTGCAAATGACTTCTGTATAGAAGTCAATGCAAGTCGCCCCGAGGTCGCCCAAAAGTAGTACAGGAACCTTTTTTCTGAGTCGGAGCGACTCGAGTCGCTCCTCTCAGAACGGTTCCATTGTACAGAACGGGGGCGACTTGCGAGAGCGAGGCGAGGCGTGTCGCCTCGCATCGCCCGCTGTGTGAACCGGTTCTAAGTTGCTGAGTCTTCATAGAAACGACTTTCCTCCTCTCTGGGATCTGCCAAGAAAAGAGTAAAGAGATACAATGTTTACACTTCAATGAATGAACTCAACTCAGTGTGTAGAAGTTCTCAGTTTAACCATTTAAAGACTAAATCTTTTCTGACACTTGTTCCTTACAAGTAAAAATCCTGTATTTTCTGCCAGAAAATCACTTAGACCCCCCAAAAATTATATATATATCTTTTTTAGCAGAGATCCTAGGGAATAAAATAGCGGTTGTTGCAATATTTAATGTCACACAACATTTGCGCAGAGGTCTTTCAAATGCAATTTTTTGGGGAAAAAAAATACACTAATGATTTAAAAAAAAAAAACGAAAACAGTAAAGTTAGCCCATTTTTTTATCCAAAAGTTTTGACTACCTGTTTTTATTTAATATATAGTTTTTTTTTTAATCTAAATCATAATACAAGTAAACTGATTGGAGGTTTGTTTTGTTTAATAAATGTAAGAAATTTTCTGTATCACTTATAAAGGCTGCTTTCACACTGGAGCGGGCAGGCGTTGATGGTAAAACGCTGCTAGTTTTAACGGCGCTTTACCATCATTTTAGCGGTGCTATTCGGCTGCTAGTCGCATATAACCCAGCTAGCAGCCAAGGAAGAGGTTAAATGCGCCCGTGAAGCACCGCTGCCAAATTGCATTGCATGCGCTTCGGCAGTGGTGTCCATTCATATCAATAGGCAGGAGTGGTGGAGGAGGGGTATACACCACTCCAAACGTGCTGCTTGAAGGACTTTTTTAACATCCTGCCAGCGTATCGCCTCCGTGTGACAGCACTCGGGGCTTCCACACAGACTGCAGGGGAGCCGTTTTGCAGGCACTTTACAGGCGCAATTTTTGGCCCAAAAGTGCCTAAAAAAAACACCCCAGTGGGAAAGGTGTCTGTTAGATTTTATGAGATGAAGGGGGATAAAAAAAAGGAAAATAAAATAAAAAAAATTCGCCTAACATAGCGGCCCAAAAAAAATCGGCATCATATATCGGCCATTGGCCGCCATGATTTCTAAATATCGGCATCGGCCAGAGAAAAATCATCAGAAAATTTTCGCCCGACAGAATTCAACGTCAGAAGTGACATAATGTGTTGAATTGTTTTGTATGTGTTCTTTCATTTCTGAGCATGCCTAGTCTTGCTCTTCAGATTTTTTTTGGGCCAAAAACCGTACTAATGAAAAGAAAATCGGACATTGTGGTCACATCAGACAAAAATCTTGGAGCCAGCACATCCAGTTTTTTGTCTGACGAAAATTCATAATCGGCTGTCAAAAGCAGCATACTAATGATCAGAAAATAGGAAAATCGTTCATCGGACCAAATTCAACTTCAGATTTTCTGATAGTGTGTACGGGCCTTTACAGTGATTGTAAAGTCAGAAGAGTTTTTATCTTTATGCATTAAAGTGGTTGTAAACCCTCCCCCACAACTTTGTCCCATGTAAATCAGCATAAAAACCCCTAATGAACACGGCTTGTAGATATCTCCTTACTTGCTTAGTATTGTTGTAATCCTTGTTGTTCTGTAGAACGAAGTCACTGAGCATGCCCAGATCTCCCCTGATTTACGGCACACTCTCTATGTCTTATCTATCTGTTATCAGGACTTCCTGCGGCACAACACTGAACTCTGCTAATCACTCAGAGCTTCCTCCTACACACCATGTGACCTCACATACAGTCTAAACTTGGCCATTACTGCAGTTTTATCAGCTGAAGCTGATAAGTCTGACAAAGGGAAACATTAGACATCGGCACAAGTAAATACTATGAAATAAACAAGTCAGCTATGAACAGGGAAGCAGGGTTGCCATAGAAACGTTGGATTGAGAAGGAGGCTTGGTTAACAGTACAGGAAGTGCTCAATGTAAGGGCGGAAATACCCCCCACTGTGGACTCAGAAAACAATACTTAAAATGGCGCTGCCTAACTCCTGGAAACAAGTTTTTTAAAGTTTCTTTAAGCAGTAAGTAATATGTGATTTGGGCTGATTACAGTGGCTATAGTCTGATAATGACTTATTATAATGGACTAACTGAAAAGAAGCATCAGAATGGGAGAGTTTACTTCCTCTTTAAGAAAAAATAGCCTTCTGTATGCAGCAGCCCCCCTTATACTTCCTTGAGCACCATCTCTATCCAGTAATGTCCACGAGTGCCTCGGCCATCCGGGAATCTCCCTCCTGATTGGCTGAGACACAGCAGAGGCGCCATTGGCTCCTGCCAATCAAACTCAGTTAGCCAATCAGGAGAGAGAGGCACAGAGCTGAACCACAGCTCCGTGTCTGAACGGATACACGGAGCTGCAGCTCGGCTCAGGTGCTCCCATAGCAAGCTGCTTGCTATGGGGGCACTCAACAGGAGGGAGGGGCCAGGAGCTCCAGCCAGGGACCAGAGAAGAGCAGGAACCGGGGTGCCCTGTGCAAAACCACTACACAGGGCAGGTAAGTATGACATGTTTGTTATTTTAATAGAAAAAAAAAGGAGACTTTACAATCACTTTAAGCTGGCCATATACTGAGCAAATTTTAACCGGTGGGTCACCTTGTGGGCACCACTCTGTCCGACGGCCTTTGATTTTTGAATTCAGACAAAAAACTGTCAGCCAAACAGCGCTTGCATCCAATCTGATATGATATTTGGCCATCCGCCCTGATTAGCATTGATAGAGGATATTGTTATGCCGCGTACACACGACCGGACTTTCTGGCAAACTAGGTCCAACAGTCTTCCCGACAGACTTTCGGCGGACTTCCGATGGACTTTTCGAGACTTGGTCACACACAATCACACCAAAGTCCAACGGATTCGACCGTTATGACGTACGACCGGACTAGAATAAGGAAGTTCATAGCCAGTAGCAAATAGCTGCCCTAGCGTCGGTTTTCGTCCATCGGACTAGCATACAGACAAAGGGATTTTTCGACCAGACTCAAGCAAAGGCCCGATGAAGCCCACACACGATCGAATTGTCCACCGGATTCGTTCCGTCGGACCTTTGCTGTCGAAAGGTGCGGCCGTGTATACACAGCATTAGATTTATGTCTTTCAGCCCTCTATGGGTCTACAGCCAGCTTTTGACTAAATATTCAAAAAACGAGGATAGCAGTCACACTAGGATAGGTATGTGGCAGAATGAAATTGTGTTTTCTATGTTTTGTGGTCGGCTTGCAAAAGGCTAATATGTTTGTCTAATTGCATTGTTTCTATGTGCTGTGCTTTGATTGTCATCACACTTAAAACAGCTATATGCAGTTTGGAATAAATGACTGTATAATATTAGGCTGTATCTGAATTGTAAAATAGCAATTATGGATGAAAAGTTGGTCCAGAGGCATAAAGGAATGGCCATACACGCTATCCTAAACATAAAAAAAATAAAACTAATATTTGGGATTTGAATTGGAAATGGGATGCAACTATCTTCAGTTTTAAATACGTCTCTAATTTGCTTTACATTGATGAAAAGTCCTATTCTCAGACTGCTGCTTTCTCTACTTTGTAGGAAGTTCGGGAAATTGGTCACTTCCAGTATATCGCGTGGCCCGATCGTGGGATTCCAGACTCTTACTCCTGCTTCCTTGAGATGATTAAACTCGTGCGTCAACATCAAGGACAGAACATTGCCCCGATCTGTGTGCACTGCAGGTGAGAGCAACTCTGCAAGAGCCGCAATTAATGCGAAATATAGGGCCTAGGCCCTAGGGCAATTTTTTGTTTTCACCTTAAAGAAAAACAGTCAAGTTTTGGATTTTGTAAGAATTTCAGTTTTTACCTTTGACACTTTAGTTACATTAACTATAGTTCCCTGTACAAGCTTTTATTAAACTATAATAAATTTCTACTGTATGATACTACATCTTTATCCCCAAGGCCTCGTGAACACAGGGCGTTTTAAAAAAAACTGCAAAGCCTGTACCTACGCCAGGAAAAATCGGCTGTAAAAATGCACTTTTAGAAGCGTTAAATGTTTTTTTTTTTTTTTTTTTTTCAACAAGCTTTTATACATTAACACAAATACAATTTCATTGCATGCCTATCACAAAACATATCTTACATATATATTGATTCATTTTATTATAACCTGTTATCCATGCTCATAGTCATGAGAGAAAGAAAAAGGAAAAAAAAACAAAACAAATTAAATGTTTTTTTTAAGCTGTAGTAGTTGGATTTGGGAGTGGAAAATAGAAGAGGGCAGAGAAACTCTGCTAAATGCTAACGCGCCTAAACGCGCATTGACGCCAATGCAAAACGCTTCTAAAAGTGAGTTTTTACAGACGCTTTTTCCTGACGTAGGTACTGGCTTTGCAACTTGTTTTTTTTTTAAATGCCCTGTCGGATCGTGCCGACCTCCCGCAGTATAATTGGCAAGTGGTTAAAGTGGTTGTAAACCCTTACAAACCACTTTGACCTACAGGTAAGCCTAGATTAAGGCCTAGATTAAGGCTTACCTGTAGGTCCAAGCAATATCTCCTAAACCTATATGGTTTAGGAGATATTTGCCCGAAAACGGGCACCGCTGTCTACGGCGCATGCGCCATAGACAGTGGCGCGCAGGCGCACTGAGCGCGGCATTCTCAGCGACGGAGCTTCCGCATGTGTCGGCTCCCGTGCGCATGCGCGGGAGTGACGTCATCGCGGCATCGCCGAATGACAGCGGCGGAGCTGCGAGACCCCACCAAGAAGATGAATGCGGCGGACTACAGAGGACAGCGGCGACTTCGCTGGCTCCTGTGTCAGGTAAGTGACACATAATGGGCTACTATGCGATGCGATGCGATGTGATGCATAGTAGTCCATTATGCTTTGCCTTTGCAGGGAATGAAAGAGGAAGTAAACCCATCAGGGTTTACTTCCTCTTTAAAGTTGATTGTAAAGGCTCCTTTTTTATTTATTTATTTATTTAAATAACAAACATGTTATACTTACCTCCTCTGTGCAGTTGGTTTTGCACAGAGCAGCCTGGATGCTCCTCTTCTCGGGTCCCTCTTCGCTGCTCCTGGCCCCCGCCCTCCTTTGAGTGCCCCTCAGCCAGCAGCTTGCTACAGGGGGCACCCAAGCCAGAGCTCCGTGTATCCATTCAGACATGGAACCCCTGACCTGGCCCCACCCCCAATCAGGCGGAGTATCCTGGATGGCTGAGGGATATCATGGACATTGCTGGAGAGAGAGGGGGTTCAGGTAAGTATTAGGGGGTGCTGGGGGGCTGCTATACACTAAAGGTTTTTTTTTACCTTAATGCATGGAATGCATTAAGATAAAAAAAACCTTCTACCTTTACAACGCATTTAAGAATGAATAGCCATGGCTTTTGCTTATGCTTGTTTTCCTTTTACTAAGGCTCAATCATACATTTACTATACCCTCTCACTACAAATTACATTTAACCCCCCTGACGGTTTTCCCGAGTCTGACTCGGGGTGGATTTTTTATACCATTAGCGGTATCCCCGAGTCAGACTCGGGACTGCATCGCTGGATCCAGGAGGAGGAATACTCACCTTCTCCCTCGGATCCAGCGTCGTCTCCCCGCTGTACGAGCGAGCCGTGTCTCGCTCGATCTATCACATCGGCGATCTCCGTGCCCTGCGAGCGTTGCGACGCACGGGCACGGAGATCGGCGCCAAATTCAAAAAGTGAAACACACAGTATACATACAGTATAATGTAATCTTACAGATTACATTGCTGTATGTAAACATTTCATATCCCCGTTGTCCCTAGTGGTCTGCCCAGTGTCCTGCATGCAGTTTTATATAATAAAAGCTGTTCTTTATACCTGGAAACTGGAGATTGTCCATAGCAACCAAAACTGTCACTGTACATCAAAAATGATTTTAGAGCAGCTAGAAAACAGCGATAATAAATTAGAATCACTCGCAGAATTGAGCGATAGCGATTTGTGGGGAGATTCGTCATCAAATACTGAAAAGTAATGACAGTGACAATTCTGCAACTGAGCAAATTTCTGTGTTTTTGATGTGATTACATTATTGAATAATTTTTATTATTGTTATATTATTATTTGGTACAATTATTTATAATTATTTCTTATATTATAATTTATGATTTAATTTTTCAAACTTTATCATACCCGGGATGTCTGCTAGACTCTGGTTTGGACAGATTTAAGAGAGTTATTCCTAAGAATTGCAGGACTACAATATAAAACGCCAAATTTTCATGCAAAATAATGGTACCGCTTTTAGCACCTAAAATCCGAAATAATGGTACCGCCAGGGAGGTTAAAACTGAACACAGGCAAGAATACTGTAGTAGGTTTACTTACTGAAGCCTTGCCTGCTCCACCAGTTTTGAGACTGGTAAGAAGAGACATCAGCCTTGCAATTTGACAGGAAAATTGACACTTGTGTCAGAATAAAAAAAAACTTCCAGGCTGCCACAAACCTTCCGTCCACACGCATGCGCACACACACACACCATACATCATTGGCAGGGCCGGGACAAGGGGTGGGCAGGAGGGACGGCGGCCCCTGGCGCAATGGTTTATTGCAAGGGTAGGGGGCACCCTGACCCCAACCCCAAGGGAAAGGGGGGCGCAGCTTGTCATCTTTGCCCTGGGCGCTGGATGACCTTGTCCCTGCACTGATCATTGGTGTGGTTTTGACAGAAGTACAAAAATCTCATAAGATTGTCACCAAAAGTTGCTGCAAATTGTCTCGCTCCCAAAAGTGTTGATTGTGGGGCTGATATTTCTGGTAAGTCTGAAATTGCTGCAGCAGGCAGGGCTTCCGAAGGGACATCTAATACAGATTATCTGCTTGTGTTACATTCTCAGTGTAGTACAGTATGTGGTGACACGGGTCCTTAAAAACATGATGTCCCCCATAAAGAAAAGGCAAAATAGACCCTTGGGAGGCTTTCCTCTATAAACCTATTGATAACATCCCTTATATCACTTATTCACAGGTACCATACAAACCATCGCCCACAAAGTGAAATCCATACCTCCCAACTTTTTGAAATGGGAATGAGAGACACCTATCGGCAAAAGCATGCAGGCATAGGACACACCCCTTGTCACACCCCCTTAAAGGAGAATTGTACAAAAAAAACAAGATTGGTTAAGTATTGTTTTTTCAACAATACTATTGCTGCACTACTATGCAGCAATTTAGAAATCAGATGAAAGGTTTAGTGCTGGAAAACACTTTTTGATAGATAAAAAGTGCATTTTATACACATCTATATAGATCAGACCAAAATGAGGGACAAATGAAGAGGACAGAGGGACATTGCTTCAAATCAGGAACAGTCCCTCAAAATAAGGGACAGTTGGGAGCTATGGAAATCTCTATCCCTCAATTTCCTGAAAGTCAATAATCCTATACAGGGCACAGTTATTAATGAAAAATGAACTGCTATACTGAAAGATTTCCATGACAAATATCTATCAGTCTGGCAGCCATGGCTCAATTACTGTCAGAAACCATGAATCAGACTGAGACAGAAGTACAATTAAATCACACTTGTTTATTAATAAAAATAAAAGGTAAATAGAAAAAGCGTAGTCAAGCATAGCCAGAGTCCAGTAACCAGATCGGGTAGTCAGCCAGGCCAGAAGTCAGGGATCCAAGTAGAGCACAGCAAGCAGGATAAGGAGCCAGAAGGGATGTCAGCAAGCCAGTCTTTAAACAAACCACAGGAGATGGTTTCTATTGATGTGACCAAGGCGAAGGCAGAGGTGAAGTGAGCTGGAAGGCTTTAAGTAGGCAGGTCAGGCGAGCATCATCAGGAACAGCTGGTAACTGTGGAGAGAGAAGAGAGCTGACAATTAGCCAACAGCTGAGCGGCCAGCCCAGAGAAGGAAGGGCTGAGCCAGCCCCGACAATTACTCCCTCCTCTCATAGCAGACCTTGTGCCTTGGCCATCTTTCATGTCATGAACTTGGCTCTCCACCTTCAACATACCCTTGGTCTTTTCTAAGTATAGACTTCTCATAGCTAAAGTGGCAACCAATGAGAACCCCTCCCCCCCCCTTCTCCTTTTTCCTTCCCTTTCAGACCCCAATTGAATCCCCAAATACCACCCCACAATATTGCTACAGGTAGAAAGTGCAATTTTTTTGGTTTGGTGTTTTCTGCACATTGTATGGTTATTGAGTATAATGTGTGTTTGTGTCTCCCGCACAGTGCAGGATGTGGACGGACTGGGGTGATCTGTACCGTGGAGTATATCCAATGTTTACTACACAAACAGGTGACCTGTGCACACTGCGCTAAATCTCACTCTTCAGCTAGAGGGCAGCAAAGGACTTTCTAAAAATAATGACTGCGTAGCAGGCTAAGTTGATGGGTGGGGTAATGGCCATTTGGAAAGCGAGCTTGAATGGCCTGCAATGAGTCAGACATTACAAGTGCATGTCATATACAACAGTATGCAAATTGTTTGAGGGACAGTTGTGAAATCTCATTGCGACACACAGCAGTAGTTGTGAGCTTTCTTCTATAGTACTGTGACTCATAGCAGAAGTTCCATTATGAGCTGCATTAACTACGCTACCACTGTGTTAGAATCTTTTTATTCAGATACATTTTTATTGTAAAGTAAAAAATAACACAAGATAAGAGCATAGGCAGTTTGACAAAGGCCATCTTGTAGGTAGGGGGAAATAAGGGGTCAATCATATACAAGAATAAAGACCTTATAAAAAGTGAGACAGTCACCATAGAGATTTCCTGTTAGGTCTCAAATGTGCTTCCACGTCATGAACAGTTATGAAAACAGTATTTGTTGATGTCATAATGTACAGTATATAAGCTATAATGATGTATATTAGTTATTACTATAGGATCAAATAGAGTACTAGGATTACAATTTTTATGTGGCATGTTAACATGTAAAGTGCAGTATGTAGTGTTAGAGATAGCAGAAAGAACTCTAGAAGGCGTGCACCCTTACTCATATCATTGTGCAGTGACCTGGGATCCAATCACCCCACAGAGGCAAAATAATAATGAGATCAGTAGTGATCAGTAGTGATAGCAGCAGCTTTTTCTTTTTTTTTGAAAAGCCTATGGCGTGCAAAACACACCCAAAAACTTCCACCCGGTGCCAAAAAAAGCGCACACACATCAAGAGTGAACACAAAAACGTGCAACGGGTGTCCTACTGTCCTCCACTAGGAAGGACCTTACCCTGATCCCCCGGGCCGTTAGGCTCCAGACGGGGACTGAGGTACCAAATACATCTAGCCGAAGCCAGACAACCGCCTTTCTCCGGAAGGTCTGCCGAGACAGACCCACCCAGGTACTAGGGTAGAGGCTCCCCCGAAGGGAGACCCCCAAAGAGAGGGCGAACAAAGCCAGAAGGCCTATGTCCACCCTCGCACAAGAATTTCAGGGTTGGCCCGAGGACCGACACCCCTACTCATCACACGGGCAGTGACAAAACATAAAACGTGACACAACACACAAATATAAAATAAATAAAGTGGGAAAGGGATAGTGAAGAAGGAGAGTGAAAAGGTGGCCATTGTGAAATACAATGGCCAGGCCCTCCAGCCAGGAATCAAAAATTCCTCTGGTCCTAGCCAAAAGGCCCGGCCCAAGAGGCAGGTGTGAAAAGATGTGTTATAGTGACGTGACCAAGGTGCCAAACATCAGAGTGATTAAATCACAGTGAAAGTACGGCACCCCTGAACTGCCATTTCAGGGGCACATCACCATAGGCTTTTCAACAAAAGCATCCCCGACCCCCCAGCCCAGACCACAGCAGCCCCCACCCCAGCCAGAAAGGCATGGAGATCCAGGAGCTTAGTGAGAGCCCTTTGCCATCAGGCCTCACCCTCGCTCCCATCACTCCTAATTAATTAGGTAGGAGTGATAGCAGCAGCTATCACTTTTAAAAACTCCCCCGAACAGCTATCACTTGTAAAATTGGCGAGGCTGTGTGGGGCTCTGCCTGAAAAGCTACCTCAGTAATTCACAGAGACTACGTGTCCCGTCTACCACCGCAGATGAACTTGTAGTTCTCAATGGAACATGATTCAACATGGACATGAAAATCACTATGGACGTAGTCTATTGACACTTCCTCCAGCTCTCCAATTGAAAGCCCATTCTTCAGTATGGACATAGAGCTGGAGGAAGAGTCTGCAGGAGGCTGGGATTGCATCTGTGATCCACTGATCACGGGTACAATGCACATTTTGTTTCTGCAAATATTTGTGCTTTTTTTTTCTAAAAGGTACACTCAGTACCAGTAATGATTTTTTTAATGAATTTATAATTTTTATGAATTTTATCTGCCTGCAGCTTAGCTATAAGTAGAACTCAAGTTCTCCGTGGTTGATAAAGATTGGTCCTGCAGAGAGGAATCCTGAAATCCTGAATGAAGCATATTTTGAAAAAGGGACTACATGGCCAGGGATAAGCTCAAATAGAAGTGATTTTATGCTGGAGTTTTAAAAGACGGGTGTACAACCCTGAAAATTCAATGAGCTTGATGGCTATGATGTAAATATGTTTGATTTGCATTAAATCAAAGCACACCAGAAAAAGTTATTGTTATGAAGATTACACAGAAGAAATTTAGACAATGTTGATGTACAGATTTAGCAAGTATATATATCTGGATCCTCTTATGTCTCTTTATTATAGAAGGTGCCAAATGACTTTAGTATATTTGAAGTTGTGATGATGATGAGGCGCCAAAGACCCTCCGCTATACAGACAAAGGTGTGTTCATTCGTGCTTTTCATTAAATAGCTGTGCTTATTTTACTCTGTATATCATTTTACCTATTCCATATAAATGCTTTGAAAATAGAAAGCATTGAGGGTTTGGGGCTGTTGAAGTTTTGTTCATATCTAGAAGCTTGCACATTATATTTGATTCCCCCCCAAGATTTAAACATGTATCTTATATTTTTACTATTATAAAGTCTTTGTTTTACAAAGAAACATTTTTTACAGGGTGCAGCCATGACAAAGGATTTGTAATGCACTATGAGTGTTCCAAAGAGAGCAAAGCAGAAGCTTCAGGCTTCTTTTCTCTGTTTCTGTCTGTCTGGTTAAAACTCTATAGGGAGCTGTTTGAATAGATTTTAGTTGTTCAGTATCCAGTATGTGTGAATCAGAGCTTGAGCTATTGGGTTTTGTAAACCCCAGGCATTCTTCAGCAAAGTGGGTAAGGTTAGCCTGTAAGACCAAGCTTAGCATGTTGTTAAGAGATTAAAATAATGACTTAAAAGCAGTACAGATTCCGGTTAAAGGCAATGTTATTATGGGTTTGCATGTGTATAATTTCAATCTGACTAAAATTATTTTTTAAGATGCTACCAAAAAAGAAGGGACATTGTGGGATGCCCCAGGGTGCTCAATGTGTAAATTTTGACTATGAGCTTCTAAACATAGGTGTGCCGACACCTAGCAATGCAGCCCGGTATGTTTTTTTGAAGAGGTCAGCGCATAAAATGTCATATTTTATCACAAAAATGTTTGCATGTACTGGAAACCTTCCAGCAGACAAACAGGCTGCTTTTGCTTACTGTACCTCTTTCTGAAGATTGCCATCTACCGAACTGTCATACTGATCCTCTGCTTTCAATACTTTATTTCAGTGACCTAGAAAAAGATCAGGAGTTCTGACTGTCTTGCTACTCATACTTATACATTATACAGTGTATACAGTTTACTGAAGACAGTGGGGTCAACATAGTAGGCAGGCAACTAGCATTTACAGAAGAAGATCGACTATGGCAGCTCACTGCTTATTTTAGTACAATTAACATTTGCATTTCCCATATGAGGCAACATGGTACTACATACCACTAGTTAATGCACTGCATGCTCATTCATACCTCCAGTTGTATTCTTCCTATATCATATTGACCTTTTCATTTTATGTCATTTTTGAAAGGTATGGACCTTAAATAAAAACATTTTTAAAAATATATCATCTACGTACCTGGAAGCACTATTTGCGAAACCCCTGTGATTACTGTTACCCTTATTTTCTGACCAAAGCCACCATGCTTCCTAGTTTCCAGGGCTTTACAATATTTCTCAAAGAAGGAACCATGTGTAAAGCTCTGTAAGAAGCCTGCTGACTGTGGCCGCAAGGGATTATGGTAAAACGCAAAATAAACAAAGCATATTTTATGACTTGCAGTGATTAGCACCAGCAGTTCACTAGTCAATTTCACCTGAAGCTCTTGGTGTTTTGCTGTTTGTTCACTGTCACAGCCTTGTCTGTAATGTCAGTTTATTGTGGTAGCTAATGCACATTTTCCCTGCAGGAGCAGTATGATTTCCTGTATCACGCAGTTACTGAGATGTTTGAAAAGCAACTGAATGATTTAAATCACAATTATGAAAATCTGCACCAGGTAAGGGGACAAAAATGGAAAGATAAGTTAATATAGTTTTTACTTTTTGTATCTAGGATTCTGTCACATTAACAGTTTTTATAATATAATATAGTATATAGACTGAATTTGTAAAGGAGGTAGTGCCATTTTTAATAGATATATATAAAAAAAACAAAAAAAACAAATGTACTTTGCTGCTCGTCATAAGTAGGTTGAGCTATGTAAAGTAGGTTGAGCTATGTATTCAAGCTTTCAGCCATAAATAATTTTTGTTATGATGTACGTAATAAGGGGGATTCCGTAAAGAGGACCCTAACCCCACTCTCTAAACCAATCAATAATAAATAGGGGGAAATAAACAATCATACTAACAAATACAAAAATATCAGTCGCACCAAGTGTAGCTGAACCCAAAGCTCCAAAGATTAAAAGCCACGCACTATGGTGTCCGTTTAGTAAACTGAGATAAACTGAGATCAGGATGATCTCTGCTCATCTCAGAGCATTGCAGGTTTAATATACTGAGATCAGAAGATGGAGAACTATTTTTCTCTTCTCATCTCAGTCCACAGAACGGCTGCATTGACTGCAATAGAAACGGCATGTTTAGTATACAGAGATGCCACTTTATCTCTGTGATTCTCTTTCAAGTTCTCCTTTCTGGCTTCTCCAGCCCAGAGGTGGAGATATCAGGAGATCTCTGAGAGAGAATAGATTCTTCCTTCGTCCATCTGCCTGCATGGTCAATACTGAAAGTAAAAAATTTCTCTACTGCAGTGGAACATCCATCAAGAGCAGGTTAGATTTACATTAACTATACAATTACCAATTACACACACATATATATATATATATATATATATATATATATATATACAATTTTTTATATCTGTGTGTGTATATATTTATATCTGTTGTGTCCGTATGTGTATGTATATATATATATATATATATATATCTGTATGTGTGTATATATATATATATATATATATATATATATATATATATATATATATCCTCCGAGTCCTTCACATTTGTTTATAAGGCTGGGTTCACACTGCTGCGGGGGGAGATCCGGATGTGATTCGCACCGCAAATCACATCCGATCTCCGTAGCGATGCGAGTGCAGCCATACAGATAGTATGGCGGAATTCGCATCGCTCCCGCAGCAAACTCGCACGGGACCCTTTTTTTGGTCCGCAACAGAATCGAATCGTATGGGGGTTCACACCATGCGATCCGATTCCTGTGCGAGTCGGCAGATCGCACTGCGATATGCGGATGGAACTGGGGGTGTCATTAACATATCATTGACACTCCCAGCCGTTCGCATAGGGCAGTGGGAGTAATGCGATGCGGGAAAACGCCACGGATTCGCGGCGTTCCCGCATCGCAGCGGTGTGAACCCGGCCTAAGGCTGGGTTCACACTGCTGCGGTTACGAGAACCGGATGTGATTCACACCGCACTGTAGTGCAAATCACATCCGATCTCCGTAGCGATGCGAGTGCAGCCATACAGATAGTATGGCGGAATTCGCATCGCTCCCGCAGCAAACTCGCACGGGACCCTTTTTTTGGTCCGCAACAGAATCGGATCGTATGGGGGTTCACACCATGCGATCCGATTCCTGTGCGAGTCGGCAGATCGCACTGCGATATGCGGATGGAACTGGGGGTGTCATTAACATATCATTGACACTCCCAGCCGTTCGCATAGGGCAGTGGGAGTAATGCGATGCGGGAAAACGCCGCGGATTCGCGGCGTTCCCGCATCGCAGCGGTGTGAACCCGGCCTAAGGCTGGGTTCACACTGCTGCGGTTACGAGAACCGGATGTGATTCACACCGCACTGTAGTGCAAATCACATCCGATCTCTGTGCGATGCGAGTTCAGCCTTAGGCCAGGTTCACACTATAGCGATGCGGGAATGCCGCGAATCCGCGGCGTTTTACCGCATCACACACCTCCCGCCGGCAGTTCACACTGCCCTATGCGGACGGCTGGGAGTGTCAATGATATGTTAATGACACCCCCAGTTCCGTCCGCATATCGCAGTGCGATCTGCAGACTCGCACAGGAATCGGATCGCATGGTGTGAACACCCATGCGATCCGATTCTGTTGCGGACCAAAAAAAGGGTCCCGTGCGAGTTTGCTGCGGGAGCGATGCGAATTCAGCCATACTATCTGTATGGCTGAACTCGCATCGCTACGGAGATCGGATGTGATTTGCACTGCAGTGCGGTGCGAATCACATCCGGATCTCCCCCCGCAGCAGTGTGAACCCGGCCTAAATAGTATGGCTGAATTTGCATCGCACCCGCCCCAAACTCGCACAGGACCCTTTTTTTGGTCCGCAGCAGAATCGGATCGCATGGGTGTTCACACCATGCGATCTGATTCCTGTCCGAGTTTGCAGATCGCACTGCAATATGCGAACTGATCTGGGAGTGTCATTAACGTTTCACTGACACTCCCAGCAGTTCGCATAGGGCAGTGACTGTATTTTTATTTTTAATTTATATTTTTAATTTATTTAATTTATTTAATTTATTTAATTTATTTAATATTTAATTTTTAATATTTAATATTTAATTTAATTTATAATTTAACAATATTTTTATTGTTATGCTTTTTAAAATTATTTAGAACTATTTAATATATATATATTTATTGTTTTTATATGAATGGTACATGTCTGCATGATAAATAAAGTACAATCATTTCAGATTACACCATTCACATAAATGTGCACATGTGTTATGCTTATGTATTAATCATTGTAATGTTTTACAGTTATGGGGTGTCTCTTTATTGGTTAGGGAGATTATATCTTTAATATTTTATTAATATGTGCAGTGTATGTGGAATGCTACGTATTTAACTTTGGGGTTCTGATACTGAAATCTCATGAGCTATCGTGAGATTACAGAAAAAGAAGCCGTTCAGGATTCTCAGAGCGTTTGTAGATCACATCTATTCTCAATGGGAGAAGTGATCTACATGATATATTAAGCTGCCACATGGGGGAGAACAAATATCTCCGAGAACAGCAGAGAACTCAAGAGATACAAAATATCAAAATATACTAAACGGACACCTATAGCAGCTATTTTAAGAGTACAAAACATTCGAAAATATGCATAGATAAAACATTCGCAGCATTAACAGCGCTAGAAAATATCTTAAAATATTCAGTGCAATACGCATTCAGTGGGCTATAAACATCACACACACATAAAGTAAGCAACATCAAAGTCCATGCAAAAGTCCTTAAATCAGTGTACGTTGCCATGTCCCATCAGGGTTTTAAAAAAAAAAGTTCCTTTCCTGAATACCGTCACCGATCCACCACGTGAACACCCCTTTGGGGATGCACTCACCGCAATTAAAAATTAGATAAGTCTGGTATCTCCACTGGAATATTGGTAAAATTAGACCCTCTCCTAAGTTTACCAAATGCCTTTCCTGGAACGGCTCAGCTCAGCAGGTGCAACATAGTAAAACAAGGGAATGCTCAAAGGTGCATTGCAAATGCATGTGGAACTGCACACTGGATTTGGGGACTACGGTGTAAACAAACCCTTAAGGGCTTTATAAAAAAAACCTGTGATAAATAATATTATCAGCTTGGGAAGATCCTCTTATGATTCCTCTGAATGATATTGCGGAGAAGGTCGACAAGGCTGAGACTTAGACCCTTAGGGAGCTGATGGATAGAGATAGATCTAGACCGGATTGGAGGAAACTCAGGATATCCTGAACTCCTGGATCTCTGAACGATCTGCCCATAGAAATTGAGAATCCAACGAACTTGGCCCATATTCTCCCATAAAACTTATTGACGCTCGACTTTCTTGAGCTCATGAGGGTGGAGATCACTCTTGAAGCGCACCCGAGAGATTCCAGCCTTTCCCTCTCATGAACCAGACCATCAGTCTCGATATCGCCGGACAAGGATACAAGACTGCCCCCCTGAGAAGGTCTGGCTTGGGAGGGAGAGGCACCAGGTCCCGGAAGCTGAGCTGAATCAGGAGGGGAAACAACCATGGCCTGTTCAGCCCATAAGGTGCTATTACCACCACTTTGACCGCTTCCGTTTGGAATCTCCGAAGAAACTTGAAGATGATCGGGAGTGAGGGAATGGCGTATGCCCTGTTGAAGTTCCACTGATCCGACAGAGCATCCACTCCGAAGGCCTGGCTACAACGGCCCCAAGTGTAATACTTATTGATCTTGAAGTTGCAGGGGGATGCAAATAGGTCCACTTCGGGATTGACTCCCAAGGACAGAATCCATTTGAACGTCTGCACATGAAGAGATCACTCGTTGTTGTCTAATTGTGTGCGAGACAGGAAGTCCCCTTGGATGTTCTGAACTCCGCTGGCGTCAGTTGTGACCGTGACCCATGAGACAGGGGAAATGGAGTGACAGGTGAGCAGATTTCTGTGCTGGAGCCACCAGAAGAGACTGTTCCTCGTCAATGAGGATATGTGAATGAACTGATTGACATCCCCTGAATTCCATTGTTGAAGGAACCATGTCTGAAAAGGGCGTAGCCTCCACAGAGACCATTTGACCATTGGGGTCGTAGAGACCATCGTGCCGATAATTATTAGGCACTGTGAGGCCTTTAGGCATGAGGAGCTTCAGATTCTCCCTCGGATGACTGGGATCTTTTCCAGTGGGAGAGAGATGGTGCTTTCCACCGTGTCGAACAGGATATAAACCGGACTTCAGGGCAGGGCAATTCACACTCCAGCAGTTGTTATACCATACACATAGATAATACTTCAGTCCACAGTAAGGATACACTAAGAAGGGGTAAAGTGGACATCTTGTTACACCCACCGGAGTTTTGCATTTTGCACGTATTTATAACAGTAAAGTCAGTTTATATAGTGAAATACAGGACTTAGAACTCCATCTGACTACTTAGATCTTGAATTTCGAAAGCAGCGGCAACCCTGCTCATCTCACGGGATTGCTAATCTGACAGAAGTTCGCTGCTTTTAAAATAAATTGTCAGAGAGAGTTGTAAGTCCTGTATTTCACTATATACTAACTTTAATGTTATAAGTACGTCTAAAATGCAAAACTCCAGTGGGTGTAACAACATGTCCGCTTTACCCCTTCTTAGTGTATCCTTACTGTGGATGAGTGTGGGGTGTAGCAGGATGGCAGTGATGGAACGTTACTTCTATAGCAAACTGCGATGGGTGGCTGAATATGTTGTTACAGTGGCTCTCGGGTCCTCTCATAGTCCTGAGCAAAGCCGAGAGTAACCGAGTGTACTCGGCTCGGCTCACAGTCACGCCCAGTCCCTGTGTTATGTCCATCATAGGGCGGGACTGTGAGCAGAGCCGAGCCGAGTACACTCGGCTATGTATCTCAGCGGGGACCCCTATTGGGCAGGGGCCCATGGGCTTGAGCCCAGTCAAGCCCAATGGTAAGTCCGGCCCTGGTCCTGGGCTATCCTGACACCGTTAGAAGGTATGCCCAGCATCAACCTCGATCGATTGGACGTCCATAAACGTAAGTGTATTGTTTGTAGGTCCAATGAGGAGGACAAAAAAAGAGAACTCAGTCTCTCGTGGTGAACTCAAATTTATGGGAGGGGGGCCCTATAGCATTGGAGAGGAGGCGGGGTTAACCCACACGTAGGCTGCCATGGAGTCTGTCGGGAAAATTATATTTACTCCGATGATTATTTCCTTTCCTTTTTATCACTTCTTTTTTTTTTATCATGCCATTTTCCACTTTTAACTATTTCTGTCATAGTTGATCACTGTTCAATTTAGTAAAAAATTTGTTTTTTTTTACAATTTGAGTGATTTTGTCAGTGATTTTCATCTGCTGCTATTGGTGATTTCAATTTCAGCACAGTTATTCTACCTCTGTATATATGGTAGGTACTAGGAAATGAAGGTTGACCATGGACAGTGGACAATGCCAACTGATGTTCTAGGCTTTCACTATCATTTTTCATAATTAAGCTAACTCCTCGGATGGAAGGAGGGGAGGTTCTAGGGGGCCACGGACTATTATTGTAACAGGAAATTTTTAGGTCTTTGTAAAATTTCCATGCAAGCAATACAGATTCCTTTCTTGTCCTTGGAGAAATGATTGTAAATGCTTATGGAATGACCTTATCTTTCAAACAAGTCTTCTGACAATTAAGCTGACCATACATTGTATGATTTTTGGGGTGGTTCCTGAAAAACTAGCCAAAATTTGCTCAGTGGGGCCATCCTACATCTTTCAAAATCAAACAAGTCAGGTGGAAAATTGTCAGCTGAAAAGCAGCTGCATTCAACAAGATGCAGCTGCAGTTCGGGTGCTTTGGCAGCCTGCGGGGTTGGATGTCAAAATACAATAGGCGCAGTGGGAGTTTCCTTCATCTGCATTGTGTTGTGTTAAAGAGGAAGTAAACCCTGATGGGTGTTACTTCCTCTTTGATTCCCTGCAAAGGTAAAGCATAATGGACTACTATGCATCGCATCGCATCGCATAGTAGTCCAGTATGTGTCACTTACCTGACACAGGAGCCAGCGATGTCACCGCTGTCCCCTTGTGTATGGAGCCTCCATCTTCTTGGTGGGTGTCGCTGCTCCGGCGCTGTCATTCGACGGAGCATGGAGACGGAGCACTCGCGGCATATCGCCGCTAACTGCGGCGCGCTCAGTGCGCCTGCGTGCCGCTGTCTACGGCGCATGCGTCGTAGACAGCGATGCCTGTCTTTTGGCAAATATCTCCTAAACCGTATAGGTTTAGGACATATTTCTTGAACCTACAGGTAAGCCTTAACCACTTGCCGACCGCCGCACGACGATGTACGTCCATTTTTTGAAGAGGGATATCTCGGTAACGGCAGCAGCTGCTGCCACAACCGAGATATCCATCTCTTCAGGCGGCGGTCGGCTGTACGATAACGGTGGTCTCCGCGGCGGATTCGCCGTGAGATCACCGCTATCGGCGGCGGGAGAGGTGCCACCCCCCCTCCCGCCTCCCTCCCGCACCTTCCGCCGCTTACCGGAGCCGTCGGTAGCGGCGGAGGCGATCGGGTCCTTCCGTCTGTTGGGCATAGAGACAAGTGAGGCTAAGATGGCCCCCACTCGTCTCTATACCATAGGAGGGCGGAAGCGACGTCAAAACGTCACTTCCGCCCATACCTCTTAAAGGTATTTTTTTTTTTAAATGTCAGATTTTCTTTTTATTTTTATTTTTTTTGCATTTTAGCCCAAATATGAGATCTGAGGACTTTCTGACCCCCCAGATCTCATATTTAAGAGGACCTGTCATGCTTTTTTCTATTACAAGGGATGTTTACATTCCTTGTAATAGGAATAAAAGTGATCCATTTTATTTATTTTTTTTAAAAAGTGTAAAAATAAATTAAATAAATTAAAATAAATAAGAAAAAAAAAATTTTTTTTTAAAAACACCCCGTTACGACAAGCTTGCGCACAGAAGCGAGCGCATACGTGAGTAGCGCCCGCATATGAAAACGGTGGTCAAACCACATATGTGAGGTATCGCCGCGATCGGTAGAGCGAGAGCAATAATTCTAGCCCTAGACCTCCTCTGTAACGCAAAAAATGCAACCTGTAGAATTTTTTAAATGTCGCTTATGGAGATTTTTGAGGCTAAAAGTTTGACGCCATTCCACGAGCTGACGCAATTTTGAAGCGTGACATGTTGGGTATCAATTTACTCGGCATACCATTATCTTTCACAGTATAAAAAAAAAAATTGGGCTAATTTTACTGTTGTCTTATTTTTTTATTCAAAAAAGTGAATTTTTTCCAAAAAAAGTGCGCTTCTAAGACCGCTGCGCAAATACGGTGTGAAAAAAAGTATTTCAACGACCGCCATTTTATTCTCTAGGGTGTTAGAAAAAGAACAATATAAAATGTTTGGGGGTTCTAAGTAATTTTCTAGCAAAAAAAACTGTTTTAAACATGGAAACACCAAGTCCGAAAAAGAGGCCTGGTCCTTAAGTGGTTAATCTAGGCTTACCTGTAGGTCAAGGTGGTTTGTAAGGGTTTACAACCACTTTAATAGAGGAAACCTGCAGGATGAAGGAAAAAATGTTTAGTGTATGGCCAGATTTTCTTCACTCTACTCCAATCGCGTCTATTGCTAGCATTAAAAACAATTTGAAATGTCTGTTTCAATCGTTTTAATTCATTTTCAAATAAAAGAGTGATACAAAACAATAGTCACTTGTACAATGCTGAGCTGTAAGGAGACAATGGAAAAAAGTTTCAGTCACTTTCCTATTGCATTCCATCAGAATTCTTGTGCAATTTTTCTGTCATTTTCTTTTATATCTCTGATGAATAATGAACCCCATGCAGACAGAATAGGGTTAAATATTTTGTACTTTGCACTGAAAACAGGAAGAGGGACTTCCTGATTTATTCACAGATATGGTTATGGCACCGACTCATCTGTATGTATCGCTCCCTCTCCATATAGAATAAAGCGCCCTATTATGACGATGTGGCACCTCAGCTGAATATTGCCCGTGCCCCGGCCCTGCAGCGGAGGAAGGATCTCAGTCCATGGTGAGTAGTCAATGCTGAAAAGGGAAACCATATCAAACAAGATGTTCCCTATGTCTTCAAAATGTTTTTGTGTTTCATACACGCATGTCAACATGTCTTAAAAGAGTAGATGGCGTTAACGTTGAACCCCTGCCAAACCAGTTGCGTGTGTATTTAGGACTGATCGCAAACGGGTTTTCCTGTAAATTGTTATTATTTTACCCTCAGGCAGGTTTTTATTTCTGTCTTAGCCATGCTCCTAAAAAGAAGTGCGTGCATAGCAGTTTGTATCCCCCAATGTAACGGCTTTCTAGCTGAGTGACCAGCAAAGAGATTTGCATATAAAGGGAATATGCCGTTTCCCCAGAACAGCCAATCGGAGCTCACTTTCTGTCTGTGCAGCTACATCGCGAAGAAACTCCTTTTTCATTGACTACGGTGGGCTCCTCGATTCTTCTGCCCTTTTCAATCCTATCACTGACCATTTATAAAGAATTTTCTTATTGGTTTTGCATAAAATAAAATCACCCGCATTGATCATTTGTACCTCACAATGAAAAAAAAAAGTCCCGCAAATGCCCGGCAAATACAGTTTGTTGACCAAAAAATATTTGCTTACTATCCTTCAGCAAGCCTAATTTCAACTTTTAGCATACAGCTGCTCAGATAAAGTGGCTTATTTATAAAGAGAGGCAGACGTCCCGCCGTGCAGACTGTGCAGCCCCATGAGTGCCCCCTGGGATTTTTTTTGAAAAGCCTGTGGCTTGAAAAACACACCCAAAAACTTCCACCCGGTGCCAAAAAAAGTGCACACACATCAAGAGTGTAACACAAAAACACGCAACGGGTGTACCATTGTCCTCCACGAGGAAGGACCTTACCCTGATCCCCCGGGGCGTTAGGGGGGATCAGGGTAAGGTCACACAGGTTGGACTCAATGGACTTGTGTCTTTTTTCAACCTTACCAACTATGTAACAGTCCATATGCTTGTTTTTGTATTTTTATTGAGGGATTTGAACTTGGATGGGAATATATGGAATGCCCAGTAGAATTTTAGAACAATCGATTTGGGAGAGAACTATGTACACTCCTTGTACACTTCTTCAAACTCCTCCTACACAACACTTGCTTGCAGACTATCACTTTCTCTCTCTCTTTCTCTCTCTCTCTCTCTCTCTCGCACAAAACTTAACTCCAGGACAGCTGGCACATGGTTAGGTCCAACTCTGACTCAGTCAGGCCCTAGAGATTGCCATTTGCAGGCAGGGACCGCAGTACTCTTTTTAGCTTCTATCTAGGCCTGCTTAAACTTACCTGCACTCTCACAAAAATCTCACCTCTAGCACCTACCTAAGTAGAGGGTGCTACATATTTTATTGGCATTTTATGTGATAGACCAACACAAAGTGGCACTTAATTGTGAAGTGGAAGGAAAATTATACATTGTTTTTATAAATTTTTTAAAAATAAATATCTAAAAAAGTGTGGCGTGCATTTGTATTCACTCCCTTTACTCTGATACCCCTAACTAAAATCTAGTGGAACCAATTGCCTTTAGAAGTTACCTAATTAGTAAATAGAGTCCACTTGTGTCTAAATTAATATCAGTATAAATACAGCTGTTCTGTGAAGCCCCCAGAGGTTTGTAGAGAACCTTAGTGGAAAAACCGCATTGCGAAGGCCAAGGAACGCACCAGACAGGTCAGGGATGAAATTGTGGAGAAGTATAAAGCAGGGTTAGGTTATAATAAAAATCTCCCAAGCTTTGAACATCTCACGGAGCTCTGTTCAATCCATCCTCCAAAAATAGAAAGAGTATGGCACAACTGCAAACCTACCAAGACACGGCCGTCCACCTAAACTGACAGGCTGGCCAAGGAGAGCATTCATCAGAGAAGCAGCCAAGAGGCCCATGATATACATTTTTTTATTTCTGTGTATATTTTTTGTTATATAATTGCAAAATATTTTAGCACTGCACTTTTTGAGTTTTATTATTGTTTATTTAGGAGATAACTTTGCCTACCTTACAGTGTTATTCACTGCCAGGTGATGGAACACAGAAAGCGTTTCAGCACCCGGCAGATCTCTGCCATTCTACAAAGTGGTGCCCAACAAGTGGCGGCTCAGGACACTGTGTGCCACACATAAAGGGCCAGCGGGCTGCGTGTTGGGCACCCCTGGTGTAAGGGCTTTTGGATATCTGCAAAAAGTATTTTTTTACAGATAATAGTTTTCATAAAGTGTTAAATGCACTTATTATCTTACAAGAAGATTTGTGTTGCAATTATTGGTCTGGGGGTAGCGTCTCTTTAACTACTAAATAGAAACAACTACAGCAGAGATTCCCATTAAAGAGTTGTAAAAACTATGGCTATGTGTCAGGTCAGAGGCCTTTCCAGTGTTCATGGGCACTAGGCAGGGTGCCCTTTGTCCCCGGGGTTGTGCACGGTCATGATGGAGCCTTTACCGATCACGCTGCACTCCTATCCATCTCTGCAGGGAATCCGGGTGGGTAGCCTCACAAAAACCACGGCCCGGTATGCCAATGACCTTGTGTTATTTCTTAGAGACACTGGCTCTTCACTACAGGAAGCATTAACTATCCTAGATAGGTTTTCTGTGGTGTCCGGCTTGAAGGTAAACTAGACTAAAGTGGGTTACACACTACTAAGAAAATTGGGAGAACGATCGTCCGATTTTCCTCGTTGTTTCACAGCAAATCCAAACCGATGAACGAAAATTCTCAGACGACAAAGGCTTTTTTTTGTTGTTTATTGTTTCTGATCATGCATCGTCTTTCTTTTCTGATTTTTCTTGTACGAAAATCGTCCGAAAACGGTACACATTAAACAAAAATAGTTCATTTTGTTCCCATTAGAGAAAATATTTTTTATTTTTTTCCCCGCGTACGAAAATTTGGAATTCGGCTGTCGAAAGTTGTGTACACACAAAATCGTACAAAAATTCTTTAGACGAAAATGTTCGCCCGATTTTCTTATAGTGGGCACGAGCCTTAAGTCCTAAAATTCTCCCGCTGCGTTCTCATCCAACTCGAGGGCCTACAGACCCAGATGTCCCTCTTGAATGGGTTTCTAATTTATGGTATTTAGGCCTTACTGTGACCAGTTCTGTGACTATAGATTATATTACCTTAATTGCCTCCCTACTCCTCACTTATCTTAAACACAGATGGAATGCCTGGATGAATCTTCCACTTTCCTTAATAGGTAAAATAAATCTGATAAAAATGAAAATGATTCCCTTATTTTTATACGTTTTCAGAAATTCCCCAGTGTGGATACCCAATGCAATTTTCAGTTCTATAGACAGTCTCCTTTCATTCTTTTTGTGGTCTGGTGGGGCCCCTCGTCTTAAAATGGTAATAGAAGGAAGGGGGGTTGGCAATAGCAAGTTTCTATAACTTCTGGCTGGGCAGTTGGTTTCCGAACACCTTTGGCTCACGACTCCCTATGATGATGCTTCGGCGTCTTTAGAGGCTGTGTGTTTGGGTTTGTATGAGGCCCTTAACCATTTATTATATTGAGGTACGAAGTCTCCCCACAACATTACCTGCTCTATGCGCTCTGTGCTCAAAGCGTGGTGAGGGGTGAGGGGTTACACCTCAGGGTGCTCTTCTTGACAGTCTCCTCATGAGCCATTGTGAAAGAATCCAAAGTTAGCGCATTTCTATACGTATTCGGACCCAGTGGTTTGGACGAAGTACAGAATTAGGACTCTGCAGCACATAGTGTCACGGTGTACTGGTAACTTTTGATGTTTTAAAAAAAACATTTTAGGCCACTCAATTGTCATTTCTCCAGATACTTACAACTGCGGCACGCATTCCAGTCCCAATTTGGAAACAGTCCTAAATTTGGAGGCCAGTGATATGGAAGTACTAATCGGGGTTTACTCACTGACCAAGCCATTGTCTACCATTTACAAGGACTTATTCCCTGAAACTCTCAAACTGCTGAGGCCCCTGTGTGTTAGTGTGGGTTGCGGTGGCTCGTAGTTTAGACCGAGAGGATTGGGAGGATATTTGGGATGTCCCCTTTAACAGACTGGTGTCTACTAGAGACCGTTTAATACATTATAAGTTTCTCCATAGGGTCATTCTCACACCGGCTAGATTGGCAAAAATATATAGGGATTAAAGTGGTTGTAAACCCTTACAAACCACTTTGTAAACCCTTACAAACCACTTTGACCTACAGGTAAGCCTAGGTCAAAGAAATATCTCCTAAACCTACACGGTTTAGGAGATATTTACTAAAAGACAGTGACAGCTGTCTACGGCGATATGTCGTTAGTGGCGGCTCCCGTGCGCATGTGCGGGAGTGACGTCATCGCTGCTCCGGCGCTGTGAGTGGCCGGAGCAGCGATAACCGGAAAAAGATGATGCTCCAGACTACAGGGGACAGCGGTGACATCGCTGGCTCCTGTGTCAGGTAAGTGACACATAATGGGCTACTATGCGATGTGATGCGATGCGATGCGATGCATAGTAGTCCATTATGCTTTACCTTTGCAGGGAATCAAAGAGGAAGTAACACCCATCAGGGTTTACTTCCTCTTTAACAATCTTTGTGTTGGCGCTGCTCCACACTAGATGCAGACATTATGCATATCTTCTGGGACTGTCCGGCTATTGTGCAGTTCTGGCGGAAGGTTTTGGCCTGTATAAGCTCAATCACTAGTATTTCAGTTCCCCTTACGGTGGAAGCATGTTTGTTAAGCCTGGTGGATTCCTTGGCTACTACCAAAGCCATATGCACTTTCCTCACATTATTATTATTTTATGCTAGGAAACAAAATTATCTTGTCCTGGATAAAAACATTGGCACCGTCCTTAGCACCCTGGAAATGATTGGTCAATAAAGCAGTGCCTTTATATAAAGCCACCTACACCATTTGGGGAGCCTTCACCAAGTTTGAAAAAAATCTGGGGCGGTTGGCTGGCCTCCTTGGATGCAGCCTCAGATTGAAGCGGGTGCATTTAAAATAAGTCCCCATTTACAATACAATGGGTACAGATGGTGCTTCCTGTCAATTTCTCACTAAGGAGCATTTTCTCGCTTGAGTATGAAGTGTGGGGTTCAAAGGATGTTTCCTGTGTGTCTAGTATTGTAAAAATCATTTTTGACGGCTGCCAAATACTCTGAATTATAAACTGTTGGCACTGTTTGTGGGTGGTGGGTGGGGATTGACTTATGCTGCTCTTCCTTATATTATTGTTGAATTGAGGGCCACATTGATAAAGTTGATCACCCCCTCCTCAAAAAACTCAATTTGCTTGGTCTCCATGGCTGCCCTCTCCGTTGGTTTGAATCTTACCTATTTCACCGCACCTTCAGTGTCACTTACAACTCCACTTCCTCTTCTCTAACTCCTCTTACCATTGGGGTCCCCCAAGGTTCTGTCCTTGGACTTCTACTATTCTCGATCTACACGTCCTCCCTGGGTCAGCTGATAGCCTCCCATGGCTTCCACTACCATTTATATGCTGATGACACCCAAATCTATCTCTACCCCTCAGCTCACCCCATCAATCTCCTCACACATCTTTTAATATTTCCTCCCCCACGTGCCCCTTCGCCTGACTTCTCTGTCAAGATCAATGGCACATCTATCAGTTCGTCCCCACATGCCAGGGTGCTAGGGGTAACCTTAGACTCCGAACTGTCCTTTCAGGCCCACATACAAGCCCTGTCCAAATCATGCCGCCTCCGCAACATTTCCAGAATACACCCCTTTTTAACTAATGACACCACCAAGCTTCTAATTCACTCCCTAGTCATCTCTCGCCTCGACTCCTTCAACTCCCTCCTCGTTGGATTACCTTTACACAGACTATCCCCCCTCCAGTCCATAATGAATGCCACTGCCAGACTCATCCACCTTACCAGCCATTCAGTGTCCTCCACCCCTCTCTGCCAATCCCTGCACTGGCTTCCACTCACCCAACGAATAAAATTCAAAGTACTAACAATAATTTACAAAGCCATCCATAACTCTGCCCCCAGCTACATCACTGACCAAGGCCGCGTACACACGGGCGGATTGTCTGTCCAACTTAGTCCGCTGAACAGTGTTTCAGCGGACAATCCGCTCGTGTGTGGGCTTCAGCGGACTTTTTCAGCGGACTGTCTGACGAACAAAGTCTTACGGAATTTCCGAAATTTTGTCCGTTCAAACTTGGTTTTGTCCGTCCAAACTTGGTTTCAGCGGACAGTCCGCTCGTGTGTAGGCAAGTTGGACGGACTAAGTATGGCGCATGCTCAGAAAGGATTTACACGCCGAAGGTTGCATTGCAGTGTATAAGACGTCGTTTTTCTAGTCCCGTCGTACGTGCTGTACACGTCATCGCGCAAGTTTTCAGCGGACTGTCTGCTCATCGTGTGTGGTCAAGTCCGTTCATGCAAATTTTGAACGGACTGTCTGTCGGATTGTCTGACGAACTTAGTTGGCCAGACAATCCGCCCGTGTGTACGCGGCCCTAGTCCCAAAATACCAACCAAACCGCCCTCTTCGGTCATCCCAAGACCTCCTGCTCTCTAGTTCCCTTGTCACCTCCTCCCCCCATGCTCGCCTCCAGGATTTCTCCAGAGCTTCTCCCATCCTTTGGAGCTCCCTACCCCAATCTGTCCGATTGTCCCCTAATCTATCCATCTTTAGACAATCCCTGAAAACCCTTCTCTTCAAAGAAGCCGATCCTGCTTCTAACTAATACACTGTTTTAGTTCCTCCATCAGCTCATTCCCCACAGCTATTACCTTTTGTATCAATTGACCCTCCCTTTTTAGATTGTAAGCTCTAACGAGCCAGGCCCTCCGATTCCTCTTGTACCAAATTGTAATATAAATGTAATGTCTGCCCTCATGTTGTAAAGCGCTGAGCAAACTGTTGGCGCTATATAAAACATGTATAATAATAATTGTACTGTACTTGGTCAGTGGCCTCATCCCCATGTTCAGCTGGAGAGCTTAAACTGGTGTATTTTGCTGAGGTCGACACTGTAATTTGTAATTTTTTTTCCTATCTTTTTGTTTTTTGTTTACTTTATAACTTGAATTGTTACTGCATTGCTGCAGAAGAAATCTTGGAAATACCAAATAAAAAGAATTTTGCAAAAAAAAAAAAAATTTGTAAAAACTAGATGAGGACAAAGACAGGCAAATCTTAAGAATATGGGAACGCTTCAGCAAGCGATGACAGGAAATGTTTATTGTAAATGAATTCAATTGAAATGAAATGAATGACTTGTGAAGACTACAATAGAAGCAGTAAAGGCTGTTCTATAATTGCTAAGAGCTGTTCTTGTATTCAACCATCTCACTGCCTTTTCTTTCTCCTGGTACAGTATGTCGCTCCCGCCGGACTGCTCAGACATGAATGATACGTACGCGGTGGTGCAAAAGAGGCCACCACCTCCATCAGTCTCGTCTGGGTCTAAAAGTCTACCTGCCACCTCCGAGAACTGGGCACCGACCTCATCTCACCACCAATATGATAACGTCAGACCGCGCACAATGTTTGCCAAGCCCACAGACCAGCTGTACAGCACCGTGGCTCCTAAACCCAACAGGGCATCCAACAGTCCAACCACCACCTTGCCAGTCTCGTCCTCCTATGCTTTAGCTGGTTCGCCAGGTCCTCCAGAGGCTACAGCTAATAATTATAGCCAGGTCAACGCTTCCAGTGCAGGTAAAGAAGTAGATAGGGACAGGTTTAGTGTATTCGAACTCCTTCCAGGAGGAATTCGCTCTTTTTGCTGCTTTATACCCGGGGAAATAGAGTGAGAATTTTTTTTTTTTACTGTTGCCATTGCTGAATAAAGGGTGGTCCAAGGCTGTGAGACCTCAAGAGTGTTCCCTTTCCGGTCTTCACTTTAGAAGTGGTTATTGTAAATAGGAGTAGACGTTAAATGCACTACAGGCCTTTTTTATTGTTTGAGGTATTACCAATAATGACTATTTAGATGTAACTGCTAATTATTCTGTGTCAGTGTAAAAAAAAAAATTTTTTATAAATAACTATAAAGAATTATACTAAATAATAATATAATAAAAATAAAAATGATTCAATAATGTAATCAAATCAAAAACACTGAAATTTGCTGAGTTGCAGAATTGTCGCTGTCATTACTTTTCAGTATTTAATGACGGATCTCCCCACAAATCGCTATCCCTCAATTCTGCGAGTGATTCTAATTTATTCATACACATATATATAGTAAGAATCCTCTAACAAAATCTCCTCTAACAAAAATCACTTCCGTCCACTGGAACTACACAGCAGTTTATTTTATTATCTTACTTCTGGGCCTGTGTTTCTGCTGTGTCCCTTAACAAGCATGTTGCACAAGTCAAAGAGCAAAAATACAAGGTTCAGTAACCCGTAGCAATGATCGGAAGTTGCGCTGATGATCAATTAATCTAACACCACTAAAATTAAAACGGATTTCTGGTTTCTGAGAAAAAGTAGAGCACCTCCTGTCCACATTCTCAGTACCCTTCTTCAGGTTTTGGCAGGGGAGTAACTATAGGGGGTGCAGCAGTCGCGACCGCAACTGGGCCCTGTGCTGCAGGGGGCCCATGCAGCCCCCTCTACATATGGCCGGCAGCAGCATAAGCAGCTAGGGGTACCAGTGCACCATGCAAACTGGTGGCTGGAGGTGGAGGGTGACTAGCAGAGTTCCATGCTCGACTATCGCACTGGCTGCTCTTTAGTTGTGCATTCCCCGCATGACCTGTGTCCTCAGCCGGCTCCTCAGAGTACCCCTCTCCTGCTCCATGCATTGCCGCTCAGTCCAATGTCTGTTCTCCCCAGCCAGATGGGGCACCTAAAAATAAAAATAATAAAAAAAAACTACTGATGCCAGTGGTGGAACTACAGGGCTCACAAAGGTCATACCTGTGACCACACCCTGGAGTTCCACCGCCAGACTCGGAGGGAAGGGCCCTGGCTGGGGTTCAGGGGGGCCCTTCATGGTTTCTTGCATCGGGGGCCCTGAAGGTTCTAGTTACGCCACTGGGTTTTGGTTACTATGCAAGAACTGCAGCAGCTTGGCCTGGAAGATGGCGGCTCTCACTATAATAGCACTGACTACTACAGTGATTTGCAGCCTACACAGGGATTGATCGAATGCAAGGTATGCATACATTCATCAAAGCTAGACCATAGTAACTATTCCCAAAAAATAAAACACATACCTAAACTTCAGCTTTAATACAGTACAAAACCTATGCATGTAAAAAATGTAATTTTCAGGTAAACACTACAATAATAGATCAAAATATAAGCTCACTGAAAATGCACTATATATTATTTTTTTTAGGTAAATTTGGTATTTTAGGTACATCACAGATTTACTATAGCTATATTCTACCGCCTTACCTTTTTAATTTATTTACAAGACTGTAAATACAAGGAACCTGTCATACAAGCGCAGGGCGCTTAAAATCATTTTTGTGCAGTCGTATATATATATATATATGTATTTATAAAATAATAAAATGTAATATTTGTGATGTCAGGTTTGTGTTTGTGAGGCGGTGGGTAAAATGTCTGTTCATTCTGTACTTTTCGTCTGTTTGTAATTCGTTTAATAAAGCAACGTTCCTACTGTTTGTCTCTATGTGTTACTGTCTGCGTTCCAGGCTCATCATTCTGATTGATTCTTCCTGTTCTTTGGTTTACATGTAATCATGGCCGAGTTATCTGCTGTGTCTGTGAATGTCTCCTGTTCTGTAACAGTGTACCTCTAGGCCCGTATGCTGTGCTGTGGCTTGAAGGGTGTCTGGTGTTCTATGGATGTGTTACGTATGTCTGGTACATTGTTTTTAGCACAGAATTTTTGGGTGGAAATATTTTGATGCCAAAAAAATTTATCCCTGAAACACAAATTTATCACATCTTTAAAGTGGGGAGCCCCCTAAAAAAAAAAAAATTAAAAGTCAGCAGCTACAAATACTGCAGCTGCTGACTTTTAATAATCGGACACTTACCTGTCCCAGGGTCCAGCGATGCCGGGGGAACGAAGCCCCCCCCCCTGTTCCCTGCTCCGCTCGCAGCACCGTCATTCGTACTGTGGGCACCCGGCTGTAGCTTCACAGCCGGGCACCCACTGGGCATGCGCGAGCGGCGCCCCGCGCCGTGATACGCCGTACAGTCACTTGGGACTTCTGCGAGTGATTCTAATTTATTATCGCTATTTTCTAGCTGGTCTAAAATAATTTTTGATGTAAAGGGACAGTTTTGGTTGCTATGGACAATCTCCAGTTTCCAGGCATAAAGAACAGTTTTTATAATATAAAACTGCATGCAGGACACTGGAGAGACCACTAGGGACAAAGGGGATGTGAGATTATTACATAGAGCAATGTAATCTGTAAGATTACTATATACTGTATGTAATGTGTGTTTCACTTTTTGAATTTGGCGCCATTCTCCGTCCCCGTGCGTCACAGCGCTCGCAGGGAACGGAGCCCGGCGATGTGATAAATCGAGCGGAGGATGAGCCGCTCACACAGCAGGGGGGACATCGCTGGATCCAGGGGAGAAGGTAAGTAAGCACTCCCTGTATCCAGCGATGTGGTCCTGAATCTGGCTCGGGGTTACCGCTAATGGTACTGAATTTTCACCCCGAGCCAGACTCGGGAATACCGCCAGGGGGGTTAAGAAGGTAATTTCTAGATTGTAAGCTCTAAGGAGCCGGGCCCTCTGATCCCTCCTGTATTGGTTTGTATTGTAAGTGTACTGTCTGCCCTCATATTGTAAAGTGCTGTGCAAACTGTTGGCGCTATATAAATCCTGAATAATAATAATAATAATCAGCAATTACAATATATATTTTTAGGGATATGCTATATTAGTCGGAACTTGTAGCAAACATAAATTAGATGCTATCCCAATTTGGCTGCAAAACTTGAAACACGCCTGTCACAGAGACAGAAAACGAGGGGAAATCCACATTTTTAGAGTTGTCACCAAAACAAGAGGTGAAGGTAAATCTTCGAGTGGGGACGCTTGTTTTGAGGACAAATTGTGCAGGAAGGGAATTCCCCGCACCGTTCACTACTTGTTGTGTCTTTGAGACTGGAAATTGGAAATCTACACAATAAAAAATAACCTGACAGACGTTCTAACCCTTACTTTTTGTATCTTAAAGCGGGAGTCCGCCGGGACTCCGCGTTTTTTTTTTTTTTTTAAAAGCCAGCAGCTACAAATACTGCAGCTGCTGACTTTTAAAATAGTGACACTTACCTGTCCAGCGCGCCCGCGATGTCGGCACCCGAAGCCGATCTCTAGGTCGCCTGTCGGGTCCTGCCGCCGCCATCTTGGGTATGGGATTCAGGAAGTGGAGCCTTGCGGCTTCATTTCCCGGTTCCCTACTGCGCATGCGCGAATCGCGCTGCGCAATAAGGACGGTCCCCGCTGCCTCTGGGATCTGTGTGTTTCCCAGCAGGCAGCGGGGCACTTGCGGGAAGGGGCGGGCACTTGCGGAAAGGGGCGTACGTTACGCCCCTTTGCGCAGAGAGCTATCCCGGAAGTGGGTGCAGATACCTGGATTATCCAGGTAACTGCACCCCCCACCCCCCTGAAAGGTGCCGATTGTGGCACCGGAGGGGGGGAGGGTTCCGATGAGCGGAAGGTCCACTTTAGGGTGGACCTCCGCTTTAAGAAGTTTTGGTTATACATACATTTTACCTAATATTTATCATAGTTGGAAACAAAAATGATTAAACAATTTGATATGAGATGCAGCAGCTCTGTAAGTGGCCCCT
This sequence comes from Lithobates pipiens, assembly GCF_037356315.1. Lineage (NCBI taxonomy): Eukaryota > Metazoa > Chordata > Amphibia > Anura > Ranidae > Lithobates > Lithobates pipiens. The sequence goes on along the minus strand of NW_027507752.1, from coordinate 571,880 downwards.
GTGTGTGTTTTGTGGCTGTTGAAATGTGTGTGTCTTGTTCTGCAACTTTAGTTATTGTGTTGTGCTGTGGCTGTAAGCGTGTTTGTAGATGTATTTATTGTGATGTGTCTGTGAGTCTTTGTACTGCTCTGTAACTGCAGACATATCTGTTGTCCTGTATATGTGACGGTTCTCCTGTTACAGTATATATATATGTGTGTGTCTATTGTTATGTGCCTGTCTATAGGTGTGTCTGCTCTTCTGTGGTTTCTACATCTGTGGATATGTCCGTTCTTCTATGACTGTAGGTGTGTTATTTCGATGAATTTACCTCCTTCCCATGGTAGTTGTTCTTACCAGCATTTTAAGTACAACACTTGCAACAACATAACAGTTAGAAATGTAAAAGATCTGAGAAGGTTTAATACACTATGGCTTTCTTCCCATCACAGTCCTTAAAAAGACACCGTCGTTCCATAATTCAAAGGGAGACATCAGATGGAGCCAAAATACACCAAGTGTAAGTATCTGAGCAAAGACCACATAATGTTCCTCCTCTTGATATATCACATACAGCCAATCAGATTATCTGTTTACTTTGCCGAGCACGGTGGTGGGGTCTGTTGTATTTAATGAACAAAAGCTGTACTATTCTCAGAGTTTGATAAATGAGACCCAGCGATTATTTAAGTCCACGTCACCTATATAAACTATACTTAAATCATGAAATGTCACTGAATTATGAGCTTTTCATTTTTTAGCATGACTCTAGCATGGCCTTCAAAGAAAGGACACCGTAGAAGGCCCATGAAAAAAAAACACGTACGTAAATGCTTGTAAACTCAGGAATAGACAGACAAATTCAAATATTAAAGAGGAAGTAAACCCTGATGGGTTTACTTCCTCTTTCATTCCCTGCAAAGGCAAAGCATAATGGACTACTATGCATCGCATCGCATCACATAGTAGTCCATTATGTGTCACTTACCTGACACAGGAGCCAGCGATGTCACCGCTGTCCCCTGTAGTCCGGAGCCTCCATCTTCTCGGTTGGTCTCGCTGCTCCGCCGCTGTCATTCGGCGAAGCCGCGATGACGTCACTCCCGTGCATGCGCACAGGAGCCGCCACGCGCGGTTGACGGGTGCCATGCTCAGTGCGCCTGCGCTCCGCTGTCTACGGCGCATGCGCCACTGGCATCTCACTCCAGCTGTGAGCACACACAGAGGGAGCCCACCGGCGTGTCCCGCAGACTCAATCTTCGCTGGCACCCACCGATGATTGAGGAGAGAGGCAGAATTCTGCCAGTGGGGAGATAAAGCAGAGACATGGATCCGTGTCTTCTCCTGGTAAAAGCTCCTCCCACACAGTACACAAACACAGGCTACAACCCTTTGATTGCCCCTGATGTTATCCCTCCCAGCCAGTGTCATTAGTACAGTAACTGCATTTTTTTTTAGCACTGATCACTGTAATGATGTCACTGGTCCCAAAAAAGTGTCAAAAGTGTCAGTTCGTGTCCGAATTGTCTGCCGCAATATCACAGTCCTGCTATAAGTCGCTAAATGCCGCCATTACTAGTCCTAAAATAATACTAATAAATAAAAATAGCCCAAAGTTTGTAGACGCTATAACTTTTGCGCAAACCAATTAATATATGCTTATTGGGATTTTTTTTACCACAGATATGTAGCAGAATACTAATTGGCCTGAATTTATCAAGAAATTAGATATTTTTAAATTTTTTGATTGGATTTTACTTTTGATGTTTTATAAAAAAGTAAAAAAATATATATATTTTTTTTTCAAATTTGACTGTCTTTTTTTGTTTAAAGCACAAAAAATTCAAAACGCAGAGACGATCAAATACCACCAAAAGAAAGCTCTGTTTGTGGGGAAAAGTATATACATAATAATAGTACATACATACCATGCCGTATCGCAAAAAATGGCCTGGTCATGAAGGTTTATTTATTTATTTTTTTTAACCACTTTCAGCCCCGGACCATTTTGCTGGCTTAAGACCAGACCACTTTTTGCGACTCAGCACTGCATCACTTTAACTGACAATTGCGCGGTCACACGACGTGGCCCCCAAACAAAATTGATGTTTTTTTTTCCCCACAAATAAAGCTTTCTTTTGGTGGTCTTTTGATCACCCCTGCGTTTATTTTTTTTTTGCGCTATAAACAAAAATAGAGCGACAATTTTGAAAAAAAAGCATTATTTTTTACTTTTTGTTATAATAAATATCCCCCCCAAAAAAAAAAAAATATATATATATATATATAAAAAAAAAAAATTCCCCTCAGTTTAGGCCGATACGTATTCTTCTACATATTGATTGGTTTGCGCAAAAGTTATAGCGTTTACAAAATTTTATTAATTTTTTTTTTTACTAGTAATGGCGGCAATTAGCTATTTTTATTGTGACTGCAACATTATGGCGGACACATCGGACATTTTTGACACATTTTTGGGACTGTTGTCATTTATACAGCGATCAGTGCTATATAAATGCATTGATTCCTGTGTAAATGACACTGGCAGTGAAGGGGTTAACCAGTGGGTGGCAGTGTAGGGGTTAAGTGTTCCTAGGGGTGTGTTACTAACTGTGGGGGGCTGGACTTTGTGTTAGTGAACACTGATCTCTGCTCCAATCACATGGAGCAGAGATCAGCGTCACTTGTTGCTAGGCAGAACGGGGAGATGCTGTTTACAACGGCATCTCCCCGTTCAGCTGCCCCGTGAGACAATCGCGGGTATCCCCGCGGCGGTCGAGTCTGTGGGACCCGCGACCGGACTCAGGGGGGTCCCGACCGGCACACGAGCGCTCCACCGGCGGCGCGCACGCGATGGCAGGGCGGCATATAAAAATGGACGTACATGTACGCCAATATGCCTGCCCATGCCATTCTGCCGATGTACATCGGTGTGCACCAGTTGGGAACCGGTTAATGCCCCTGGATATATAGCGATCATAACATTTTTATCATGTTAATCTGAACTTGATTGACAATTTTAGTTTGGTGGTTTTGTCCCAAATATTGGGAAGTTCTCGAATTCACAAAGCACTTTAAAATTTGACACCAAACCACTTTCACCCCCTTCCCACCCAGGCCAATGTTCAGCTTTCATTGCGGTCGCATTTTGAGTGACCATTGCGCAGTCATGCAACACTGTACCCATATGACATTTTTATAATTTTTTTTCACACAAATAGAGTTTTCTTTTAGTGGTATTTAAACACCACTGGGGTTTTTTTTTATTCTTTCCTAAATAAGCAAAAAAAGTCAAACATTTTGAAAAAAAAACACTTTTTTTTATTTCTGTTATAAAATTTTGCAAATAAATACTTTTTCTTCATAAATTTAGGCCAAAATGTATTCTGCTACATTTCTTTGGTGAAAATACCCCATTCAGTGTATATTATTTAGTCTGTAGGAAAGTTGTAGAGTCCACCATCTATGTTATATATCTGAAATTCAATCAATCCTGATCTACTGACGGACTATCTCATTTCATGAGCCCGGAAATTGCCAGGACGGTACAAATACCCCCCAAAGGACTTTTTTGGATAGTAGACAGTCCAAGGTATTTAGTAAAAGGCATTGCATATTTTTTGATTTTTTTTTTTTTTTTACATACTGTCACCAGTGCAGTACATCATATAACTGGTGTGGCAGTGACTGGTGACAGTATGTAAAAAAATTAAAACAAATAGTTTTAAATATTTGTTTGTTTTTTGTTTGTTTTTTACATACGGTACTGTGACCAGAGCAATACAGTTTTACCATAGTAACATTGTAACACTCTGGGGAGATCAGGATTTTTTTTTTTTACATACTATGATTGCTTATAGTAGTGAATTTCACTGCTATAAGCAAATATTTTTTACTGAATGACAGTGTGTAGACACTGTATTGTTGATCAGCTGTGGTTGGTACAACTGGGTTGTGATTGGCCCTGTCTGTACTATGTGATCACTGTAACCAATCACAGCTAGCAACACAATTGTATGCAATGAATGGCATAAAAGGAAGCCATTCATTGTTTACAACTGTCATGTGATCTTCTGTGATTGGTCACAGCGATCACATGGTACTGGCAGCAGGCTGCTACACTGAACGCTCATCCTCTGTGTCCAATGGACACAGTGGGTGGCAAATTATTCCAGAGTGCGGTTCATTCTCAGGTTGACGTCATATGATGTCCTCCCAGAACAATAGGGTTACTGCCGGCTGTCATTTTACAATGACGCGGGCGGGAAGCAGTTAACAGAAAATCGTATGTTCTGGTATTGTAAGAGAAAAAAAATGTTGTGTTTGTCCCTTCAGATAATTTCGGATGAATTGTCATGATTGGCTCTCGAAAGCTAAGTACTAATGATCAGATTATCATACTATTGTATTTTTCGTACAATTTTCTGATTGTGTGTACTAGGCTTTAGAGTGCCTCCACAGTGGATGGAGGTGCAATGTAGCCACCCTTTGGCCCCCTTCACACTGGGGCGGTGCGGCCGTCGGCGGTAAAGCGCCGCTATTTATAGCGGCACTTTACCGTCATTTTAGCGGCTGTCTGCGGCCCCTAGCAGGGTGGTTTTAACCCCCGCTAGCGGCCGGAAAAGGGTTAAAACCGCCCGCAAAGCGCCGCTATAGCCACGCTGCCCCATTGATTTCAATGGGTAGGAGCGGTTTAGGAGCGGCTAGCGGCTAGCAGGACTTTTTTCACCGTCCTGCCAGCGCACCGCTCCAGTGTGAAAGCCCCTCTGGCTTTCACACTGGAGTGAAAGGGGCCGTTTTTTTCAGGCGCTACACAGGCGCTATTTTTAGCGCTGTAGCGCCTGAAAATCGCCCCAGTGTGAAAGGGGCCTTAGACAGCAGCATTGTCAATCTGCAGAGAGAGTAGTATTAAACGCACTCGCAGGTTTAGATGGACTTGACTAACAATTGAAAGCCAAACTCCGTTTTTTTTAGCAGTTACAACAGTTTTTTTTTCTGCAGCTTTTACATGAATAAAAGTCGATCGCTGTAAGCTCCCCTTCATATGTTGAATGGTTTGTCTCAACCTTCTAATTGACATTTGGTCTATTTACCGAAGTTGAAAAATAACAGAATTACCTTTTGATAATAAAGGGAAACAGACTAAAAAAAGAAAGCGAATGCAGAAACCACATCTAAGCCCTTGTACACACGGGTCGGACATTCTGCCAACCAAATCCGTTGGATTTTGTCCGACAGATTTTGTCTGAAACTGTTGCATACACACGGTCGGACCAAGTTGTCGGAAAATCCGATTGTTCAGAACGTGATGACGTTATTTCGTTACGACGGGACTACGTTCAGGCTAGTAGCCAATATCTTTGGTGTAGGAATTTGATCTGAGCATGCGTGGCACTTTGTCCGATCGGAATTCTCTACACATGATCGGAGTATGTCCTATCGGACCAGTTTGTCGGAAAATATTTCCAACAAGTTGGAAAATTGGATCCGACGGATATTCCGACGGAAACAGTCCGATGCAGACCACACACAGTCGGATTATCCGACGACACGGTCCGATAGGACACATTCCGTCGGAATCTCCGACCGTGTGTACAAGGGCTTAGAATTGGTAATCTGCAATATCACACGTTTTTGTTTTGGGTTTTTCTACAAAATGAAAGATGATACTTGATAACCCGTATGTAGGTTATTTTACTTTAGTTACCTTCTTGGGTTTGAGTCACAGGCCCATCAAAGGCTGTTGTAGCAAATATTATTGCCTGTGATATGACCAGTTGGAACGTCCATTTAAACATATAATATCTAAAGAGACGTACAGCGACATATATAAAACTTGTGAAGGCTCAAGGCATGTCTTAGGCTGGGCTCACACTTGTGAGATGCGGGAACCAGCGCGATTCCTGTGAGGGTTCCTGAATCGCAGTAGTTCACACTGATATCTGCGAACTGTTGTGGGTGTCAATGTAACATTAATGACACCCCCAGAATGGTTCGCAGATCGCAGTGATAACTGTGAAATGGTGCAGGAACAGGAGCGGATGAGCGTGAACACCCATGCGCTCTTATCCCAGTGTGGACCAAAAAAAGAGTGCTTCACCATTTTGGCGTGAATGCGATGCAATGCGATTTGAGACATAGTTTGTCTGTGATTGTACACGTGTGAACCCAGCCTTAATCTAACATGCAGTTGACTTTTTTTTTTTTTTTTAATTCAGACCAGGGGTCTCCAAACTTTCTAAACAAAGGGCCAGTTTATTGTCCTTCAGACTTTAAGGGGGCCGTAATGTGACCAGTGGTAGTGGACATTTTCTTGGCATCAGTGGGAGTAAACAATGACACATTTGGTATTGGGGGGAGAAGCAGTGCCTCATCATTGGGAGGAATAGTGCCCCATCATTGGTATCCACTAGGAGGAACAGAACTCCTTTATTGGTATTATTGGGAGGAATAGTGCCCCATCATTAGTATCAGTAGGAGGAATAGTACCCCATCATTAGTAATAATAATAATACATTTTATTTATAGAGCACTTTCCATCAAAAGACCTCAAAGTGCTACATAATTACAATAAAAACAAACAAAAAACTTAATATAAAAAACATTTGCTAAAAAGAAAAGTCTTCAACCCCTTTTTAAAATTTTCAGTAGACTGAGAAACCCTCAGACTATCAGGCAAAGCATTCCACAGACGTGGGGCAGCAGCACAAGAGGCCCGTCTCCCATGGTTTTCAACCTAGTTTTTGGAATCTCTAAACAATTCAAATGAGTTGAGCGAAGGGAACGCGGTAGATTTTGCAATCTAAGAAGTTCCTTAAAGAGGGATTCCACCAAAAAAAAAAAAATTAAAAGCCAGCAGCTATAAATACTGCAGCTGCTGACTTTTAATAAATGGACACTCACCTGTCCCGGGGTCCAGCGATGCCGGCAGCCGAGGCCGATCGATCGCTCGGCTCTCGGCTGCTGTAGTCACCATTCTAGGTGAGGGAATCAGGAAGTGAAGCGAATCGGCTTCACTTCCCGGTTCCCTACTGCGCATGCGCGAGCTGCGCCGCGCAATAGGAAATCTCCGCGCTGTCACTGGGACCCGTGTGTGTCCCAGCAGGCAGCGCGGCAGGACAGGAAATGGCGTAGACTCCCGTGGGAGTCTATGCCCGGAAGTGGGTGAAAATACCTGTCTTTGACAGGTATCTCCACCCCCCTCCCCCCTGAAAGGTGTCAATTGTGACACCGGAGGGGGGGAGGGATCCGATCAGCGGAGGTTCCACTTTAGGGTGGAATCCCGCTTTAAGATAAGGTGGAGCATGTCCATGTATGCATTGATGGACAAGAAGAGAGACCTTATACTCAATCCTAGCAGAAACCGGGAGCCAATGAAGAGATTTAAGAATTGGAGTGATATGCTCATGCTTCCGCACTCTCATTAGGATCCTCGCTGCAGAGTTTTGAACATATTGCAACCTCTGCATGCTCTTTCTCGGAATCCCAATGAGAAGTGAGTTGCCATAATCCAGCCTAGAGGAGACAAAGGCATGAATCAATAGGAGGAATAGTGCCCCATCATTAGTATCAGTAGGAGGAATAGTGCCCCATCATTAGTATCAGTAGGAGGAATAGTACCCCATCATTAGTATCAGTAGGAGGAATAGTGCCCCATCATTGGTATAAGTAGGAGGAATAGTACCCCATCATTGGTATAAGTAGGAGGAATAGTACCCCATCATTGGTATAAGTAGGAGGAATAGTACCCCATCATTGGTATAAGTAGGAGGAATAGTACCCCATCATTGGTATAAGTAGGAGGAATAGTACCCCATCATTGGGAGGAATAGTGCCCCATCATTGGGAGGAATAGTGCCCCATCATTGGGAGGAATAGTGCCCCATTATTGGAAGGAATAGTGCCCCATTATTGGTGTCAGTGGGAGATATTGTGCTTCATTACTGTCATTTGGCAGAATGGTGGCTTGTATCTGTGGGAGGAGTAGTGTCCCAAAGGCCGCAATAAAGGCAGAAAAGGGGCCACATTCGTCCCAAGGGCTGCAGTTTTCGAGACCACAGGTTTAGATCATGAAGCCAATTCTAGTTTTTTCACAGCACAAAGATTGCTCAGTTCAGCCTGAATTTCAATTTTAGATGTCACCTGTAATGTTTGTTGAGATTCCTTTTTGCTGTTTTGTTTCAGAGCTATGCCGCGTTTCCAGACTGCCAAGGTGAGCATCTCGTAGATCTTAAAGGAAAATTGACATTTGAAGTTTTGTTGATTAAAAACCCCTGAAAAAAAAAACACCTCAATGTCGGCATAATACAATGCAAGTATTTTTAGAAAACATTACTGCAGATAGTTTTGCTTATGTTCTCTGGGTACTGATGTAGGACGCGCGAAAACTGACCGTAAAGTGAAAACGACTTCTCTACAGCCATGTGATCGCTCTCAGTGTTGCAATAAGAAAATCTGACATCTTGATATTCAGGACCTTTACCAGATCCAAAGATGATTCGGCAGACTGTGGAGACTTTTGCAAAAAACAATAATGCCGCGTACACACGACAGGACTTAAGTCCGGCAGACTTTCGACAGAGTTCTGATGGACTTTCCGAATGAGCGGACTTGGCCACACACAATCACACCAAAGTCCGACGGATTGGAACGTGATGACGTACGACTGGACTAGAATAAGGAAGTTCATAGCCAGTAGCCAATAGCTGCCCTCGCGTCAGGTTTTAGTTCGTCAGAATACCACACACACGAGCGGATTTCTGGGTCCGGCAGAGTTCTGGCGGAAAAATTTAAAACATGTTCTATTTCCAAAGTCTGTCAGACTTTTGCGAATCAAAAGTCCGTTGCAGCCCACACACGATCGAATAGTCTGCCGGAATCATTCCGTCAGACTTTGGATGTTGAAAAGTCCGCTCGTGTGTACGGGGCTTTAGACATTCACAGTTAAGAAGAGATTTCTAGGTAGCCCATTGCAGAGACTGGTGTTGTTTTGTGGGCAGGGGAGAGAAATGTAAATGTTTTCTCACTTTTATAAAGTCATACCCAGTTAAAGATTAAAATAGAAAGCTAATTATGAATGGACCCATTTATGCTGAAAAAACAAAACAAACCTATTAGCGATCGGTGGTAATATAGTAAATGGCCATCACATTATCAACTCTTGCAGCACAGTTATGTATAAGTATATACAGACATACAATCCAATGACAGCGCTCAACAAACATCCAAAACACAAAGTAATTTAATGATAAAAATGAATCATAGAATAAAGATGTATTTCTAGGGCCCAACACACCCCCCTTCATCAGGGCTCAAGTATTCTGGATATCAAATAATACTGAACTGTTTTACTGCTTGCAAGGATTCAGGAAGGCAGATTACATCTTCGCTGTATTCCAGGGTTGCCAACCTCCCGCAGCATTTTGTACTGACAAAACGTGGAAAATTTACTGGCGGAGCACATTTTTTACTGGCAACCTGAGAAATGACAGAACTCCTATTGAAAACAAAACACAGAGAATATTTGAACAGTATAAACATGATATGAAAACACTGACAATACCGATAACAAAGTCATTTGCTTGATTTACACTTAAAAAGTCAACACTGCATGACACTATCTGCCCCTGATATTTACTGGCAGTTGTAAAAAAAAAAATCACAGATTTTTACAAACTGTCAGTAAATTTACTGGCGGTTGGCAACCCTGCTGTATTCACTAACACCGGGGTAACCTGCCCTCCTGAAACTATTCAGAGCAGTAAACAGTGCAGAAATATTTGCTATCGGCTCACTTTAGTCCATTTAAGCACAGTCATAATTCTTAAGCCCCCCCCCCCCCCCCAAAACATGTTGGTTGCTATGAATCACTTTTATCATTAAATTACCTTAGACTCTAGGACATTTATTTTGGTGCCGTCATTGGATTGCACATGTTATTGTTATTGTTAAGGATTTATATAGCACCAGCAATTTACGCAGAGCTTTACAATATAAAAAGGAGACAATACAGTTACAATACAAGAGGATTAAGAGGTCCCTGCTCAGAGGAGCTTACAATCTAGTAGGGTGGGGCAGGTGGTACAGAAGGTTATAACTGTCAGGAATGAGCTGATGGAAGTTGTAGGAAAATTAGTTGGAGACGTGATCGGCTTCCCTGAAGAGATGAGTTTTCAGGGATCGCCTGAAGGTAGCAAGAGTAGGGGATAGCCGGACCAGTGGAGGTAGCGAGTTCCAGAGGATTGGAGAGGCTCTGGAGAAATCTTGGAGACGAGTGTGGGAGGAGGAGACGAGAGAGCTTGAGAGTAGGAGGTCTTGAGAAGAACGGAGGGGACGATTTTGGTGATATTTGGAGACAAGATTGGTGATGTAGCTCGGGGCAGAGTTGTGAATGGCTTTGTATGTTGTGGTTATTATTTTGAATTTAATTTGTTTGGTGATTGGGAGCCAGTGTAGGGATTGGAGGAGAGGGTTGGCAGACAATGAATGGAGACCAGTGTAGGGATTGGAGGAGAGGGTTGGCAGACAATGAATGGAGACCAGTGTAGGGATTGGAGGAGAGGGTTGGCAGACAATGAATGGAGACCAGTGTAGGGATTGGAGGAGAGGGTTGGCAGACAATGAATGGAGACCAGTGTAGGGATTGGAGGAGAGGGTTGGCAGACAATGAATGGAGACCAGTGTAGGGATTGGAGGAGAGGGTTGGCAGACACTGAGCGGTTGGTAAGGTGGATACGTCTGGCAGCAGCATTCATGATAGACTGAAGAGGGGAGGAGCCTATGGAGAGGCAGGCCAATGAGAAGGGAGTTGGAATAGTCAAGGCGGGATATAACAAGGGAGTGAATGAGGATCTTGGTGGTTTCATTTGTTAAAAAGGGGCGAATTTTAGAGATGTTACGGAGGTGAAATCTACAAACTTCTGACAACGATTGGACTTGGGGCTGAAATGACAAGTCAGAGTCCACATGTGTGGATTCTCAAACTCCGGGTCCTTTACCTTTTTCCCCAAGGGTGGTCCCTGTCTTGGAGTGCTGCTGAACCAGAGCCAGTGTGCCCAGTGAACAAAAAAAATTTTCAAAAAGAAAAAACACTGCGCTATCCAAATATCTAGAAGCTGCTAATGGATATTTAAGTTGGAAAGTAGTGTGCAATTTACAAAAAAAGTGTAGCGCTAAAATATTGTGCAAACTTTGTGAAAAATATATCTCATCCACATGTATGACCACATAGACTCTCGTGATGCCTATAACAAGTATTGTATTAATAAACACCAAAAAGTGTTATACCAATTCCGATTAGAATTGTGCTTATATGTATCCAAATATACACAAAAAGAAAAATAATCAACATAAAAAGAAAAATCATAAGTATAAAGTTCATTTTCTTGAAAGAAAGTATTTAAGTCCCACGTGTGTGATTACATTTCAGATGAGCCATCCAATCCTAGAGGAATAACATGCGAACACCCGTGTGCCAATACCACCACCTCAGCAGATGCAGGCTTACCGGATATTTCTGACCCAAAAGAATATATATATATTCCAAGGGTTATACACACTTTTATGATAACTGGAAAATCAAACTCGCAGGTGCTGGAATGCCAAAGTCGACAGAGAAGTCTTTTCCAAACACAAATGGTTAAAACAGGTTTTCTCCAATCGCACAAAAGGCCCAACTCAGAGTGATGAACACGTAGAATGGAAAGATAAGGCCATATAGCGTAATTTCATTTAAAATTAAATTTATTTAAAAAAAAAGTAACAAACTCACATTTATGTAGTTTATCAAGCGCTTTCAATAAAAAAAAATGGCGGCAGCGGAGTCCTCCCGGCGTGTTTCGTTCTCATAGACATCGTCTGGGGTGCCCATCCACTGCAGCCAGACTTACTTTTATACTCAAATGGGCCCAATGAGCAAAATTCCATCCTGTGTCACCATGTGTCACTTCCGTTTTTTTGGGGCCAAGATGGCCACAGGGCGTGCGTTCCATGCCTCTATTGAATTATGTAACATTGCGTACTACCACAATATTCGTGCCACAACTATTTCTATAAATAAGGAATAAGTGTAAGTGGCCACCTGAACGTGTATTCTAGGATCGTTTATAATCAATCTCTCCGCATTTGCAATATTATGCGGTATTGGAATGCACACTGTCCACTACGGAAATGACGCGATAGAGACCTTGTCACTTCCGGGGGATCATAGATAATGCTGCAAAGCATGCAAACAATGCCGGAGTGCGTAAAGTCATGTGCGGGAGTGACGTGATGAAACACACCGTGCCACTTCCGTGTAATCACCGATTGACATACAAGTTTAAGTGTGAGGGCTTACCTAGGTTGGAACCCATGGTGCAGAGATGTAGGCTCACCCTTGCAAATACACACAGCCCATGGTAACAAAGAGATAAACTACCTGGGCTGTGAATCTGTGCACGGGGGCTTGACAGGAAAAGCCAAGGGATCGTCGAAGTAAAGCTGTTGTCCGGGATTCCAGAAGTCAGCATAAACGATATACAAGCCAGGGTCAGAAGCCGGGGTCAGTCCTGGAACACTGTAACTTGAACACAGGAACCTTTGGTGACAAGAGACAATGAACTACCCAAGCCCTCAGAATGAGGCAGTGTTTTATACCCAGCTGATTAGGTAGCCTGCCTCAGCTGATCCAGTAGTGACAGGTACTAAAAAACAAGATCCAGAGTATGGTCCTAGCATCTTATGCAGAACTGTGCAAAGCCCTGAAAGCAGGCTGGAAGGAACTGAGGTGTGGCTCAGAGGTAAAGAAACAGCTGGCAGTCATGAGTTCAATACCACCCAGAGCCACTTGGGGTGCGACCACACCTGGCTGTCTAAAAGACACGGTAGGGACCATGACAGTAAGGACCACACCTATGCCTTCCACTCTGTTTATCCATAATAGGGCACATAGCTTGCATTGCGGAAGTGACGCAATGTGACGCCACTGCCGGGTAAAATTTTTGAACCGGAGCCAGTGTGCCCAGTGACCCTTATAAAATCTGAATCCAGCGCCCTGTTTGTTTTTAAGTATGTGGAATGTACATTTTAGGGTCCGACAACATTCACGCAGATGCTATTGTGGACAGTCTGGACATCGGCATTGCTGACCCTGAATGTGGAGCTTGTGGAAGTTGAAGTTGTAAATGAATTGTAGGAGGGGCACTGTTATCTTCCAATCCAAGTCCAGGGTTATCATAGACCAATCAAGAAGCTTTAGCAAGGTCAGGAGGGGGAAACTGAAAAGGACAATATTTGAAGGACAAGTACACATAAATGAGCTGAACCGAGAGGGAACAACCTCACATTTCAGACGTGTTATGCCGCGTACACACGACCGGACTTTTCGACATCAAAGGTCCGACGGAACGATTCCGGCGGAACCATTCGATCGTGTGTGGGGCTGCAGCGGACTTTTGATTTGCAAAAATCCGACAGACTTTAGAAATGGAACATGTTTCAAATTTTTCTGCCGGACCTCCACCAGACCCAGTTCCTACCGAGAAATCCGCTCGTGTGTATGCTAGTCCGACGGACAAAAACCGACGCGAAGGGCAGCTATTGGCTACTGGCTATGAACTTCCTTATTCTAGTCCGGTTGTACGTCATCACGTTCCAATCCGTCGGACTTTGGTGTGATTGTGTGTGACCAAGTCCATTTATTCGGAAACTCCGTCAGAACTCTGTCAGAACTCCGCCGAAAGTCTGTCGGAACCTAGTCCCTTGAAAAGTCCGTCGTGTGTACGCGGCATTAGGAAGTTTCACAAGTACAACAATTAAAACTTCTTGGCTGCAAAGGGTGAGATTTCACAGGAAGGCAGTGACTATTTAACTCCTGCAAACCACTATTACCATTGTGTTTACAGACTTACATTTTATGAAGACGATGCTGATAAAGATCCCCTTTAGCAGGAGCCACATGTGTAAATGGCCTAGGCATCTAAACGCATGATCTCTGATAGCAGTAATGATCAACTAAACCAGATCTTTCTTTCGAAATAAATCACAAGCCCAAATCCCCAACTCTACCGAGAGAAGTGAGAAAACCTGAAGAAGTAAACATTTACCTTTTATAGCTCTTTATTTAGCAGCACAGGGGAAAGTATCGCTTTAACTGGTTAACTACTTATTAGTTAAAGAGGAAGTAAACCCTGATGAGTTTACTTCATCTTTCAATCCCTGCAAAGGCAAAGCATAATGGACTACTATGCATCGCATCGCATCGCATCGCATAGTAGTCCATTATGTGTCACTTACCTGACACAGGAGCCAGTGAAGTCACCGCTGTCCCCTGTAGTTCCGAGCGTTCATCTCCTTGGTGGGTCTTTGTGGGTCTCGCTGCTCCGGCGCTGTGATTCGCCGGAGCAGCGATGACGTCACTCCCGTGCATGCGCACGGGAGCCGAGACGCGCGGCATTGCGCTGCATCTTCGCCATCGACGATGCCACGTTCAGTGCGCCTGCGGGCCGCTGTCTACGGCGCATGCGCCGTAGACAGCGGTGCCCGTATTTGGGCAAATATCTCCTAAACCGTATAGGTTTGGGAGATATTTCTTGGACCTACAGGTAAGCCTTAATCTAGGCTTACCTGTAGGTCAAAGTGGTTTGTAAGGGTTTCCAACCACTTTAACCAGCTTCCTGCTTTATAAATAATCATTCCAGTTCCTTAAAAAAAACATAATATACTATAATGAAATTAATATTAATATGTTTACTAGCTTTATAAATACAATTACAGCTTTTTAAACCAACTTGTTGTTGTAGCTCACGGTCTAGATGAGTATGAAGACGTCACTGACCCAGCAAAAGGCCGACCCCTAACTGGAGGAATAGGTGAGACGCTTATAATGCATTATGAGAAACTTTGCAGAAGGTGGGGGGGGGGGGGGATGCTATAGAACTCACTTTTGTTTTGTTCTCTTATGTAATTAGCTATTAGGAAGAGTGATTCATAGCATTTTACTATAAAAATACCCTAAGTTGAATTCCTATGTAGACCCACTATCCATAGTGCTCAATAAGTGTGCTTTACACACATCCAACACTTATGCCCCGTACACACGAGCGGACTTTTCAACATCCAAAGTCCGAAGGACCGAGTCCGTCAGACTATCCGATCGTGTGTGGGCTGCAACGGACTTTTGATTCGCCAAAGTCTGACGGACTTTAGAAATGAAGCATGCTTCAAATTTTCCCGAAGGAACTCCGCCGGACCCGGTCCCCTTCGAAAAATCCGCTCGTGTGTGTGTGTGCTACTCCGACGGACTAAAACCGACGCTAGGGCAGCTATTGGCTACTGGCTATGAACTTCCTTATTCGAGTCGGGTCGTACGTCATCACGTTCGAATCCGTCGGAGTTTAGTGTGATCGTGTGTGGCCAAGTCCGTTCGGCCGAAAAGTCTGTCAGAACTCCGTCGGAACTCCGGCGGAACTCCTTTGGAAGTCTGTCGGACATAAGTCCTCTCGTGTGTACGGGGCTTTAGGGTTATATATTTTATATTTTTAGGTCAAATATTTTTAACACTTGGGGTTATATATATATTATAAATAAAGAAAATAAGGCATTTGCTCCTCTCTCAGGTTCCTGACCTTATTCTTGTAACACACGCCATGTCCTGAGCCATAGACTAAAGCCTGGTACATACTACAGTTTTTATTTGAGCAACCCCACACGGGTTGTATGAAAAAAAAAAAACTGAGAGCTCCGGTTGGGAGTTGCTGTACTAACCATGCAAAGTTAGTCCAGCGGTCTCCCCCCCCACCTTACTGAGCTGTTGTGTCCTGACAGTGGGACAGACCCCCCATCAGAACACTCCAATCAGCGCTGTCCGCCATTGGCGGAGAGCGCTGATCTGGAGTCGGTCGGCTGCTGGTTTTCCAGCATCTTCCGTCGGGACAGACTGACATACACAGTGGCTCCTGCTGCTATCAATCTGTCCAATGAGGAGAGAGACATCGACTGGAGCCGATGCACTTGTGCAAATCGCTGGTTTGGATCAGGCTGGTGTAAGAAAAAAAAGACGGGTCTGGGAAGGAGCTGCAGCACAGAAGGTTTTGAGGCTTTAGAACCACTTTAAGGCTGGATTCACACTTATGGCAGTTTTAGTGCTTTTTGCATTTTGCAGATTTGCACTACAGTCTAAGGGTCCATTACACACCAGGAATCTGTAAAAAATACCAGAAACAAATGTTCATATTGGTTTGTATTGTTCATGCACTTATGTGCGTTTCTTTCCAAAACATTCCCCTCTACTCATTTTTCAGTATCAAGATACACTTGAAAAATGCTAAAAGAGCCAAAACGCAGCATTTATGTGCATCAAGCATTATTTCTGCCCCGAAGCTCCTCTCAAAAACGTATTTCTGATAGTTTTTTTTTTTTTAGCCTGCAAACACTCCTCTTCAGCTATGCCTGTAAACACCCAACAGAGGCACAGAGGCTCTAACACAGAGCTGCTTCTACAGGCTGAAAGAAAAACGCAATGCCAAACGCCTGTATTATTTAATGGACACCTTAAAGTAAATAATTATATTCAGTTTTTATTTTATCCCCTACAGGGTTTAATTATCGCATTGGAAAACCTAAAGGACCTCGAGATCCACCCCCTCAATGGGTTCGATAGAAGACCTACGTGTTTTTTTTACTCATTTTTTTATTTTTTGTTCTTTTTTTATGTACAATCTGCCTGGGAAAATCCAAATCAACTAAACCATGCCGGCCTTTCTATTTATCTGATCCTTTGATATTACAGACTAATACATTAAATATACAAAATGCTTTCTTTAAAATTAACCTTTAGGCTGGGTTCACACCGGAGCGATGCGGGAACGCCGCGAATCCGCGGCGTTTTCCCGCATCGCATGCCTCCCGCCGGCAGTTCACACTGCCCTATGCGGACTGCTGGGAGTGTCAATGAAATGTTAATGACACCCCCAGATCCGTCCGCATATCGCAGTGCGATCTGCACACTCGCACAGGAATCGGATCGCATGGTGTGAACACCCATGCGATCCGATTCTGCTGCGGACCAAAAAAAAGGGTCCCGTGCGAGTTTGCAGCGGGTGCGATGCGAATTCAGCCATACTATCTGTATACTATCTGTATGGCTGAACTCGCATCGCTACAGAGATCAGATGTGATTTGCACTGCAGTGCGGTGCGAATCACATCCGGTTCTCGCTGCCGCGGCGGTGTGAACCCAGCCTGAAATGAATCTGCTGTATATAATTTGTAGGCTGAATGAGGGAATATTCAGCTGATGGGAGATCATCACAAATTAGTGAAATCATCAAAATATCCTTGTAAATATTGCTGGAGCCAGTAATGAGACTCGTGGCACAGTGTAAAGTCACCAGGTACTCGAAAAATACACACCTGATGGAACCTTGGGAATGTAAATCTCAACTTCCCAGCATGTCCTCATCTTAGGATTCACAACCAAAGGCAATCACCAAGATCTTCTTCTAAATATTGTGCAAGTCAGCAACACGCATTTATGGTGATAAGTTAACAGATTCGTCTTTAAAATACGTACAGTACCTTCTGGAACCTTGATGCCGCGTACACACGATCGAATTGTCCGGCGGAATTGGTCCGGCAAACAATCCGCCGGACTTTATAACGAACGGACTTGGCCACACACACGGACGCTCCGAAAGTCCGGCGATTTCTAACGCGATGACGTACAGCGCGTACGACGGGACTAGAAAAAGGAAGTTCAATAGCCAGTAGCCAATAGCCTCCGTCTCGTACTTGCTTCTGAGCATGCGTCATTCTAATGCCGGCCATACACGGTTCGAATTTCAAAAGAATTTTCTTTCGCAAAAAACGTATCTAAGAATTTTCGGATGAATTTCGCACCATTAGTGGCGGGGCTGCAGCAACCGCCGATTTTCGTGCGGAAATAAAATTTGAGGAATTGGACATGTTGGAATTTTTTAGAAAAACAAAACGATTTTCTAATCAATGATGGGAGAATCGTGCGATAAACGTAAGAAAATGTACGGAGATAAAAGAAAATTTACGGAGAGAAAAGAAGATTCCCGGCCAAGAAAATTATTTTCTGTAGCAACATGAGGTGAAATTGAAGGCTTGGTCGGCCGAATTTTCGAAAATCAATGGTGGCGCCATCGGATCACAAAAAAAAAAAAAAGAATTTTCTGATTTTGAAAAGAAAATTTGTTCGAAATTCGACCGTGTATGGCCTGCATTAGTCTGCCGGACTAGCACACTGACGAACGGGTTGTCTGCTGAAAGCCAAGTCCGGCGGACACATTTTGAGTCAAAACTACTTTTCTAAGTCCGCCGGACTTTACGATGAAAAAGTCCGCCGGAGCCCACACACAATCGAATTGTCCGGCGTACTGTGGTCCGGCAGACAATTCGATCGCGTGTACGAGACATGAGAGTTTACATGTTATCTTCCCTGCATGTCTCCATTTTAAACTGACACTGAAGAACGCTAACCAACATCGGCTAAACGCCAGTACTATTTAATCGGCAGTGACTTGCCACATGCTTCTAACTGGTAAAACCCATCCGATCCGCCGTCATTCTTCCTTAACATTAACATACAGCTGTGTACTTCTAAATCAAGTAAAAACACAAATGTAATGGGGATAATTGGTGATGGCACATTTTATGCGGGTGTTCGGAACCGAATTTCATATTAGCTGCTAAAGCAGCACAAAGAAAGTAAGGAAAGAAAAAGGCAAATTTTATCTGTTA
Organism: Lithobates pipiens; assembly: GCF_037356315.1. Lineage (NCBI taxonomy): Eukaryota > Metazoa > Chordata > Amphibia > Anura > Ranidae > Lithobates > Lithobates pipiens. The sequence goes on along the minus strand of NW_027507752.1, from coordinate 553,158 downwards.
CATTAAAGGTTCCATTATTAAAAAACACATCCTGCTTTAAATGAGGCTTTTAAGAAAAACTCTAGTTTCTTAAAAATATTATATATTGTTTATGCAAGACATTTTCCAATTTTGCATCAATAAAATTTAAACACTTTTAAGACCAAGACTTTTTTTTTTTTATATATAGAATATAAACTTGGATTTTTATTGCTGTCTAGTACCGGGACAGGAAATAAGGTGCAGTATATCTCTTAGACACAAACGGTGATTAAATATAATTATAAAATCTTTGGCATACATTTAAAGAGCTCTAGTTTCATTAAAAAGAATAAACTATCTCCTCCGGATCATCTGTATACATTGTGAGGATTTTAGGGTTTTTTATGCTGATTTACATGGGAAAAAGTTGTGGGGGGGGGGGGGGGGGGGGAGGGTTTACAACCACTTTAAGGTATTAGCAAAATACAACTGGGTACGGCTCAGAGATGATCATTTATAGCTCCTACCCAGGGGGCGTAACTATAGGGGGTGCAGCAGTTGCGACCGCAACCGGGCCCTGTGATGCAGGGGGCCCATTCAGCCCCCTCTACATATGGCCGGCAGCAGCATAGGCAGCTAGGGGTACCAGTGCACCATGCACACTGGAGGTGGAGGGTGACTAGCAGAGCTCCATGCTCGACTATCGCACTGGCTGCTCTTTAGTTGTGCATTCCCCGCATGACCTGTGTCCTCAACCGGCTACTCAGAGTACCCCTCTCCTACTCCATGCATTGCCGCTCAGTCCGATGTCTGTTCTCCCCAGCCAGAGTCCCGCCCCCCTGAGTCCGGCCCACACTGCACTGCATACTTCTCCCGGGTAAACAAACTTTAAGCACACAGATGCAGTGCAGCCCTATGAGAGCCCCCCGGAGGACACTGCAGGCTTGTCTGCCAGCCCCCCTCCTCCCCCGTCATACACAGATGATAAAAGGTCTTTCTGGGAGATATGCTGATCACCCGTCCAGCACACTGGATGGAGCCCAGGCCAACATGGATGAGTGCGCGGCCTACAGCTTGGTCATGGTGAGTGAGAGGACCCCATCCCCCACACACCATTACATACCCCCTCCATCTCCCCCTGGGGACAGGGGCCCCTTCTCACGTGGGGACAGGGACCCCTTCTCCACTGGGGGCAGTAACTTCATCTGCCCTGGAGAAAAGGACCTCATCTCTTCTGGGGACGGAGACCCCATCCTGCCTAGGGACAGTCCCCCAATGGGGCACCTAAAAAAAATAAAAAAAAAAATTAAAAAAAACTACTGATACCAGTGGTGGAACTACAGGGCTCACAAAGGTCATACCTGTGACCACGCCCTGGAGTTCCACCGCCAGACTCGAAGGGAAGGGCCCTGGCTGGGGTTCAGGGGGGCCCTTCATGGTTTCTTGCATCGGGGCCCTGAAGGTTCTAGTTACGCCACTGCTCCTACTAAAGAAAGTCCATCAGCTTCGGCCATCCCTGACATTTTAATCACTGACCTGCACTATGCAGTAGATGAGTAGAAAAGAAGTACAAAATATTTTTTGTCACAAACCATAGCTGCTTGTGTTTTAATATTTTCCTTTGGATAATACTTTGTGATTCGGACAGTCCCTCTTATTTATTTTTCTAAACTGACTTGGCTAAGCACAGAAGCGGGTCTTTCCCTGGTAGAGATACAGACATGGCACGCCTGCGTCCAGGGCCAGGACAAGGGGTGGGCAGGAGGGACGGCTGCCCCTGGCGCAATGGTCTATTGCAGGGGTAGGGGGCACCCTAACCCTAAGGGAAAGGGGGGCGCAGTTTGGCATCTTTGCCCTGAGCGCTGGATGACCTTGTCCCGGCACTGCCTGCGTCTCTGTAGTTGGATTTACAGCTTCTTTAAGAAGGTTGCGATAATGACTGTGAACCATTAGCCAATCACAGCCATCCTTATGTAGGTAAGGATAGTAGGGGCATGGACAGCAGAAAACAGACAGTGAAAACGGTTCCCCTCTTTGTGATGTCACTCGCAGCCTGGAGTGCAGAAGGGTCACAATTCTAGAGTACAAGGTATACTGCAGGCAAAGTAATGTACTTCCCTGCTGTGGTAGATGTCACTAAGGACTCATTCACAGTAGGGGCAGCGATTGGCATTTTCCTGCATCAGATCAATGCCAATCACGACAAGGGAACATGCACTGCAATGGAGCCCCTGAGTGCTGAACAGTGTGGTGCAGAAAAAAAAAAACATTCTATGGGGGTTATTTACGAAAGGAAAATCCACTTTGCACTAAAAGTGCACTTGGAAGTGAAGTCTCTGTAGATCCGAGGGGGACATGCAAGGAAAATAAAAAACAGAATTTTAACTTGCACATGATTGGATGATAAAATCAGCAGAGCTTCCACTCATTTCAGATCTACCCCTTAGATTTAGGATATGTTGCGGTCGTTCAGTTGCTTATCTAATAGTTTCTTGAAACTATCAATGCCCCCCGCTGAGAACACCGCCTGTGGAAGGGACTTCTACGTCCTTGCCGCTCTTACAGTAAAGAACCCTATACGTAGTTTAAGGTTAAACCTCTTTTCTTCTAATTTAAATGAGTGGCCACAAGTCTTGTTAAACTCCCTTCTGCAAAAAAAAAAAAGTTTTCGCTCTATTGTGGGGGTCACCAGTCTGGTATTTATATATTGTGGGGTCACCAGTCCCTTATTTATATATTGTGGGGTCACCAGTCCGGTATTTATATATTGTGGGGTCACCAGTCCCTTATTTATATATTGTGGGGTCACCAGTCCGGTATTTATATATTGTGGGGTCACCAGTCCGGTATTTATATATTGTGGGGTCACCAGTCCGGTATTTGTATATTGTGGGGTCACCAGTCCGGTATTTATATATTGTGGGGTCACCAGTCCAGTATTTATATATTGTGGGGTCACCAGTCCGGTATTTATATATTGTGGGGTCACCAGTCCGGTATTTATATATTGTGGGGTCACCAGTCCGGTATTTATATATTGTGGGGTCACCAGTCCGGTATTTGTATATTGTGGGGTCACCAGTCCAGTATTTATATATTGTGGGGTCACCAGTCCAGTATTTATATTTTGTGGGGTCACCAGTCCGGTATTTATATATTGTGAGGTCACCAGTCCGGTATTTATATATTGGGGGGTCACCAGTCTGGTATTTATATATTGTGGGGTCACCAGTCCGGTATTTATATAATGAAATCATATCCCCTCTCAGGTGTCTCTTCTCCAGAGAGAATAAGTTCAGAGCTCACAACCTTTCCTCATAACTAATATCCTCCAGACCCTTTATTAGCTTTGTTGCCCTTCTTTGTAGTCGCTCCATTTCCAGTACATCCTTCCTGAGGACTGGTGCCCAGAACTGTACAGTATACTCCAGGTGCGGCCGGACCAGAGTCTTGTAGAGGGGGAATTATCCTTTTATCTCTGGAGTTGATCCCTTTTTAATGCCAATATTCTGTTTGCTTTGTTAGCAGCAGCTTGGCATTGCTGAGCCCATCATCTACTAGGACCCCCAGGTCCTTTTCCATCCTAGATCCCCCCAGAGGTTCCCCTCCCCCAGGACCTTCTCCATCCTACATCCCCCCCAGAGGTTCCCCTCCCCCCAGGTCCTTCTCCATCCTACATCCCCCAGAGGTTCCCCTCCCCCCAGGTCCTTCTCCATCCTACATCCCCCCAGAGGTTCCCCTCCCCCCAGGTCCTTCTCCATCCTACATCCCCCCAGAGGTTCTCCCCCCAGGTCCTTCTCCATCCTACATCCCCCCAGAGGTTCCCCTCCCCCCAGGTCCTTCTCTATCCTAGATCCCCCCAGAGGTTCTCCCCCCAGTGTATAGATTGCATATTTGTGACATCCAAATGCATTATTTGAAATTTTTTCTACATTGAACCTCATTTGCCATGTAGTTGCCCCTCCCCCCATTAATTTGTTCAGATCTGCTTGCAAGGTTTCCACATCCTGCGGAGAAGTTATCACCCTGCTTAGCTTAGTATAGTCTGCAAATACAGAGATTGGACTGTTTCCCCCATCCCACTGCGGCTCGCCAGTCCTTAGATGTGGTGGCTGTGGTATTTTTTTTTTTTCATGCTGATCTCCTTTTCGCCTAGTGTATTGTGCCAGTAACGTGCTTCCTATCATAGATGGCAATACTCACTACCCCTTCTGTATCAGAACAGAAGAAAGGTAGGACTTAGGAGCAATAGGAGAGAGGTAGGATTCTAGAAACAGAAGAGTGTATTTTTTAGTTCTTAAATTTAATTGAGAATAATGTAAACTGAAAACAGTCAACACAGAGACAGAGCATAGGAAGTTGGTTTACAGGATTTCTGGCAAACAAAAAACACTTTGAGTTTTTGCTACATGGGAAATACTTGTAGAATTTAGGGTCAGATCTTTGCGTTTTAAAGCGGAGCTCCACCCTAAAGTGGACCTTCCGCTCATTGGAACCCTCCCCCTCTCCGGCGCCACAATTGGCACCTTTCAGGGGGGAGGGGGGTGCAGGTACCTGTACAGTACAGGTATCTGCACCCACTTCCGGGATAGCTCTCTGCGGAAAGGGGCGTAGATCTACGCCCCTTTCCGAAAGTCCCCCGCTGCCTGCTGGGAAACACACAGATCCCAGAGGCAGCGGGGACCATCCTTATTGTGCAGCGCAACTCGCGCATGCGCAGTAGGGAACCGGGAAATGAAGCCGCAAGGCTCCACTTCCTGAATCCCATACCCAAGATGGCGGCGGCAGCACCCGAGAGACGATCGAGAGATCGGCTTCGGGTGCCGACATCGCGGGCGCGCTGGGCGGGTAAGTGTCCTTATTTTAAAAGTCAGCAGCTGCTGTATTTGTAGCTGCTGGCTTTTAAAAAAAAACAAAATAAATAAATAAATAAAAAAAAAAACCGGCGGACTCCCGCTTTAACCCAGGTTACCAGAGTGTAGTAATGAGCGCACCAGAAAGCCATTCGTTTTGAATAGCTTTCCATTGCACAATAGCATGCCATGTACCCAAACTACAGCTCAGCGCATTTTTCTGCTATAAGAGCCGAGACTGGTTTGCTACCATCAAGCTGATGGCTGTTGCCCAATTACTTCAAGCCCCGCCCCCCTATAGTACCACTCCTCCCACAATCTGTGCTCGATCAGCTTCAGTGCGGTCCAAAGGAACACAAACTTTAGTGTATTTTGTATTGAAAATATGGGTTTGATAAACCTGTGCCCTATATCAGATGACATCAATTAAGCGTTAGGGCAGAGGCCCAAAGTGTGCATTTCAACATGTGTGAAAAAACTGGAACTGGATTGTAAAAAAGTGATTAAAAAACACATGATGATGTTAAGAAAAAAAAAAACTTTATTTACAGAAAAACACATGACACTATTCAACACTGAGGTATTTCCTCTTCTTGGCTGTGTTGGTGTATGGGTGCCAGCGCCATTCCACCTCTGCTGTATTCTCATTTTCCAAGGTGCCCAGTTTGATCATGTACACTGCAAAAAAAAAAAAGAAACAATTAGGAAGGATATTAAATTTGTAACAATAACTGCACACAGACCTTAAAGCGGAGTTCCACCCAAAAATGGAACTTCCGCTTTAAGCGCTGGTGATCCCATTTTTTTGGGGCAGGAGCGGGTACCCTGTTTGTAGAGGCATCCAGCTCCCGCTTCCTCCCCTGGCTCCGTAGTGCCGGAAGGAAGATCACCTCTCCCCTCCCTCCCTGCAATCTTCTGGGACACGTCACAGGTCCCAGAATATTGCCCGGCCATTCACAGCGCAAGGAGCAAGGCTTTGTACGCCCGCACCGCTGGACTGTGGGACACGTAAATTATCTGCTTATTAAAAGTCAGCAGCTACACTTTTAAATGGGTAGAACTCCGCTTTAAGCCTAGGTTCACACTTGTGCGATACGGGAACCAGCATAATTACAGCGCCGGTTCCCACATTGCTCAGGCAGTTCACACTACCATCTGCGGACCTCTGCGAGTGTCAATACATTGTGAATGAAACCCCCAGATCGGCTCACAGATCGCAGTGCTAACTCGCATAGAAGTCCGATTTCAGTGCGGGGGGCAAAATGTCCCTGCACTTTTTTTTCCTGCAAATCTAATGGGGAGTTCAGGCATACAACAGTATGGCTGAACTCGCATTGCACAGACACCTGCGGTGCGGGTGCGAATCACATGCGATGTCTGAGATCACACAAGTGTGACCCTAGGCTTAGGCTCTGCTTCCACCAGTGCGAATTGTCGCATGACAAGTCGCAGCCCATTGATTTCAATGGCACCTCTTTCCATCTATGCGACTTAAAATTGCTGTGACTTTGAAAAAGGTTCCTGCACTACTTTGATGCAGCTTTGATCCAGAGACTGTAATGTTGGATCAAAGTTGCGCGACTTTGGGGGGGGGGTCGCAATAGTGGAAACGTAGCCTTACTGCTGGAAAACATGTAATTGGCTGCAGCAAAATAGAACAAACACTGGGTCGTTCTGCCATTGCGTGAAGCTGGTTAGTGGCTTGGCACATGCAACTTTTGTCATTTTAGTAAGCATAGAATTACCACAGCCGTTAGCAGGGGTGAAGGCTCTAGGGCAGTGATGGGGAACCTTGGCACCCCAGATGTTTTGGAACTACATTTCCTATGATGCTCATGCACTCTGCAGTGTAGTGGAGCATCATGGGAAATGTAGTTCCAAAACATCTGGGGTGCCAAGGTTCCCCACCACTGCTCTAGGGATACGACTGGGGAGTGTGACTTTTCACGCCACTTGCTCCCCTTAAACCCCCCCCCCCCCCCATAAAAATACGAAAAAGTGATATTCTTCTATGTCTATTGTGCCCAGAGCCACTGCAGGTGAAGGTCCTCACATCCTCCTGAACTTATTGGCTTTCCTTGAGGAACATCTCACTTTTTGGATAATAGACAACCCCTAGTGTGGACCCACCTGACCCTATTCAACTAAACCTTTGGTAAAGATTTTTTTTTTCTATAAAATGAAAAAAGTTGGGTTTGTAAGATGTAGAAATGAATGTCCAGTGTGTAGAATGACTTTTGTTTTTTCACACTTACATTTCATCTCAAAGCGCGGGCCAATCTCAGAAAGCTCAATATTTCGATGATCGGTTTTCCTGTAAACATGATGCCTGAAACAGAGAGCAGCACTCAGTACCTGTAACCTATACACAGCGACACCGCCATATAATCGCACCTTCCACCAGGAATTGCTGTACACTACAGAAAACACACGCTCAACTAAAACATGCAAAAAAAAGAACCCAAATATAAAATGCTTCTCACAAAGTACAAATGAGACATGGGAAGAGTACTGAGACTATTCAATGTTCTCCACATACCTCAACGAAATATAGTCGTCGTTATTAGAAAATGTCATCACTCGCTTGCTTTCTTCTTTTGGGACAGGGAACAAATATTTCAGGATGTTGGACACCTAGATAGTAAAAAAAAAGAATTTAGTCCCTTTGCACTTCGGCTGAATCTTCGGACATTCCGGTATTATGGATCGTATCAGAACTGCTTCTCTCCCTATACAAGACAACAGGTGCCGACCTCAAATGCAAGTGAATATACCTAAACGAATACCGACTCCCCCCCACTGACACAAGATCTTAACAGGCAGTAAATAAGCTTTAACCACTTCAGCCCCGGAAGGATTTACCCCCTTCCTGATCAGAGCGTTTTCTTGCGATTCGGCACTGCATCGCTTTAACTGACAATTGCGCAGTTGTGCGACATGGCTCCCAAACAAAAATTGACGTCCCTTTTTTTCCCCACAAATAGAGCTTTCTTTTGATGGTATTTGATCACCTCTACGGTTTTTATTTTGTGCGCTATAAACAAAAAAAAAAAAAAAAAAAAAAAAAAAAGGTATTTTTTACTTAATAAATATCCCCCCCAAAAAAAAAAAAAAATATATTATATATAAATAAATATATATTATAAATAAAATATATAAAATCATTTTTTTCCCTTAGTTTAGGCCGAGACGTATTCTTCTACAAAAAAAAAAAAAAAAAAAAAAAAAAAAATCACAATAAGCATGTATTGATTTGGCTTGTGCAAAAGTTATAGCGTCTACAAAATAGTACCTGTCACAGCCCATCTGAGTACCCGAGTACCTGTCCCAAAAATTGCAATAAGCGTGTATTGATTGGTTTGCACAAAAGTTATAGCGTCCACAAAATAGGGGATAGTTTTATGGCATTTTTATAAAAAATTTTTTTACTAGTAATGGCAGCGATCATCGATTTTTATCGTGACTGCAACATTATGGCGGACACATCGGACAATTATGATACATTTTTGGGACCACTGACATTAATACAGCAATAAACGCTATAAAATTGCATTGATTACTGTAAAAATGACACTGGCAGTGAAGGGATTAACCACTAGGAGGCAGTGTAGGGGTTAAGTGTTCCTAACTGTATGGGGGCGTGGCTGAGTGTGACATCACACTGATCGCTGCTCCCGGTGACAGGGAGCAGACGATCAGCGTACTGTTACTAGGCAGAATGGGGAGATGCCGTTTAGATCGGCACACCCCCCCCGTTCTTGAGCTCCATGACACGATCGCGGGTACCCCCGCGGCGATTGAGTCCACAGGACCCGCGGTCACGGAGCTCTCGGCAGGCACTCGTGCGCGGCAGGAAATTCAAAGTAACGTACGGGTACATTACTTTGCCCTGCCGTGCTATTCTGCTGACATATATGTGCAGGAGCCGGTCGGGAACCGGTTAGTGACCCTTCTTTCAGCGCAGGGTGCAAGGTCTTACTTTTCCAGCAGTTAATTTGATGAAACGCCGCCTCTTCTGCGCTCGCCAGCCACTGCCAGTAATCCACACTTCCATATGCATGAAATACCTGCTCCCTCTTGCTGTGGTTTCTTCCACCAGTTCATATGCCACTTAAGAACATACTAGTCTGAGGGAGGAATATTGCGCAAGGTGGGAAAATAGGTACTTGACCTGGCTGCAGCTGGCAGATCTAACACCTGCAGTGGCCAATGAGCAGCGAAAAAAGTTTCAATGAACGAATCACTGGACAGAGAAGTATAGAGCCTCTTTTATGACAGGTAATTCTTTACAAGTGGCCTTGTGCTGAGAGGGTCACTTTTAGAGCTGCAACTAACGATTAGTTTGTCTGTCGACTAATCTATCGATTCTTCTTTCGATTAGTCATCGACTAGACGATTAATGAAAAAAATAATAATAATCTAGTGTTTTTTTTTTTATTAGCTAATTAATACTTTACAAAAAATAAGTACATAAAAAAAAAAAAATAAGAGAATATAACTAGTACATACATACATACATATATACATATATATACTTCTATTCTTTTATCTTACCTTTTTTTTTTTATGTACTTATTTTTTGCAAAGTTAAGATAAAAGAATATATATATTTCTTTTATCTTAGCTTTTTATTTTCTGTTCAGAAGTTCATAAATGTTTATAATTTATTTTTTACAATGGTTTCTTTTTTAAGGGGGGGGGGGGCAGTGTCAGCTTAGTTATTTGTTTTGTTTTTTTTTTTTTTATTATTTAAAAAAATATATATTTTTGTTATTTATTGCAATTTTTTTTTATCAGCCCTGTAGGGGGGGGCGCTATGGTGAGATATCAGGGGTCTTAACAGACCTCTGACATCTCCCATTTGAGACAGGGAAAGGAACTGGGGACAGAGATTCTCCGTTCCCTTTCTCTGCTTCACTGATAATGAATGGAGAGAAGACAGCGGCTGCTCTCCATTAACTGAGACATGGTAATCACAGGAGGTTACAATGTTTCAGTTATCTGAATGGACAGTCAGTGGTCACCGACTCGGTCCATTCTGAAAATGAAGGAGCCGGGTTTACCAACTTCTACCTCCGCTCTCCATCCTGAGATACCGAGGGGGTGGTGGCAGCACGGATGGGGACACAGAGAAGAGAGGGGGGGGGGGGGCAGATACACGGAGGGGGAGTAGAGAGGGGGACGGCAGCATGGAGGAGAGCGGGAGACACGGAGCACTGTGACGTATTGACGCCCTGCACGCACGTCAACGTGTTTTTGTAGTCGACGTAATCGATTACGTCGACTCGTCGCGGCAGCTCTAGTCACTTTAAAAACAAGGCTTTCCCACCACCTACTTAGCTGCAGGCTCTGTGGAGCAATCAATCCTTAAAGAACACAGCATAAGCATTGAAGTTGTACAAGTTGTTCTCTCCCCATTTCCCCCCCCAGCAGTGACTTTGTAATCTCTAATGTAAGCACAAAGCCAGAGCTGTAGGAGGGGGACACAAGTGATGGACACTGCAAGAGCAGAGCAACTTGGAATACTTTGGTGCTTCCGCTGTGAATTTTGGGAATAAACAGCTCCGCAATGCCTGCAGGCGCGGAGGTCAGTAAAGACTTGTTTCAAGACTTGATAAGTATATAGTGTATAAATACTAGACTACCCATAACCTGCCCACTGATTCATTTTAAAACTTTGATCTGTGTAACTATTCGAGAAGGAAGGCCTTACACGCTGTCCGAGGCGGGAAGTGAAATTGTGGAAGATGAGGTGCGGATAAGCTTCGGACATTGTGCCCAAGTCTGGAATATCATGCCTCATGACCACATTACACAGGGTAAAATATGCTGTGGGTCCAAAAGGAAGGTGGCACACAATTAATCCATCTAGAAGACAATAAGATTGTTCCTCATTAGTCATTTCAACGTAATAAATGTTAAATAGAATTTAAAAAAAGGCATAACTGTGACGATTATACAATTACAACACACAAAATAAAGCGGCAAGGAAATAAAAAAAGGAAAAGAAAACGAGGACCCTTTGTTATGGTTATCAGCAGATGCTCAACGGCAGAGCTTGACAATTGCTGATCATCATATTGTGAATACAATTTTACCCGATGTGTGCGAGACAAACTGTGCCAAGTCCTGACAGTGTGCAAGGTGGAAAGGTGGACTAAGCGCTCAGTCTGTCTCGCTTAACCCCCTCAGCCCCGGACCATTTTGCTGGCCAAAGACCAGACCACTTTTTGCGATTCGGCACTGTGTCGCTTTAACTGACAATTGCACGGTCGTGCGACGTGGCTCCCAAACAAAATTGACGTACTTTTTTTTTCCCCACAAAATAGAGCTTTCTTTTCGTGGTATTTGATCACCTCTGTGGTTTTTATTTTTTGCGCTATAAACAAAAATAGAGCGACAATTTTGAAAAAAAAAAAAAAACGCATTATTTTTTACTTTTTGTTATAATAAATATCCCCCAAAAATATATTAAAAAAAAACATTTTTTTCCCCCTCAGTTTAGGCCGATACGTATTCTACATATTTAAAAAAAAATAAAAAAAAAATAAAAAATTCGCAATAAGCGATTATTGATTGGTTTGCGCAAAAGTTATAGCGTTTACAAAATAGGGGATAGTTTTATGGCATTTTTATTATTTTTTTTTTACTAGTAATGGTGGCGATCAGCGATTTTTATTGCGACTGCGACATTATGGCGGACACATCAGACATTTTTGGGACCATTGTCATTTATACAGCAATCAGTGCTATACAAATGCAGTGATTCCTGTGTAAATGACACTGGCAGTGAAGGGGTTAACCAGTGGGTGGCAGTGTAGGGGTTAAGTGTTCCTAGGGGCGTGTTACTAACTGTGGGGGGCTGGGCTCTCTTTTAGTGAACACTGATCTCTGCTCCAATCACATGGAGCAGAGAGCAGAGTCACTAGTTGCTAGGCAGAATGGGGAGATGCTGTCTACAACGGCATCTCTCCGTTCAGCTACCCCGTGAGACGATCGCGGGTATGCACGCGGCGATCGAGTCTGCGGGACCCGCGACCGGACTCACGAGGGTCCCGACCAGCACGCCGCCGGTGGCGCGCTCACGATGGCAGGGCGGCATTGAAGATTGGACGTACCTGTACGCCAGTATGCCTGTCCGTGCCATTCTGCCGACGTACATCGGCGTGCGCTGGTTGGGAAGTGGTTAATGCTGAGTCAATACAATCACGTTAGCTGCTGCATTCTCATGTAGAGCCTTCTTTACCCAACTAAAGCCCTGGCATTTCAGGTCCTGCCACTCTAAGCCAATATTTGTTTTTATTCTAGAGCACTTCATGCTTCCCTCTGCTGACCACCTTTATAGAGATGCTGATTTCATTTTCCAGCAGGACTTGGCACCTCCCACACTGCCAAAAGTGCCAATGCCTGGTTTAATGATCATGGGATCACTGGCGCTTGATTGACCAGCAAACTCGCCTGAGCTAAACCCCATAGAGAATCTGTGGGGTATTGTCAAGAGGAAAATGAGAGACACCAGACCCAACAATGCAGAGGAGCTGAAGGCCTCTATCAAAGCAACCTGGTCTTCCATAACACCTCAGCAGTGCCACAGGCTGATCGCCTCCATGTCACGCTGTGTTGATGCAGAAATTCATGCAAAAGGAGCCCCGACCAAGTATTGAGTGCATCCTATACTGTACATGGGCAGACTTTTCAGTAAGTCGACATTTCTGTATTAAAAATCTTTGTTTTTTTATTGGTCTTATGTAATGTTGTAATTTTCTGAGATACTGCATTTGGGGTTTTCACTAGTTTAAGCCATAATCATCAAAATTAAAAGAAATGTGTGAAATATATCACTGTGTGTAACACATCTGTATCAAATTATAGGAGTTTCACTTTTTGAATCAAATTACTGAAATAAGTTAAACTTTTTTGATGATATTCAAACTTTTTGAGATGTAACTGTATAGACCAGCGATACGGATTAAATACTGGGGTATGGAAGAGAACACCAGAGAGATGTTTATGCTGCTAATTTCTTGGGTATGAAGAAACACACAATAAATTAAAGGGCAAGCTGAACTTACACAAGACCCCCTCCTCACCACTCTCAGTCCCGCCGAGGTGGAGCAATCACCCGCTAGGAGACATCGGGTCACCACCTCACCGGTCTGGGGCTTAGAAATCCCCCGCAGCTAAATCTCCAAAATGTACCCCATTAGGAGGCTTGTTTAGGAGAATTCTAATTGGTCGGCGCCCACCAATCAGAACCCGTGTAGCCGGTCCTGTCACAGCAGGCGAAGAAGAGAGAAAGCCACGGGGATTTGAAATCCCTGGAGTGGTACATCAGCGATACAATCTGTCAGTGCGGGGGATCGCCGGACAGGTTAGCGGGACCGGGTGCAATGGGAAGGGGATCTAGTGTAAGTTCACCTTACAGATGATCTATAAAGGTGAACTTACACGTTAAAGTGCAGCGCTCTATAAAAATGAAATAAATAAAAGTGGATATCCAAACAAAATCCCTATAGTGTATAAACAGGCAAAGCTCTCGGAATAGGAAACACTCCTAAACCGGTGCTTCCTGAAGACATCCTGGACCAATGACAGTTGTAGGGGCATGGCTGCGGCTGCTGATGTTATTTCCAGTATTTGGAAAGCACAATTGCCCTCAAGTATTAGAAGGTGGAGTGGCGGTTCCTACACAGAGAGCTTGGCCTGCTAATCCAGGTGCCAGCTTGTGGCACACAATAATGTGAGTTTTATGCATGGTTTTTATTGCCAATTTAATAAATGTTGTATGAGGAGGGAAGAGAAGAAGTGGCATTTGGACCTGGTCTTTGTCCTGGGTACTTTTGAACACTGAATTATCCCTGGATGGCCCCCCCGTCAGCCTGGAGAGTGTGAGGAGCAGGAAGATACCTTTATCAAAAGTGCATCTAGACCTACTTATAAAGAGGTCACACTGGCTCTGGTGAGGGAGCATTCTCGGGGAAAGATGCACCGAAGAGCATCCGTCTACAATTCAATTGTGAGCTTTCTAAAGGGGTTGTAAACTCATTCTATGCATTGAGGTGAAAAAATACTCTTGTAGCACACCAGCCCCCAGAGCCCAACTTTTACTTACCCGAGCCCGATCCCTCCTACATCAGGGACAAGCACACACCTGCTCCAGCTGGTGTCTCAGGTCACGATTGAATAGATTGATAGCAGCGCAGCCATTGTTGTCAATCAAATACAATGATGCGGGAGCTGGGGGAGGGGCAGAGCCGAGTCCTGCTGTCTGTGTCAATGGCCGCAGCAGCAGGACACGGAAGAGAGCTCACATGAGTGCCCTGAGGGAGAGCGCTTCTTCGACGGGGCACTCGAGAAGAGGAGCAGCCAGGAGCACCGCTGAGAGACCCCTAGAATAGGAGGATCGGGGGCCAACTCTGTGCAAAGCCAACTGCACAGAAGAGGCAAGTACGACATGTTTGTTTCAAATAAAAAAAAAAAAAACGTTTACATATCCTTTAAAATTTGTTTGTGGCACAATATATTAGTTCACTAATTGGCCTCTTTTTTTTCCTGGCACAGGAGCTTATGCAAGTGTTTTGGGATTGCGACACATGCTTGAGCACTTTATTGATTCACCAGACTGCTTTTATGGATTTATTTTTTTTGCATTTTAGGTATCTTTGTATATTTATTCAGGTAATACATCTAGAGTGTTGTACTATACTACTGATTCACATTGGATGTTTACACACCATAGGGATTTCATTTGGATACACACTTCATTTTATTAGTTTATGTAGAGCGCTGCACTTGTAGCTCTAGGTTTTTGGGGAAGTTTGGGTGAGTGTCGGTGTCATTGTATATTATTGTGAAGAAACATTCCATGCAGTGAGCTGCCCAACCGCGACCATCGAGAAAGATGCTAAACCTATTTTTCCTTTTGTTGCAACATTCACATGTTTCATCATTTCAGGAATTCATTGGGAAAGTGGCTTAGTTACAGTGTTTGAGAGCACGGAAAACCTACACTGTATGGCGCCTTTATCTTCTTATTGCCAAGAGACTTAACAGAGGGCTAGATGACATCATTTAGAGAAAGGAGGCCTGCAGTCTACAGACAGCTGGTGCATTAGCTTTAATCAACATTGTTTATGTCAAATTTTATATCATATTATTATATATATTTAGTCTTGTCATCACCCCAAGAGTCTTGTTATCATCCCAATTGGGCATGAATGATTGTCACAGGAACAATGTGACATGTCTGCGTCTGACAATAAACAACCCTCTATATTAATATAACCCAAAAAAATACAGCGCTATTCTTAAATATGATTAGTGTAACAATAAAAATCGCGACAAATTAAAAATTGTGTGAAGCTTATACTATACGTGCAGCAGCAGCAGCTTTAAACGTGAGATACCCACAATTTAAATACTATTTTTTTCCACCAAACAAACAGCACCCCATGTAAAAAATAAATTAAGAATTATCTTAATTTGCAAATAAGGATTGTCTCTTCCTCAAAGGGCACCGGGCCAAACTGATCAGTGCAACCCAATGCAAGCAAGCAAACATCAACCCCACTGAACCTCCTGTCTCCAGGTTCAAATAAGTGGAGAAAAGGGATGTCACTGACTTTGCTATGCTGTCTGGTAATGAACACCCAAGACTAAACAGACTGAACAGAAATACAAATACTTTAACAGCGGTGTGGCCGTAGGATCTTTCCAACTACTTGAACCAAGTGCCTAAAAGGGATACATCCTCCATGCAGTCCATGTTCAGAGGGAGTGTTTTACTTTTGGCGATATCTGGTCTCTGTGATGGGATCAGTCTAGCTGGTAAGCGGCAGTAGTGTTGGTGGTGGAAGCCTGTCTCCGCAACTCTGATGACACTTTTCCTTTACTGGTGTGGTGTGTTACACATTGGAGACTACAATCAGAATCTTTGCTGATGGGGAATATGGACTAATATTTGAACACATATATATGTATTTTCGGTTTATATTTTGTTAAATTGTTGTTTTATTTATCTATTTCCCATAGCATTCTTGGATCATTATAGCGCAGCTTATTTGGAAAAAACCCTCTATATTAGTCTATGAGGTCCATGCACACATAGGTGTTTAGATGCAGAGGCTTTGAAGGGCAGAAATCTAAATGCACCAAAAATTCAGAAGAGGAACGTTTGGGCAGAAAACACGCTAAATGCATGTAAACGCATCTAAAAACACATACCTAGACACTAGGCTTGGTTAGTGCTTGAGCTTTCATTCAATGGCCAGAATAAATGGCCAATAATATTCTGACCAATGAAATTATTAAATGCTTGATGTGCCTAAATGGTTTTTTATTTTTTTTTAAATCACAGCTTTAGGCAACTTTTTAACACCGATTTTCTCCTGTCAGGAGAACGGCATTCAGAAAAGCATACTGTGTCTGATGCCTAAAAGGGACAGTTAACACAACCAACCTGGCATTCCTCTGTGCTCATGTACAATGAGGAGGTCAGTAACTTCATTGGCTTTACATGCCTGCACCAGTGCCCCCATCTCATGTTTTCCTCTGTTCATGCGCTGGGCATTGGGGAAAATTAGCTTCATTTCCTAAAGAGAAGAAATAAAAAAAGTGTCAACATTAATGAAGGACAAGTTCACCATTGTCATCGCAGCCAACATCCCAAACAAGGAAGCATTGATCACCAGTTATCGTGTTCGGGTGCACCCTGCACTACAGAACAAAAGCAGCTATATACTGTCTAGGAAGGTGTGACCGAGCCTTATTTAGTAATGTGGGTGAAATGGGACTCTCATTGTAAGCCCCTAGCAGACAGTTATAGTTTCTTTTCATACTTCAAATGGTGTCAGCGGGTAATCACAGCAAACAGTTTTGCACACTGATAACAAGAGGCCGACTGGATTTATGCTTTAAAAATGGCTGCTTTTATAAACTATATTATTCTCTTAACGCCGAAGGGTAAAACAAATCTTAATTCCTTAGCCCAATTTTGCAACTTTGACATGTGTTAGTAAAACCGTACATATCACCACAACTACTTTGTGCATCCAGGTGGATTATACCGTGTTTCTCCCCCCCCCCCCAGGACAAAATTAGGCTTTAATCTTTTGGTGGATAACGGTAAGGGATATCTCTTGTATTATTATTTAAGGAAAATGGTCCAAAATAGTAAAAAAAATAAAATAAAATAAAAAAACGTTTAAAATGTAACGGTATTTTTCTTGCTACTACCATAACCTAACTCCTGACAATCGCAGCAATACCACATATGTGTAGGTTAGTTATTTGTAGCAGTAGTACAGCCCAGAAACAATAGTGTGCGTTTTGCTATTTTTTTATCCTAGCTAAAACACAATGACACTAATTAAAAAAAAAAAAAAAAAAAAAATTACTGAATCTGACCTTTGACCCAAACACTAATCATGGGGCTGACCTAGATTAAACCTTGAGCTAGGTATTTTTTTTTTAAATATTATTTTATTTTTTTTCCTATACACTTTCTTTTTCCATCTCTGCAAAGACAGAGAAAGATACAATGTATCCGTCTCATCCACTCACAGAGTCCGAAGACACAGTGACTGATCACTGTGATAGCCAATCAGAGGCATTCCGGGTCCCAAACGTTAGAACGGCGGTATCTGTGCTGGGAGCGCGTCGTGCTCCCAGTACAAAAGGGAGATATACAAACATGCGGTACCATGGGAAAAAAAAAAGGCCGGTTCAGTGATGCCGCATATTTGCAGATGGTCGGTGTGAAGGTGTTAAAAGTATAAAAAGGAGAAAATGGTTATACTCTCAACCTCAGATATTTTAACCAGCTTGGCTGTAGAGCGAATGTTTTTTCACATGTACAAATCTTCATTTTGTTTGACAAAATATAAAAGACGAGGTTGTGTGGAGTAAATAGATACCAAAACATGGCAGGTCTTAAAATTATGTGCACCCGTGATATTGCAAAAAACGATGGCACCTAAACATTTCCATAGGAGATGCTTGAGGCTGGATTCACACTATACGTGGAGCGGCTCGCAGCAGGGGGTCCAGTGCATCCCTGTTCTCCGTTTCAGGGGTGAACCTGAATTCGGACTTGAAAACTGAGCCAAAGACACACAGGAATCTTCTGCAGTGCGGTCCGCGGGCGCCCCCCGGACGTGTGAACCGACTCCATTGACAGCAGGTCACAGCCTTCTGTCATGCAAATTAGATGCAGGGAAACCACATCCAATTTGCATAAGTCTGAACTAGATAAAGCTCAACTCTAGGCAAAAAAAGAGACAAATTAAACATGCTCTGTAATCCATAATGCATCATTAAATGTATTTCCCAAATGCAAGCAGCACATGTACTCAATTCTGACCTGGAATCAGCCTCTTGCAGTCCCAGTACAGCAGGGCTGGAGTGCAAGAGGAAGAAGCAGTACAAGTAGCCAGTTAAATCATGTGCTGACAAGAAGCATGTTGATTGGATAAGAGCACAGTGACAAATGGATGCGCTTGTCACAGTGTTGTTTCCCCTTTTACTGTCCAGAAATAGACTGGGGTGGGTCCAGCATGACCTGGGCTTAAAGCAGTGTTTCTCAAATCCAGTCCTCAGGCCCCCCCAACAGGTCATGTTTTCAGGATTTCCCTCAGATGAAACGGCTGTGGTAATTACTAAGGCAGTGAAACTGATCAAATCACCTGTGAAAAATAATGGAAAACCTGAAAACATGACCTGTTGGGGGGGGCCTGAGGACTGGATTTGAGAAACACTGGCTTAAAGGAAGTGGGTTTAATGACATTGGCCTCAGACTGAGCACATGTAGTGGCAGAAAAAATGGCTGCAGGGGAATCTCTGAACCGAAGATCAAGGAAAGCTGGATCTGTTATTTTGTCCTTTAAGGTGCTGGTCATTTTTAACTTGTTAGTTGTGGTTGGAGTTCTGCTTTCTTGGGTGAACTTGTACCTTAGCGAACATTTTTAATCTAGAGCTCGGGTCTCTTGAAGTTGTAACCATGATCTTTGGATCTTCAACTCCAGCCCACCTGTACTCATCATCCACATGGGAGGAGACCCCTAGGAGAAAGCACAGCATGGTGAGTTCTATAGAATTTCCAT
Source organism: Lithobates pipiens (assembly GCF_037356315.1). Lineage (NCBI taxonomy): Eukaryota > Metazoa > Chordata > Amphibia > Anura > Ranidae > Lithobates > Lithobates pipiens. The sequence goes on along the minus strand of NW_027507752.1, from coordinate 534,245 downwards.
ACATCTGTATTGTTCTATGTATTACAAATTCTCATTATATACTGCATGTCACCTCATTCACTGCTAGGTATCCTGCTCCCTAGAGGCTGTGGAAGTACCGTATTTGCCGGCGTATAAGACGACCCCCTACTTTTCCAGTGAAAACTTAGGTTTTGGGCTATACTCACCATATAAGACCCTTTCAGAGGGAATACCATTTAAAAAAAAAACACATCAGAAACTTAAAAAAAAAAAAAAAATAAAAAAAAAAACACATCAGACTTAACATCAGAAAAAACTTGTGAACTACAAGTCCCAGAGATCCCACAATTGGCAGGCAGCAACAATGAATCCTCTCCTCCAAAGCACCATAAATCATACCTGTATTTTTGGGGAGATCTGGAGCTGGATGTGCAGTACAGGATGCTTTTGTTAATGTAGAGCGCCAGGTACACAGTATATGATGCTGTGTTAGTACAGTAGCGCCAGGTACACAGTATATGATGCTGTGTTAGTACAGTAGCGCCAGGAACACTGCAGAATACAGTGTGCATACAATGTGCACCGCTAAGCCAATCATGGCAGGCAATGTATTTTACTTATCTGTTGATGGATACAAAGCCTGCTCGGATTGGCAGAGGCTGTGACATCATCAGCCCGCGCCGCTCTGACTCATTGTACTGTATCCCGCTCAGATTGGCAGAGGTTGTTACTCCAATCCGAGCAGGCTTAGCAAGGCTCTGTATTCATCAACAGAGTGCATCGCCCGCCGGGATTGGCTGAGCGGTGCATACTGTATGTATACAGTATTACCGAGCACCCGGGCTGAAATCCATTGCGGCCGCTTGATACCCGGCGTATAAGACGACCCCCACTTTTTGCCTGTGTAATTTAGGTGTAAAAGGTGGTCTTATATGCCGGAAAATACGGTACATGTCCCAGCATACTCGGAAAGCTCAGTGCAGAGACCTCCAATACCCAACCTTTGGTAATGGCTGTGTGGCTTGACTTCTATGGCTGTTTGTAAATGGGTTGTAATGGTAGTAAAACCCTAGTGGTCTCATGTGATAGCTCTCCAATCTCCCTCCTTTGTGGGAAAAGTTTGGGGATGGCCCCTTCCTGTTCCAACAGACACGGATGAGCGAGATTTGGGTGGAAAAACTTGACTGACCTACAGAGTCCTGACCTCAACCCGATAGAATAATTAGAGGGAAACTGTGAGCCAGGCCTTCTCATCCAACATCAGCGGCTTACCTCACAAATGTGCTTCTGGAAGAATAGTCAAGCATCCCCATAGACACTCCTAAACCTCTTCAATGCAGGGCACTTTCGCACCCTCCTGCCCAGGCAATTTTCAGCTTTCATTGCGCTGTCATGCTACACTGTACCCAAACTAAATTTTTATCATTTTGTTCCCACAAATCGTTTTTATTTTTTGCTAAATGAATTTAAAAAAAAATGAATTTTTAAAAAAAAAATGTTTTTTTTCTTTGTTTTTGTTATAAAATTTTGTAAATATGCAAGTTTTCTCCTTCACTGTTGGGCACCGATAAGCTGCACTGATGGGAACTTATGGGTGGCATTGATAGACGGCACTGCGAGGATTGATGTGCACTGATGGCTGGCACTGGATTTCACTGATGACTGGTGGCGCTGGTAGGCATTTCCCTGGTGGTCCAGTGTGGTGGCCATCCCTGGTGGTCCTGGGTGGGCATCTGAGAGGGGGTTGCGCTGATAAACAATGAGCACAGACCCCTCCCCCCCCACCCCATCCGGAGAGCAGCCGATCGGCTCTCTTCTACTGGCATCTGTCAGATGAGAGTGAGGAAAAGACGATCAACAGCTCTTCCTGTTTACATCATGATCAGCCGTGATTGGACACAGCTGATCACATGGTAAAGAGCCAATGTAAGAGACTCTTTATCTAGATCGGAGTTGCGGTGTGTCAGACTGACATACCGCAACAACGATCACCATGATGCGCGCCCCCGCTATATTATTTTGCTATATGGGGGGCGGCAAGTGGTTAACCTTGTGGACGGCCTTCCCAGAAGAGGTGAAGCTGTTATAGCTGCAAAGGGCCAACTCAATATTCAACCCTCCGGACTAAGACTGGGGGGGTCATTAACGTTCATGGGTGTGTAAAGGCAGACGTCCCAATACTTTTGCCAACATAGTGTATATTACATATTATATGGGCCCCTTTGGGCATATCAGTGACTGCAGTTCGGGCCCCATTCCTCATCAGTGGCCCCAGTTCAGGTTCCATATATCTCGTAAGTTGACCATCACTGGCATAGACAGATGAAAAACATTTTTCTCCAGGAAAGAATGCTACAAAGTCTTTCCAATCCTATACATGACCACTTCAGAGAGATCGTTTATCTTCAATCTTGAACCATTTCAGGTGATGAGGCGCCCTTCCTCAGCGTTTACCTTCGCCGCCTTCGTCATCAAACTCCAGCTGCTTCTGTAAAGAGAGAGCCTCTCTGCGGATCTCTGTGGGGATCAGCCGATTTTCTGTGAACAGAGATACAAGTTTAGTATTTATCCAATCATACGGTCAAAGTCTGGGGCAAGTCTGGGGCAAGTCTGGGGCAAGTCTGGGGCAAGTCTGGGGCAAGTCTGGGGCAAGTCTGGGGCAAGTCTGGGGCAAGTCTGGGGCAAGTCTGGGGCAAGTCTGGGGCAAGTCTGGGGCAAGTCTGGGGCAAGTCTGGGGCAAGTTCCCCTTCTTGCCACCAACCTTCTAAAGCTCTCTTCAGTCGTTGCTTCTTGTCCTCTATGCTGTGCTGTTTGGCTTCTTGAGCTTTCCGGTAGAGGTACTCCCTCCGCAGCCGAGCCTCCCTGCGTAGCTGGAAAGGAGACGATTGGACAATTCAGCTTTAGCATTAATGCATTGGATTTCAGACTCCGCCTCGCACGCTTTCAAAGAAAATGTTTTGGGTTTAGAGTAAGGCCGCGTACACACGGGCAGATTGTTCGCCCAACTTAGTCCGCTGAACCAGGTTTCAGCGGACAATCCGCTCGTGTGTGGGCTTCAGCGGACTTTTTCAGCGGACAGTCTAACGGACTTTGTCTTTCGGAATTTCCGTAAGACAGTCCGTCCAAACTTGGTTTTGTCCGTCCAAACTTGGTTTCAGCGGACAGTCCGCTCGTGTGTAGGCAAGTTGGACGGACTAAGTATGGCGCATGCTCAGAAAGGATTTACATGGCGGAAGGTTGCATTGCAGTGTATTGGACGTCGTATTTCTAGTCCCGTCGTACGTGCTGTACACGTCATCGCGCACGTTTTCAGCGGACTGTCTGTTCGTCGTGTGTGGTCAAGTCCGTTCATTCAAAAGTTGAACGGACTGTCTGTCGGATTGTCTGACGAACTTAGTTGGGGCAAACAATCCGCCCGTGTGTACGCGGCCTTAGGCTGAGATATATTTCAGAAGAAATGAAAGCAAATCCCTGAACACGGCTTTACACCGATCAGCCATAACGTTATGATCACCCACCTACAATTTAGTAGGTCCCTCTTTTGCTGCCAAAACAGCCCCCGTCGCAGCATGGATGCCAGTAGTCCAGTGAGGGAATGCCACGGTATGTGGCACCGAGCCGTCAGCAGCAGATTCTTTAAGTCCTGCAAGTTGCAAAGTGGGGCCTTGAGGGATCAGACTTGTTTTTCCAGCTCATCACACAGCTGCTTAACTGGACTGATATTTGGAGAATTTGGAGGCCAAGGCAACACCTTGAACCTTTTTTTTGCAGAGGGACAGGGCACATTATTTTGCTGAAAGAAGCCACTGACATCAGGGAATACCATTTCCATGAAGGGCTGTGCTCAGTCACCAGCAATATTGAGGTAGGTCAGGGGTGGAGTATCTTGGCACCTCAGATGTTTTGGAACTACATTTCCCATGATGCTCAGGCACTCTGCAGTGTAGGTGGAGCATCATGGGAAATGTAGTGCCGAGGTTCTCCATCACTGAGGTAGGTGGTAAGTAACATCCACATGAATGTTAGGACCAAGGGGTGCAAACAAACAATGGATTCTCCACTGAGACATTTGGCAGACCGTACCGGCCACTAAAGTAAATAAGGCCATGCCGCAAATGCCCCACAACCGCTTGTAATACACAAGGCTGTGGCATGGGGGTGGCGGCTGTTGGGAGGATTGAAGGAGCAGGTTACACCCTAAATACAGACGCCACTCATGTGTAACAAGAGCCAAAAGGGGATATTATCTTTTAAAACAGGTGAAAGAACATCTCCTCACTGCTTGTACACCCTTCACTATCACTTCTACCTACCGGGGAGCCTAGATTAAGGCCTAGATTAAGGCTTATCTGTAGGTGTTGGAAATATCTCCTAAACCTCCACAGTTTAGAAGACATTTACAGCGCATGCGCATTTTAGAAAGGGCAAATCACGCCATTTCTAAAGGGGTCATGCAGTGACTGGTGGCTCCCACGCGGGAGTGACACCACGCAACTGCGGCCAGTCACAGAGCGGCCCCAGGAAGGAAGAGGGGCAAAGATGGACGCTCGCTGCTGGTGGGGACAGCGGTGACATCGCAGGCTTTGGTTTCAGGTAAGTGACACACAATGGGCTACTATGCGATGAATAATAGTCCATTATGCTTTACCTTTGCAGGGAAATAAAACCCATCAGGGTTTACTTCGTCTTTAAATGCTATCTGAAAAGCAATCTACTGTAGATCGCTCTTCAGAGGGCAACACAAGTGTAAATAAGCGCTTGCTGTAACTTCCTAAAAAGTTTTGTTTTAGAGATGCACCGAAATTTTGCCCGAAAATTGTCTTTTCTGCATTTAAAGAAAAAGGTGCTGATAATGGCGCTGAAAATGCATGTGATTTTGCTGCGCTTATAGCGTGTCAAAAGCCACATCAAGAATGTTTAGGAAAAGGAAAACGAATGCAGCCACTACATCTGGGGGGTGAGGATCATACATGGGGGGGGGGTGCGAGGATCATACATGGGGGGGGTGCAAGGATCATGCATGGGGGGGGGTGCGAGGATCATACATGGAGGGGGGTGCGAGGATCATACATGGAGGGGGGTGCGAGGATCATACATGGAGGGGGGTGCGAGGATCATACATGGAGGGGGGTGCGAGGATCATACATGGAGGGGGGTGCGAGGATCATACATGGAGGGGGGTGCGAGGATCATACATGGAGGGGGGTGCGAGGATCATACATGGAGGGGGGTGCGAGGATCATACATGGAGGGGGGTGCGAGGATCATACATGGAGGGGGGTGCGAGGATCATACATGGAGGGGGGTGCGAGGATCATACATGGGGGCGGGTGCGAGGATCATACATGGGGGGGGGGGGTGCGAGGATCATACATGGGGGGGGGGGGGTGCGAGGATCATACATGGGGGGGGGTGAGGATCATACATGGGGGGGGGGGTGAGGATCATACATGGAGGGGGGTGCGAGGATCATACATGGAGGGGGGTGCGAGCATCATACATGGGGGGGGGGGTGCGAGGATCATACATGGGGGGGGGGTGCGAGGATCATACATGGGGGGGGGGTGCGAGGATCATACATGGGAGCGGGTGAGGATCATACATGGAGGGGGGTGCGAGGATCATACATGGAGGGGGGTGCGAGGATCATACATGGAGGGGGGTGCGAGGATCATACATGGAGGGGGGTGCGAGGATCATACATGGAGGGGGGTGCGAGGATCATACATGGAGGGGGGTGCGAGGATCATACATGGAGGGGGGTGCGAGGATCATACATGGGGGGGGGGGTGAGGATCATACATGGAGGGGGGTGCGAGGATCATACATGGGGGGGGGTGCGAGGATCATACATGGAGGGGGGTGCGAGGATCATACATGGGAGCGGGTGAGGATCATACATGGAGGGGGGTGCGAGGATCATACATGGAGGGGGGTGCGAGGATCATACATGGGGGGGGGGGGGGGGGTGAGGATCATACATGGAGGGGGGTGCGAGGATCATACATGGGGGGGGGGTGCGAGGATCATACATGGGAGCGGGTGAGGATCATACATGGAGGGGGGTGCGAGGATCATACATGGAGGGGGGTGCGAGGATCATACATGGAGGGGGGTGCGAGGATCATACATGGAGGGGGGTGCGAGGATCATACATGGAGGGGGGTGCGAGGATCATACATGGGGGGGGGTGCGAGGATCATACATGGAGGGGGGTGCGAGGATCATACATGGGGGGGGTGAGGATCATACATGGAGGGGGGTGCGAGGATCATACATGGGGGGGGGGTGCGAGGATCATACATGGGGGGGGTGAGGATCATACATGGAGGGGGTGGTGAGGATCGTACATGGAGGGGGGGGGGGGGGGTACAGCACATGGAGGATTGCACTACTTCCAGCACACAGAGGTAAGTACACGGCGTACAATGAAGTTACACTCACCATGATAGCAGACGAGACCACACGTGGAAGTGATCAGCACAGCCGAGCCGCAGCCGCCTTTCCCTAGCCCTTAGTAAACATGGCGGAGCCGTGGCAGGAAGTGACCCGACGACGGATTCTAGTTCCGGGTCAGGAAAGTCAGGTGAGAAGTTCGGGTCATACCATAGAGCGGAGGGTGAGTGATGTGTAGCCGGTGTGTGGAGGGGCAGAGCGGCGCTGGGGGCTGTCAGGGGGAAGGGGGTCCCGGGAATTCTCGGCTCCTGACAATGGGGGGGTTCAGCAGTTCTGTCTCCTCAGTTGTTGTTGTTAAAGTGGTTGGAAACCCTTACAAACCACTTTGACCTACAGGTAAGCCTAGATTAAGGCCTAGATTAAGGCTTACCTGTAGGTCCAAGAAATATCTCCTAAACCTATACGGTTTAGGAGATATTTTCCCGAAGACAGGCACCGATATCTACGGCGCATGCGCCGTAGACAGCGGCGCGCAGGCGCACTGAGCGCGGCATTTCCAACGATGGAGCTGCCGCACGTGTCGGCTCCCGTGCGCATGCGCGGGAGTGACGTCATCGCGGCCCCGCCGAATGACAGCGGCGGAGCGGCGAGACCCCACCGAAAAGATGGATGCGCCGGACTACAGGGGACTTCGCTGGCTCCTGTGTCAGGTAAGTGACACATAATGGGCTACGATGCGATGCGATGCATAGTAGTCCATTATGCTTTGCCTTTGCAGGGAATGAAAGAGGAAGTAACACCCATCAGGGTTTACTTCCTCTTTAATTTAGTGCGGCAGCCAATCGTGACTTTCCTTTCACATAAAGTGCGGAGAATTCCTCTCTGTAGTCGGGTTTTTATTTCTCTCCCTTGTGAGAGATTTCTCGGCACTTCCTGTCGCTGTGTGGTGGGGTGGGGTGATGTGGGGTGGGGGTGTGGCTGTTACCCGGACAGGAATGAAAATAGAGGGAAGTTTTATCCCCTCCTCCCTCCTGTGTCCCCCATTGGAGAACTTCCCTCCTATCCCGGGAAGGGAAATCTCCCCAACGTGGACACATTACATTATATAACGTGAGCAGGGGCTCTAACCCTTCCCTGCTCCACCTAATACAATGCCTAAAGCTCTGGCTGGTGTTGAGCATTGATAACTTCCTGAAATTGCCGATTTGCTTCGCCGCAGTGCTGACCACCCCGGGCTTCCTGAGACCCTTTCGGGTGAATTTCCATTTTAAGGTCCTGACCTCTTCCCAATTAACAAATGGCGCTTTTTTTTTTTAAAGGGGGAGGGTTCCTGATTTTGTCACCTCTGCCCCCTTGATCCGGGCAGATGTTCTCCCCCCCCCCCCCTGCAGTTTTCTGGGTCCCAGAAGACTGCAGGCCCATTCATGATGCTCAGTTGGCAGTCGGCTGTGTCCACAGTTAAGATGCTGCCAGGGGACTGAAGACCAGAATGAAGGACACAGGTGAGTACAGCCCTGGATCCTGGGACAGGGAAGTGTTTATTAAAAGTCACCAACAACAATCTTTGTAGCTGCTGATTTTTAATTTTTTAGAAGTTTGTCCGGCGCTCCTATTTAAGAATGCGAATCACTTGAGAAAACCCAGAATGTCTTCTCTACGCGTTTTCTTTCTATTCGGAGTGTTGGCCCGGAGGCTCGGCCGCCCGGCACACCGCCCGGCACACCGCCCGGCACACACCGCCCGGCACACCCAGCCCGGCACACCCAGCCCGGCACACCCAGCCCGGCACACCCAGCCCGGCACACCCAGCCCGGCACACCCAGCCCGGCACACCCAGCCCGGGACACCCAGCCCGGCACACCCAGCCCGGCACACCCAGCCCGGGACACCCAGCCCGGGACACCGCCATCTCAGAAGAGGGACGGAGAAGGCAGTCTGGGGGGGTTTTTGTTGACAAATGTCCTTAATGTACAAAGCCACTTGTACGAGCAAAGTGTGCGTGTTTGGCCTGATGCCACATTCACACGATCGATATTTTGCTCAGAAAAAGCTCTGATGGTTTTCCTGACGGGATTTGGCTCAAGCCGTCTTGCCTACACACGGTCACATCAAATTCCAACCACCAAGAACGCGGTGACGTTCAACGGGGCTAATAAAAAGGAAGTCCAATAGCTTCCATCTTGCAGCTAAATCTGAGCATGTGCAAATTTTAGGGCTAAAACAACTAATCGATTATGAAATGAATCGATTACTATTTTCATAATCGATTAATCGGCCAGCAACATAATGGGGTTAAAAAAAATTAAAATGAGCCCTTTATAGTACAAAAAGAGCAAATCGCTACTATAAATATTACTTTCACTGTTCTACAGGAAAAAAATTAACCCCTTACAGTAGTGATTATCTGATTTTTTTCCACTATAAAGGGCTAATTTTAGTTTTTTTAACCCCATTATGTTACTAAATGTCTTAGATCTGGGTCACATCTGTGTGTTTTTTTGGTGCTTTTTGCAGAAATGCACTGCAGTTCATTTCCATGGTTTCCTATGGGACACGTTCACATCTGAAAGGGTCGGGGACTTTTACACGCAAAATGGTGTTTTATTGGATCAATATACTTCAATGGAGAAGCTGCAGAAAAGAATGTAATGCGTTTTTGCAGCAATTTGTGTTTTTTAATCTGCCCAAAAAAAAAAGCAAAAATGCAAATTGCAGTAAAATCACGTGCGCAAAAATCAAAACGTACAGCAAAAAGCACGGCACAAACAGATCAAAAGCAAACTGCATAGGTGTGCACCGAGCCTTATGCTGACCACACCGATCAATTTTCAGGTGAGAATATTCAGACTAAAAATCTTTGTACATTCGCTGAATGAAAGAATTTTTTTGAAATTTTCACTTGTTTTTAAAATGAATGTAATTTCTGAACAAAAACCACATAAACTGTCTGAAAATTCCTTTGACTAATGCCGCGTACACACGATCGAATTGTCCAGCGTACTTAGTCCGGCAAACAATCCGGCAGACTTTCTACCGAACGGACTTGGCCACACACGGACACACAGAAAGTCCGGCGTTTGCTAGCGCGATGATGTACAGCACGTACAACGGGACTAGAAAAAGGAAGTTCAGTAGCCAATAGCTTCCTTTTTCGTACTTGCTTCTGAGCAGGGGCGTAACTATAGGGGGTGCAGCAGTCGCGACCGCAACCGGGCCCTGTGATTCAGGGGGCCCATGCAGCCCCCTCTACATATGGCCGGCAGCAGCATAGGCAGCTAGGGGTACCAGTGCACCATGCACACGGGTGGCTGGAGGTGGAGGGTGACTAGCAGAGCTCCATGCTCGACTATCGCACTGGCTGCTCTTTAGTTGTGCATTCCCCGCATGACCTGTGTCCTCGGCTGGCTCCTCAGAGTACCCCTCTCCTGCTCCATGCATTGCCGCTCAGTCCGATGTCTGTTCTCCCCAGCCAGAGTCCCGCCCCCCCGAGTCCAGACCACACTGCACTGCATACTTCTCCCGGGTAAACAAACTTTAAGCACACATATGCACTGCAGCCCTATGAGAGCCCCCCGGAGGACACTGCAGGCTTGTCTGCCAGCCCCCCTCCTCCCCCGTCATACACAGATGATAAAAGGTCTTTCTGGGAGATATGCTGATCGCCCGTCCAGCACACTGGATGGAGCCCAGGCCAACATGGATGAGTGTGCGGCCTGCAGCTTGGTCATGGTGAGTGAGAGGACCCCATCCCCCACACACCATTACTTACCCCCTCCATCTCCCCCTGGGGACAGGGACCCCTTCTCACCTGGGGGCAGTAACTTCATCTGCCCTGGAGAAAAGGACCTCATCTCTTCTGGGGATGGGGACCCCATCCTGCCTAGGGACAGTCCCCCAATGGGGCACCTAAAAATTCAAAAAAACTAATGATACTAGTGGTGGAACTACAGGGCTCACAAAGGTCATACCTGTGACCACGCCCTGGAGTTCCACCGCCGGACTCGGAGGGAAGGGCCCTGGCTGGGGTTCAGGGGGGCCCTTCATGATTTCTTGCATCGGGGCCCTGAAAGTTCTAGTTACGCCACTGCTTCTGAGCATGCGTCATTCTTAGTTCACCGGACTAGCACACTGACGACCGTATTGTCTGCTGAAAACCCAAGTCCGGCGGAAAGATTGGAGTGCAAAACGACTTTCTAAGTCCGCCGGACTTTATGCTGGAAAAGTCCGCTGAAGCCCACACATGATCGAATGATGAAATGCGTTTCGGCGGACTAAGTACGCCGGACAATTCGCTCGTGTGTATGCGGCATTAGAAGTTTTCTATTATTTCCAAATTTTCCCGTCACTGTGGTTGAAAATGAACGTCAATTTGACCCACTTTTTTTTTTTAAAGGTTATTAACTGATTAATCGAAACAATAATCGGCCAACTAATCGATTATGAAAATAACCGTCAGTTGCAGCCCTAGTGAGTTTTTGTGCATCGGAATTGTGTACACACGAACGGATTTTCGGATAGGAACTTTTTTCTGACCGAAAAATTGAGAACTTGCTCGCAAACATTTGCTGGGCGAAATTTGGCCAGCAAAAGCCCGATGGAGCGTACATACGATCTCATCGGTCTTTTGCCGAATTTCCAATCGTGTGTACGCAGCGTTGGAGGTTTGTAAAAGTTATAGGCATTGCAATGTTATGTTTCACATTATTTTATCTGGTTCCTTATTTGGAGTAAAAACTGGTTGGAACGGGATATTCGACCTCTGCTCTGCTTGTTACAGAAACACAAGCAGTGCCTTTGTTTCATCTGCATTGCACAGCCCAGAACAAAATGGCACCCGCTACAAAAGAGACGCTTACTGAGGTGAACGAAAGGCTGGATCAGCTTCTTTTCCAACTAATGGATGACCTGGAGGCCCTGAAGGACAAAAGAGAAAACCTCAACAGCCTCATAGAGCAGGTATGTGCCCTGTGTGATCTCAGGTCTGGAAATGGCTCCAATCCAGTGCTTTTATTAACGATGTGCACAATCTCAGGGCACACCAGTCTGAGGGCTTGTGCACAACATCTGAGCTTGCAAGTCTCCCCCCCCCAACACAAAGTCTCTGCTCACAAACTCCCCCTCCCAACACAAATTCTGTTTATCCTTAGGCCCCTTTCACACTGGGGTGCTCAGCGAGTGCTCTCCGAATGTCTCCGGTGCCCCCCCCCCTTACATGCAGTACTGCATACACTAGCAGTACCCCTGCAATGGATTATCTGAGTTTCCATTATTTCTTATGGGGAAACTCACTTTTGATATACGAATGCTTTGGATTACAAGCATTCTTCTGGAATGAATTATGCTCGTAATCCAAGGTACCACTGTATTTTGTTCTTACTTATGATAAACCTAATAAAAAATGATTGAAAAGATATGTACAATATAGCAGTACCCTACAGACTGCACTGGTACAATGCGGGATAGATATGTACCATACAGCAGTACCCTACAGACTGCACTGGTACAATGCGGGATAGATATGTACCATACAGCAGTACCCTACAGACTGCACTGGTACAATGCGGGATAGATATGTACCATACAGCAGTACCCTACAGACTGCACTGGTACAATGCGGGATATGTACGGTGACGTTTTAGCGGCACTGATCGGACGCTAGCCCACATCAGGGTTTACTTCCTCTTTAACCACTTACAGCCTGCCAGCCATATGATGTCCTTGACTTTCAGTGGGGATATCTGAATGATGCCTGCAACTGCAGGCATCATTCAGATATAATTTTCTGCCGGCGATCTGATGCTTCCAGCCTGGAGGAGAGATGAGGGGTCTTATAGGCCCCATATCTCTCCATAAAGAGGACCAGTCACACACCATTCCTATTACAAGGGATGTTTACATTCCTTATAATAGAAATAAAAGTGATCAAGAAAAAAATAAAAAATTACAATGAAATAAACTATAGAAAAGAGAAGTCCTACCCACATATGTAACAGCCATTCAAACCACACATGTGAGGTATCGCCGTGTGTGTTACAGCGAGAGCAAAGATTCTAACACTAGACCTCATCCTAACGCTAAACGTGTAACCTGTAAAAAAAAAAAATAAGTGTGCGCAATTTTAAAGTGTGACATGTTGGGTATCTATTTACTCAACGTAACATCATCTTTCACATTCTACAAACAAATTGGGCTAACTGTACCGTTTTTGTTTTTTTTTTTCCCCAAAAAAAAAGCATTTGAGAAATTGTTGTTCCAAATAACACATGACATAAAAAGTTGCAATGACCGTCATTTTATTCCCTAGGGTGTCTGCTAATAAACTATATATAATGTTTGGGTGTTCTAAGTCATTTTCTAACAAAAAAAAATTATGATTTTTTTTACATGTATAGAGGAGTGCCAGAATAGGGCCGGGATATGGAAGTGGTTAAGTCTTTTCCACTTAGGGCCGGTTCACACAGGGGGCGACACGAGGCGACACGACTTGCCGTGCCGCGATCTCAGCGGCGACTTGCAAATGACTTCTGTATAGAAGTCAATGCAAGTCGCCCGAGGTCGCCCAAAAGTAGTACAGGAACCTTTTTTCTAAGTCGGAGCGACTCGAGTCGCTCCTCTTAGAACGGTTCCGTAGTACAGAACGGGGGCGACTTGTCAGGTCGCGGCACGGCAAGTCGTGTCGCCTCGTGTCACCCCCTGTGTGAACCGGCCCTTAGAGTAGAACTTTTTGCCACTTTTTTTTTAACTAAGTGAGACTGGGGGCTGTATGTTGTCTGAGCTCTGATCTGAAATCATTAGTGTAATTGACTTGTTAGGAGCTGGGCTACTTAACCACCATTCTGTCTAGTTCTAATGGTCTCATATATTTGACTTGAGGCAAAATCCTTAAATGGGTGTCAGATTCCTGAGATCAGATTTTATTTTCAAGGAATATTCTCCCACTTGTGTCTTAACCTCCCTGGCAGGATGATTATTTTAGGTGCTGAAAGCAGTACCATTATTTTGCATGGAAATTTGGCGTTTTATATTGTAGGCCTGTAATTCTTAGAAATAATTCACTTAAATCCATCCAAACAAGAGTCTAATACACATCCCGGGTATGATAAAATATGAAATCATATATATATATATATATACATATACATATACATACACACACTAATAATAATAAAAATTATTCAATAATGTAATCAAAAACACTGAAATATGCTGAGTTGCAGAATTGTCGCTGTCATTACTTTTAGTGTTTGATGACAAATTTCACCACAATTCACTATCGCTCAATTCTGTGAGTGATTCTAATTTATAATCGCTGTTTTCTAGCTGGTCTATAACCACTTTTGATGTAAACAGACATTTTTTGGTTGCTATGGACAATCTGCAGTTTCCTGGCATAAAGAACAGTATTTATAATATAAAACTGCATGCAGGACACGGGACAGACCACGAGGGACAAAGGGGATGTGTAATTATTTGATGCAGTACTGTAATCTGTAAGATTACAATATATTAGGGCTGCAACTAACGATTAATTTGTCTGTCGACTAATCTATCGATTATTTTTTCGATTAGTCAACGACTATCCGATTATTTTTTTTAATGAATCTAGTGTTTTTTTTTGTTTTTTTTTTAATTAGCTAATTAATCCTTTGGATAACCTTACAAAAAATAAGTACATAAGGGGGAGGGTGTGTGGGGACAGTGTCAGTGTGTGGTGTGTTTTTATATATTTATTTGTTTTTAATTAAAAAAAAAAAAAAATTATATTTATTGCTATTTTTTTTTATCAGCCCTGTGGGGGGGGTGGGGGGCGCTATGGTGAGATATCAGGGGTCTTAACAGACCTCTGACATCTCCCATTTGAGACAGGGAAAGGGACTGGAGACAGATTTGGCAGGGTACGGCAGAGTATGGGCATGGCAGGGTATTGCTGGGTACTTCAGGGTATGGAGGGATGGCTGCTTTCATCCGATCTCTCCCTTCCACTGTACAGATTAGTACAGAGAGGGGAGAGAGGAACCGGCGTCATGACATGACGCCGGTTTGTTTACAAGTGATCGCTCTGTCGGAGCGATCACAGTGTAAACAGCCTGGGTGTAGAAAGATGGCCGTCGCTTCGGAGCTAGGCTGAAGCCGCGGCCTTTCCTAAGGCAGAGTCCGGAGCGCTCTGCGGATCGCGGCATGTGCCGATCAGAGCGGGGTGACCCGTTCGGATCATGGATCGGTAACGATCCGTTACACCTCCTAGGGACATCGGCACGGCGGGTGAGAGGAGAGGGGGACGGCGGCACGGCGGGTGAGAGGAGAGGGGGACGGCGGCACGGAGGGGGAGAGGAGAGGGGGACGGCGGCACGGAGGGGGAGAGGAGAGGGGGACGGCGGCACGGAGGGGGAGAGGAGAGGGGGACGGCGGCACGGAGGGGGAGAGGAGAGGGGGACGGCGGCACGGAGGGGGAGAGGAGAGGGGGACGGCGGCACGGAGGGGGAGAGGAGAGGGGGACGGCGGCACGGAGGGGAGCGGGAGATAATGAGAGATACTGGCGCATTGACGCCCTGCACGCACGTCGATGTATTTTTTGTAATCGATTACGTCGACTCGTCGTGGCAGCTCTACAATATACTGTATCTATCTATACTGTGTTTTTTACTTTTTGAATTTGGCGCCGAACTCCGTCCCCGTGTGTCGCAACGCTCGCAGGGAACAGAGCTCTGCACTGTCACAGATCAAGCGAGACACGGCGGCTCGCAGATCATAGTGGGGAGAACATCGCTGGATCCAGGGGACAAGGTAAATAACCTCTACATGGATCCAGCGATGCGATCCCAAGTCTGGCTCCGGAATACCGCTTATGGTAATTAAATCTCACCGCGATCCAGACGAGGGAATACCGCTAGGGAGGTTAAGGCAGGAAATAAGGGGAAATCGCCCCAATGGGACAAGACAGAAAAGAAGAAAAGGAATTTAAAACTGTTTTGACTTTTTGATGTGCTTTACCAACCAGTCCATTTGGGCTTTGGTTGATTTCAGATTAGGATATTTGAGGTTTAAGCCCTTATGAAAGACAATAAGCCTATATATGTAAAATCACAGAACTGCTTCCTGTGTAAAATGAGGGGGGGCTATGCAATAAAATACTTGCCTTTTTATGTATGGGTCACTTCTCTTCTCTTCCCCCCCCCCCCCCCCCCCAGGGATGGCTCTACCTCTCTCAGTCACGATATTCAATGGGGAATAAATTTGTTTCTTCTCTGCAATATAAACAAGACATGGTTCCCTCCGTCTGTGTCCGGGGCAGGTGAGTTGTGAGCAACATGCTTCTTTTAAATGCAATGTCTACCTCTCTGAAAACTTATCAGGTCCTTTTTATTCTCCTGAACGTTGCTATCTGCAAAAATGATGTACACTATAGAATGACCTTATGGCTCGGGGTCCACAGTTCTTCCTTAAGGCCCGGTTCACACCGCTGCGGGGGGAGATCCGGATGTGATTCGCACAGCAAATCACATCCGATCTCCGTAGCAATGCGAGTTCAGCCATACAGATAGTATACAGATAGTATGGCTGAATTCGCAGCGCTCCCGCAGCAAACTCGCACGGGACCCTTTTTTGGGTCCGCAACAGAATCGGATCGCATGGGGGTTCACACCATGCGATCCGATTCCTGTGCGAGTGTGCAGATCGCACTGCGATATGCCGACGGATCTGGGGGTGTCATTAACATAACATTGACACTCCCAGCCGTCCGCATAGGGCAGTGTGAACTGCCGGCGGGAGTAATGCGATGCGGGAAAACGCCGCGGATTCGCGGCGTTCCCGCATCGCAGCGGTGTGAACCCGGCCTAAAGTAGAACTGTAAGCAGATTTTTATTTTTATTTTTTCTTCCCCATTTTGGATAGAGTAAGGGCGGGTTATTTTTTTGCCATCTGTGTCTAATTAGGGAGTTTTCCCTTCACTTCCTGACCCACCAAAACAAGACGTGAGGGGAAATCCATGCAATTTTTTAAGGGAATTCCTTGGGGACCCATTGGAAGACGTCCCCTGTATTGCGTTTCTGGGGACAGACCACAATTTTCTTTTACTTTCACTTTTAATGATAATGGTAAACAGGGAGATTTGTCCTCTCTATTCGTCCTAACAGAACGGGCGGCAATAAAAACACAGATTTTCTAATCCCTCTCCACTCTGTCCAAAACTTGTTGGATCTTTCACACAAGTCAAGAGGAAAATTGGCATAGTTCATTGCAGCCAATCAGAATTGTAGTTGTAATTTTCACTGGTTAAAATAAAGAAGTGAAAGTTTGCTTGGTAATCATACATGCACGTGCAGCAGCATTCGCACAAAATAGGTTTTAAATTGCATCGTGCTGCAATGCATGGAGATAAGTTACTATGCCTTTGCAGTGCGATTTAAGATAAGTCCACATTTCTGAACATGTTACACCTGTATTTGGGGTGTAATGTGTTCAGCTAGCACTAAAAAGAAAACACACGTACACGCGCACAGTTATCTCCTAGGGGAGTTAGTGCGGTCATGGACCTAGACTTCCACATTAAGAATGTTATAACTGGAGTCTAGCTTTTATTAAAGCAAAATCTTTTCTGCACTCCCTGATGCTCTGTTCAGGTATCAAAAAAATAAAGAAAACCAACCCTTTGTACACTTGTAAGTTGCTCTTGTTGGAGCTTACAAAGGCTGAGGACACTTCCTGGCCCCGTGTGACAGTGCTGGGCAAATCGCATAGCTCCTGCACTGTCATACGCCTCTCTGTACAGAATGCATCAAGTATTTTTTTTTGTTTTACTCTTGGTGACTGAATGCTGCCACATGTAAGAATTTTTTTTTTTTTTTAAATATGTTGCTGGGGAGGAATGTATTAATATGGACCCTTTACTTGCTTATAGTTAACATAGTTGGTAAGGTTGAATAAAGACATCAGTTCATCCAGTTCAGTATGTATGTGTTAATGTTACTACAATTTACCCACATCCCTGTATACTGCGCTCACTAAGATGCCCATCTAATCATTTTTTTTTTTTTTTTTTTTATTGGCATGGGCAAAGCACAAGTTAGCTTGATTATTACTGTGTATGATGTATCCCTTTTTCATATACATCTTGTGATTTAGCATCTCAGAGGAGGGTGTGACAATGTTTCATGTTGGGAATGTTGAGTCGGAAAAGGGGGAGCCTAAGGAAACTCAAGAGGTCGAGACAATTGGAGCAGTGGATCAAGGTAATTTTAAGTATGTATACATATATTGTGTATTCTGTAGTAAAGTGTAATAATTAATTAATTATAGATTTTTGTCCTTATTTTTGGATATGGTTGGGAAGAGTGGGAACCTCTGTCAGGTTTTAAAGCCATAAGGTTTTCTCACCTTAATGTATTCTGCTAAATCTTTTGTGAATCAGTACTGTTTGTACCTTTTTAAGGAAGAAGACATTCCCCAAAAGCTTGTCCAGAAAAAATTGTATGTTAGTGAAAATAAAAGTATCATGGACAGTACTCAATTTTCTCTGTCACAATTGCACTAATACAGCTACAATCACCTCCAAGTATCATTTTCACCCTGACATTCATCTTGTATAGCTGGTTAGCCTGCTCTCTAACTCAACTCCCCCCCCCCCCCCCCCTTCGGGCCTGTGACTATGCATCCATCGTGTACTATTTGCAGCAATACCTTGTCTGAACACAAGGAAGCCCTGTGTACTGCAGCATAGGAGTTGCAGTGGATAGGACTTGGTGACTGAAATCTGCATCGCACACACAAACCATGTAAAATGGATTATAAGAAAACGCACTGACGTTAGCAGAGTTGATGTATTTCCTGGATAGTATTGGTATTAAAATATATAATGCACTTTTTGTAAACCAGAAAAAAAATTCAAATTCTTTTTTTTTTCTTTTCCAGTGCTGAGACACCGAGGCCACAAGTCATCCACAGAGACTCCTAAACCCCTAAAGACTGAAGGAAATGAGAAACCGAGGCCGCTACCTAATAATGACCCGTTGCGCTGGTTTGGGGTTCTCGTTCCTCAGAGTTTGCGCCAAGCACAAAATACTTTCCGTCAGGGTGAGTATATTTGCAGCAAAACTTCAAGCTGAACTCCAGGCATGCTGCTAATACACATTGCTAAAATTCATATCTGCGAACAGTTTTTGCACAGCAAAGAATTTTTACTTCTTTCAGGCAATCTTGTAATTTATGTACCCCTAACAGACAGCACAGCCAAGGTGGTGTTCTTACTTTTTTCTTACTCCATTAACGTAATGCAGCTTAGTCAAGGATCCACTCTGACCCGTGAAGGGATATTGAGGAAGCCTCAGCTCACTGACAAGCTTATCCATCTTCTCTCTACCTGTCTGAAAGCTTCTGTTTTTGACGGACTGTATTATACAGTGCAGTAAAGTCTGCCTTAAAGCGGTGCCCTTTTCTTAGTCTGTTGATAATATAAAGACAATCTTAAGTGGCTATTTCAGAAGGTTTACAAGTCTGGCAGGGCATTTCATATAGAGTTTTTAATGCTGTGGCACTAGTCACTATGTTAGACTGTGCAGTCAGTATCCTTTACTAAAGTGACAAGAAAATAAACCAACCACCTGGTGTTCTGCAGTGGTCTCAACTGCAGCTCATGAACTGGATGTGGCCCTTTGCCTTTATCCGGCCCTTGAGGCACCATTCTGCCCGCGGATACCAATGATGCGGCACCATTCCGCCCGCGGATACCAATGATGCGGCACCATTCCGCCCGCGGATACCAATGATGCGGCACCATTCCGCCCGCGGATACCAATGATGCGGCACCATTCCGCCCGCGGATACCAATGATGCGGCACCATTCCGCCCGCGGATACCAATGATGCGGCACCATTCCGCCCGCGGATACCAATGATGCGGCACCATTCCGCCCGCGGATACCAATGATGCGGCACCATTCCGCCCGCGGATGCCAATGATGCGGCACCATTTCTCCCGCTGATAGCAACAATAGGGCACTATTCCTTCCACTAAAACCAATGAGGGGGCACTGTTTACTTCCACTGATGCCAGGTAGCTTTCTAATCCCACTGCTCCCCCCCCCCCCCCCCCCAAAGCCTGAAGGATAGTTAACTGGCCTTTTGTTTAGAAAATTGGAGACCTCTGATGTAATGGGTTCAGTAAGCAGCTTAACCAAATCTAAGTGCAAAATGGGTTTTGAATAGAGTAGATAATGGTTTAAAACCCTGGTTTGTACAGTAAGAAGCAATTAAACCTTTTGTGTGTGTGTGTGTTTTGTTTTTTATTTGTTTTTTTCTTGTCTGTTTATTTGGGGAGATTTCTTTGCACTTGCTGTCCTGGAAACACAAACAGGAAGTGAGAGGAACGCTCTCCAAAGTGATGGGGAAATCTCCTGTTACCTGTCAACTGGATCAGCAGGCTCCATTGAAATTACTCCCTTCACCTCCTATGACAGTGACAACTTTATATTTTGGTTTACCCATCACTTTCTCTCATTGTGAATATACACTAGTCGGGAGAACAAAGAGTGCGAGAAATAGACCCATTTTCCACTGCTAGCGCAGCCGTGTTAGCGGTAAAACGCCCCACTCCTTCACAGGCCCTGCAAGCGAACCACCCCAGAGTGAGAGCACTCGGGCTTTCACACCGGGGAGGCTTGAGAGGTGCTTTACAGGCACTATTTATAGAGCTAAAACGCCTGAAAAGAGCCTTCAGTGTGAAAGGAGTCATAAAGAGTAATGGAAACTCAGCAGGGCTTCTAATCAATTTCCAATTTAACCAAAAATAACAAAACATTTCTGGGTTATACATGTCATGGTTATGTGCTCAAAAGGCTTTTTATATGTTAACGCCCATTGTTGAGATTACAATACACTAATCTCATGTACTAGGTGTAGGAAAATGGCTTTCAGGTTTCCCTGTGCCTCCCAATTTTATCTACTGTATTTTTTTTAGTCCAATCCTTCTATATTTCATACAAGAATGAAATGAGCAGCAGACAGCCATGTGAACTGGTTTTATGTGATTTAGTGGAGAGGATGAAGGTCCGGCTTTGAGCCAAGTCAGCTCTCATCTCCTCCTATGCTCTCTTCTCCAGGTATCCTCTTGACTGCTGAAGTTGCCTCTCTACAAAGCGCCATCGATGAGACCCGCAAACAGTACCGAGCATTACTGACTGACAAACACCAGCTACAATCTCAGTCTATCGGTGCATAAACGTTTTCCTTCAATAAGATTTAAAGGGTAACTCCACTTTCATGAGAAAATATAAATATAATATATATACACAATTACAACTCCAATCATATTGTAATTGAATGTTATTAAAAATTACCTTTCATTTTCAATCTGCAGCTGCTGTAATTTTCTGTAAATGCAATGAAATCTGGTTACCTGGAGATATTCTGTACACAGAATGTATACAGAAAAGTCTGATGCCTTGTCTGCGGAAAATCCCATCGTGTGTACGAGTCTTAAGAGAGGGTTATAACTAAAACATGTAGGAGTTGATACCTTTTGTACTATTGGCCTTTATAAGATCCAGCCCTGCTTTTTCCTCTGTTTACAAATTGAAATTCATGTGCAATGTACCCGTTTATATCATTGTATGCTGAATTTTTGATGGTTTTGTACTTTGTATCTACAATAAAATATATTGTTAGAATTTTTAGATATTATTTGTTTGGCACGGCTATAATCCCCTCTATCACTGGCCAAATATTTTTGTTTAAATAATGGTTATGAGCTGCCGTATATTGTGAGGTTTTTCCAGCCACACCCCCCCCCCTTTTCCCCCCTTTCACAGGGGTGTCTCCGTTCTGCTGGATCGCTGCACTGGTCCCCGTTGAGCGGGCGGGTGACAGGTCTGTCTCTGCTTACTGAGCGGAGATGGATGGACTCCCGCTCTCCTCTAGGGAAAGATTGGATGAAAACTGACCGATTGTCGTTTTTTTTCGTCCTATCCCATTCGAACCAATCCACCAGATGGAAGGAAAATAGGACCCCATCTGCCTGGTTTTAACGGAGAGGATCGGACCGGATGTCAGCGGACACGTCACCACTGACATTCCAATAGCATCAGGGGTAAAATCCGACCTTCTGTCACTGCCTGTCCCCATCTAAGCCATTATGGTGGGTGGGGGGGGGGGGTCTATCATGGTGATGAGTCTATGCCATAATGGCTACCAGTGATGATTGGAACTAAAAACACTGGTACAGACCTTGCAGCTGAAATATCAGATTTGGGTGAACTTCGGTGTATTTGCTCAGGGCCTTTTTTGTTTTATTTACACACAATTTAGACTTTATTTTCATTCGTTTATCTTCCCCCTTTTTTTTTTTTTTTTTCTTCGGCTCAGAATTTCCAGCTTTCCTGGAAATGTTTGATCACCAACCTTTGAATTGCACACAACTGGTGGCTCTCTAATGTTGTCCTAACTGGATCCCCTACTTTGGATCTGAAATCCCTCATCACACAATTCTCATGAGACCAATTATTCAATTGTTTAGTTAAATGTTTGAGTTATTTTAGGGCGGCTCCAATTTGGATCTCTCTTGTATGTTATGTGTGAGTGTAGCTCATCTAGAAACTACTGCTGTATAATTTATGTTATGTTTTTTTTTCTGTAAATGTAATATCTGTACTTGTTTGTTCACATTAAAAATTTATTATTATGCCAATACCCATCCCTGGTTAATATTTTTATACAGCACCTGCAAGTCCAGTGTAAGGAAACATTTATTCACAAACAAAACACTGAGGACAGAACCTGCAGGAAGCACAGGAAGCATGCCCAAACTTCCTATAGCTCCTCCCATGTGACTTTTTTTTTTTTTTTTCTTTTTTTTTTTCTTAGACTGATGCATAGATAAAGTGATATATAGTGTAAGTCAATCTCATGACACACAAACAGGAGGAAATACTTTCAAAACAACTCTGCTGTTTTGGGGAGAACCACCATTTTCTATGGTTGTCTTAAAGTGGTGTTCCACCCACAAAAAAACTATTTTGGAAATGTTGTGTTTTTTTTTTTTTTTTTTTTTTTTTTTTTTTTTACTCCCCTCCTAAATGCCTGTTGCTAGGGGGTCCCTCGTAGTCTGCCTCCTTCAGTGCCTGGACTCCTGACATCACTTCCCCTCAGCGCAGGAAGGGCTCGGCTCCGCCCCCTCCCTCCTGTCAGTCATCTGGGACACATGACAGGTCCCAGTAGACTGCGCGGCCAATCGCGGTGCGTGGTGCCGCTCGCGCATGCCCAGGGGGTGCCTGGCTGTGAAGCCACAGCCGGGTGCCCACAGTTGCAATGCCGGCGCCGCCAAGAGAAGGGGGGGGGATGAGCGGGGCTTTGTCCCCCCCCCCCGCATCACTGGACCCTGGGACAGGTAAGTGTCTGATTATTAAAAGTCAGCAGCTGCAGTATTTGTAGCTGCTGACTTTTATTTGTTAATTTTTTGGGCCCAGTTTAGCCCCCCCCCCCTTTTTGCTCATTTCTTTGATCAGTTGCAACACACACAATGGGGTTTATTTAATAAAAGGCAAATCCGCTTTGCACTACAAGTGCATTCGCTGTAGATCTGAGGGGGACATGCAAGGGAAAAAATAAAAAACATGATTGGATGATAGACATCCTCTGATTTTCATATCTACTTCCAAGTGCACTTGTAATGCAGAGTGGATTTGCCTTTAGTAAATCAACCCCCATATGCTGTTAAAATATATGCAAGCCTTGTCAACCTGATTTAAAGCTAATCTCCAGGCAGATAGAAAAAAAAAAAAAAAAAAAAAAAAAAAAACACAAATTGTACTACTTCTTGCAAGTAGAGATGGGCTTAACACTCCCGTTTGGTTGGCAGCAGAACTTCCGAACAGAGAAAAGGTTCTGAAGCGAACCCTATTAAAGTCTATCGGAACCAAACTTGAAAAAAATCACACTTATGCAAGTAATTTGCCATAAAAAAGGGTATGGGGCCCGAGCACTGCCTTGTTTTTTAAAAAAAGGTTGTTTTTACAGGAGCAGTGATTTTAATGATGCTTATGCCGTGTAAACACTATCGGACTATCCGGCTGACTCTGGTCTGCCCGTGTGTGGGCTCTGACTGACTTTTTTTTTTTTCCCCCAAAAGTCCGGCAGACTTAGTAGTTTTGATTCAAAAACTGGCAATCCGGCCGTGTGTGTGCTAGTCCGCCGTACTTTTGAAATGAACGGACTTTCCCCGCACACGGAGGAAAGTCCGTTCATTTTGAACGCGGCTCCGGGTAACCGGGAATATTGAAGGAAGTCAATGTCGCCGCCTAAGGCGGTGAGATTGACACAACGCTGGCCCCGTCGCCTGGTATGGACCTACGCCGAAAAAACTGCGTGGGGGTCCCCCACAAGGTCCATATAAGACCCTTATCCGAGCACGCAGCCCAGCTGGTCAGGAAAGGGGGTGGGGATGAGCGAGCACCCCCCTCCTGAGCCGTACCAGGCCGTGTGCCCTCAACATGGGGGGGGGGGGGGTGCTTTGGGGAGGTTGATGAGGGCAAGGGCCTCTTCCCGACAACCCTGGCCGTTGGTTGTCTGGGTCTGCAGGCGGGGGGCTTATCGGAATCCGGGAGCACCCTTTAATAAGGGGGCCCCCCACCCTATGTGAATGAGTATGGGGAAGAACAAGAAGAGAAGGCGGCGGTGATAGAAGACCGGGTCACCGCTAGTAAAAGAGCTGGAAGAAGGCAAGAAGAACCGAAGAGGGGGACAAGACCCCCCGAAGTCAGAAGAAGACCCCCGGGCGCCGACGAAGAAGAAATCCGGGCTCCTCCGCTAGTAAAAGAGCTAGCAGAAGATAGCGGAGGAGTCCGGTGAGAAGACGGAAGAAGACCACCGGAGCTGTGCAATAAATTGCTTTAAACCCTTGTGTGTTGTGTTTTTTTTTTTTCTTTTTTCCACACACAGGTGAATGGGTAGGGGTACATTGTACCCCATACTCATTCACATAGGGTGGGGGGCCGGTATCTGAGGCCCCCTTATTAAAGGGGGCTCCTGGATTCCGATAAGCCCCCTGCCCGCAGACTCTGACAACCAACGGCCAGGGTTGGCGGGAAGAGGCCCTTGTCCTCATCAACATGGGGACAAGGTGCTTTGGGGTGGGGGGCCCGTGTGGCCCCCCTTTCCCCAAAGCACCCCCCCATGTTGAGGGCACACGGCTCAGGAGGGGGGCGCTCGCTCGTCCCCACCCCCTTTCCTGACTAGCCGGGCTGCGTGCTCAGATAAGGGTCTTATATGGACCTTGGAGGGGGGACCCCCACGCCGTTTTTTCAGCGTAGAGCTTCCCCTTTAAGTCCATACCAGTCGACGGGGCCAGCGACGTGTCAATCTTGCCGCCAAAGTTGACTTCCTTCGCTAGTCTCGGCTACCTGGAGCCGCGTTCAAAATGAATGGACTTTCCTCCGTATGTGGGCAAGTCCATTCATTTCAAAAGTATGGAGGACGCTTATCTGAGCATGCAGCCTGGCAGGTCAGGAAAGGGGGTAGAAAGCCCCCTTCCCCTCCTGAACCATACCAGGCCACATGCTCTCAACTCGGGGGGGGGGGGGGGGGTGCTATGGGGCAGGGGGCGTCATCCCCACAACCCTGGGCTGTGGTTGTCTCACCTTCACAAGGGCCCCCCAGATCCTCCCCCCTACATGTGAATGAGTTTTTCACCAAAAAAGTGTAGAAATAAACAAACACAGGAGGCAGGTTTTTACATTTCCTTTATTTAAAAAAAAAGTGCCCCCCCCCCCCCCCCCCCCCTCAAATGATGCCACCTAGGTGTTCTGCGGCCTTACCTATATACAGGGCCGTCTTTAAGGCAGGGCAAAAGGGGCAGCTGCCCTGGGCCCTGTCATTGTTGTGGGGCCCAAAGCAGCTTCCTCATACTTGCCAACTATCCCAGTTTAAATTCCCTTGGCCCTTGAGGTTTTAGTCCCTTGCTTTGTCCTGATATCTCAGTGTAAAGTGCTGCTATTAATGCTGCCCAGCTCTGCCCTATTGTTGTGTACAGATGACTCACCTGCAGACCCTGTGTTTACATGTAAATAGCTGCATCCGGCTGCATAGATATGTAAATAAAGGCGGCATTCATATGTATATCATGCCCCCTGCAGTGAGGAGATGATGTGCTGTAACCTATAGCAACCAATCAGTGAGCATTTTTGACACTTTTTTGGTGGATGGGTAGGGGTACCCCATACTCATTCACATGGGGGGTGGGGCTGGGATCTGGGGGGCCCCCTAGTTAAAGGGGGGCTTTCAGATTTCGATAAGCCTTTTGCCTGCAGACCCCACAACCGCAGCCCAGGGTTGTAGGGATGAGGCCCTTGCACCCATCAGAGCCCTGCCCCAAAGCACCCACCTCCCCATGTTTAGGGCATGTGGCCTGCCCCCCCCCCCCCTTGCCTGGCTGCATACTCGGCTAAAGGTCTGGTGTGGATTTTGGGGGCACCCCTTCTTCTTCCCCCTTTTATTTTTATTAAGCTGTCAGTGGGGAAGCCCATTGGCAGCTGATGCCTTATCGGTTGTTAAGGACGCTTTAACCAGCTATTCACTGCACCCTGATTGGGCAAAGCTTTGCGCAATCAAGGCTTACAATGCACTGTGCAGCGAACAGGTGATGTTCGGGCCGAACTTTTGCTCAGCAGAACTATTTGCCCAACTTTACTTGCAAGGAAGAAGCAGTACAAGGAGACAATATATTTGTGTTAAGAAGCATGCAAATAGGAGAAGAAAGGAGCGATGAAGAGATGAGCTCATCATTGTGCTGCTTTTCTTTTCATTATCCAGCAACAGGCTGAGACAGCAGTAGACATGGGTTCAGAATATTGAAATGGGTTCAGAATGTTGCTGGACTGAGGGCATCTTGTGGCAGAAAAAAAGTACTGTGGAGTAAATCTCTGGATTGAAGGTTGGCACAAAATGCCAGTTTTGATATTTTACTTTTTAACAGGCTGCTAAACGGTAATTATTGCTGGAGTTCTTATTTCAAGGACTTTAAATGAATACACATACTCATGTCTGTAGTATAATATGACTGCTTAGTATAGAGAGGGTGACCTCCCCTTTCAGTGTGGTTTTGCAGACTCTGTGATTGGCCCTTTTCCTGCTGAACATATTGTAATTTCAGTGCACTAGTTAGTGGTGCCGCTATGAGCACTTGCCTTCCCTTTAACCCCAACCTTTAAAATTTTCAGCTGGTGCAGAAACTTGGCACATAGACAAATGTCAGGCAACCACGCTACTTTAAATGTTGCCTTACTACTGAACTGAAGTTTTTATGCTGTAGATTTGCCTGGAGCTGTTCTTACAAGGGGTAGATCCACCCAAAACCAAAACGGATATTGAAATAATACTGTTGGTTTATCACCCACAAGCCTCTTGCCTCTCTCTGGAATAGTGGCAGTAACATTTCCCCTACTAGAGATCCAATTCCTTTAGTTATTGTGGCTTTTGATGAAGGGCCCATTCACACTGATCATTTTGTGGCGGGCACTCCGTCTACAAATATTTGGCTGGACTGACCTTTTGGATCAGTGATTCTCAACCAGGGTTCCTCCAGAGGTTGTAGGGGTTCCTTCAGCATTGGGCCATTTCTACCTCTCAGATAAGTTCCCACCGACACCATTGATCTTTTTAGCTATGTGTAAGGAGGTAATTCTTCCCAATGACCACAAGTGTAAGGACCATTCTTCCCACTGACCATCACACTAATGTATCATGAGTTGTAGATTTCTCATTTTTAGCAGGGTTTCCCCCAAGACCGGAGAACTATTTCAAGGGTTCCTCTGTGTTAAAAAGGTTGAGAAAGCCTGGGTTAGAGCAGGGCTGGACTGGGACAGAAATTTGGCCCTGGACTTCATCCAGACCGGCCCACTTACATTTTGAGTGTCCCATCACCAGTCCCCTTACATCAGAGTGTCCCATCAGCACCCCTTACATCAGAGTGTCCCATCACCAGCCCCCTTACATCAGAGTGTCCCATCAGCACCCCTTACATCAGAGTGTCCCATCACCAGCCCCCTTACATCAGAGTGTCCCATCACCAGCCCCCTTACATCAGAGTGTCCCATCAGCAGCCCCCTTACATCAGAGTGTCCCATCACCAGCCCCCTTACATCAGAGTGTCCCATCACCAGCCCCCTTACATCAGAGTGTCCCATCACCAGCCCCCTTACATCAGAGTGTCCCATCACCAGCCCCCTTACATCAGAGTGTCCCACCACCAGCCCCCTTACATCAGAGTGTCCCATCACCAGCCCCTTACATCAGAGTGTCCCATCACCAGCCCCTTACATCAGAGTGTCCCATCAGCACCCCCTGACATCAGAGTGTCCCATCAGCACCCCCTGACATCAGAGTGTCCCATCACCAGCCCCCTTACATCAGAGTGTCCCATCACCAGCCCCCTTACATCAGAGTGTCCCATCACCAGCCCCCTTACATCAGAGTGTCCCATCACCAGCCCCCTCACATCAGAGTGTCCCATCACCAGCCCCCTTACATCAGAGTGTCCCACCACCAGCCCCCTTACATCAGAGTGTCCCATCACCAGCCCCTTACATCAGAGTGTCCCATCACCAGCCCCTTACATCAGAGTGTCCCATCAGCACCCCCTGACATCAGAGTGTCCCATCAGCACCCCCTGACATCAGAGTGTCCCATCAGCAGCCCCCTTACATCAGAGTGTCCCATCAGCACCCCCTTACATCAGAGTGTCCCATCAGCACCCCCCTTACATCAGAGTGTCCCATCAGAACCCCCCTTACATCAGAGTGTCCCATCAGCACCCCCTTACATCAGAGTGTCCCATCAGCACCCCCCTTACATCAGAGTGTCCCATCAGCACCCCCCTTACATCAGAGTGTCCCATCAGCACCTCCTAACATCAGAGTGTCCCATTACCAGCCCCCTTACATCAGAGTGTCCCATCAGCACCCCCTTACATCAGAGTGTCCCATCAGCACCCCCTTACATCAGAGTGTCCCATCAGCACCCCCCTTACATCAGAGTGTCCCATCAGCACCCCCTTACATCAGAGTGTCCCATCACCAGCCCCCTTATATCAGAGTGTCCCATCACCAGCCCCCTTACATCAGAGTGTCCCATCAGCACCCCCCTTACATCAGAGTGTCCTATTACCAGCCCCCTTACATCAGAGTGTCCCATCACCAGCCCCCTTACATCAGAGTGTCCCATCAGCACCCCCTTACATCAGAGTGTCCCATCAGCACCCCCCTTACATCAGAGTGTCCCATCAGCACCCCCCTTACATCAGAGTGTCCCATCAGCACCCCCTTACATCAGAGTGTCCCATCAGCACCCCCTTTACATCAGAGTGTCCCATCAGCACCCCCTTACATCAGAGTGTCCCATCACCAGCCCCCTTACATCAGAGTGTCCCATCACCAGACCCTTACATCAGAGTGTCCCATCACCAGCCCCCTTACATCAGAGTGGCCCACTGAGCCATCGTCCCACCGGGAAACTCCCGGTAGTCCCGATGGCCAGTACATGCCTGGGTTAGAGCATTGAAGCCAAGATTCAGTAGAACAGCCAGGGAACTAGTATTTTCAAATGGAAAGGTTAGAAATTTCAGCCTGCATAATTCTAATGAGCGCTTTAAAGCAAAAATGCTCCTCTCCATTGAAATGAATAAACAATACATCAAAAATGCACCACAATTTCATTTTTGGTGTGTTTTTTGAGTCGCATGTAAATGTTTCGCAGGTGCATGCTGAGAATCAGGCAACCAGAAAACATCCAAACACAGAGCAGTGTCCTAAAGGTTTCTTGTTTTCTTTGCTGGTTTCTATATCAGTGGTCTCTAAACTGCGGTCTGGGGCCAAAAGTGGCCCTTGGCTTCCCTTTATCCAGCCCTTTGGACTTTTCCTCCCACTAATACAGGATCTATTTTATCTCACTGGCACCAACAAATGGAGCAGAATTACTGCTATTGACACCAAGGATGGGGCACTATTCCCTGTACTGACACCGACGGGGCGCTATTCCCTGTACTGACACCGACGGAGCGCTATTCTTCTCCCAATACCAAAGATGCACCGTTGACTCGCCAGGAAAGTTTCTACTCACACTGACCAAAGTCCTGCCCCCCCTAATGTCTGAAGGACAGTAAACTGGCCCTTTGTTTAGAAAGTTTGGAGACCCTTGCGGTGATTTAGGCTCAGATTCACACCTAGGGCATTTTTTGTGCTTTTTGCATTTTGCAGATTTGCTCTACAGAACGTGTTCCATAGGAAACCATGTTAAATGGATGTAGTGCAAATCTGAAAAATGCAAAAAGCACAAAAGATGCCCTAGGTGTGAATCAGGCCTTAGACTCAGATTCGCTGACATGCATTTGTTTTTCCACATTCATAACAGGAAAAGTATTACAAGCAGGTTGACGCGTATTTTAGCTTTGTGCCTTGTAAAACTACATTTCAACTGCCTTGAATGGCAAACTGCAGGTAAAGGCACCAAAAGTACAGCATGCTGCAGATTAGTAAATGATGTGAACAACCTTTTTAAACCAATAGGATATCACATGTTGATGCCTTTTTTTATTTTTTTATTTTTTTTTGCTTGCAGCCTATCTTGTGTGAACAGGCCCTGATTGGTATTCAAATCTGAAGCATAAGGTTAGCCATAGATATGGAACAGAAAATATTCAGGCTGGAGAATAAATCTGGGTACTGGCTTATCTTGAATGAAACATTAGGGATTGTTGCACCATACATGTATCTTTCTTTTTGTTTGTTTCCCGAATATACAGTACGGCATCCAGGGGTGTCGGGCACTACCAGCCATTTTTTGAAGGATTATGGCCGACATGCCATTAAAATTTCAATATATTTTTCAGTGCGCTGATTCTTTAATACCACACCCAGGGCCGCTGATAGGGGGGGACCACCAGCCCTCCTGTACTGGGCCCTGCCCTGTAGGGGGGCCCAGAGGCAAAGGGGGGACTCCCACATTATAGGGACTATACTAATCCTTAGCTAGGGTCCCATGTAGTGTGCGTGGGAGGAAGCAGAAAGCAAATTATTTAAACACTTTTGGGAGTAATCTGCAGCCGTATGTCCAAACTGTTACATACACTACATTACACAAGTCCCAGTCTCTTCTATATCAATACGCCGGCCGGGACTTGTGTAATGTAATTGTCTGGACATATACGGCTGCAGATTACTCCCGAAAGTGTTTAAATACTTTGCTTTCTGCTTCCGGCTGTCCAACTTCGTGCCCAGGTGGAAGGAGCAGAGGTTTTAGAGGAGCTCAGCTTCTGGCCGGTCCCCACGCTTAGAGGATCCAAGCCCCCCACCCCAGGAGAAGCACTGCATGAGGACCCCAGATAAAAGAAGCCAGCAGGACCAGGTACTTGTGGAGTCGGGGGATGTTAGGTGGAGGTAGAGACTGGGCCCGGGCTCTGAGCATAAAGTTGGCTATACTGCATACTGCTCTCCCATATATCTAAAATATTGTGGGTATTCACCGTGCCCAGAGTGAAAGTCTTTTCCCTGCTGTACTTTCTATTGCGTTAATATACAGTATATGTATATTAAACCCTGCATTTCTCCATTGTACACAGTCCACGGGTTAGAGGGAGGGGTGCTCAGGTTCAGGCTTATGTGGGGGGCCCCCGCCAGGTAGACTGTACGGGGCCCCATGATTTTTAACAGTGGCCCTGACCACACCCACCCAGATACCCACAGACCCACAAAATGGCTAACTCATGGCATACTGTATGTGAGTATTACTTCTCTTTAATTATTTTCACCAGACATCTCCAGGGACGATTCATCGTAAAATACGACACCGTTCTGTGGTGCAACTTCTAGTCAAGAAGCATTTCTCTTCACTAAGGAAGTAATGCTCAGAAGCTGACCACAGTGAGCCGAGGTAACAAGCCAGGAAGTGATGTCGTTTATCATATCGAACCATGACAGCTACCTATGACAGGAAGCCACAGCCACAGGGAGGAAACTAGAGAACGGCTTCAGAAGAGCCGAGGGGGCACACAGCATTCAAGATGAATGTTGATCTATGGAGCCAACGCTCACTATGAAGACCAGGGGCAACCTTTTTTGATGGCACCTGCAGTGAAAACCATGGACGGAGGTGAAAAGCCCCATGAATTCCTCGAGGAGGATGGCGAAGTTTGGTATGACAAATTTTGGATATAATTGAGCACGGATTTAGCATGACCTACTTTAAATAAAAGGAAATTTGTTCTGTGAAAAAAAAAAAGGTCTCTGCTGGATGCTGATGTTTTGACTCCTGATCCGTGTTTTAGTTTCAGTTCAATGCAATGACTTCTACTAAATCTAAATTTTGCTTCTTTTGGAATTAATGTGCAAGTCAGTGGTCACAATGGCAGCTTCCACCAAAGCCTTCTCACATATTTTTGCATTAGGGGTGATTTCCTATTTTTGCATTAGGGGTAATGTAATTACTTTATGGAAATACTAATAACACTGTGAGTTCTGCACAGATAATGAGGTATTTGTCATTTATTTACTGTAAATTCACAGTACAGTCTGTCATTCTGTGTAAGTTGCCATTTTTGGCTAAACAGTGTTTAAAAGGGACAGTTGGCGCTGTTCTGTGATTTTACATGGAAAGCCAGCACACAGCTTGGGTACAACTCCCACAACAGGTTAATTGGCTTCTGTCAAAAAAATTGGCCCTAGTATATGAATGGGGACCTTGGATTGTGGGCTCCTTAAGGGTAGGGACCAATGTGAGTGTGCGATGTACAAGGATAGGGACAATTGTAGACACTCAGGTTGAACTTGATGGACTGGTATCTTTATTCAACCTAACTAACTATGAAACTATGAAACTCAAAAATTAAAATGTATTGAGTTTGAATTTTTTTTTTTTTTTTTAATTCTAATTTTATTTTTAATTATTATAAAGTATTACACATGATTAAACAATTTCAAACATATATATTACTTACATACATAATAATCACATTTATTATTTTATTTCCTCTTTTCCCCCCTCCCAAACATATCTTGAATATTTTAACATATAAAAAAGAAAGAGAAAAAAAAAATGGGAAAAAATACACATCCAACCCCCCCCCCCCCCATTTCTCTCTCCCCTCCCTCTCTCCTCTCTCCTCCCCTCTGCAAAATCTTTCCTTCCATTTCTTCCCTCCTTTTTCCTCAATTTTTTACCAATTTTCTATACTGTCTCCAGGGAGTCCAAACCAGGAGGCACCTTTCATACGTATCTAATTCTTGTCCTAAGAGTATCTCCATTCTCTCTATGTTATCCATTTCTTGGGCCCATTCGTTTATCGAAGGAGACTGAGTTGATCGCCAGTGCCGCGGTATCACAGTTCTTGCCGCCGTCAACCAGTATCCAAGAAGATTCTTTTTAATGTTTTTATATGTTCTTGGTAACATAGAGAGAAGGGTGATTTGTGGTGTGTTTGGGATTACCTCCTCAGTAAGTATTGTGTATAATTGCATAATCTTTTCCCAAAAAACAAAAATTAGGGGACATTCCCACCAAATATGAAGCGATGAGCCCTTGTCTGTATGGCACCATCAACATATATCTGTTTTTTCTGGGTATATACGATGGAGTGTCACTGGGCTCCAATACCATCTTGAGAGCAACTTGTAGTTCGGCTCTTGTGCTTTAATCGACGGTGATAAACAGTGAGAAAAATTAAATGCCTTCTCCCATTCCCCAACCTCAATTTGAGCATTGATCTCATTAACCCATTTATTTATGTATTCTGGGGGCTCCGGGTGATTTTTAATAATAAACATCTTATGTAGTACTGATATAACATGTTTTGGTTTTTGATCTTGTGTCAGGAGAGTTTCAAGTTGTGTTAAATCTCTACCCAGAGACTTACTTGAATGAATTGTACACCAAAATGACCGTAATTGCCAAAATTCCAACGTTTGCATAGATGATTGTTGCTGTGTAGGAAATAGATTTAATAAGGACGGAATTGTCCCCTGGCATAAAATATTGCTCAGTCTATAATGGGATTTGAATTGAGTTTGAATTTTAAAGAATATATATATAGACTGCAAACAAAGACGTTCAACTTTTCAGGGCCTCTATAGACCCTTTTCCTAGGTGATCGACAATGATGCCTGTCACCTTTTAGAAAGGTGTCCATTGATGTCTGTCTCTTTGAGAAAGGGGACCAATGAAGTGTGCTGGCTTTTAATATGATTGAGCTACAATATGTCTCCTAAGGGGTGAGAAAGGTACAGTGCTGGGTGGATTGGACTGATTTGGTTATGTGATTAATGGACAGGAAATCAGCTGTCAGTTTGACAATTATCACTTCCCAAAACATCATCTTTACTGTTTCTTAGCTCTAAAAAAACTTCTAAGTACTCTCATGTATTATCAATTAATGTTTGTTTTTTACTGGTATTCTGTTTAGCATTGTTTTAGCTGTTCAGTGTTAATCACCAAAACCAAAAACCCAATGTCACTAATACAAATTTGGATAAGTTTGTATGAATTATTGTTGCTACCTTTGTCTGAGAGATACTAGTGCAGTGATGGTGAACCTTGGCTCCCCAGATGTTTTGGAACTACATTTCCCATGATGCTCATGCACTCTGAAGTGTAGTCAAGCATCATGGGAAATGTAGTTCCAAAACATCTGGGGTGCCGAGGTTCGCCATCACAGTACTAATGTAATAAACTGCCAGCTTGTGCTATGTGAACGGCAGTGTTATTTTCCAGCTGCCGTCATTCAAAACACCAGCCGCTAGCTACTGCTGTAGTACATAGTTACATAGTTAGTCTTGTTTAAAAAAGACACAAGTCCAACTAGTTCGGTGGTCTCCAAACTGGTCCAGGGCTGGGTGTCTTTATCCTGCCCTTGAGGCATTATTTCTGCCACTGACACCAACAGCGGAGCATTACTCCTCCCACTGATACTATTTCTCCCCCAATACAGAATATGGGGCATTGTTAACTTCCACTGGGCACAGTCTGGCCCCCCTAAAGTCAGTTCTTTACTTGCAGTAAACTGGTCCTGTGTTTAGAAAGTTTGGAGTCCCCTGCCAAAGCCCTTGTACACACGGTCGGAGATTCCGACAACCAAATCCGTCGGATTTTGTCCGTCGGATTTTGTCCGAAACTGTTATATACACACGGTCGGACGAAGTTGTCGCAAAATCCGATCGTTCAGAACGTGATGACGTTATTTCGTTACGACGGGACTACGTTCAGGCTAGTAGCCAATAGCTTTGATGTAGGAATTTGATCTGAGCATGCGTGGCACTTTGTCCGATCGGAATTCTCTACACATGATCGGAGTATGTCCGATCGGAGCATTTTGTCGGAAAATATTTCCGGCAAGTTGGAAAATTTGGTCCGACGGATATTCCGACGGAAACAGTCCGATGCAGACCACACACAGTCAGAATATCCGACAAAACGCTCCAATCGGACACATTCTGTCGGAATCTCCGACCGTGTGTACAAGGGCTTAGACTGTTCATTAAGTTAGAATAATGACTGTTGCTGTGTGCCTGGCTGCTATTGCACTAATCAGGGAAAAAATCAGCGGGCCCCTTGATGGGTGAGAACTACAGTAACATGCATTCTGAGAGAGCAAGAATAACAACTTCCAACAGTGCCTTCCCACAAAGGTTTTTTTTTTTTTTTTAACAAAGTCCTTTTTAAAAGCAAGGCTGTCACTTGGATGATTGTGTTTAAATGAGAAAAGCACCTAAAAGTGCAAACTTCAAGACGCTTCTATGTACTCTTATTTCTGAAGTGCTCCATGGGGTCCCTGCACAGACCGTCATATTGGAAGGCCTATATGTTGATCAGGCATGGCAGAGTGCTGTGTTAATCTGATTGTCACATGCATCTATTGGCCTGGGCTGGGCACTCGTGCCAATAGCTTTCTGCCAGGGGAGCAACAGCTACTCAGTCTGGTTGTTGGTCAAAATAAACTCCTCTTTTGGATGTACTTTGAAACCAATGTCCATGTGGATGCTTTCTAACTGAACCTGGACCCATAAAGTTAACCTGCCAGGATAAAAAAAAAAAGAATAAAATGGTGGCCACCGCTGGCGTCTAATTTTGGAAGCTCTAACCCTTACCTTTTGTTTTACTGCTTAATGGATATCTAACCCAGCACTGATTTGTGGAAAATAAAAAACGAAATGTTTTTCAATTGTTTCCACCATGTCATCTTCAGTAGATAGTTCTACAGAGAAGTTGCATTGCTGGCTACCTGGGGTGCGTGTTGTTGGTGTGTTGCTGTTGAATATGGAATATGGATTTCTTTGTTTGAATCTCTGATGTGGTAACAGTTTTATGTTTCAAAGGCTTAGAGTGCCCAGATCCATGATATAGGTGCACTAGCAACTACTTCTGACATATTCTGTGGCACCGCATGAACGCTCCTGAAGTGTGAATCAGGCCTGTAAGTTTGATTCCCATGAATGAGCAAAGATTGTTCCTCAAAGTAGCACCAAGGCTTTGGGGGTTGTCAGAAGGGCAGATGGACCTGGGATGAAGTGGTCAGTTGGGCTTTGGTGAACCTGTGACTCTAGATCTTTGGCAGGTATTCAGTGAAGGAGAAGCGCATGTTGATGAAAAATATGAGATTCGCTGGTACAAAAAACACAAAAATGTCTTCCTCAGTCTTAGGATGTTTATGGTGCACTTATTGACTTTGGGTTCATTCCTAAGCTTTCAGCACCTAACTTTCCATGTTCAAGTTCCTCTTTGTTCCATTATAGGGCACAGTATCCACTTGTGGTTTTCATTTACATGGTTTCAAGGACTCCCACTTGATGGTTACATAGCTAGAATTAATTTCATTGAGACTTCATTCACATGGTGCCAAGGTCACCCACATCATGGTTACACAGCGAGAAGGTCTGCTCCTTTAACCACTCTTTGCAAAGAGAAACTCCTTTGCCACCAAGCACATAAGTACTGTTCCACATGTAGAGCTTACATTGGCTAACCGTAAAAAATCAGATCACGTTCAAGACCCTTTGCCTCACCCACAAATGCGTGCATAGAGAAGCTCCGCAATACCTAATGGAGAAAATAAATCATTACACACCAAACCGCAGTCTTCCATCAGCCAACAAAAACCTCCTCCTCATGCCCAAAGCCCGGTATAAATCCAAGGGGGATCGGAGATTCGCTGTCCAAGGGCCTCTGCTATGGAATGCTCTACCAATCAACATCCGCCTGGAAGAAAATCACCTGGCTTTTAGGAAAAAACTCAAGACCTTCCTCTTTTAGCAGATGATCAAAGCTCGCCACAGCGCCTAGAGGCGATTCAGTTCGCATTGTGCGCTATACAAGTATTTCATTCATTCACCCAAAACAGCTCTGAGTAGACACCTGTTTGATATGCTTCGGGAATCAAATTCATGGCTTTCAGATTCCACATTCACCATCCTACATGCTGCACCACAGACCTGGATTCTCAAGCCTGAAAGCTGTACCTATACATCCTAAATTCAACCATGATTCAAGCTGCAAAGTGTAGTAACCCATAGCAACCGATATGAAGTGGATTCAAAAGAAGATTTGTTTCTATTGGTTTCAGCAGGTTGTACAATGTTAATAAATAAGTCTGTAAAGGCAACCACCTGAGGATTTGAACTCAAGACCATTTCAAATGTGAGATCACCAACATACCCCCAAAACTCTAGTCTCAGATAATAAAAAACGGAGATGAAGCAATCAACATTAAAGGTACCGCATCCCACTAATTATGTAAAACAATTGAAAAAACGGGGAAAGAACCCGAGGGGGGGGGGGGCTGGAGGGTAACCAACCCCGGGACTTTAAACGGTACCAAATAGAGTTAATCAGAGAATACCCATATAAAAAAAAAAATATTTTTATTCACAAAAAATAAAAACAAGACATGGACATCAATAAAGATATCGGTACATCATAGTTCATACAGGATTGGTACAGATCATAAGTACATGGAATGTTACCAGTCCTACAAATATGACAATGCTGCTATTTTCTCTACATGTTTCGCTCCATCGAGCTTCCTCAGAAGATAGGTGATGCAGCATACCATAAATACTAAATGGATAAGTATACAAAGAAAAGAAGAAAGAAATTTTATAAATATTCTATGTACAGATAAGTTTAATTACAAGGACATCAAACAATCCATAAGCTAGGGGTGCAGAGACTAAACAAATAGAAAAATATCTCACCACATATTCGCGGACTCCAGAAACTTTATTTATGAAATCACAAATCTAAGGATCAGACCAGTAGAAGCTTAAATAAAACAAATCAAGTAATATGGAATGATGGTGGCCACTAAATAACGCATACCCCAGAGAGCCTGCAGAGAGGGACAATATAACCACCTGTTAAAGGGTGACCCATGAAGGGAATGTAAATGAAAAACGTTGGATGGGTAAAAAGAAAGCTATTAGCAGCTTGTCAAAAAGTCAAAACAAAATAGATAACTACCTGTATTGGACCCGGATATGGAGATTGCCTTAGTTGAAAGAAGTATCCCAGAGTTATGGAGCTTTTCTACCAGCCTGGTGAGAGTGGGGAAGAAACTCCTCCAATCAATTGCCAAACAGGCAATGAAACCGGCTGGAGATTTTAAAGCCCTCTCCAACTCTAGTCTCAGATGGTGGGTGTTGTCTCAAGCCAAAATTGTAATATGGCATACCATATGATCAGTGGATTCATGTTCAAACATTGTACTAAATTGCCATAATCTATAAATGTAATACTTTGAAATGTTTACATTGTTTATTATACTGTTAAAGGTTAAGAAACTTTATATTGATTTAAAAAAAAAAAAAAAAATTGCCATCATTTAACAAAACTTTAGTCTCCCAGTTGATCTTCCCATCTAGTAAAACTGTATTTTCAGGAATACGTTACCTTGAGCATTAGCTAAATTACATTATTAGGTGAGGTTGAAAAAAAAAACACAGGTTCATCAAGTCCAACCCATGTGTGTAATTATATGTCCGTATTACATTGCTTATCACTCTATGTTGTGGTCGTTCAGGTGCTTATCTAATAGTTTTTTGAAACTATCAATGCCCCCCGCTGAGACCACCGCCTGTGGAAGGGAATTCCACATCCTTGCCACTCTTACAGTAAAGAACCCTCTACGTAATTTAAGGTTAAACCTCTTTTCTTCTAATTTTAATGAGTGGCCACGAGTCTTGTTAAACTCCCTTCCGCAAAAAAGTTTTATCCCTATTGTGGGGTCACCAGTATATCCCCTCTCAAGCGTCTCTTCTCCAGAGAGAATAAGTTCAGAGCTCACAACCTTTACTCATAACTAATATCCTCCAGACCCTTTATTAGCTTTGTTGCCCTTCTTTGTAGTCGCTCCATTTCCAGTACATCCTTCCTGAGGACTGGTGCCCAGAACTGGACAGTATACTCCAGGTGCAGCCGGACCAGAGTCTTGTAGAGCAGAAGAATTATCGTTTTATCTCTGGAGTTGATCCCCTTTTTAATGCCAATATTCTGTTTGCTTTGTTAGCAGCAGCTTGGCATTGCTGAGCCCATCATCTACTAGGACCCCCCGGTCCTTCTCCATCCTAGACCCCCCCCCCCAGAGGTTCTCCTCCCAGGTACTTCTCCATCCTAGATTCCCCCAGAGGTTCTCCCCCTAGTCTATAGATTGCATTCATATTTTTGACACCCAAATGCATTATTTTACATTTTTCTACATTAAACCTCATTTGCCATGTAGTTGCCCCTCCCCCCATTCATTTGTTCAAATCCCTTTGCAATGTTTCCACATCCCACAGAGAGGTTATTGCCATGCTGGGCTTAGTATCGTCCGCAAATACAGGGATTGAACTGTTTACCCCATCCTCCAGGTCATTTATAAACAAATTAAACAGGATTGTTCCCAGCACAGAACCCTGGGGGACCCCACTACCCCACCCCTGACCATTCCAAGTACTCCCTATTTATCACCACCCTCTGAACTCGCCCTTGTAGCCAGTTTTCAATCCATGTACTCACCCCTATGGTCCATGCCAACGCACCTTATTCTGTACAGTAAAGGTTTATGGGGAACTGTGTCAAATTGCTGCTTGCAAAGTACAATAACCCAACTCAACCACAATGAAATAATACTTAGTCTGAAAGTTGATTGGTGACTATTATGGGCTTCTTCAGTTTGTTACTTTAACCACCTTCAGACCGGACCATTTTGCTGGTAAATGACCAGAGGTCTTTTTACAATTTGGCACTGCGCTGCTTTAACTGGTAATTGCGCGGTCATGCAATGTTGTACCCAAACAAAATTTGCGTCCTTTTCTTCCCACAAATAGAGCTTTCTTTTGATGGTATTTGATTGCCTCTGCGATTTTTATTTTTTGCGATATAAACGTAAAAAGACCGAAAATTTTGAAAAAAAAATGATATTTTCTACTTTTTGTTATTAGAAAAATCCAATAAACTCAATTTTAGTCATACATTTAGGCCAAAATGTATTCAGCCACATGTCTTTGGTAAAAAAAAAGTCAATAATTGTATATT
Source organism: Lithobates pipiens (assembly GCF_037356315.1). Classification (NCBI taxonomy): domain Eukaryota; kingdom Metazoa; phylum Chordata; class Amphibia; order Anura; family Ranidae; genus Lithobates; species Lithobates pipiens. The sequence goes on along the minus strand of NW_027507752.1, from coordinate 494,352 downwards.
TATTGGTTTGCGCAAAAGTTGTCACATCTACAAACTAAGGTACGTTTTCTGGAATTTACGCAGCTTTTAGTTTACGACTGCCTATCTCATTTCTTGAGGTGCTAAATTGGCAGGGCAGTACAAACCCCCCCCAAATGACCCCATTTTGGAAAGTAGACACCCTAAGGAAATTGATAAGTGGCATGTTGAGCCCATTGAATATTTTATTTTTTTGCCTCAAGCGATTGAATAATGACAAAAAAAATTTTTTTTTTTTTTTTTTACACAAAGTTGTCACTAAATGATATATTGCTCACACATGCTATGGGCATATGTGAAATGACACCCCAAAATAAATTCTGCTGCTTCTCCTGAGTACAGGGATACCACATGTGTGGGACTTTTTGGGAGCCTAGCCGCGTACGGGGCCCCGAAAACCAAGCACCGCCTTCAGGCTTTCTAAGGGCGTAATTTTTGGATTTCACTTCTCACTACCTATTACAGTTTTGAAGGCCATAAAATGCCAAGATGGCACAAAACCCCCACAAATGACCCCATTTTAGAAAGTAGACACCCCAAGCTATTTGCTGAGAGGCATGTTGAGTCCATGGAATATTTTATATTTTGCCACAAGTTGCGGGAAAATTACAAACTTTTTTTTTTTTTTTTTCACAAAGTTGTCACTAAATGATATATTGCTCACGCATGCCATGGGCGTATGTGAAATGACACCCCAAAATAAATTCTGCTGCTTCTCCTGAGTACGGGGATACCACATATGTGGGACTTTTTGGGAGTCTAGCCGCGTACGGGGCCCCGAAAACCAAGCACCGCCTTCAGGCTTTCTAAGGGCGTTACAGTTTTGAAGGCCATAAAATGCCAAGATGGCACAAACCCCCCCCAAATGACCCCATTTTGGAAAGTAGACACCCCTAAATTTAGGGGTACACTAGTGAGACTAGGTAATAAATGGCGGGTGCCCTGAAACTATAAAAAAAATAACTAACCAACCAGCGTCACCTGTAACAGTTATATGGTGATCACTGGTGAAAGGGTTAACTAGGGGGCAATCAGGGGGCTTTATGCGGTAGTATATGGGGGTCCCTGGCGCTATAAAAAGCTGCGGCGAACCTAAATACCTACCTGCCTAACTAGCGTCACCTGTGACACTAATACAGCGATCAGAAAAACGATCGCTTATTAGGCTGGGTTCACACTGGAGCGATGTGGGAACGCCACGAATGCGCGGCGGGTTCCCGCATCACATGCCTCCCGGCGGCAGTTCACACTGCCCTATGCGAACTGCTGGGAGTGTCAGTGAAATGTTAATGACACCCCCAGATCAGTTCGCATATCGCAGTGCGATCTGCAAACTTGGATCGCATGGTGTGAACACCCATGCGATCCGATTCTGCTGCGGACCAAAAAAAGGGTCCTGTGCGAGTTTGCGGCGGGTGCGACACGAATTCAGCCATACTATCTGTATGGCTGAACTCGAATCGCACAGAGATCGGATGTGATTTGCACTGCAGTGCGGTGCGAATCACATCCGTTCTCATAAACCGCTGCAATGTGAACCCAGCCTTAGTGACACTGGCGACGGGGGGTGATCACGGGGTTAAACCTTTATTGGGGGGGTTAGGGGGGTACATTAGAACTAAAGGGGGCTAACCCTAACTGCCCTAACAGTTATTACAGTCACAAATGACACCCGCCGGGTGATCAGGGGGTTAAACCTTTATTAGGTAATAAATGGCGGGTGCCCTGAAACTATAAAAAAATAACTAACCAACCAGCGTCACCTGTAACAGTTATATGGTGATCACTGGTGAAAGGGTTAACTAGGGGGCAATCAGGGGGCTTTATGCGGTAGTATATGGGGGTCCCTGGCGCTATAAAAAGCTGCGGCGAACCTAAATACCTACCTGCCTAACAAGCGTCACCTGTGACACTAATACAGCGATCAGAAAAACTATCGCTTATTAGGCTGGGTTCACACTGGAGCGATGCGGGAACGCCATGAATCCGCGGCGGGTTCCCGCATCGCATGCCTCCCGGCGGCAGTTCACACTGCCCTATGCGAACTGCTGGGAGTGTCAGTGAAATGTTAATGACACCCCCAGATCAGTTCGCATATCGCAGTGCGATCTGCAAACTCGGATCGCATGGTGTGAACACCCATGCGATCCGATTCTGCTGCGGGCCAAAAAAAGGGTCCCGTGCGAATTTGCGGCGGGTGCGACACGAATTCAGCCATACTATCTGGCTGAACTCGAATCGCACAGAGATCGGATGTGATTTGCACTGCAGTGCGGTGCGAATCACATTCGTTCTCATAAACCGCTGCAATGTGAACCCAGCCTTAGTGACACTGGCGACGGGGGGTGATCACGGGGTTAAACCTTTATTGGGGGGGTTAGGGGGGCACATTAGAACTAAAGGGGGCTAACCCTAACTGCCCTAACAGTTATTACAGTCACAAATGACACCAATGCAAAAAAAAAAAAAAAAAAAAGCAATTGGTGTCACTGTGACTGGGGGGGGCAGGGGTAATTGGGGGGTGATCGGGGGTAAAGGGGGGGTGTGAGTGTGCCTGGCATGTTCTACTGTATGTGGGGTGTGTTGGTGCAACTCACCGAACCTCTCTCCTCGGTGCCGGAACGAAAACTACCGACACGGAGGAGAGAATACATCACTTCCTCTCCTGTGTTTACATTACAGGAGAGGAAGTGATGTCACCGGACATTTTCATTCGCCGAGAGGGGGTGGCCATGAATGAATGGCCGTCCCCTCGTCCGGGATCGCTCCCGAACGAATACCGACCGCCGCAGGCACCGGGCGGGGGCCCGATCGGGCCCCCGACCGGCGGGCAGGCAAGGACGTACATGTAAGCCCTTATGCCTGCCCGTGCCATTCTGCCGACGTACATCGGCGTGCGGCGGTCGGCATGTGGTTAATAAATGAATCATGAAAAGGTAGTTGTTTGAGGATTTGAACTTGGATATGGTGGGTAGGGCTTAAATCTAGAGCTTTAATATTATGAAATAACACAAATAGGGGCTTAATATTTGAATATTTTACTAAGTTGCTACCATCAGACCCTAGACTAACCACTTGACCTAGAGGAAATTCCCATGTGGTAAAACTGTACTTTCAAGAGTCCATTGCCATGAACCACAGGGCACTATCTCAACTGCTGCCTACAAAGTGCAAAAACACATAGCAATTAATAAGAAAGATTAAGTCCTTGCAATTTTAAATGTCTGAAAAGGTGGTTACCTGGGGATTAAAACTTGCAACCATTTTACTTGCTAGCCCAGTGTCTTACCTACCCTGTTTCCCCGATAGTAAGACACCCCCGATTGTAAGACGTATCGGGAGTTTCAGAGGGGTCGGCTAATATAAGCCGTACCCCGAAAGTAAGACATATGTCTTACTTTCGGGGAAACACGGGGGTATTGCCGCCTCCCTCTCATCTAGCTGCGCGCCGCCTCCTGCCCAAGTCCACACCGTCCCCCTCTCCATACGTCGCCGCGTCTGCCATTTCCCTCTGATCTTAATGAGCGCCACCTCCTGCCCACGCCTGAGCCGTCCCCCTCTCCATACGTCACCGCGCCGTCCCCTGCACTTGTCACTGCCGCCTCCTGCTTAAAATACGGTAATGCACACAGTATTAATCATACATCAGTAAAACATACACACTGGCATACTGGGGTATCATCTGCTGTATTTAACCCAGTGGGTATCAGCAGGTGTCACACTGGATTAAATACAGCAGGTGGTACTGTATCACACTGGGTTAGATACAGGTGTAGGTACAGGTTTGCATTTTGCTGTGCCCACATGAGCTGTTTGACGGCTTAGGACGCGCCTACCGTATGCAAAACTGTTTTGTGGTGAATACAATACTGTTCAGGTTGTTAATAAATGTTAATTTTATGGTTAAAACAAAAAATTCGATAATTTTTTTCCAATATAAGACATACCCCGAAAGTAAGACATAGTGGGCCTTTTGGGGATAAAAAGAAAGTAAGACACTGTCTTACTTTCGGGGAAACACGGTAACAAAGCCACTGCCTCAGATGTGGCTTTGGTTCAAAACTAGACCTTTAATGGAATGCCATATGACTAGTGGATTAATCTTCACATCATTTACTAAACTGCTACCATCAGACCTAGACAAATCTCTCACTCGGCTTAGTGGAAATTCTCATCTGGCAAAACTGTACCTTCAAGAGTCCATTGCTACAAACCACAGGGCACCATCTCAACTGCCGCCTTCAAGGTGGAATAACACATGGCAACCAATATGGAAGGACACCTTGTCTCAAAGTTGATTGGTTGCTGCAACTGTAATAACTAAATCTCAAAAGGTAGCTGAGGATTTGGACTTGTAATCCATTCTATTTTTTAGCTCAGTGGCATACATACAGTGTCATGGTTATGCAATAGAGTTTGTCTGCTTACCTGTTTCCATGTGTTCATCTCTAGAGACCACCCGACCCTCACCTGACTGCTATTGTAATCCATCCTCTGGCATGGCTCCACCCTAGTTCCTATCAGAGAACTCTATATTAACCTGTGCACTGCAGGCCAACCCTGCTGATCAACCTTTGTGTGTTTAGCTTCCTGTTACCTGCCGTGTGCTCTTCTGTTGTTCCGTTACCGACTTTGGCGTCTCCTTGACTATCCCTGTTTGCCTGTGATCCTGACCTTTTGGCGTGTCCCTGACTATCCCTGTCTGCTTGTGGCCCCGACCTTGGCTTTGTCCCTCACTATCCCTATCCTCCTGTTGCCTACTGTGGGTGTGAGCTGGGGGACCCTGGGGGTCGCGACCTGGAGCCAGTTGCAGCCAAGTCCATCCTCACCACTAGAGGCACTGGTGAACACCTGCTGGCTCTTAGCCCTTGTACACACGATGCGTGGCATCCGTCTGGCAACTCTACCATACAGGCCCGATTGTTGGAGTGCTGCAGAGATGGTTGTTCTTTTGGAAGGTGCGTCCTTGCTAGGAAATCGGTCACAGACAGTGAAACTAGGAAAATTCCTCTCCGAAACTCGGGCAGTCACCTGCGGAGTCCCTCAAGGCTCTCCTTTATCACCCGTTCTCTTCAACATTTACATTCGCCCACACCTTCAAATCATCAGATGCTCAGATCTCTGCTTCCACTCTTACGCTGACGACACGCAACTTTATTTCCGGATCAATGGAAAAAAAGATCACCAACAACAACTTGAAAACTGCCTCAAATCAATAGAGGACTGGATGACCACCAACTCCCTCCAGCTGAACCAATCAAAGACAGAGCTTCTTATCTTACACCCAAATCATAACCCGCAACCAAAACCTCCTGGTCTCCACCAACCGTCTTTGGGCAGACTATCTCCCCAAAGACCAAAGCCAAGAGTCTCTGGGTTATTTTAGACGCACAAATGTCAATGGATGCACAAATAGGATCTGTAGTGAGTCGATCTCACCATCTGCTGCGCATGCTTCGCAGACTCATCCCTTTTATCCCAAAGAATGACAAAGCAGTGGTAGTTGGAACAATCATTAATTCACGACTGGACTACGCAAACTCGCTCTACATAGGATTACCACAATATCAACTTGTGTGATTACAACTGATCCAAAACACGGCGGCAAGGCTGATAACAGGAAAAAAACCCTGGGAATCCATTTCTCCTTCACTGAGGAGCTTACATTGGCTAACCGTAAAAAATCAGATCACGTTCAAGACCCTTTGCCTCACCCACAAATGTGTGCATAGAGAAGCTCCGCAATACCTAATGGAGAAAATAAATCATTACACACCAAACCGCAGTCTTCGATCAGCCAACAAAAACCTCCTCCTCGTGCCCAAAGCCCGGTATAAATCCAAGGGTGATCGGAGATTCGCTGTCCAAGGGCCTCGGCTATGGAATGCGCTACCAATCAACATCCGCCTGGAAGAAAATCTCCTGGCTTTTAGGAAAAAACTCAAGACCTTCCTCATTTAGCAGAATATCAAAGCTCGCCACAGCGCCTAGAGGCGATTCAGTTCGCATTGTGCGCTATACAAGTATTTCATTCATTCATTCATTCCTCTCTCCACAGAGAAACACTGAAGCTCTGTCAGAGTGACCATTGGGTTCTTGGTCACCCCCCTGACGAAGGCTCCCCTCCCCCGATCGGTCAGTTTGATCAGGCGGCCTGCTCCAGGAAGAGTCCTTGTGGTTCCAAACTTCCATTTACGGATGATGGAGGCCACTGTGCTCATTGGGACCTTCAATGCTGCAGAACTTTTTCTGTACCCTTCCCCAGATCTGTGCCTCCATACAATCCTGTCTTGAAGGTGTACAGACAATTCCTTGGACTTCATGGCTTGGATTGTGCTCTGACATGCACTGTTACCTGTGGGACCTTCTATAGACAGGTGTGCGCCTTTCCAAATCATGTCCAATGAACTGAATGTATGGCAAAGGCTGTGAATACTTATGTACATGCGATTTTTTCCGTTTTTTATTTCTAATAAATTTACAAAGATTTCAAACAAACTTCTTTCACGTCATTATGGGGTATAGCTTGTAGAATTTTGAATTGAATCCATTTTGAATTAAGGCTGTAACATAAAATGTGGAAAAAGTGAAGCGCGGTGAATATTTTCCGGATGCACTGTATATGCCGCCAGCATACTCTCAATGCCATGGCCTCTTGAAGGCTTTGAGTGCTACAAGGCAGGATGTTATAAAACGACTAATATTCCATCTGTTTGCCTCCCACAGGGCTCCAGTACAGCGAGAGCGATCCTATACCACTGGGTCTGAGACCTCGGGGGTAAGTAGTTCAGGGCACTGTGTGGGTCTCAGTGCTTAGGCATGTATCTAATGACTGCTTTTTTTTTTTTTGGGTTTTAGCTGAAGAGGAGGAAACATGGAGACAGTTTACCAGCCCAGATCACAGATGAAAAGGTGAATAAAGATGATACTGCCGCATTACTAGCTTCACTCCCAGAATCCTCTGCTCTCTGCACACCGGCCCTACTCCCAGAATCCTCTGCTCTCTGCACACCGGCCCTACTCCCAGAATCCTCTGCTCTCTGCACACCGGCCCTACTCCCAGAATCCTCTGCTCTCTGCACAGCGGCCCTACTCCCAGAATCCTCTGCTCTCTGCACAGCGGCCCTGCTCCCAGAATCCTCTGCTCTCTGCACACTGGCCCTACTCCCAGAATCCTCTGCTCTCTGCACACCGGCCCTACTCCCAGAATCCTCTGCTCTCTGCACAGCGGCCCTACTCCCAGAATCCTCTGCTCTCTGCACACCGGCCCTACTCCCAGAATCCTCTGCTCTCTGCACAGCGGCCCTACTCCCAGAATCCTCTGCTCTCTGCACAGCGGCCCTGCTCCCAGAATCCTCTGCTCTCTGCACACCGGCCCTACTCCCAGAATCCTCTGCTCTCTGCACACTGGCCCTACTCCCAGAATCCTCTGCTCTCTGCACAGCGGCCCTACTCCCAGAATCCTCTGCTCTCTGCACACTGGCCCTACTCCCAGAATCCTCTGCTCTCTGCACACCGGCCCTACTCCCAGAATCCTCTGCTCTCTGCACAGCGGCCCTACTCCCAGAATCCTCTGCTCTCTGCACAGCGGCCCTACTCCCAGAATCCTCTGCTCTCTGCACACCGGCCCTACTCCCAGAATCCTCTGCTCTCTGCACATCGGCCCTACTCCCAGAATCCTCTGCTCTCTGCACACCGGCCCTACTCCCAGAATCCTCTGCTCTCTGCACAGCGGCCCTACTCCCAGAATCCTCTGCTCTCTGCACACCGGCCCTACTCCCAGAATCCTCTGCTCTCTGCACACCGGCCCTACTCCCAGAATCCTCTGCTCTCTGCACACCGGCCCTACTCCCAGAATCCTCTGCTCTCTGCACACTGGCCCTACTCCCAGAATCCTCTGCTCTCTGCACACCGGCCCTACTCCCAGAATCCTCTGCTCTCTGCACACCGGCCCTACTCCCAGAATCCTCTGCTCTCTGCACACCGGCCCTACTCCCAGAATCCTCTGCTCTCTGCACACCGGCCCTACTCCCAGAATCCTCTGCTCTCTGCACACCGGCCCTACTCCCAGAATCCTCTGCTCTCTGCACACCGGCCCTACTCCCAGAATCCTCTGCTCTCTGCACAGCGGCCCTACTCCCAGAATCCTCTGCTCTCTGCACACCGGCCCTACTCCCAGAATCCTCTGCTCTCTGCACACCGGCCCTACTCCCAGAATCCTCTGCTCTCTGCACACCGGCCCTACTCCCAGAATCCTCTGCTCTCTGCACACCGGCCCTACTCCCAGAATCCTCTGCTCTCTGCACAGCGGCCCTACTCCCAGAATCCTCTGCTCTCTGCACACCGGCCCTACTCTCAGAATCCTCTGCTCTCTGCACACCGACCCTACTCCCAGAATCCTCTGCTCTCTGCACACCGACCCTACTCCCAGAATCCTCTGCTCTCTGCACACTGGCCCTACTCCCAGAATCCTCTGCTCTCTGCACACCGGCCCTACTCCCAGAATCCTCTGCTCTCTGCACACCGACCCTACTGCCAGAATCCTCTGCTCTCTGCACACTGGCCCTACTCCCAGAATCCTCTGCTCTCTGCACACTGGCCCTACTCCCAGAATCCTCTGCTCTCTGCACACCGGCCCTACTGCCAGAATACCCTGCTCTCTGCACAGCGGCCCTACTCCCAGAATCCTCTGCTCTCTATACATTGGCTCCAATCCCAGGATCCTGTGCTCTCTACATATTGGTTTTAATTTCAGAATCCTCTGCTTTCCGCAAACTGACTCCATTCCTTAAATCCTATTCTATGTGCTTTCTACACAATGGTTTCAAACCCAGAATCCTCTGCCCTCTGCTCCTCTCGATGACATGATGCAAGGTGTAATAATCAATGGCAACAACTCCAAAAACTTCCTAAGGGTCCTTTCACTGATCCGCCCCGTGGATATCCGCTTGCACAGCGGGGATCGCCGGAGCGATCTCCGCTGAGCAGGAAGATGACAGGTCGGTCTCTGCACACTGCGCAGGGACGGACCTGTCACAGCGCCGCTCTCCCCTATGGGGGATCGGATGACGAGGGATCGCAGTGTCCGTCGTCACCCGATCTGATGACGGATGGAAAAATAGCTTTTTCCTCCGTTACACTTTTCAGATCGGATGTCAGGGGCCTGAACGGATCGTCCGTGTGAAAGGGGCCTTTCATATATAATTTGAAATCTGGTTGCTATAAGCTACCGCACTTTGCACTGTCTTTTTTTTTTTTTTTTTTATACAAAAGTTTGCACTGTCTTTCTAAATAAGCCCCAGATAGGTTTCGCATCTTTTGTGTAATTTTAAAACAATAGTGCAAAGCCATCTCCATGTTTATATTAGTTTATATGCACATCATGTATTTGTTGATAAAAGAGGTCTCTAAAATGTGTGTAATACTCTTAAATTCACATCAGGGCTTCCTGTATAGCTTTGTACATATATAGAATGTTTACAAAACCACATCCTTCTTTCAGAAATGCACAATTCATGACAAGTGAAGCAAAGTTTCAGCTGCTTGCAGTTTACTTACTCTGTCCTTGTGAACAAACCCATCAAGGTGAAACCCATAATGTGTTTTTTTGGGTGGAGATTACATGTATGCAACTGCTTTATTGATAACAGAATAAAGTATCAGGAGGAGCTAACTATGAAGTTCGACTCTCATCCTCTTTTATTCAGTTTTCAGATGCTGCTGCTTAATCCTGGATGCTGAACCTCCTGGTACACCTTTCCTCTGTTGCTGCACCTCCTCATTGCACCTCCTCATTACACATCCTCATTGCACCTCCTCATTACACCACCTCATTACACGTCCTCATTACTCCTCCTCATTACACGTCCTCATTACTCCTCCTCATTACACGTCCTCATTACTCCTCCTCATTACACGTCCTCATTGCACCTCCTCATTGCACCTCCTCATTACACGTCCTCATTGCACCTCCTCATTGCACCTCCTCATTACACCTCCTCATTACACCTCCTCATTACACCTCTTCATTACATCCACGACATGCCATTTTTAGAGTAGCAGTACCAGCAGAAAGATTGCATCCCTAATTACAGCCCTGTTAAAATAATTCAGTCCTGTACACCTAATACCGATTCCATTCCGTAATCTTATGCTCATCACATATTGGGCTTTGATAAATTATTAAGGGTGCACCAAGTACTTGGCATATGGAAAACTGATTTATGGAATGTGGCAAATAATGGGTGCTTTGCGCCCCCTCACCCCAAAGCACCTTGCCCCCCATGTTGATGGGGACAAGGGCCTCATCCCGACAGCCCTTGCCCGGTGGTTGTCGGGGTTTGCAGGCAGGGGGACTTATTGGAATCTGGAAGCCCTCTTTATCAAGGGGGCCCCCAGATCATGCCCCCCCCCATGTGAATGGGTAGGGGTACATTGTACCCCTACCCATTCACTAAAAAAACACAGTAGACAGTTTTTGACAAGTCTTTTATTAAAAATCTTCTTCTCCGCTTCTCTGGTCTTTCTCCATCTTCTTCCGCATCTTCATCCTCCAGTCCTCTCCTTCTCCCCCTGCTTCTTCTTCCACTCTTCTTCAGTCTTCTTTGTCCATTTTTTCTTCTTCCTCTGCCGCCGTTCCAGCGGACGACCCTCCTCTGATGCTGCATCCCGCTGATCTGTCTGCGCCAATGTCCTGCATTTCTTACATAATGATGGGGGTGTGGCAATCGGATCACGTCAACCAGAGGCCATGCCCCCTTGTGCCGTCACAGACCCATTATGCCCCGGGCAGTGACGTCACAAGGGTGTGTGGCCTCCGGATGTCGTAACGTAATAGAGGCTATAGGCTACAGAGAAGAGGGGCAAACAGGTTAACCAGTCGTGTGAGGAGGAGGAGGAGGAGGACAGAGTTCTCCTTTAACCATTCTGCATTTGGCTCTTTTTGGCGTCTCCGATAAGACTGTCCTCATAAAGAGGATCTGTACTCCGGAATAAACTTCCAAAGAAAGGCAGACAGAGGGCAAAGCACTGGTCACTAGTATAGCATGTGGTCTCCCTGCAGCTGATCTTTCCTCCATTACACCCTTACTATGCCTTGGTTTGCATGGTATCTCTGTTTGAAAGGAGCCAACTTTGCAAAAGGTGATCTTTGCAGTAAGCAGCACAATAGGGACATAATCAAATCTGAGACAGACAGACTGAAGCAGCAGTGCATTAGATCTCACACTGCAGATATGATGCTGTAGACCAGGGGTCTCAAACCGACGGCCCCTCAGCTGTTACGAAACTACAAGTCCCATCATGCTTCTGCCTGTGGGATCATGCTTGTAACTGACAGCCTTGCAATGCCCCATGGCACATGTCATTTTTGCTCAGCTTGGAGGGCCACCAGTTTGAGACCCCTGCTGTACACACAGGAGTGCCTAGGCATCCTTGCATACCAGGAAAAGCACTGCTATTTTTTCAGGATGAATTTAACACAAAATGTACATGTTTCAGGGTACTGCTCAGGCACAATATATTACTAAATGTTCCTTATAACTTTCATTTTTTGAGTTTATGTTCCCTTTAAGAAGCATGTGATTTTGTGTTGATTGTTCATTTGTGTGACTTTTTAGCATAGGCACCCTCAAAAGAGATCAATGTTACTAGGGTTGCAGCGATACCGAGTATTTTCACGAGTACTCATATTTGGAAAAATACTCCGACACCTGAAATAACGGGCTCAAATTGCACTGCACAGAACCGCATACGATTTGAACAGTAATGCGGTGAGATTCCTGATGGAATTGCATGCGGTTTCCCGCACCGCTCCTGTGTGAACCCAGGTATGTCTTAGTGATTTCAGCCTGGGTTCTGACAAGATCAGTTTGGGAAATCGCATGCCATTCGGACAGGAATCGCACCACATGTCTGTTCAAATCTCTTGCAATTCTTTGCAATGCGATTTAGACCAATAGTTTTGTAAGGGCCCAAATCACACCGCAAAGGTATCACCGAGTACTTGACTGGTACTCGTACTCGCTAGTAAAATGAAGGTATCAGTGCAACCCTAAATATTAGCAGAAAAATGTTTTTTTGCTAACAAGCTGTTGTTACGGTCTGTTTTCTTTGTGTGTCACTTGTAGGAACCCAGCACCAAGAGGGTTAAGCCTGTCGCCAAGACTTTATCGGCCAACAGTACACCACAGCAAATGAAAGTCACTCCACTGAAGAAGCTCAGCTTATCCATCCAGGTAATAAAAGGCACAGAGAGGGGAATTTACTAAAACTTGAGGTGCCAGAATCTGGAGCAGCTGTGCATGGCAACCATCAGCTGTCGTGTTTACAGCTAAAAAGCTGAAGTTAGAAGCTGGTTGCTTACTATGTGCAGATCCTCCAGATTCTGTCTGCTGTAGTTACATTTCCCCCAGAAAATGAAGGTTTAATGCCTGTGGTCTGTGTTCCAACAACTAGGCCCTGGCCTGCAACATGACTGTTATGCCGCATGCACGCGATCAGAATATCCGACGGACTTAGTCCAGCGGACAATCCGGTGGACTTTCCAAACAAGCGGACTTGCCCACACACGACTGGACTTTTCCGGCGGACAATCCGCCGGACTTTTGGCGGAGGTCCGCTGGACTTTTCCAATGAAGGGACTTGCCCACACAGGAAGTAAAGTCCATTCATTTTGAACATGACTCCAGGTAGACGGGACTAGCGAAGGATGTCAATGTCGCCGCCTCCATCGGTCAGAAAAGGGAGGGGAAGAAGAAGAAGAAGAAGAAGGCGGCGACAGCAACGAACAAGTCGTGTGGGCAAGTCCGTTCATTTGAAAAGTCCGGCGGACTAGCACACAGACGGGCAGTCCGACGGACAATTTTGAGTCAAAACTTCTTTTCAAGTCCGCCGGACTTTTGGGAAGAAAAAGTCAGCCGGAGCCCACACACGAGCGAATTGTCCAGCGGATAGTCCGATCGTGTGTACGCGGCATTACTGATTGTTACTGACAACTGTACCATCAAATATCATTTGTGGTGACACAGCTAAACCTTCTGGTAATCATGAGCTAAACTCCTACTACAGGTTCAGATAATGGAGGTCATTGACTATCATCAGTAATAGAACATTTTGCCAGAGAGGAAACAGACCTTCACTGTCCCTGATCTCTTCGCTAGCGTTTTTATTCAGGATGATAACCAGGGAAATTTCTGTATGTCCTATAGAACATATCTAGAGAAAGAACGAGAGAAACGTCTCATATGTATAGTATAGTATATTTCTCATAAATAAAACATATACAATTTTATTAAATCCATCCAATAAAAGGAATCGATACATGTAATTGTTGACATGTTTCAGCCTCTTACATAGGCCTTAGTCACAATGGCCATCATCTCTATCTAATCCTGTTTATCTTTAATGGCTATTTTGGTAGCAGTGCTATTTCAATAGATTTCTGAATGTGTCCTACATACACCAATCTTCTTGTGGTATTCAGTAAACATAGAATTCTCAGTCCTAAGCACTTCTGGGTTCAGTGTCAGTGTGGCCGGTGGAGGGTCTGGGCTATCCGTTTCCTAATCTCCTTCTGCAGCACATAGTGAAGGCATCGGAGTAGGTTTCATTCTCTGATTGTCTCCTTAAAATGGACCTGTCATCATCTCTAACATTGTATTACACTGATGGGCAAAAATACATGGTAAATAAAGGATACAATGATAACAATATAAAATTAAACAACATTCATATAGACATAATACAAATGCACACACGTGGGTACCATTAGAATGCAGGGGTGGACATTGGATCTCTATTTACAGGTATCCCAGGACATGTGAAAGGTTTATTAATGACCTAATTGTAACATTGTAATCATTGTAATAAATCACCATATAAAGTAGTAAGGGCTTTTAGTGTTTGTTGCTTATTTACTTTTTGCATGCCTTTTGATTTTCACTGCTTTGTAAAATTGCTCTTAAGGAAGCCTAGTGGAGGAGATAGGAAACATTCTTGAAGAAGAAATGAGTGAATTGAGTACCTACTGGCGATTAGTAAGAAGAAAAATGTAGTAGTTAGAGATGTGACCAGAAAATAAAGTTAGAGGTGTAGATGGATCAGTGTGTGGTTAAGAAGGGAATCAGGCTGGGCTTCCCTAAAGAGTATTTTCAGTTTTTCCAGATCTGCTCCCTGAGGTTAGCTGCAAAATTTGCTCTACATGTGGACTATCAGATGGGCCTTATAAATATGGGGAACAGGGTCCTGGGTTGGGGGGAGCTGGTGAGTGAGATGGTGGCATATTTCTTCATTGTGTTCCTTCTTCTTTTTCTACTTCTCTGTGCTGTTAGTGGGAAGTTTTCAAGTTCCATCCCTGGCCACCTCCATAAGACTCCTCGTCTTCGTTCCTTCACCTTTCTGCTTTTTATACCCTCATTTCTTTATGCACCATTGGACCATTTCTAGAGCATTGATGTTTACTTGAAGTGTTAGGAGTTACAGAATATTCACACCCAAACTTTACTTGGTTAATAATTTAGCTTTTTTAATGACCAAAATTGAATTGTATTGAAGTGCAGATATAATGTCAACAAATACAGAACAATGTGAATATCTCTTAACTGTAACAATAATACATTACACTTACTGGATCACTACTGGTTTATCGATACTTCATTGAACATAATGCATAATCTGTATTGCATTCTTTTAAAACCAATAGAAGTGTTGGTATGAAGATGAACTTTACACTAGTTTAGTGTAAATCTGCCATCTGGCACACCATACTGCCGGACATTTTTTTTTGTCTTCCCCTCAAGGGTGCAGGGTGATTTTGTTTTCCCTACAGGATTCAACATCCATCAATTTGGTCTTGTTTGAGAGTATAGTCGTCTTTCTCTCATCTCCCCGCCACGTCACAGCTCCAGGTGGAAGAATAGTGGACCTTCCGGCAATTTTTTCGGGCCTCAGTTATTATCTCTCTCTCTCTCTCTCTCTATATATATATATATAACTCTCTCTCTATATATATCTCTCTAACTCTCTCTCGCTCTCTCTCTATATCTAACTCTCTCTCTCTCTCTATATATATCTTACTAACTCTCTCTCTCTATATATCTCTCTAACTCTCTCTCTCTCTATATCTCTCTAACTATATCTCTCTAACTCTCTCTCTCTCTATATCTCTCTAACTATATCTCTCTAACTCTCTCTCTCTCTATATCTCTCTAACTATATCTCTCTAACTCTCTCTCTATATATATCTCTCTAACTATATCTCTCTAACTCTCTCTCTCTATATATCTCTCTAACTATATCTCTCTAACTCTCTCTCTCTGTATATATCTCTCTAACTCTCTCTCTCTATATATATCTTTCTAACTCTCTCTCTCTATATATCTCTCTAACTATATCTCTCTAAATCTCTCTCTCTATATATCTCTCTAACTATATCTCTCTAACTCTCTCTCTCTATATATCTCTCTAACTATATCTCTCTAACTCTCTCTCTCTCTATATCTCTCTAACTCTCTCTCTCTCTATATCTCTCTAACTATATCTCTCTAACTCTCTCTCTCTCTATATCTCTCTAACTATATCTCTCCAAAGCCCCATACACACTATCAGATTATCTGCTGAGTTTTTCCTTCAGATTTACCAAAACCATATAATAGGAGGACAAACCTTGGGAGTTTCAATGTGTATGCAATCAGGCAGGCCCTTCTACTACTTGGTTTTGGTAAATCTGAAGGAAAAACTCAGCAGATAATCTGATCGTGTGTATGGGGCTTAAAGCCCCGTACACACGAGAGGACTTATGTCCGACAGACTTCCGAAAGAGTTCTGCCGGAGTTCTGCCGGAGTTCCGACAGAGCTCTGACTGACTTTTCGACTGAGCGGACTTGGCCACACACAATCACACTAAACTCCGACGGATTCGAACGTGATGACGTACGACTGGACTCGAATAAGGAAGTTCATAGCCAGTAGCCAATAGCTGCCCTAGCGTCGGTTTTAGTCCGTCGGAATAGCACACACACGAGCAAATTTTTCGGAGGGACCGGGTACGGCGGAGTTCCGTCAGAAAAATTTGAAGCATGTTCCATTTTCTAAAGTCCGTCAGACTTTGGTGAATCAAAAGTCCATTACAGCCCACACACGATCGAATAGTCTGACGGAATCAGTCCGTCGGACTTTGGATGTTGAAAAGTCCGGTCGTGTGTACGCGGCATAACTCTCTCTCTATATCTCTCTAACTCTCTCTCTCTATATATATATATATCTCTAACTCTCTCTCTCTCTATATATCTCTCTAACTCTCTCTCTCTCTATATATCTCTCTAACTCTCTCTCTCTATATCTCTCTAACTCTCTCTCTCTCTATATATCTCTCTAACTCTCTCTCTATATCTCTCTAACTCTCTCTCTCTATATCTCTCTAACTCTCTCTCTCTCTCTCTCTCTATATCTCTCTAACTCTCTCTCTCTCTCTCTCTCTCTCTATATATATCTCTCTAACTCTCTCTCTCTAACTATATCTCTCTAACTCTCTCTCTATATATCTCTCTAACTCTCTCTCTATATCTCTCTAACTCTCTCTCTCTCTATATGTCTCTAACTCTCTCTCTCTCTATATCTCTCTAACTCTCTCTCTCTCTCTATCTTTCTAACTCTCTCTCTCTCTCTCTCTCTCTCTCTCTCTATCTCTCTAACTCTCTCTCGCTCTATATCACTCTAACTCTCTCTCTCTCTATATCTCTCTAACTCTCTCTATCTCTCTATCTCTCTAACTCTCTCTCTTTCTCTATTTCTCTCTAACTCTCTCTCTCTCTATATCTCTCTCTCTCTATTTCTCTCTATATATCTCTATAACTCCCTCTCTATATATATATAATCTCTAGCTATATATTTGATTTGAATTCATTCCTTAACCTAACCACCATCTGGGGTGGTTAGCGAAATTTCCCTCGCAAAGTACTTTGAGATTTGATTTGTAGCACAGTTGTTTCAGATTTATTGGCGGTCATCTCTATGAACTACTTACGTTCTATGAGATAGCGATGCCGCTCCAAGCGTGTTGGCATCTCTAATAACTTGGAAAGAGAATGCCCTTAAAAGGGATTGTGCGGGTAGGGGTATGAGTAAGGGATAGAAACGAAAGTACTAAAGTATATAAAAAAACAGACAAATTTTATTACAAAATAACAATTACAAAATACAATTTAAATATTCATACAATTATAGAATAGGATATATATGCATATACAGTTGCTTGTTAGTTGGATCACATATAGACTCCAGAAAGGGGGGTCATGCAGAATATCTCTCTAACTCTCTCTCTCTCTATATCTCTCTAACTATATCTCTCTAACTCTCTCTCTCTCTATATCTCTCTAACTATATCTCTCTAACTCTCTCTCTCTCTATATCTCTCTAACTATATCTCTCCAAAGCACCATACACACTATCAGATTATCTGCTGAGTTTTTCCTTCAGATTTACCAAAACCATATAATATGAGGACAAACCTTGGGAGTTTCAATGTGTATGCAATCAGGCAGGCCCTTCTACTACTTGGTTTTGGTAAATCTGAAGGAAAAACTCAGCAGATAATCTGATCGTGTGTATGGGGCTTAAAGCCCCGTACACACGAGAGGACTTATGTCCGACAGACTTCCGAAAGAGTTCTGCCGGAGTTCTGCCGGAGTTCCGACAGAGCTCTGACTGACTTTTCAACTGAGCGGACTTGGCCACACACAATCACACTAAACTCCGACGGATTGGAACGTGATGACGTACGACTGGACTCGAATAAGGAAGTTCATAGCCAGTAGCCAATAGCTGCCCTAGCGTCGGTTTTAGTCCGTCGGAATAGCATACACACGAGCAAATTTTTCGGAGGGACCGGGTCCGGCGGAGTTCCGTCAGAAAAATTTGAAGCATGTTCCATTTTCTAAAGTCCGTCAGACTTTGGTGAATCAAAAGTCCATTACAGCCCACACACGATCGAATAGTCTGACGGAATCAGTCTGTCGGACTTTGGATGTTGAAAAGTCCGGTCGTGTGTACGCGGCATAACTCTCCCTCTATATCTCTCTAACTCTCTCTCTCTATATATATATATATCTCTAACTCTCTCTCTCTATATATATCTCTCTAACTCTCTCTCTCTCTATATATCTCTCTAACTCTCTCTCTCTATATCTCTCTAACTCTCTCTCTCTCTATATATCTCTCTAACTCTCTCTCTCTATATCTCTCTAACTCTCTCTCTCTATATCTCTCTAACTCTCTCTCTCTCTCTCTCTCTATAAATATCTCTCTAACTCTCTCTCTATATATCTCTCTAACTCTCTCTCTATATCTCTCTAACTCTCTCTCTCTCTATATCTCTCTAACTCTCTCTCTCTCTCTATCTTTCTAACTCTCTCTCTCTCTCTCTCTCTCTCTCTCTATCTCTCTAACTCTCTCTCGCTCTATATCTCTCTAACTCTCTCTCTCTCTATATCTCTCTAACTCTCTCTATCTCTCTATCTCTCTAACTCTCTCTCTCTCTCTCTATTTCTCTCTAACTCTCTCTCTCTCTATATCTCTCTCTCTCTATTTCTCTCTATATATCTCTCTAACTCCCTCTCTATATATATATATAATCTCTAGCTATATATTTGATTTGAATTCATTCCTTAACCTAACCACCATCTGGGGTGGTTAGCGAAATTTCCCTCGCAAAGTACTTTGAGATTTGATTTGTAGCACAGTTGTTTCAGATTTATTGGCGGTCATCTCTATGAACTACTTACGTTCTATGAGATAGCGATGCCGCTCCAAGCGTGTTGGCATCTCTAATAACTTGGAAAGAGAATGCCCTTAAAAGGGATTGTGCGGGTAGGGGTATGAGTAAGGGATAGAAACGAAAGTACTAAAGTATATAAAAAAACAGACAAATTTTATTACAAAATAACAATTACAAAATACAATTTAAATATTCATACAATTATAGAATAGGATATATATGCATATACAGTTGCTTGTTAGTTGGATCACATATAGACTCCAGAAAGGGGGGTCATGCAGAATATCTCTCTAACTCTCTCTCTCTCTATATCTCTCTAACTATATCTCTCTAACTCTCTCTCTCTCTATATCTCTCTAACTATATCTCTCTAACTCTCTCTCTCTCTATATCTCTCTAACTATATCTCTCTAACTCTCTCTCTCTCTATATCTCTCTAACTATATCTCTCCAAAGCACCATACACACTATCAGATTATCTGCTGAGTTTTTCCTTCAGATTTACCAAAACCATATAATATGAGGACAAACCTTGGGAGTTTCAATGTGTATGCAATCAGGCAGGCCCTTCTACTACTTGGTTTTGGTAAATCTGAAGGAAAAACTCAGCAGATAATCTGATCGTGTGTATGGGGCTTAAAGCCCCGTACACACGAGAGGACTTATGTCCGACAGACTTCCGAAAGAGTTCTGCCGGAGTTCTGCCGGAGTTCCGACAGAGCTCTGACTGACTTTTCAACTGAGCGGACTTGGCCACACACAATCACACTAAACTCCGACGGATTCGAACGTGATGACGTACGACTGGACTCGAATAAGGAAGTTCATAGCCAGTAGCCAATAGCTGCCCTAGCGTCGGTTTTAGTCCGTCGGAATAGCATACACACGAGCAAATTTTTCGGAGGGACCGGGTCCGGCGGAGTTCCGTCAGAAAAATTTGAAGCATGTTCCATTTTCTAAAGTCCGTCAGACTTTGGTGAATCAAAAGTCCATTACAGCCCACACACGATCGAATAGTCTGACGGAATCAGTCTGTCGGACTTTGGATGTTGAAAAGTCCGGTCGTGTGTACGCGGCATAACTCTCCCTCTATATCTCTCTAACTCTCTCTCTCTATATATATATATATCTCTAACTCTCTCTCTCTATATATATCTCTCTAACTCTCTCTCTCTCTATATATCTCTCTAACTCTCTCTCTCTATATCTCTCTAACTCTCTCTCTCTCTATATATCTCTCTAACTCTCTCTCTCTATATCTCTCTAACTCTCTCTCTCTATATCTCTCTAACTCTCTCTCTCTCTCTCTCTCTATAAATATCTCTCTAACTCTCTCTCTATATATCTCTCTAACTCTCTCTCTATATCTCTCTAACTCTCTCTCTCTCTATATCTCTCTAACTCTCTCTCTCTCTCTATCTTTCTAACTCTCTCTCTCTCTCTCTCTCTCTCTCTCTATCTCTCTAACTCTCTCTCGCTCTATATCTCTCTAACTCTCTCTCTCTCTATATCTCTCTAACTCTCTCTATCTCTCTATCTCTCTAACTCTCTCTCTCTCTCTCTCTCTATTTCTCTCTAACTCTCTCTCTCTCTATATCTCTCTCTCTCTATTTCTCTCTATATATCTCTCTAACTCCCTCTCTATATATATATATAATCTCTAGCTATATATTTGATTTGAATTCATTCCTTAACCTAACCACCATCTGGGGTGGTTAGCGAAATTTCCCTCGCAAAGTACTTTGAGATTTGATTTGTAGCACAGTTGTTTCAGATTTATTGGCGGTCATCTCTATGAACTACTTACGTTCTATGAGATAGCGATGCCGCTCCAAGCGTGTTGGCATCTCTAATAACTTGGAAAGAGAATGCCCTTAAAAGGGATTGTGCGGGTAGGGGTATGAGTAAGGGATAGAAACGAAAGTACTAAAGTATATAAAAAAACAGACAAATTTTATTACAAAATAACAATTACAAAATACAATTTAAATATTCATACAATTATAGAATAGGATATATATGCATATACAGTTGCTTGTTAGTTGGATCACATATAGACTCCAGAAAGGGGGTCATGCAGAAGATATGATCACAAAAATCCCAACGTGTTTTGGAAATATGGGGGAATAGGGATAAACGTATTCATTTCCTTCCTCGGGGGGGTTAAATGGAAGCAAACTGTTATATGTTTAATGAAGAAAAAAAGTTTGTAATTCAGTATGATGAAACATACAATAAAATGTATATATGTATATTTACTTAACATAGCAACAATTGTATGAACATAGCAGAACAAATCAGGACATGGGATAAGAATTATACTCACAATTACAATATCCGCTGTGGAATAATGCACAAGCCACATCGAAGATCGACAGAGCCTCAGGTCTCAAAGGATGTTTAGACATCCAAAGACACAGAATTCGGCCATTTAAATATCTGGTCATCAAACTAGTAAACATTGAAAAGCCCTAAACTGGGATGTTTCCAGGCTATGCTTCAACGTATGCCGTGGTGTGCATTGCCTCCACCATCAAAGCAGCAAATCCCAAACTCTCAAGGAACAGCCATAATGTCAGGGAACCATCAATCTGACACAGAAAAATACATCTAGAATGGTATCAATAAATATATATATATATATATATATTCTTAATAATGAGTCATTTTTGCATATCACTTGCAGTCAAATAAAAAAAAAAATATTGTAGTATATCAAAAATCCCAAATCTAGCTGAATTTAAGCGAAGAAAATAAACTATATAAAATATATAAAAAACTGGAAGTAAAAAATTAGATAAAAACTTTCCTTGCAACAGACATGCACAATAAGACTCATATACAAGCTTTTAAACTCTGAAGGAAGCGCTCACCTTGTTACCACAGACTGAATGTGTGACCGAATCCTGGCTGTGCAGCAGAAAACTGTTGCATAAGGAGAGTATTTAAGACAGGATGGTCAGGATAGTGATTCGTTAATTCGTTTATTAAAGTAAGCTGGAACAAGTCTCTAATAGCTGCCCTCCTCACTCACAACTACAAGTGCAGGCTCTGCAATCGTATAGAAAATGAGCTATGATTAAGCATCTATATTGATGTGAAACGCGTTAGCCTGCCTGTGCCTTTCATCACCATCAGGTAAGAGATTTTGGATCTTCTGCACTGTTTTGCCACAAATAAAAAGGTGTTATTCGGAGTGCGGCCGTTCAGCTTTTTTCTTTAATTTACTTAGGTTCTATGGAAAGGTTTCTTTGTTGATCCTAGTTGAAAATTACAGTACTATGTACTGATGTTCATTCAGTTCTTGCATTATATGTTGTTTTTTAAATGTATGTTAATACATTTTTCATATATTATTTTATATGCTACGTTTGAGGTGTGACAGTGACTCATTAAAAGTCCCGGGGGCTTATTCATTTCGCTGTTTACACTGGTTTACTCTTCTTTGGATCCAAATGGCTCTAGTGAAAAATGGCACAAGGGGAGCACATGCAGAAAATAGAGAGGAACCAAATTTTCACAAAGTCTTTAGTGATGTTGCAGCTGCTATGGGGCTCCAGCAATTATGGGCACTCTAAACCTAAAGCAAAATGTTGACTAACAGATTCCAATCTCTGCAGCGTTCTATAGGCTGCTGCAATGACAACCGGCTTTTCAGCTTCTACCCGCGTACACGGAGCCGAGATTCAGCATCAGCTAAGAAGAGGAGCAGCAAATTGTGGAGTGAGACCTATGACAGCGCACGGGAGGAGCTGTCCACCCGCGAGATCAAACGTCAGGAGGTGAGGTCCAACCATTCCATCAATACTGTTACAAAGGCCAGTTTCTTCTTTATCGTTTATTAAAGAGTACAGTTATCCTAAACTAAAATGTGATGTGCCCGGCCAACTATGATCTTTTTCTAACCTTTATACACCTTCCAGAGCCAATATATCCTTTCTGTCTCCCACTGTGGCCTTAAAGAGGAAGTAAACTCTCCCACTCTGATGCTTCTTTTCATTTAGTCCATTATAATAAGTCATTATCAGACTATAGCCACTGTAATCAGCCCAAATCACATTACTTACTGCTTAAAGAAACTTTAAAAAACTTGTTTCCAGGGGTTAGGCAGCGCCATCTTAAGTATTGTTTTCTGAGTCCACAGTGGAGTGTATTTCCGCCCTTACATTGAGCACTTCCTGTACTGTTAACCAAGCCTCCTTCTCAATCCAACGTTTCTATGGCAACCCTGCTTCCCTGTTCATAGCTGACTTGTTTTATTTCATAGTCTTTACTTGTGCTGATTATCTAGTGTTTGCCTGTGTGAGCTTCAGCTGTTAAGACTGCAGTACTGCTGTCCCATTCCCTGGTTTACACTGTATGTGAGGTCACATGGTGTGTAGGAGGAAGCTCTGAGTGATTAGCAGAGTTCAGTGTTGTGCCGTAGGAAGTCCTGATAACAGATAGATAAGACATAGAGAGTGTGCCGTAAATCAGGGGAGATCTGGGCATGCTCAGTGACGTTTTTCTAAAGAACAAAAAGGATTACAACAATACTAAACAAGTAAGGAGATATCTACCAGCCGTGTTCATTAGGGGTTTTTATGCTGATTCACATGGGACAAAGTTGTGGGGGGGAGGTTTACAACCACGTTAAAGAATATGTAAACCCAAAATTTCATATTCCTGATATGTGCTTGTTGTACCATATACTTGTATGGAAAAGTATCCTCTTCACTTTGTATGGCTTTCCTTGTGTGAAATCCCTTGTGTTCCTGCTCCTCTGCTTTCCTATTAAGAACTGACCACACTAAGCGGGAGAACACATCCCCCCCTCCCCACAGCCATTCAGTGGGAAGCTCAGTGTGCTGCTTCTTCCCCCAGCTCTTATGCAGATGAGAACAGAGGGCATGTGTGATCACTTATAGATAAAGGGGAGAAAAGGGTATTTGGTAATGTTTTATCAATATATATATATATATATACACATATACACACAAATGTTTTGGCTTTCATTTACAAGGTGAGTGTTTACAATCACTTTAAAGCGATGTTCCGCCCCCCCTTTCAAAAATTAAAAGTCAGCAGCTACACATACTGTAGCTGCTAATTTTTAATATTAGGAGACTGATCTGTCCTGGAGTCCAGCGATGTCGTCTCTCCAGCCAATGTTTACATCAGCTGTCGGGTGCTGCGCCGCCATTGACAGTAAGGGAACCTGGTGGTGCATCCTTGTGACTTCAGAGCCGGGCCCCTACTGTGAATGTCTGAAGCGAGCTGCGCTCTTTTACTGGGCCGTCAGCAGGGGAAGGAGGAGGGGCCTAAACGTTTGATGCACCTTGCGCCGGCGAGGTCCAACAGAAGTGAGGACAGGCAACCTGTCAAAAGCAGGTACCCGCTCTCCCCCCTCTTCTGCTTATCTGAATCCTTCCCCCCCCTCTCCGGTGCCACATTTGGCACCTTTCGGAGGGGGGAGGATTCAGATAAGCGGAAGAGGTTCTGTTCAGATCTCTCTTAAACATATTAATAATTAAAATGAGTCACACCTCAAACATAGTACACAAAAAATATATGAAAAATGTATTAACATACATTTAAAAACAACACATAATGCAAGAATTGAATGAACATCAGTACATACCGTATTTAACACGTGTCGGCGTATAACACGCACCCCAAGTTTAGGAGGGAATTTTAAGGGAAAAAACTTTTAGGAGGGAAATTTAAGGAAAAAAAACTTACATTTAAATGCCCTTCAATGCAGCCTTATCAGTGTCATTTGCAGCCTTGTCATACAGCCTGTCCTCATTGCAGCCTTGTCATGCAGCCTGCCCATCATTGCAGCCTTGTCATACAGCCTGTCCTCATTGCAGCCTTGTCATGCAGCCTGTCCTCATTGCAGCCTTGTCATGCAGCCTGTCCATCATTGCAGCCTGTCCTCATTGCAGCCTGTCCATCATTGCAGCCTTGTCATGCAGCCTGTCCTCATTGCAGCCTGTCCTCATTGCAGCCTTGTCATGCAGCCTGTCCTCATTGCAGCCTGTCCTCATTGCAGCCTGTGCATCGTTGTCCCCTTAGTGTTAGGTTTTATTTTTAAAAATGGCGCCCGGTAGTTCTCGGCCGCCTTCGGCCGTTCTCGGTGGCTTTTGGCCGCACTCGGCAGCTTTAGGCCGCCTTCAGCCATACTCGGCGCCTTTTGGCCGCACTCGGCGGCTTTAGGCCGCCTTCAGCCATACTCGGCGCCTTTTGGCCGCACTTGGCGGCTTTAGGCCGCCTTCAGCCACACTCGGCGGCTTTCGGCCGCTCTCGGCCCTTCTCTGCCGAAGACGGCCGAAAGCCGCCAAGAAAGGCAGAAGGCAGCCGAAAGCTGCGAGAAGGGCCGAAGGCAGCTGAAAGCTGCCCAGAGCCCAGAAATCGCAGAGGATCGGCGTATAACACGCACCCGCGATTTCCCCCTGATTTTAAGGGGAAAAAAGTGGGTGTTATACGCCGATAAATACGGTATGTAATATTCAACTAGGATCAACAAAGAAACCTTTCCAAAGAAGCTAAGTAGTTCATAGAGATGACCACCATCGATCTGAAACGACGGTGCTACAAATCCCACAGTCAATCTCGCTTCTTCAGGAAAGGCACAGGAAAGGATAGTTAGTTGCAAGGTACTGGCCACCTTCCACCCGGATGGAATGAATTCAAATCGAATGTATAGCAATATCATTCACGTTACTTCAGCACCATTTTTTGTTTTTCCTTCATTATATTGTGAATTTATGAGCACTTTTTTTTTCTGCTGCTATTCAGTTGGCAGGGACCTTTACTTGCAGTAGCACCGAGATACTCCAGGAGAGTTAAACCAAGATATCTAGTGTTGTATGCAATGCAAATTTTGCAGGTTCTGTGGAGTTAATTACCTTATACTTCTGCATTGTAAGTTAACTCTACTTCCTCATAATACAGCCACATCCCTAGGTACTAGACCCTCTGTAAGGGCCAGTTCACACTACATTTTCTGCATTCTGGATGTGTTTTGCATGTGCGTTTACATGCATTTTTTATGTGTTCTGGTGCGGTTTTTTTTTCCCCTCCTTTTTTCCCTTCATCTCAAGTAAGGAAATGTGTGTTTTGTTACGTTTTTGATGTGTTTTGTCCCGTTCAATACAGAAAAAAATGCAGCATGTTCTACTTTTGTTGGCTGCACTGGAATGCACTGGACTGGTGTGAACTAGGGCCAAGTTAGATTACTGTTCATGTGTTTTTGATGCAGAATAAAAATGCACCAGCCCCAGGTTCTGTAAGTCACATGCAATATAATTAGGTCCCGGGGGTTTCTTCTGTGTAATGAATGATCTCTATTCACTCTGCTGTATATATGACAAATATAATTCACACACAGGTGATCTTCGAGCTGATGCAGGGGGAGCACATGTTGATAGAAGACCTCAACCTGGTCAAGAAGGTAAAAAACCTGCAAGTATTATCCTCTTATGAGATATAGAGGACCTCAACTAATGGTAACCGACATCACCGCTCTGTATGTAATGCTAGAGAAGAGTCTAGATAGAGTCATGGCCAAAAATATTGGCACCCCTGCATTTCTGTCAGCTAATGCACCACTTCACCCAGAATATTGTTGCAATTACAAATGTTTAGGAATTCTCAAGTGTATTTCTTTTGTGTGTATTGGTGTGACACAAAAAAATGGAGAAACAAAAAGCCAAATCTGACACATTTCACACAAAACTCCAAAAAATGGACTGGACAAAATTATTGGCACCCTCAATTTAACATGTGGTAGCACACCTCTTGGGAAAAATAACTGAAATCATATTGCTTCTTGTAACCATCATCAAGTTTCTTACACCTCTCTACTGGAATTTTGGAACACTCTTCTTTAGCCAACTACTCCAGGTCTCTCAGATTGGAAGGGTTCCTTTTCCCAGCTGCTGTTTTGAGCTCTCTCCACATGTGCTCTATGGGATTTAGATCTGGACTCATTGCTGGCCAGACAGTACTCTCCGGGGCTTTGTCTTAAACCATTTCTGGAGCACTTTTTGACGTGTGCTTTGGGTCATTGTCCTGCTGTAAGACCCGTGACCTCTGACAGAGACCCAACTTTCTGACACTGGGCCCTACATTGCACCCCAGAATTCTTTAGTAGTCTTCAGATTTCATAATGCCATGCAAAACGGTCAAGACATCCAGTGCCTGAAGCAGCAAAGCAACCCCAAAACATCAATGACCCTCCAACATGTTTGACTGTAGGGACTGTATTCTTGTCTTTAAAGGCCTCATTTATTTTTCTGAAAACAGTAGAATGATAAAAGCTGTCATTTTTGTTTTGTCTGTCTACAGCACATTCCTCCAAAAGGATTTTGACTTCCTTGGGTACGTTTTGGCAAACTCCAATCTGGCTTTTTTATGTGTATGTGTCAGCAGTGGGGTCCTCCTGGGTTTCCTACCATAGCGCCCCCTTTTCATTCAGATGGCGACGTATAGTGTGAGCTTACACAGTTGTACCCTGTGCCTGAAGGCCAGCTTGAATTTGTCTGGAAGTTGATTGAGTTTCTTTATCCACCATTTGAAACAATACTTTGTTGCAATCTTTGATCTATTTTTCTCTTTCGCCCACGTCCAGGGAGATTAGCTACAGTTCCCTGGGCTGTAAACTTCTTGACAATGTTGCGCACAGTGGACACAGGAACATTAAGATCTCTAGAGATGGACTTGTAACCTTGAGATTGTCCATGCTTTTCCAGACAATTCTTTGCTGCTCTTTCTCTTTTTCATGCTCCACGTGGCACACGGAGACACACAACAGAAATGTTGAGTCAATTTTCCACCATTTTAACTGTTTGCCGATGTGATTTCTATATTGTCAGCACCTGTTAATTGATATAGGTGAGTTTAATTATAAATTACAGGAGCATCACCAAACTTGGAATGCAATTATTTCTTACAATTTTGAGAAGGTGTCAATAAATTTTGTCCAGTCCATTTTTGGAGTTTTGCGTGGAATGTGGTCAGATTTTATTTTGTTTGTTTCTCCTCTATTTTTGTGTCACACTAATACAAACAAAAGAAATAACCATGGGAATGCCTGAACATTTGTAATTGCAACAATTTTCTGGGCGAAGCGGTGCATTATATGACAGAAATGCAGTATTGCCAATGTTTTTGGCCATGACTGTATGCTTCAGGTTTGTCCGGAGACTGGAGGCATGCTGCAGGATTTAGGATATTGCATGAGACTGCTAGAGATCACTGTTATGTGTATGAGTGTGAATATGTGGGCTTCGGTTGTAATATAGATATCCTGTATGGTCTCATATTTTATATCGGGCTCTGTGTAGTCCCCATGTACTAATTTTGTTACCCTTGGGTAATGTATCTGTGGATGTTACCTATACTCTTTTTCTACTTTTGTAATAGTTCTCTTTTTTTGTATGTTTATGCAAAATCTTAAACACCTCTTAAAGAGATACTGTTATTACAGCGCCCTTAGCCCTTGTACACACGGTCGGAGATTCCGACAGCCAAATCCGTTGGATTTTGTCCGTCGGATTTTGTCCGAAACATTTGCATACACACGATCGGACAAAGTTGTCAAAAAATCCGATCTTTCAGAACGTGATGACGTAATTTCGTTACGACGGGACTACGTTCAGGCTAGTAGCCAATAGCTTTGATGTAGAAATTTGATCTGAGCATGCGTGGCACTTTGTCTGATCGGAATTCTCTACACATGATCGGAGTATGTCCGATCGGACCAGTTTGTCGGAAAATATTTCCAGCAAGTTGGAAAATTTGGTCCGACGCATATTCCAACGGAAACAGTCCGATGCAGACCACACACAGTCGGATTATCCGACAACGCGGTCCGATAGGACACATTCCGATGGATTCTCCGACCGTGTGTACAAGGGCTAAGAAATCAAACTGGTGCTTCCGCTGCTGACTGCTGAGAGCCAAGGGATGCACAGCAAGTACTAAAGGGCATCCAGTTTGGCCCCAACTTTTTATATAAATCTTTTGCTGTTTTAACTTGTCTAGCATTAGTTCCACCATCCACAAGTTAGATATGGAGTTTCTTTGGTATATGTTGGTACTGTTGACCCCTCTGTAAAGGCCCCCCCCCCCCACCCGTCTCTGCCGTGTAAAACCTGCTCACCAGTCATTGTTGAATTGTTCTTCTAGAACTACTATGAGCCCATGCTAAAACTGGCGATCATGAGTGAGGAAGAGCTGAACCAGATATTCGGCATCTTGGACTCCCTGCCCGCATTGCACCAAGGTGAGATGGTCATTAGATATGCAGTACTGGTGGTTGTGCATTTGGACACTGGAGGAAATGCAAACGGTTGGTGTCATTAGTTAGGTTTAGGTATAAATTTATAGCATGCCAACAAAATTTCAGTGGAATGTCATGGAGATCACCTCTGTTGTCTCTTGAATGTTTGTTAATGTATTATATACTGTTACTACATAGACAATAAAAAAAACTCTGAAAGAGACCACCGTACAGAGCAAAATGAAAGTGGAGGGCCACCCTGTAAAAAAAAAAGCATTAATATTATTAAAAAAATGTAAAAAAAATAACATTTGAAAAAAAAATTTTTTTTTACTTGGTCAGAAATCCCTGTTGCTAGGCAGTCTTCCTAATCTGCCTTCTTCCTGCTCCTCAGTGATTTTCAGTCTTCTGGGTAATGGGGCGCGATGTGTTCTGGGAACTGTGTGTTCCCTAACACAGCGCGTCCCATTCACAAAGTGACACGTGACTCGCGCATGCGCAGTAGGAAATGGGCAGTGAAGCCGCGAGGCTCCACTGCCTGTTTCCCTTATTACGAATGGTGGCGCGAGAGCCGAGGGACATGTCAGCCTCGGCGGCCGACATCACGGATGCCCTGGAAAGGTAAGTCTCCTTATTAAAAGTCAGCAGCTACTTTTTTTTTTTTAGCTGCTGACTTTTTAAAAAAAAATTTTACAGCTGAAACACCACTTTAAAGTGGCACTGGATACAGTGCCTTGAAAAAGTATTCATACCCCTTGAAATTTTCCAATTTTTGTCATGTTACAACCAAAAACGTAAACAAAATGTATTTTATTGAGATTTTATGTGATAAACCAACACAAAGTGGCACATAATGGTGAAGTGGAAGGAAAATGATAAATGGCTTTCAATTTTTTTTTTACAAATATCTGAAAAGTGTGGCGTGCATTTGCTGCAATTAAAGCTGCAAGTCTTTTTTGGGGGTGTCTCTAGCAGCTTTGCACATCTGGAGAGTAAAATGTTTGCCCATTCTTCTTCTTTGCAAAATATCTCAAGCTCTGTCAGATTGGATGGAGAGCGTTTGTGATCAGCAATTTTCAAGTCTTGCCGCAGATTCTCAATTGGAATTAGGTCTGGACTGTGACTGGGCCATTCTAAGACATGAATATTCTTTGATCTAAACCATTCCATTGTATCGCTGGCTGTACGTTTAGGGTCATTGTCCTGCAGTATTTTGCAGACTCTAACAGGTTTTCTTCTAAGATTGTCCTGTATTTGTCTCCATCCATCTTCCCATCAACTCTGACCAGCTTCCCTGTCTCTGCTGAAGAAAAGCATCCCCACCACATGATGCTGCCACCACCATGTCTCACGGTGGGGATGGTGTGTTCGGGGGATGGACGGTGTTGGTTTTCCCCACACATAGCGTTTTACTTTTAGGCCATAAAGTAGAATTTTGGTCTCCTCTGACCAGATCACCTTCTTCCACATGTTTGCTGCCCCCTCCCCCACATGGCTTCTCACAAACTACAAACAGGACTTCTTATGACTTTCTTTCTCCAATGTCTTTCTTCTTGTCACTCTTCCATAAAGGGCAGATTTGTGGAGAGACGACTAATAGTTGTCCTGTGGACAGATTCTCCCCCCTGAGCTGTGGATCTCTGCAGCTCCTCCAGAGTCACCATGGACCTCTTGGCTCTTCTCTGATGAATGCTCTCCTTGCCCGGCCCGGTCAGTTTAGGTGGACGGCCGTGTCTATCTCCGTGAGGTGATCAAAGCTTGGGAGATTTGTCACCCTATAATAGGGAGTGCCGGAACAAGGACCCTTCTCTTTTGTTAAAGTTATGGTTTTAACATTCGTTAATTATATTGAAACGCTTACATGAGATTTTAGTAATTGGGTGTAGATCTACTTTTGTCTATATTTGGATGGATAAAGTTAACTTCTCATAGAGATGGAGTTTAATGGAATTGAAATGTTCTCTGTGAAGCTGCCTGGCAATGGGATTTTTTTTATTCACTAGGAGAAATTATCTCTCCTCTCCTTTTATTCCAGATCTCCTAGACCGCCTGCTGAAGTTACGCCGTGAGGATGGGACAGTCAATCTAGTGGGGCCGGCAATGCTGGAATGGGTGAGCAGAATCTCAGCCTGGTGACTCTGCACCAATCAGGTTTCCAGCCCTTCACCGTCTGATCGTTACACTGACAATCAACAAACACTATTTTAAAGCAAATTTTTAATATGTCTTTCCAATGTGGAATATGATAATAATGATTGAATTATTTGAGTTGCATTGAATGAGGCATCCCAGGTACCTGTCTTTGTAATCCAAAATTTTAAGGATCCGATTCCTAACCTGTAGTTTGGATAAGGGGAGGCACAAGAAGCAGTTGGTGATGTTAATCTGGCCACACTTTACTATTATCTATGTAATGCAACAGACCTGCCTGATTGGATACACATTGAACGGCCCTCATTTGACATATAATCTAAAGGAAAATTTACACAATCTGAATGGTAGATCTGAAATGAGGGGAAGCTCTGCTGATTTTATCATCCGATCATGTGCAAGCTAAAATGCTGTTTTTTTATTTTCCTTGCATGTCCCCCTCGGATCTACAGTCAGAGCCGGTTCACACAGGGGCGACCCATTGGGCGACTTAGCCGCCTGACAAGTCGCGTCCCGCTCTATGCAATGGAACCGTTCTAATCGGAGAGACTCAAGTCGCTCCAACTTAGAAAAAAGGTTCCTGTACGACTTTTGGGGCGACTTGCATTGA
Organism: Lithobates pipiens; assembly: GCF_037356315.1. Classification (NCBI taxonomy): domain Eukaryota; kingdom Metazoa; phylum Chordata; class Amphibia; order Anura; family Ranidae; genus Lithobates; species Lithobates pipiens. Next base: position 462,534 of record NW_027507752.1, on the reverse strand, counting down.
CTTCTATACAGAAGTCATTTCGCAAGCCGCCGCTAAAGTCGGATACCGGTCGCCTGAGGCAGTTGCGCTGCAAGTCGTGCCGCCTCAGTGTGAACGAGCTCTAACTGCACTTCCAATTGCACTTTCAAGTGAGCTTGCAGTGCAACGTGGATTTGCCTTTAGTAAATAACCCCCACAGTGTCAACAAACATTAGATAATCATAAATGTGAAACCAATGTAAAAAAAAACACAATATGAACAGAATATCAAAAGAACTCAATCAATCAAACGAGATCGTGGCAAAAGTGAATGTAAATAGTCCCAAAAAAAAAACAGTTCATAGTGGTCTATAAAGACAAAAGCAAGATCTTCTGTGTGTAGACAATCTTCCAAAGAAGTAGTGAGAAATCCTTCACTAACAACACCACGAACGACACCCAACCTGTGCTGAGTAATAAATCTGCTTATCAGATAAATTTGACTTTCTTGATCATACATCACGGGACACAGGAGCTTCATTACATAGTGGGTTATATAGGCACCTCTGGTGATTGGACACTGGTTGACCCAATTAAAGAGAATTCCTCCCCTATATAACCCCTCCCATTAGGGAGGCACCTCAGTTTTTTCGCCAGTGTCTGGTCGATGGTCACGTAAAACTTAGCTCTATGCGGGTCCCGGCGAGGGCCGAAGGGCTACAACAAACCGGATCCATACCTCGGGCCGATAATTGACTCCCAAGATGGTATGGTACCCGGGCCTCGTCTGCCGAAGACACGAGGTTTTGCCTGTAAGTCCTCTCCATTGGAAGACTGGACTCTGGGACAACCAGACTTGGGGTACTGTTTACTCAGGGCGCCCGTAAGTTCTGGCAGAGTTTTCTACAAGGCCCAGGTAGGAGAATCTTTTCGTAAGATTCCCAGATACGCCTGAAGGTTGGCTAACAATACCCGCCGTGATGGGTGAAGGCTGGAATTGGTCTGAAATCAGCAATTCCTGCGGCGGGGAACAGGTATGGGAAGTCATCCTATATATTTAATATATGAATGGATTTCTTCATTTTGAGTAGTTGTATGTCTTACCTGGTTTCCACCACTTGAGGGAGTAAGAGCAAGCCTGATGCATACTTACATGCCTTTCAAACAAACACGCTCAGTGAAATGCCTGGTCCTCCCAGCTATCACGTTTCCTTGCAGTCCCTGCCACAATACAAATAAAAAAGGGGTCCCACGCAGATCAGGGGGTCCCAGGTCACTCCTTTTGGGTTCCCCTTCCCCCCTCCGGATCCCGCGGTCCTCGTGCACGCGCGCGGGCGCGTGCACGCGCGCCGGGCGCGCTCCCGGCCTAATAGGGAGAGGGGGGGGGGTGTGGTTGCCAGCTGTGCACAATCAAGTGCTCCAGACTGCTATGCAGGCGCCAAAACGGCCGTTTTTAAAAGCCCAGAGCGTCAGGGGACTGTAAGGTGAGACACAGGAGCTGTGGGCTGTAAGCATCCGTGGGATTGGATCCAGGCGAACCTTAAGACACCTACTCAGCATCATATTGTGCAGTTAAGCTTATATTGATTTATTGTGAGACTTTAAGCACAACAAAGTGATTGCATTTTACACTAGTAACTCTGCTTTGTAGCTCAGTACTATGTCTCCTCGTAAGAGGGTTTCAGGGGCAGGTAACAAAAGCACTGGCAGTTCACCGCCTAGGTCTAGGGGTTCTAAAGGTGCATGCAGATTACCATCCCCCTCTGCAAGAGTGGAGCCTGCATCTCAAGACGAGTCAGTGCCCCTTTCAGGCTTTGCAGCCTCTCCTAATGTCGCAGCCCCGGTCTATGTCACGGAGGACTCCCTTAGGGCTTCATTGGAGAGTTTTGAAGGGAGGATAATGAATTTTATTTCTGCTTCCCTAAAAGATAGCAAGAAAAGGGGTAGATCCCCTCCCTCTGCTGAGATTCCTCTCTCAGACAGTTGCTCTGAAAATGAGGAGAGATCCCTATCTTTGGAAAGGGATCATGAGCAGTCGGATCAGTCAGAGGATGAGGAGTCAGTCCCCTCCTCCCAGGCACTCAGAAAGCAGGTGCAGTATTACACTGAATTGGTGCGTACCACGTTCAGAATGCCAGCTGCTGAAGTCGCTACATCCTCTGTCTCTTCCCTGGGAGTCAGAAGGGCCCCACAGACTGCTTGTTCCTTCCCAATTCATCCTTTAATGGCTGACTTGATGTATAAGGACTGGGGACATCCCGATAAACTGTTTACTCCTCCCAAGAGGTTTTCTATGTATTATCCCGTGGAGGAAAGTTTCACCAAGAAGTGGGGGGCCCCATCTGTGGATGCGGCTATCTCTTGTGTGAATAAAAACCTAACTTGTCCTTTGGATAATGCGCAGGTATTTAAGGATCCAGCTGACAAAAAGCTGGAAACCTTGTTAAAAGCCTCCTTTTCCATGGCCGGCGCTGTGGTGCAACCTACAGTCGCAGCCGTGGGGTTGTGTCAGTTCCTTAAGGAACAGGTTAAACAGATGTTTGAACTCCTTCCTAATGAGGAAGTAGAGAAATATGCAGAGATGCCTCACATCTTATGTTTCATAATTGATGCGATTTTGGATTCTGTCCAACAAGCATCACGTTTGTCCCTCATGCTGGTACACATGCGTAGGGCTCTATGGCTAAAGAATTGGGCTGCTGAGATGTCATGCAAGAAGCATTTGGCTGGGTTCCCATTTAAAGGGGAACGGTTGTTTGGAGAAGAATTAGATAAATTCGTCAAAAATATTTCGGGAGGTAAATCTACACTCCTTCCAGTCAAGAAGAGTAAACGTCCTTCTTTCAGGCGTACTCTCTCTCCTGAAGCGTCAAGCTCTAAACAGTGGCGACGGCCTTCGCAGCCCTCCTCGGCTGGAAAGCCTCAGGGCCGAGCACAGGGACAGAAAAGGACTTGGGGGCGGAAGCCTGCCAAGCAGACCTCCAAGACATCCTTGTGAAGGGGCGCCCCCGCTCGGCCGAGTGGGGGGAAGGCTCCTGCAGTTTGCAGGCGCCTGGCGGGAAGAGATTCAGGACAAATGGGTGATCTCTTCAGTATCTCTGGGCTACAAGCTAGAGTTTCAGGAGATTCCACCTTCTCGTTTTCTAAGGTCAAGGATCCCCAGGGATCCGATAAAGCAGAAACCGCTATTTCTGGCCTTAGATCAGTTACTATCCCAAGGTGTGATAGTAGAAGTGAGCCCGAAAGATCAGGGTTCAGGTTTCTATTCGAATCTCTTCACCGTTCCAAAACCAAACGGAAGTGTCAGACCTATCTTGGATCTGAGAGACTTAAACCAGTTTCTACACATCCAGACCTTCCGGATGCAGTCAATACGCACTGTGGTCTCCTCCCTGCAAGGAGGAGAATTCATGGCATCAATAGATATCAAAGACGCATATCTCCATGTGCCAATATTTCCCGCACACCAGAAGTTTCTGAGGTTTGCGGTAGAGCAGCGCCATTTTCAATTTGTGGCCCTGCCGTTCGGCCTAGCCACGGCCCCTCGAGTCTTCACGAAGATTCTAGACCCTCTCTTAGCAATCTTAAGAGTTCAGGGCATAGCCGTCATGGCTTACCTAGACGACTTGCTTCTCGTAGAGAGAACTGCAGCGTGCCTAAGTCGCAGCGTCACCAAAACGCTAGAACATCTGGGCCGCCTAGGTTGGATTATAAACCTAGAAAAGTCGTCTTTACAACCGACCACCAGGTTGGATTACCTGGGTCTGATTATCGACACCACTCAAGGCAGGGTGTTCCTTCCAAAACCAAAGGCCTTGGCCATTGGAGATCTAGTGCACCTGATTCTGGGCAGAAGATCTTCCGCCATTCGGTTGTACATGAGACTGTTGGGAAAGATGGTCGCCTCTTTCGAGGCCGTTCCATTCGCCCAGTTCCACTCAAGGCCCCTGCAAAGATGCATCCTTGCGATTTGGAACAGGAAGTCCCAATCCCTGGATCTTCCTATGCGTTTATCCCCTCGGGCACGCAAAAGTCTTGTCTGGTGGTTACAGACCAAAAATTTGCTGAAAGGCAAAACCTTTCTTCCCCTCTTATGGAAGATTGTCACCACGGATGCCAGCCTGACAGGCTGGGGAGCCGTGTTGCAGGAAACATGCTCGCAGGGAAAATGGTCTGCGACAGAAAGTCTGCTGCCCATAAACATCTTGGAGATTCGGGCAATTTACATGGCACTCAGAGAGTGGTCTCACAGACTGCGAGGTTTCCCAGTTCGGATTCAGTCCGACAATGCCACCGCAGTGGCTTACATCAATCACCAGGGCGGTACCAGAAGTCTGGTGGCCCAAAAGGAGGTGAATCGCATACTTGTCTGGGCAGAAGAGCATGTTCCGTGCCTCTCTGCAGTCTTCATCCCAGGAGTGGAGAATTGGCAGGCAGATTATCTCAGCCGCCAGCAGTTGTGCCCAGGAGAATGGGCTCTGCACCCCGAGGTGTTTCAAGACATATGTCACAGGTGGGGCACTCCAGACGTGGATTTGTTTGCGTCCAGATTCAACAGGAAACTGGACAACTTTGTGTCAAGGACAAGAGATGCACTTGCTCAGGGGTCAGATGCTCTGACAGTTCCCTGGGATCAGTACAATCTGATCTATGCCTTCCCCCCGAACCCGCTGTTATCGAGGTTCTTGGGAAGGGTCAAGAGGGAGACGAAGCCGGTCCTTCTAGTGGCCTCGGCTTGGCCCAGGCGACCATGGTTCGCAGAAATCATGAAGTTGGCAGTGGGCAGGTCATGGACCCTCCCTCTCCGGCCAGATCTGCTCTCACAGGGTCCAATCTACCACCCTGCTTTACGCAGTCTGAATTTGACGGTCTGGCTGCTGAGACCCACATTTTGAGAGGCCGTGGTCTTTCGGGGCCAGTCCTCTCCACTCTGGTCAATGCCAGAAAACCGGCCTCCAGGCGTATCTATTACAAGATCTGGAGGGCATATGTTTCCTGGTGTGAACCCAGGAGATGGCATCCCAGAAGGTATGTCATTAGCAGAATCTTGGCCTTTCTCCAGTCAGGCCTTGAAATGAATTTGGCCATAAGCACCATCAAGGTGCAGATTTCGGCCCTATCGGTCTTTTTTCAAAGATCGCTTGCATCACATTCCCTAGTACGGGCTTTTATCCAGGGGGCTATGCGGATGAGACCGCCAGTCAAACCTCCGGTATGCCCATGGGATCTGAATTTGGTTCTCTCGGCCTTAGAAGCCCAACCATTTGAACCTCTGCATCTGGCTTCCTTAACTCTCCTGACAAAGAAGCTGGTGTTCCTAGTAGCCATATCCACGGCTAGAAGGGTATCAGAATTGGCAGCTCTTTCCTGTAAAGAGCCCTATTTAATTATCCATAAGGACCGAGTGGTCATGCGTCCCAACAGGTCCTTCCTACCTAAGGTAGTTTCAGGTTTTCACCTGAATCAGGATGTAATCCTACCATCCTTTTTTCCAAACCCTCAGTCCATAGAGGAAGAATCCTTACACACTTTAGATGTGGTTAGAGCAATCAGTCTTTATCTTCAGGCAACTGCTCAGATAAGAAAGACTGACTGTTTATTTATTCTGCCAGAAGGCCCTAAAAAGGGTCAGGCAGCGTCAAAGTCCACTCTCTCGAGGTGGATCAGACAGGTTATTTCTCAGGCCTATGATTTAAAGGGGAAGATTCCTCCTTTTCAGGTGAAAGCGCACTCTACTAGGGCTGTAAGTGCTTCTTGGGCAGTGCATCACCAGGCCTCCCTGGCTCAGTTCTGTAAGGCTGCGACTTGGTCATCAGTCCACACATTCACCAGATTCTATCAGGTGGATGTCAGAGGGCAAGAGGATATCGCCTTTGGGCGTAGTGTTCTGCAGGCTGCAGTTTAGGTCCTCAGGTCCCTGGCGGTCTTCAATTATGATCTGTGTCTCCCTCCCCTCAACCTGAGCATTGCTATGGGACATCCCACTATGTAATGAAGCTCCTGTGTCCCGTGATGTATGATCAAGAAAATAGGATTTTTATATACAGCTTACCTGTAAAATCCTTTTCTTGAGAGTACATCACGGGACACAGGGCTCCCGCCCCTCTTGGGTTTTACGTGGTTTCTTATTGCTTTGCTACAAAACTGAGGTGCCTCCCTAATGGGAGGGGTTATATAGGGGAGGAATTCTCTTTAATTGGGTCAACCAGTGTCCAATCACCAGAGGTGCCTATATAACCCACTATGTAATGAAGCTCCTGTGTCCCGTGATGTACTCTCAAGAAAAGGATTTTACAGGTAAGCTGTATATAAAAATCCTATTTTTTATTACAAAGAAAGTCAAATAGGCCTTTGGTAGGATAATGCCTGCTCCCATATGGAGACTGGAGATGTACATAAGAAAAACGTCCTCTCCGGGGTTTAGGGATGGGATATATGGAAAACAACAAGGAGATCCATAGCGGAATTCAATTTATTAAAAAGCGAAAACATACAAGAAAGCCAAGAGGCCGCTTACATTTGAGGGTGCCAACCCAGCACAGGGGCTGCTAGCTCTGTAGTAGTCTCCTCTCTGGCTCCTGTGTGCTCCTGCAGCAATCGCTAGTTACTGTATGCACAAGTAAGTTACTTTAAAAGAAATAAACTTGATGGTGGACCTAACAAGTGACAATGCCATTTCGTTAATTATGGTTTATGTATGTCTTATTGTCTTAGTGATTCACATCACAACTTCATTAATACCTTCTTTTTTTTTTGTATGATTTATGGTTTTGTGCATCACTGACCCCACACATGCACTTGATCTGTGATGAGCAAAACCATAAATCATACAAAAAAAAAGAAGGTTTTAATGAAGTTGTGATGTGAATCACTAATAATTAACTAAATGGCATTGTCACTTGTTAGGTCCACCATCAAGTTTATTTATTTTAAAGTAACTTTTTTTGTGCATACAGTAACTAACGATTGCTGCATAAGCACACAGGAGCCAGGGAGGAGACTACTTGCCTCCAATGGGGAAAAACCAATGCCAGTGGAGTGGCAGAACCTGGGGGTGCTCAGAAAAGTAGCACTGGATCAGTGTCGGGGGGGGGGACTGCGGTGACCCCCAACCTCACAGCACAGAATGTCAGGGGATGGAACATGTAGCCTTGATGCTATCCTGGGGAGAGCGGCAGCACTGGCAGTCAGGCACCGCTGCAGTTGGCTGGGGGAGAGCGGAGGAAACCTCTCGCGGCTCAACTTCCGGGTTCCAGGAGCTACTGTCACCTGACCAGCCGTGTCACACCTCACACAGGCTCCAGTCATTCCCGATGTGGCTGGGGATGACCTCAGCGGAGGGAGGGCGCGGCTAACAGCCACGGCTCTGTGGAGAGGCAGGGCACAGTGCTTTCAGCTCCGTTCGGAGTGGCGGGCCGGTGCACATAAAGATGATGTCATTGTTATCCCAAAATCAATTTTTAGCAGTCGCAGCATCGATGCCGAATCGCAATGCATCGATGCTGCGATTAAATTCAACACCCCTAATATATTGATATATGTGTGTAAATGTATACTGATTACAGTTTGGTAATGCTGCACTATTTTATTTTGTAGTTTTAGCTGATTGACAGTGTCAGCTCTGTTCCTGTGTGCTGTGTGAAAGGGGGGTGTCCCTTCCCTCCTATCCGCTGTCCTCCCTGAGCTCTGCGGGGTGTCATTTCAGCTCCCTGCCCCTTTTTCTGACAGCTTAGATGAGCTTTATAAATTCTAGATTTTAAATGGCTGTAGAGAAGAGAAAACTGCAGAAAGTCAGGTACAATTTATGTAGAAGTATCACCTGAGGACAATCACTTTACTGGGTATATATTAGGGTTTACAACCACTTGAATGTATTCCTTGCATTAGGGTAAAAAATGTCCCAGCAGTTGTATCGCCTACCTACCTGTAGACTTACCTGAGTCCCATCTCAATCCAGCGCTGTGCCTGTCTGCAGTGGTGCTGGTCGTTGTTCCTCTCCTCACAGGGCACTAAGGCAGCAGTAGAAGCCGATGGCTCCTGCAACTGTCAGTCAAATCCTGTGAGGAAGGAGCTGGGAGGACCCACACCACGCTGTGTGTCTATGGACGCACATAGGGCTTGGGAGCATGCCTATACTTGTGTCCCCATAGAAAGTGGCTTGCTATGGTGGCAGACACACAAGAGGTAGAGCTGAGGGCTCCGATGGGAGACCACAGAAGAGGATGTTTGGGGCTGCTCTGTGCAGATAAGTAGAACATGTTTATTATTTTCATTAAAAAATAATAATAATTACACGTTACAATTGCTTGAAGAGTCTGCTAAGAAATTCGTTAACAATGGCAGCCTCTGCATTGCTCTCATTACTCCTTTCACACTATTACTATTTTGTTCCATTAAATAATTAAAACATTCTCTGCAGATTCCTCATCTCCAGTCCTACAAGACATACTGCTGCAATCAAGTGTCTGCCAAGACCCTGCTGGACCACAAGAGGAGAGGCCAGGCCGTCCACAACTTCCTACAGCTGTGCCAGGAATCGGCCTTTAGCCGGAAACTAGATTTATGGAGCTTCCTTGACCTGCCCCGGAGCCGATTGGTGAAATACCCACTTCTGCTGAAGGAGATATTGAAGCACACAATGGTGGACCACCCAGACCATGGACCCCTAAGTCAGGCTGTGAGTGACGCACATAGAAGTGCCCCAACATTTATTTCCAATGTTGCAAGGTTTTGGAGAGCTATATATAGAATATACAGAACTATCTACAAAGCCCCAAAACGGCTTGAAGTGGATGTAAACCCTTACAAACCACTTTGACCTACAGGTAAGCCTAGATTAAGGCCTAGATTAAGACTTACCTGTAGGTCCAAGAAATATCTCCTAAACCTATACGGTTTAGGAGATATTTGCCGAAAGACAGGCACCGCTGTCTATGGCGCATGCGGTGTAGACAGTGGCACACAGGCGCACTGAGCGCGCCGCAGTTAACGGCGATATGCCGCGAGTGGCGGCTCCCGTGCGCATGCACGGGAGTGACGGCGTCGCGGCTCCGACGAGTGACAGCGCTGGAGCAGCGAGACCCACCAAGAAGATGGAGGCTCCGTACACAAGGGGACAGCGGTGACATCGCTGGCTCCTGTGTCAGGTAAGTAACACATAATGGACTACTATGCGATGCGATGCGATGCAATGCGATGCATAGTAGTCCATTATGCTTTACCTTTGCAGGGAATCAAAGAGGAAGTAAACTCATCAGGGTTTACTTCCTCTTTAAAATCTACTGTTCTGACCATAGTCATTTATCTTCTAGCACATTTTTGAGGAACAGGAGCAAATACACATAAACACAAAAAGAGCATACATACTCCAGGCAGACGGGGGTCATGATGGGATTTAGGTCTAGGACCTCTGCAATAAAAGGGCCACATCGCTGACCCCTAAAGCACAGCACTGCTCGCTACCCACTTCCCGACCGGCGCACGCCGATGTACGTCGGCAGAATGGCACGGACAGGCAAATGGGCGTATCTGTACGTCCCTTTAAATTTGCCGTCATGCCATCCCATCGCATGCACGCGCTGGCCAGGACCACCGTGAGACGGATCGTGGGTCCCGCAATCGTCTCACGGGGAGGAAGAACAGGGAAATGCTAATGTAAACGAGCATCTCCCCGTTCTGCCTAATGATAGTGTCACTGATCTCTGCTCCCTGTCATCGGGAGAATAGATCAGTGACGTATCACATGTAGCCACCCCCCCCCCCCACAGTTAGAAACGCCCCAGGACACACCTAACCCCTACACTGCCACCTAGTGGTTAACCCCTTCACTGCCAGTGTCATTTACACAGGAATCCGTGCATTTGTATAGCACTGATTGCTGTATAAATGACAATGGTCCCAAAAATGTCTAATGTGTCCGCAATAATTCCACAGTCACGATAAAAATCGCTGTTCGCCGCCATTACTAGTAAAACAAAAAAAAATATTAATAAAAATGCCATAAAACTATCCCTTATTTTGTAAACACTAGAACTTTTGTGCAAACCAATCAATAAATGCTTATTGCAATTTTTTTTTTTTTTTTTACCAAAAATATGTAGAAGAATACGTATCGGCCTAAACAGAGGAAAAAATCGTTTTTTTTATATATTTTTGGGGGATATTTATTATAGCAAAATGTAAAAAAAATTTTTTTTTTTTTCAAAATCGTCACTCTTTTTTTGTTTATCGTGCAAAAAATAAAAACCGCAGGGGTGATCAAATACCACCAAAAGAAAGCTCTATTTGTGGGGAAAAAGGGAAGTCAATTTTGTTTGGGAGCCACGTCGCACGACCGCGCAATTGTCAGTTAAAACGGCGCAGGGCCGAATCGCAAAAGGTGCTCGGGTCTTTGGCCAGCAAAATGGTCCGGGGGTGAAGTGGCAACTTTCAGTCAGCTCTAACGAGCAGGGCCCTCTGATCCCTCCTGTATTGATTGAAGTGTACTGTCTGCCCTCATGTTGTAAAGCGCTGCGCAAACTGTGCACTGTGCGCAAACGGCGCAATATAAATCCTGTATAATAATAAATAGCATGAAGGAAATGTAGATCACTGCAACACCTCTAACCTTAATAACATACAGAGCAGGCGCAGGCACCATGTGGTGTTGCAGATACTGTCATTGATACGAGGGTTCTCTTCACTCCGGGAGCCACTAATCCTTGGAAAATGCTGAAACTTACTGACAGTCCGCTGTACCCCGAGCCAGTGTTAGGGGTTCAGCTGCCAATAACACATCTTAGATTGTGGGGATTCTGAAAGGAGACATAGATCAGCAGTCAGAGAGGCTGAGACCACAATTGCAGTGTGCTTGAGAGCCAAGTGTCCCTATGTAATAATAAATATACAGTTGTGCTCATAAGTTTACATACCCTGGCAGAATTTATCATTTCTTGGCCATTTTTCAGAGAATAAATAAATGATAACACAAAAACTTTTCTTCCACATGTGGTTAGTATTTGGCTGAAGCCATTTATTATCAATCAACTGTGTTTACTCATTTTAAATCATAATGATAACTGAAACTACCCAAATTACTCTGATCAAATGTTTACATACCCCAGTTCTTAATACCGTGTATTTCCCTTTAACATCAATGACGGCTTGAAGTCTTTTGTGGTATTTGTGGATGAGGCTCTTTATCTTAGATGGTAAAGCTGCCCATTCCTCTTGGTAAAAAGCCTCCAGTTCCTGTAAATTCTTTGACTGTCTTCCATGAAAGGCACATCTGAGATCTCCCCAGAGGGGCTCAATGATATTGGGGTCAGGAGACTGAGATGGCCACTCCAGAACCTTCACTTTATTCTGCTGTAGCCAATGACAGGCGGACTTGGCCTTGTGTTTTGGATCATTGTCATGTTGGAATGTCCAAGTACGTCCCATGCCCAACTTCCTGGCTGATGAATACAAATGTTCCTCCAGTATTTTTTGATCACATTCTGCATTCATCTTGCCATCAATTTTGACCAAATTTCCTGTGTCTTTGTAGCTCACACATCCTCAAAACATCAGCGATCCACCTCCGTGTTTCACAGTAGGGATGGTGTACCTTTCATCATAGGCCTTGTTGACTCCCCTCAAAATGTAGTGTTTATGGTTGTGGCCAAAAAAGCTCAATTTTGGTCTCATCACTCCAAATGACTTTGTGGAGGAAGGTTTGAGGCTTGTCTCTGTGCTGTTTGGCGTATTGTAAGAGGGATACTTTGTGGCATTTGTGTAGTAATGGTTTTCTTCTGGAGACTCAACCATGCAGCCCATCTTTCCTCAAGCACCTCCTTATTGTGCACCCTGAAACAACCACACCACATGTTTTCAGAGAGTCCTGCATTTCATCTGAAGTTATTTGTGGGTTTTTCTTTGCATCCCAAACAATTTTCCTGGCAGTTGTGGCTAAAATTTTAGTTGGTCTACCCGACCGTGGTTTGGTTTCAACAGAACCCCTCATTTTCCACTTCTTGATTAGGATTTGAACACTGCTGATTGGCATTTTCAATTCTTTGGATATCTTTTTATATCCCTTTCCTGTTTTATACAGTTTCCCCCCAGAATCCAGAAACCTCAGTGCAGCACTGGATGAAAGATGTAAGGGTCTGTCAGGAGTCCAGAAACTCATTGACCTTTTATACACACACACTAAGGCCCCTTTCAAACTGGGGGCGGTGCGGGCGTCGGCGGTAAAGTGCCGCTATTTTTAGCGGCGCTTTACCATCGTTTTAGCGGCGGTCTGCGGCTGCTAGCGAGGTGGTTTTAACACCCGCTAGCGGCCGAAAAAGGGTTAAAACCACGCGCAAAGCGCCGCTGCAGCGGTGCTTTGTCGGCGGTATAGCCACGCTGTCCCATTGATTTCAATGGGCAGGAGCGGTTTAGGAGCGGTGAATACACCGCTCCTTTCACCGCTCCAAAGATGCGGCTAGCAGGACTTTTTTCCCCGTCCTGCTAGCGCACCGCTCCAGTGTGAAAGCCCCTCGGGCTTTCACACTGGAGTGAAAGGGGCCGTTTTTTTCAGGCGCTATTTTGTGGCGCTGTAACTCCTGAAAACCGCCCCAGTGTGAAAGGGGCCTAATTACAAACAGATCACAGGTGAGGATGGTTACCTTTTTTTTTTTAATTGTATTTTTTATTAAACTTCAAAGCAAGTACAAAATAATCAAGCAACGAAATGATCAGTAAGCAGAAATAAACATAGATTATAACGTAAACGTTAACCATAGTAGTCAGATAATTAATGTCCATAGATGCAGGCACAAAAGTGAACTGCATACCTGTTTCAGTTAAAATAAATAACATACAGTTTATGAAAAACAAAAGTCGGTGCGACAATAGGCCGGAGGCCAAAGGTAGACAAAGCAACAAAACAACCATAAGAACATCATGACAATTCTCAGGGGGAAGGAGAGAAAGATACCCGGACTGATACATATAGAAAGTTAATGGGAGGGGGAAAGGTGGGCGCGAAGGCCGAAAAGAAGGCACTACCATCGGCGACTGGAGCCGTTAAGGGTATACAGACCAGGGGGACCCAAATTCCGACCAGTCCCAGGGTTCCCAGACTTTATCAAACTGGGAAACCAAATCATGTACTGAGGCGGTCAGGTACTCCATTCTCCTTATTTCGGACACCAATTGGAGAAATCTAGGCCAGGGGGGGGGGGGTTGCGCCAGACAACCAGCATAGCGGTATGAGCCTCTTGGCAGCTAAAAGAATATATGAGATCAGCCGGTTGATATTTTTGGGTAGGCCTGGGAGAGGGAGACCCAACAAACAGTGTAGGGGGTCGATCGGAAGGGAAACCCCCGTCACCTCCATCACCAACGACCCCACCTCCAACCAAAAAGGACGTATCAGGGAGCACTTCCAGAAGATGTGGAACAATGACCCAACGTCGAGCCCACATCTCCAGCATCGTGGCGAAACTGAGGGATCAAATTTGTGGATGACATCGGGGGTCCTATACCAGAACATGAGGATTTTAATTGCCGTTTCCCTTTGCGTGACACACTTAGAGGACTTAAAAGTAGAGGCCCAGATCTTATCCCAGGTCTGTAGGGGGATGGGTTTGTCTAACAACTGAGACCATTTACTCATGTACAGATGTGTAATTACATTTAAGGGGGTCGACTCATGGAGGATTTGGTGAATAGAAGAGATTCGATGTAATTGGTGGGGACCCTGGGCGCAAAGGTGTTCAAAGGTCGTGGGATTTGCAAGGGTTAAGGTCGGAGATTTGGAGCTGAAAAAGTGCCTAACCTGTAGGTAAAAGTAAAACAAGTGCTTGGGGATGTTATATTTGTCACGTAAGGTAGAATGGGTTACCTTTTAATTGCCATTCAAACCCCTTTGTGTTAACCTGTGTGCATGTTATCAGGCCAAAATCACCGGGGTATGTAAACTTTTCATCATGGTTATTTGGGTAGTTTCTGTTGTGATTATGGTTTAAAAAGAGTAAACAGTTGATTGATAATAAATGGCTTCAGCCATGAGTGAAAAAAAAGGTATTTGTGTTTATCATTCATATTCAATGAAAAATGGCCAAGAGATCATAAATTCTGCCGGGGTATGTAAACTTATGATCACAACTGTACCTGTAAGGCATCTTAGTATCTGATTTTACTGGATATCGTATAGGAACTGTAGCATTCTCTAGATCAGGGGTGTCCAAACTTTTTTCAAAGAGGGCCAGATTTGATGAAGTGAACATGCACGAGGGCCGACCATTTTTCCTGACATTCTTTGAACCATTAAAATTCGGTCTAAGGCCGCGTACACACGGGCGGATTATATGGCCAACTAAGTTCGTCAGACAATCCGACGGACAGTCCGTCCTACTTTTGAATGAACGGACTTGACCACACACGATGAACAGACAGTCCGCTGAAAGCGTGCGCGATGACGTGTACAGCACGTACGACGGGACTAGAAATACGACGTCCAATACACAGCAATGCAACCTTCGGCCGTGTAAATCCTTTCTGAGCATGCGCCATACTTAGTCCGTCCAACTTGCCTACTCACGAGCGGACTGTCCGCTGAAACCAAGTTTGGACGGACAATATTACGGAAAGTCCGTCAGACTGTCCGCTGAAAAAGTCAGCTGAAGCCCACACACGAGCGGATTGTCCGCTGAAACACGGTTCAGCGGACTAAGTTGGACGGACAATCCTCTCGTGTGTACGCGGCCTTAGTGTGTTCGTTCGAACACTAATACACGGCCCAACAAGAATTCTCTTGCCTTTGTGGCTGTGTGTGTTGAAGAGATGAGCTCGGGCGTGTTATTTGGATATACCGTATTTATTGGCGAATAAGAGGGAAGTTTCAGGAAAAAACCTTAAAATTTTAAATAAAAAAACTGTAAAGCAAAATAAGGGTCAGTGCCCATCTGCGCGCCCACCATTGCTGGGAATGCAGCCCCCACCATTAGCCAGGAATGCAGCCACCATTGCCAGGATTTCACATACTATTGCCAGGAATGTACTCACCATTGTCATCAGTGCAGCCTTGGAGGGGACATGGAGGGGGCAGGACGAGCGCCAAAGAACAGGAGAATCTCCTTTTTACACAGCGGCCTCTTTAAGAGAAAGTCCCGCCTCCTTTGATGGACAGAACAGTCGTCCAATAGCGGAGATGGGACTTCCTATTACAGAGGCTGCCATGTAAACAGGAAATACTCCTGTGTGCACGCCGCTCGTACAGCCTCCTATCTCCAATGCAACCAGACTATATATCTTTTGTGGACCCGGCGCTGGGAGATCGCCGGGGGCCACAAAAGATATATATGTTTAGATTACGAGGCGGGCCGTTCAAATTGGGCCGCGGGCCGCGATTGGCCCACGGGCCGGACTTTGGACATGCCTGCTCTAGATCATTGGAAAAAAAAAAGGCTAAATCTACCACTCATTAGGGGCAAAACTTCCTCACCGGAGTTCCCATTTCTGCAATTTCCTATCTGTCATTCTCACTCCTCCGGCTTCATAATGTAAAATAAACTAAAAATCCCAAAGGAGAAGGAAGACCCCCTTTTATTGAATGTGAACAATGGGAGAATTTGGGATCACAGGGACTCCACAGGTATCTTGGTAGGTCAGTCCTACTAAAATATTAGGCAGTCCGTATTCAGCAGACTGGCCCTTAAACATGCCAGCAGCAGGCCAATGACCGACGTCCCTGGCAAATCTCTGCACAAAGCCACCTCTGCAGATATTTCTCTGCTTCGTGTTTTTTTTAAGAGAAATCTTCTGAGAATTATTGCTGAATTGTCCATTCTCTGTTATTCTCTGTCATTCTCTGTCATTCTCTGTTCTTCTCTGTTATTCTCTGTTATTCTCTGTTATTCTCTGTTATTCTCTGTCATTCTCTGTTATTCTCTGTCATTCTCTGTTATTCTCTGTTATTCTCTGTTATTCTCTGTTATTCTCTGTTATTCTCTGTTATTCTCTGTCATTCTCTGTTATTCTCTGTCATTCTCTGTTATTCTCTGTCATTCTCTGTTTAGGTGAATGTCATTCAGACTATGATAAGCCAGATAAACAGCAAAGCTGGGGAGGCAGAGTGTGAATATTATAAGAGACGGTTGTCCTATCTGTACGAGAATCAGAATGAAGAGGACGTGTCACGTTCTCGGATCCTGCACTGCCATGGAGAGCTGAAGAACAACAAAGGCCAAGTGAGTAAGATTGCCAGTCTTCTATTAGGAGGAATCCCACATCTGCCTGGTGCCGTTATAAGTTTGTTGTAAAGCTGACGTGAAATATGAACAAAGCATATCCTTCAATTGTGTGTACTTCTCTCAATCTAGAGAACTATGTGTCTTTTCTGTCTGCTGCCTTGTTCATCTGCAGTCAGTCACTTCTGACAAGTTTTCCTGACACCAGGAGGTAAAAAGGTGACAGGGGAGGGGACTCCACACACAGCTTGTGACAGAGGGCCTCAGTTCTGTTCCTGTGTGCTATGTGAAGGGGGGGGGGGTGTTAGTACAGACACAGGGAGAACATGAAAACACCATGCTCGTGATGGATGTCCTACTGGAATTCAGTGGCAGCTGGTGGATACCTCAGACCCCCACCCGCCTGCTGTCTGCCAGTCTGGCACTTACCTCATCTAGGTGACAGGCATTCGTGCAGCGGGCCCTGTGTCCACTCCTCCTCACTTCTGCCGTTCCCTGCTCCTAGGTGTCCAATTGGATTGCCTGTCCTTTTAGCCAACCGGGTCATGGGTCTCAGACCCACTTCCTGATTGGCTGGGAGTATGATCAGTGTTACAATAGCGAATATTCATTTGCTATTTTTAACACACCTGGGTGGGCTGTGAGCGGTCTCTCTGGGCCCCGAGCCCACCCTATTTTGAAGCCTATTAGAGCCTTTGGCACTAATCCATGCTTCAAATAAACACCCCCACCATAGAAATTCATGCGCCCGGTATGCTGCAAGGGGCCGGATGCATGGATGGGGGGGGTCACTGGATAGGGGAGCCCTCAATGGACTGGCCGCCCCTGCTGGAATTTGAACCAAAGACCCCAACACTTTCAATTATTAACTATGTAACCACAATTCTGCCCTTAGAAACCCACAGCAGACGGATTTATCTGAGTTATGCCCCATACACACGATGAGATTATCGGACGAATGATCGTCCGTTTTTTATTGCATTCTAATCTCAGATCGAATCTGATGAGTTTACTAAAGTCACGAAAATTCCCGCACGACAGAAAAAAAATTCGGAAGTGATGTCATGTGTTGTAGTGCATTTGTATTGCATTTTCGAACGATAGCTGTACTGATTAAACAAAAATCGTACGATTTGGCATCGTACGAAAAAAATTTCCGTGCATGTCCGATAGAATAATATCGGATGTACTGTTCTAATCGGCTCTCGAAAGCTCTGTACTAACGATCCGATTATCGTACGATCGCTTCGAAAGCGGTATTTTCCGTACGATTTTCGGATCGTGTGTACGGGGCATTACAGTCGGCTGCTTTTTATTTCTTTGCCTATATCCTGTAAAATCTGAGTAAAAATTTCAGAAACATGTTGCAGGATTGTGAAAAGTAGTCATATTTTTTATTCAGACTCAACAAGTTTATATTTACTCGTGTTCTTTTCTTTCTAGAGGCTTCACGTCTTCTTGTTTGAGAGCATTTTGGTCCTCACACGCTTAGTAACCCACAATGATCAGCCTCAGTTCCAGGTCTATCGCCAGCCCATCCCGCTACCAGAGTTGGTGTTGGAGGACCTCCCTGATGGTGAAGTGCGAGTCGGTGGCTCCATCCGAGGAGCTTTCACGGCAGCCAGTGACCGAGGTACGGGTTCACCGTTTAACATCTCCAGCTATGTTGGTTACTTCAGCCTAATAGTCAGATTTCATTCACCACGCACCACAAATAGAAAAGAAATTTGATTGCGGTGGAAAAAATTTGGATTTTTTTTACTCACTGCAAAATCCATCAAAAGACACAGAAGGTGTTTAAAGTGGTTGTAAACCCTCCCCCACAACTTTGTCCCATGTAAATCAGCATAAAAAACCCCTAATGAACACGGCTTGTAGATATTTCCTTACTTGCTTAGTATTGTTGTAATCCTTGTTGTTCTGTAGAATGAAGTCACTGAGCATGCCCAGATCTCCCCTGATTTAAGGCACACTCTCTATGTCTTATCTATCTGTTATCAGGACTTCCTACGGCACAACACTGAACTCTGCTAATCACTCAGAGCTTCCTCCTACACACCATGTGACCTCACATACAGTCTAAACTTGGCCATTACTGCAGTCTTATCAGCTGAAGCTGATCAGTCTGACAAAGGGAAACATTAGACATCGGCACAAGTAAATACTATGAAATAAAACAAGTCAGCTATGAACAGGGAAGCAGGGTTGCCATAGAAACGTTGGATTGAGAAGGAGGCTTGGTTAACAGTACAGGAAGTGCTCAATGTAAGGGCGGAAATACACTCCACTGTGGACTCAGAAAACAATACTTAAGATGGCGCTGCCTAACCCCTGGAAACAAGTTTTTTAAAGTTTCTTTAAACAGTAAGTAATATGTGATTTGGGCTGATTACAGTGGCTACAGTCTGATAATGACTTATTATAATGAAAAGAAGCATCAGAGTGGGAGAATTTACTTCCTCTTTAATCTTTGTGTTCTACTGCTTCCCAGGGGAGGATTGGACAGTGGCAAAAACTGCAGGTCAGTCCAGCATGCCTCAGTTTAGTAGTAAAGCATTTAGTACTGTGTGATCATAAGCACAGAGCGGTGGGATTTGTGTCTCGCCAAGATAAGGATTTTATAGCGAGTACAAAAATCATATTTGTTTTTCTTGTCCACTGAAGGACACAGAAAGTATTTAACCTATGAATAGTTAAAAAAGAAGTCTGAGAGGTGCAACACTGCAAAGAAATAGACCCAGGAAAAAATAAAAAGACCCTATCAGCTCAGAGAGGGATAAGTGAGTGACTTGTATAGCGCTACCTATGCGAACTGAATCGCTTCAGGGCGCTTTCTTGCCACCAGAGTCCATCTGCGGCTTTGCGTGGTCCTTTACCCTGTAAGGTCCTGACACGCTTATAAACACATACAACATTGACATACACATATTAAGGCCAATTTTTGTTTAGACAAGGTCTAATTAACTTACCAGCATGTCTTTGGAGTGTGGGAGGAAACCGGAGTACCCGGAGGAAACCCACACAGGCACAGAGAGAACATGCAAACTCCAGGCAGATGTTGTCGTGATTTGAACCAGCGACCCTATTGCTGCTAGGTGAAAGTGCTAACCACTACACCACTGTGCTGCAGGGATCTTATGCCTGAAGCTGGCATATGATGAGGTCTGAACGTTTACCTAGTAGAACTTAGAGAACATGCAAACAGAAGGCCAGGCAGCAGCCTTGAAAATCATGGAAACAGTTGCCTGATGCTGAAAAGCCCAAGAGGCACTCGGAGATCTAGTAGTGAGACCACATGAATGGATGATGATCTGCGTAAGCTGATGCACCCTTTCAGATCCATTTAGGATGACAAAGGGAATTGGTCATCCTGAATTGGTGGCTGAGAGGCTCACACAGCCCAAACCACTTCCACATAATGGAGGGATATTTCCTTTTGGTGAACTGGATGCGCAATAAGTGATGAAAGAACAATATCCTGAGTGAAGTGAAAGTCAGAAACGACATTGGGCAAGAATCACAGGCTCAGAGACACCCCCGCCCCTCAGAATCTAGGTTTCAACAACCATACCATCAAAAGAGAAGTATGGGTTTGTTTTGTGCCCATTCATACTTACCTAGGTGGATGCTGCATCTGTCCCCCGGCACCTCTTCACTGAGAACCGAACGATTAAACATCACCGATGGCTCGGTTCTCACAGATCCCAGAGTGGAGAGCTGCTGACTGTCAATCAGCAACTCTCATCTCTGCTCTTCCGTGCTCACTGGAGCACTGAGCAATGGAGGGGCGGGGAGCGGCTGTCTCAGGCTCTCAGTGGCCCACTCAGAGGCTGAGACAGGCATCAGTTCAGGCACCTGGCGGATCTAGACTTTATTGTCTTGATGACGCGGTGCCTGGCCGGGTTCCTGTGACGTCAGCAGAGAGGAGACTTCAGTCCGCTCTCTGCTGAAAACAGGTCACAGGAGTACAAAAACTGCACTCCTGTGACCCATATGAGGAGCGCCGGCAAACAAGCTCAGGCTTGACTTCTCCTTTAAAATCAGTGACTGTGAAGCAGGATGGCAAATCAATCCTTGGCACAGAAGATTCTGACATTCTGGCAGAACCCACAGTGTGTGTGCCAGGAGTTTTACCAAGTTAGCCTACCACATTTGCCTTGGCCAGTCCAGAGTAATTTGGGAACACCGGAATACCCTCCAATTCTATTTGAAATGACTTATAATGAACGAATAACAGCATTATTATTATTAGTTTTTTGTTTTTTTTAAACCCTTACAACCAACTTTGACCTACAGGTAAGCCTAGATTAAGGCTTACCTGTAGGTCCAAGAAATATCTCCTAAACCTACACGGTTTAGGAGATATTTACTAAAAGACAGTCACAGCTGTGTACGGCGCATGCTCAGGAGCACTATCGCGTTAGCGGCATGCCGCTGCTAATGGCGATATGCCGTTAGTGGCGGCTCCCGTGCGCATGCGCAGGAGTGACGTCATCGCTGCTCCAGTGCTGTGAGTGGACAGAGCAGCGATACCTGGAAGAAGATGGACGCTCTGTACTACAGGGGACAGCGGTGACATCGCTGGCTCCTGTGTCAGGTAAGTGACACATAATGGGCTACTATGCGATGCAATGCGATGCGATGCATAGTAGTCCATTATGCTTTGCCTTTGCAAGGAGACAAAGAGGAAGTAACACCCATCAGGGTTTACTTCCTCTTTAATGCCTGGAGTTCAGAAATGAGTTGGATGGAATGTGGCATGTCCATCTGGTGCTTTAATCCATAGCTGGGCGAGCATAAGGAAAACTATGAACTACAGCAAGATTTTTACATAATTTTTTTTTCTTTTAAATAGCCAAAAACTTTTTTCGAGTGAGTTTCCGGGACCGATCCAGAGGCCAAGCTCACACGCTACAAACCAACGACTCCTTCAACAAACAACAATGGGTCACCTGTATCCGGCAGGCCATGGTGGCAAGCAGAGAGCAAAGTAGCAACCCCCTCCAGGTGCAGGAGACTTCTGGTACTCTCATAGACTTTTCTGACTTGAGCCTCAATTGCTATGAGGACGGCAAGAAGATGGAAGATGGGTGAAAGGTGAAAAGGCAACTCTGCTTCTCTGGTATGGAAATGCGGTCAGTAAAGAGACGATTTGATAAGACTATTGGCAATGACCTGCAATTCTAACGAATGAAGCTGAAACACCAAGACTGTTAAAAAACAAAAAACAAAAAAAAAAAAAAACTTATAGATTTTACTTATTTCAAGTCTATATATTTTTATACATTGTTTATAAGAGTATGATTTTAATATTCTTATAATGAAAAGTGATTTTCTGTTTGCATTCCTATACTGAAATGTTTCTGCACCGGGCTTTACAGAAACTGATCTTTCACCTTAAAATCGTATTAAAACACACAATGTGTTAAAGCTGGCCATTAACATTGTTATGTATACCAATAACTAAGAACTGACCACTTTATTTACTGTTGCAAATAGTGAATTGGTTGCATTTTATAAGAAATCAATAAATGTGACTGCTGAGTGCCGACTACAGCAAAAACATTGGAGCTTGTATGTCAGCTCACACCTAGCCTGTTCTAAGTAGGTGAGGTTGAAAAAAAGACACAAGTCCATCAAGTCCAACCTATGTGTGTGATTATATGTCAGTATTACATTCTATCAGGGCTCAAGTCCTGCGGGAACGCATGGGAACGGAGTTCCTGCACTTTTTCCACAACAGGAACTCAGTTCCCGTTAGCAGCCGCGTCCTGCAAGACTTTGAAGTATGCAAGGTGTCTGGGAGGTGCTACACCAGCAACCGCCGACACAGCTCGCCATAGTAAGTGCCGCACACCTGACCATTCAGGCATTGCCAGTAGGGGGCCCCATGACAGCTTCCGCTTCGATCTACCAGTCAATCACAGCTAGCTGACGGGTAGATCAGGTCTAGGTTTGGCTGACGGGTAGATCAGCTATTCTGCTCACAGGACATGCAGGGAGAGAGGTGAGCTGAGGGAGGAACATCAGTTTGGGGTGGTAAGCTGGGCACAATACCTGGCAAAGTTTAATGCCAGGAGGGAAGTTTATGTGGAAATATGTGAAGGGTTGGAATAGCAGCGAGTGTGTCAACATCTCAAATGTGTCCGCCAGTTCCTTCCGGAAGGAGCTTAATAATTTTCCTTGCTGAATCGCAGGTGTAGCAGGTGTAGTTTCCTCCTTAACTAAGTCTGCTATGCAGGACCTGCACAACACCTTGGTCCAGGACTCTCTAAGAATATTTTTACATGACGGACATTTCCTCTTAGAAGGAGGGGAGGAACGCTTGGTCTTTTCTTTAACTTTCTGAAATACACCAACATAACCATTTCCTCAATTAAACATCGTATCTCAATTCATAGTAAAAACATAGCATGCTGCCAAATAAAGGAGCTATCCCTTTAACTCCTGCTTTTTTGATACCCCAGCCAGTAAATCCCCCCACAGATTCACTTTATTAACAGACAGACATTCTTCCTAATTACAGCAAACAGGAAGAGTGTTGCAGGCCTCCCAATTCCCCATAGAATTTAAGGAAAGGAAAATAACACATGGCCCATAGAGTAATAGACAGAGACCGCTGTCCCTGCTTACCTGGGCCTGGCTGACTTGAGTGGCTCCTGCTCCTGCCACCGCCGTTTGTTCCTCCTCCATTGCAGAGAGGTGTACAGTGGCGTCTTGCAAGCTTTTATTTGAATTTCCCTGTCCACTCGCCGCTGCGAGGGCCGGAAATGACGTCAGCCAAAAGCGACCGCCCCTTCCTCCTGTGTTCCAGCAGCCGGAACCGGAAGCTGCGTCGTGCCGCCGGAAGTTCCACCCCCAGCCGGAATGACGCACTCGCCATCAGAACCCGGAAGGCATGAGGCTTTGGGGATGGAGGCGTGGAAATTTAAACAAACCCTCCAAGCCTGTGCTGCGGTCTAAAGGAGCGGAGACCCCCAGCAGCCTGACCCTCGCCGGGTATGAAGAGGAGGGGATGCCAGAGCATCCACCAACATGTAAGGGAGGAAGCTGGGCTGGCCCTGGAAAAAAAAAAGATACAGGTATGCCCCATACTCTCCCCACCTGGAGAAAGCGTAGCACGCCCCTGGTTCCCTGCAGTGCTTCCACCATGGCGGAGGAAACACTACAACTGAGGCCATGGTGGAGGCGTCCGATCAAGGGGTTAAACCTTTATTAGGGGGGGGTAAGGGGCTACCCTGGACCTAAAGGGGCCTAACGCTAGCTACCCTGACACTTTTTACAGTCACAACTGACACTAAATACAGTGATCAGTAAATAAATGATCACTGCAATCAGTGACACTGTGACTGGGGGGGGGGGGGGGGGGGAGATCGGGGGGGGTGATGGGGGGGTGACTGGGGTGAAAAGTGTGTCTATGTGTACCTATGTGTCAGTGGACTGTTGGTGCACTTACTTAGATGTCTTCTCTCCTCGCCGTCCGGTCAAAAAGACCACCACGAGGGGAGTGACATCACTTCCTCCCTGCCTGTGTTTACAATACACAGCGGGGGAAGCTTCTCATTCGCCAGGAGCGATCAAGAGGGGATGGCCATCCCCTCATCCCAGATCGCTCCTGAAGCGGGAAGGGGTCAGATCGGACCCCCCCATCCGCTGGAAGGCGAGCACGTACATGTACGTACTTGTGCCTGTTGGTGCCATTGCGCCGACGTACATTGCCATGCGGCGGTCCTTAAGTGGTTAAAGAAAATTGACTGCAGTGTTTCCTGGGAAAGTGGGTGGATCTGTGCGCTCTCCAGGTGCTGTCCTGAAAGACGAAGGGAGAAAAAGGAAAACCTCGAAACGCATTGCCTCACCGCTAGGCCCCACACTTGTATACAGTCTGCACCCCCTCTCCATATATGTTATCACTTCTGTTTTACATATTAAATGTTACCATTTTATTGCACGAGATCTGTGCACTCCTTTCTGTTTTTGCTGTAATTTTTAGTATTCAATTACTCTACTATCCATTGAACTTCCGCAGCTGGATTGAGTCATTTTAAACCCATGGATTTAATCTCCGTTTTGGTTAGAACCACTGCCCTTTCATTGGCCCCCAAAGGGTGTGAATTGCTATGTACCCTGTGCTTTATTTTTTTTTTAATTATTTTTTAGTACCTTCATTTTCTCATAAACGCCTTTCTAAAACCCGGTTTGCCTGCCAGCGCAGCTGTCAAGAGATTACACAGAGAGATAACCGTTTACGTGTGGCAACTGCCTGCTAGGGCTTGAGCAATGCATCATGGGAGGAAGGTCAGAAAGTTACATGGTCATCTATATTTAAAATAGCTGGTGTTCACAAGAGCTCCTACAGACAAATGAAGCTGCAGGAGCATCATGAAGCTGGAAGGGGTGGTTATTTGTAAAACCTGTCTCTTTGGTCTAAGACACAAGTAGTTCCTTTTAAGTGACTGTAAAAGATACAGAAAAAAAAAAGTTTTATGTGTGTGTGTTTTTTATATATATATATTAAAAAAGTAATACAAACAATTCATCAAGGTAAATCTGAGAATATCCGCATTAAAACAGCGCTTTGTAGAAAGTCCTTTACAGAAGTAGCAATGTACGAGCAATCACTAGAAAGTTCTTAATGTGCAGATAAGGTGTCTATAGTGATCTAATCAGCGTTGCAAGGTGATCAAAGTGCTGTCAACCTTTCTTCCACCATAAACCGGGAGTGCTTCACCACATGCGATGCGTGCCCCCTAGGGGGTTAAACTCACCAGACACTGCTGAAAACAAAAGCCTTAAGGAGTAGTCACTTCCTTGAGTATGGTAATATATCACCTTAGCGTTGCAGTTCCAAACAGTCCTTGTCTAGGGCCCCATTCATGGGGCCCTAGACAAGGACTGTTTGGAACTGCAACGCTAAGGTGATATATTACCATACTCAATGCTGATTAGATCACTATAGACACCTTATCTGCACATTAAGAACTTTCTAGTGATTGCTCGTACATTGCTACTTCTGTAAAGGACTTTCTACAAAGCGCTGTTTTAATGCGGATATTCTCAGAATTACCTTGATGAATTGTTTGTATTACTTTTTTAATGTATTTGTACGATAACTTTTTAACGGCTGCTATTTTTGTCCGTATTGCTAGGTTTTAACACACTTAGCAGTTATTATTTAGTTTGCTGTGGTTTTATAATTATTATTATTGCAGACATCTGCATATAAAAAAAATCTTTTTCTTTATATATGTGGGTGCGCCATATAGGTTGGTACATATACATATATATATAAATTTAGGGAGTGTGTGAAGGTCCTAGTTTGGCGCAGAGAGGTATATGATAGGCCGGCTTTAAAATATACCTTTTTCTTGGTATATATATATATATATATATATATATATATATATATATATATATATATATATATATATAAATATATAACATGTTATACTGTTAGTGTTCTGAATAGGGAATCACCGGGGAAAATGGCCGCCTGAAGTCCAGAAGCATGCTGTCCCTTGCCCACACTGAAAATGCCAGCCAGCGCCATGAGAAGCAGAAAGAAAACATGTGGCAGACACAGCACTGCACCAACACAGGGGCAAACCTCACAGGCACCCTCTGGGATTAAGGCACACAGGACCCAGGCACCCCAGCACAGCCAGAACCCATGTGAGAGCCCAAGGGCGCACACACCGCTCAGTACATGTACAGCCCCCCCGTGAGGGGGGAAAGAAGGGGAGTTAGGAACAGGGGACAGAAGAGAGGGGGTGAGGGGGCCCCCGAATTGACCTCCCAGGGAATGCCCAGCTGCTCAACCTTGCTGAGACAGGGAGAGCTGTACTTACCAGTCCTGAAGAGCTGGGAGACATTCCATTGTAGCCAACTGCTGATCAGTACAGGGAAGTCTACTGGCCTCGGCATACTGTGACGCAGACATCAGTATTCTGGTCATATGTACGCCCCGGAGCATAAAAGCTCACCGAACACCTCTGGAGCTGAGGTATGTCGTGGCCTGCCGAGCCGTAGGTGTGACCTGCACACGCTCGATGGCCGGACTGGGGAAACTACAAGGATAAGTGAACCAGCCTGTCACCCAGCCGGCTGTTGATAGAAGATCACAGGATCATTCATCTTGCGCAAAAAGCCAAGCTTCTGCATCAAAAAAACACAGACCTATGGGCCCGCAGGGTTCCTAGGTGTATCTCCTTCACTAGGCAAAATAAAACTGAGGCTGCTAGGGCAGACTGTGGGGATTGTAGCCTAGGGACGGCCCCCTGGGCGGAACTAAAAGTTCTGAAGTGCTGTATTACAACTTTGCCTAGTAATCTCCAGTGATAGGGCTGACAACCCATTTTGTTACAGAGAGGAGCTGTGTCGGTCAGTGAATATAAGAGAAAACAATATCGGGCGATCCCCAATACAAAATGTATGTCTCAAATCCCACTGCGCAGACATTGCATGTGATGTGCACAGGAATGCGGTGCGATTCCTGTGCAATAACGAGATAAGGTGAGCGCTAAATACCAACACACTGTTAGCCAACAACCAAATTACTCACATAGAAAGACAAATGCTGAAAGCTGTGTCATAAAAAACATTTGGAAATGGAAATGATAAAAACTTTGATTTAAGAAAAGTCCATATAATTGTGGAAAAAATATAGCAGCTTTAGAAGGCAGCCCCGTTGAAGAGAAAGAAGCAATCTTCTTGGCAACACTGGAAATAGAACAAAGGCGCCACTCTAAGTGCAGTAAATTGAATGTTATTTTAATAAAAGCTATAAAACACGGTACTCACAAAAGGTACACAAGTGTTATGCCGCGTACACACCACTGGACTTTTCGATGGACTAGGTCTGACGGTCTTCCCAACAGACTTTCGGCGGAGGTCCGACGGACTTTGCCACACACAACCGGACTAAGTCCATTCAAAAGTCTTTTCATTTTGAACGTGATGACGTAAACGGGACTAAACAAGGAAGTCCAATAGCCAATAGCTGCCCTTGCGTCGTATTTGGTCCGTCGGACTAGCATGTAGACGAACGGTTTTCCCGATATTTAGTCCGTCGGATAGATTTGAAACATTTTATTTCTAGGTCCATCTGACTTTTTTGGGGGGGGGGGGAAAGTCCGCTGGAGCCCACACACGATCGAATTGTCCGACAGGTTCCGGTTTGCCGGACCAAGTCTATCGGAAAGTCCGATCATGTGTACGTGGCATTAGACTTGTAAACATAAGCTGCTGAATATCCTTGAGGTGAATCAAATCCATGGGCTGAATGATAGCGGTGTCCAGGAAGCAGGTCCCGACAGGCCTGAAGACGGAGTGTAGCTCCGCAAACACGTCGTCTACTGGCTCTCGTTTACGGAAGTGACCTCATCCCTGTGGTTGACGGCGTCCATTCCAAGGACAGGAAGTGTCAGTAACCAGCGTCGGTACCTGCTTCCCGGACACCGCTATCATTCAGCCCATGGATTTGATTCACCTCAAGGATATTCGGCAGCTTATGTTTACAAGTCAACACTTGTGCACCTTTGTGAGTAAAGCGTTTATAGCTTTCATTAAAATAACATTCAGTTTACTGCAGGCCCCTTTGTTCTATTTCCAGTGTGATTCCTGTGCGAATCACATGCGGTATCTGCATCTCACAAGTGTGAACCCAGGCTTATGCCGCGTACACACGAGCGAATTGTCCGGCGTACTTAGTCCGGCAAACAATCCGGCGGATAGTCCGGCAGACTTTCTACCGAACGGACTTGGCCACACAGAAAGTCCGGCGTTTGCTAGCGCGATGACGTACAGCACATACGACGGGACTAGAAAAAGGAAGTTCAATAGCCAGTAGCCAATAGCTTCCTTTTTTCGTACTTGCTTCTGAGCATGCGTCATTCTTAGTCCACCGGACTAGCATACTGACGAACGTATTGTCCGCTGAAACCCAAGTCCGGCGGAAAGATTGGAGTGCAAAACTACTTTCTAAGTCCGCCGGACTTTACGCTGGAAAAGTCCGCTGAAGCCCACAAACGATCAAATTGTCCGCTGAAATGCGTTTCGGGGGACTAAGTACGCCGGACAATTCACTCGTGTGTACGCGGCATTAGAATCACTTTAAGTTTGGCAGCACTTCTTAACAATAACATAGCAGGTTTTTTTTTTCAGATTTTCAGAATGGGGTCAGCAATATGGTACTCTATATCTCTCTCGGGACATCTAGTCTACAGCCTGGTTTACATAAAGGGAACAATAAACACAAAACAGTATGTGGGAGGTTTTGTAAACTTTTAGAAGCAAATATAATGGAGAGAACATTCTCACTTCCCTTTCTGTTATCTCATTGTTGTGTACTTCAGGCAACCTAAATGGACCAAGAGCCATGGCTGGACAAGTCCATCTAAAATCCATTACCCAGAGAGTCAAATGTCAGAGCCAGGGAACACACAATTCTGCTAACAATAATAGACACTTTGTGTGCACTTATTGTGTAAACGTCACACTATAGATATAATAAAAAATTGTGATGGATAAAAACTGCTCCCCTCGAAGGGTAGACAATACTAACTTAAAGTGGTTGTAAACCCTTTACAACCACTTTTTAGTACAGGTAAGCCTATAAGACTTACCTGTAGCTACCCCAGTTTAGGAGATATCCCCTTTATCAGCTGAGCGTTACCAGCGGCTCCCACATGCAAAGGAGCGGGAGTGATGTTACCAGCCAATCACAGCGCCGGAGTCTATAATACCCAGAACTCCGGGAGACATGTCGCCGGGTTCCAGGACTGCTGCGGGGGCTTCGATCCAAGGTAAGTATATCATAATGAGCTAGTATGCTATGCTGAATCCTGAGCCAGGGACAACTCAATCTTCGGTGAAAGAAGAATTTTTCTATTCAGACATTGTGGGAAATTTAGGAGTGGAAATTAGAAGAGGGCGGTGTTCTTAAAAAAAAAAAAAAGAACATGGCTAAACGCACATTAAAGCCAATGCAAAGCGCAGCTAAAAGCGTGTTTTTTTATGCCACTTTCTCCTGGTGTCAGTACTTGCTTTGAAGCTCATTTATTTTATTTTTTAACACCCTGTGTGCATGAGGGCTTAGACCTCATTCACACCTGAGCGTTTTGTAGCTTGAAGCCTGAAGCTACAAAACGCTGGAGGGGAAAAAATGTATTATTCTCAATAGAGATGGTTCACATCTCCACTCCATGTCGCCTGAAGCCGAACGCCTGAAACTCGAACAAGTTCCGGACCCTTTTTTGTCGCTCAAATTGAGCGGATTTGGGCGTTTTTCTTCTTTTAACATTGGTGACCTTTTGCCCTGCACAAAATCGCGGTAAAAAACGCCGCGAAACGCAGTAAAAAACGCCGCAAAATTGCGCGTTTTTCTGCTTGAAAACTCTACGCTCAGGTGTGAATGCAGCCTTAGGCCTCTTAGTCCTGCTTAGTCCGTGTTTCAGCGGACAATCCGCTCGTGTGTGGGCTTCAGCTGACTTTTTCAGCGGACAGTCTGACGGACTTAGTCTTTCGGAATTTCCGTAATTTTGTCCGTCCAAACTTGGTTTCAGCGGACAGTCCGCTCGTGTGTAGGCAAGTTGGACGGACTAAGTATGGCGCATGCTCAGAAAGGATTTACACGGCCGAAGGTTGCATTGCAGTGTATTGGACGTCGTATTTCTAGTCCCGTCGTACGTGCTGTACACGTCATCGCGCAAGCTTTCAGCGGACTGTCTGTTCATCGTGTGTGGTCAAGTCCGTTCATTCAAAAGTTGAACGGACTGTCTGTTGGATTGTCTGATGAACTTAGTTGGGCAGACAATCCGCCCGTGTGTACGCGGCCTTAGGCTCCATGCACACTGAAGCTCAAAAAAGCTTTTTCTGCACGCCAGATTGCTGGCAGAAAACGCTGGTTGAAAAACTTGCTTTTTTTTTTTTTTTTTTTTTTTAATCTTTATTTAGTTTTCTTTTATCTTTTTTTCCCCTTACAAATAGAATAAGACAAAAGGTACAATGGAAATACATTCAATCCATATCTCATTCTTTTCTTAAAATCTTTTTCATACATACAAAATAGACATTTCCTTTCCCTCGTCCACCCCCCCCCCCCCTCCCTGCCTTGCAGTGGGTTTGGAGAAATATCCTCCCTAGCCAACCCTATATTTATCTTACCCCGACTTATTTTACTATTTCTTCAACATACCTCCATGATTTTTTGAACTTTATCCATGCTGCCCATTTATCCTTACGCCCCTCATCAGCTACCCATTCTTCCTCCTCTCCCTCTGAACATTCTATATTCTGTATTTCATTTACCCTAAGTATCCAGTCCCGTATCTTAGGACTGTCCGTCTCCCCCCATTTTTTAGGGATTAGACTTTTTGCGGAACTGAGCAGTATGGGGATTAAAGAGGACGTATATTGTCTCACAGGGCTCTCGGTCCCGTGAAACAATACAGACCAGGGGTCTTCTGCTATGTCTTTATTTGTAACAACTTTTATTAGCTCTAACACCCCCTTCCAATACTTTTTAATTTTCGGGCAGTCCCACCAGATGTGAGCCATGGTTCCTATTGTCTTACACCCCCGCCAACACTCTGGGGATTGCGCGGTTACGAATTTACCTAGTTTGTCTGGGGTCGCATACCACCTTGCGAGGCACTTATAATTTAGTTCCGTCAACTTGTGGTTAACCGTCGCACTGTGTGTTAGTTTCATTATTTTCTCCATTGTCTGTATACAACATCGAGTCCCCAACTCTCTTTCCCATTTTTTAATGTAGGGTGGACCCTCCCAACCTTCTGCCGCAGATAGAATTTTGTATATTCGACCTATGTTGTTTTTTGATTTCTCTCTACGGCAAAGCCGCTCGAGAGGCCTATAATCTTCCTCGCCTCTAATTGGATGGGGCAGTTTTAATATAAAGTGTCTTAACTGAAGGTACCTCCAAGTGTCTATACTCATAAGTTCCGTGCTCATTCTCAGTGCTTGAAACGTGTTTATTTTACCTCTGTAAATAATATCTTTTACTTGTGCATTGTTATTTATTATCCAGTTTCCCCCCACCTCCTGTTTCCCCGGCATAAAAAAATCATTGTCTTTTAAAAAAATCAAAGGTGAATTATAACTCCATTTATTTTGTGCATGTGTTCTGTCCCATAATCTAAGAGCAATCCGTGTTATTTCGTGTGTGTTTGGCCCTATTGTCCTGTATTGGGGGGGGTTCCAGATGATACGTCCTAACTGTGCTTGACTCAGTGCCTTTTCTACTTTTACCCACCTTTTATTATTTCCCTCTTTTCCCCATTCCACCACTCGAGTGAGTACTACCGCATTATAGTATTTTTTAAAATCCGGAACGGCAAGGCCCCCCTCTTTTTTTTCTCTGCTCAGTACCGCAAAGGCTATCCTTGGTTTTTTATGTTGCCAAATATACCCTGAAATTAACCCCTTCAACATCCTGAAGAAAACTGGGGGGAGCGATATGGGCAGCATTTGAAACTTATATAGAATCTTTGGGGTCAAAACCATTTTGACTGCATTGATCCGCCCTAACCAGGAGAGGTGGCTGATTGTAATTTTTTTTAGTTCTCTTTTTATTTCCTCTAGTAGGGGGATGTAATTGTTAACATATATTTTCCTGATGGTGTTGGAGAGGTAGACTCCCAGGTATTTGATCTCCTTTCGCCATGGGAACCTAAATTCCTCCTGGAGTCTAATCTTTTCCTGTCCTGCAATGTTGATATTTAAGACTTCGGACTTGTTGAGGTTTATTTTTAAATTCGAGACTTCCCCATATTTTTCCAGTAGCCTCAACAAGTTCGGAATCGTGATCCTTGGGTTGGAGATATAGAACAGCACATCATCCGCGTAAGCTGCGAGTTTGTGCTCTTCCTCTCCGACCGTGATCCCTTTTATGTCTGGGTTCTCTCGGATAGAGGCCAATAAAGGTTCCATAGACAAGACAAATAAAAGAGGGGACAACGGACACCCCTGTCTGGTGCCGTTCTCCATTTGAAAGAGGGAGGAAGACACCCCATTCACTTTTACTGACGCCTGAGGGTGATTGTACAGCACCTTGATCCATTGGATCAGTCTTGGTCCTAGACCCATCACCTTCAGAGTTTCAAACATGAATCCCCAGTCTACCCTGTCGAATGCTTTTTCGGCATCTATCGACAGGAGTAGTCCTGGGGACCCATTCATTTTTAAGGCCTGTAGCAGGAGCAGCGAGCGTACTCCGTTGTCCCGACCTTCCCTCTCAGGGATAAATCCGACCTGGTCCGGGTGCACCAGGTCGGACATCCTGTCCTTCAGCCTCGATGCTAAGACCTTGGCGAATAATTTGGTGTCAGCGTTTAATAAGGCTATTGGCCTATAACTAGAGCACAGCGTGCTATCCTTACCTTCCTTTAACAATACCGTAATAGAAGCCCGCAGGGCCTCACCTCCCATCGCACAGTCTTTACCTAAGCCATTCATATGCTTACAAAGCTTGGGGACCAGCGTCTCTTTGTATTTTTTCAAATATGAAATCGTGAAACCGTCTGGTCCCGGGCTTTTCCCAGAGGCGGTATCTTTCAACGCCTTGTAAATCTCTTCTTCTGTAATGGGTCTGTCTAAATTATTTCTATCGTTCTCGTCTAAGGTCGGTAATTTCACTTTGTTCAGAAATTCCTTAATTTTTCCTTTTTTCCCTACATCTTTTGCCCCTTTCTGGCTTATGTTATACAGAGCTTCGTAGTATTGCTTAAACACTTCCGATATCTCCCTGGATGTGTGGGTCATCTTACCATCCTTATCTTGAATTTTATCTATAAAATTGTTCCCACTCTTCCTTTTCAGCTGCCTAGCTAGATGTCTACTTATTTTATTTCCCTGATAGTACCTCTCTCTGGTTCTCCTATCCAATGTCCTTTTTGAGTCCTGTTCCATCATATCTTTAAGTTCATCTCGTTTAGTCACCAGTGGGTGGAAATATTTCTGCTGTTGCCCCCCTGTTTTTTTATGGGCCTGTTCTAATTTATAAACCTCTTCTTTTAGACTTTCAATTTTTTCTAGTCTTTCTTTTTTTTTCCTTGTGCCCATGGAGATGAGGATACCTCTAATATATACTTTATGTGCCTCCCATAGAGTGGCACCCGAAATTTCTTCTGTATCATTAACAGAGAAATAAAATTCAATTTCCCTTAGTACTGCCTCCGCAATTTTCTCGTCCTGCAATAGGCTCTCGTTCAGGCGCCACGTGAACGGTGGCCTCTGCATTTCGAGTATCCTCATCCTCACCGACACCGGAGCATGATCTGACAGTGTAACTATTCCAATCTTGGATTCTGTTACGAGATCCAACAACCTGTGGTCGACTAGTATATGGTCCAACCGGGAGTACGTCCCGTGTACGTGGGAAAAGAAGGTGTAATCTTTTTTTTTTTCGTGCTGTAACCTCCATACATCCATCATTTGGTGTTGTTTCAGCCATAGTTTAATCATCTTCCGTACCTTCATATTTAACCCCCTAGCACAAGACGTACTATCCCAAGATGGATCCATACAAAAGTTGAAATCTCCTGCAAGGACCACATCCCCTATCTTAAATTCCTCTAACTTCCCCAGCACTGTCTTCAAATATCTTATAGGGTTTTTGTTGGGGCAATATACATTTGCTAGGGTGAGGATCTTGTCCCCTAATTTTCCCTTTACAAACATATAACGGCCGTCAGGGTCTGTCTTCCTGTCAATCACTGTAAACTTTAAGCCTTTCTCAAACCCGATTGCCACACCCTTAGCCCTTTTTATCGGTGAGTCCCCATATAGCCAGTTTGGATAGTTAGCCGAATATAGTTTAATATTTGAGTCTTGCGACAAGTGAGTCTCCTGTAAAAATACCACCTCTGCTCTGTACAGCTGAAGTTCCTTTAACAATTTGTGCCTCTTACCCACAGAATTCAGACCCTTTACGTTATACGACAAGAAATTTACATCTAACATTTAAATTTTTCAGATAAGATAAAAAAAAGAACAAGGCGTGATCTATAACACCTTGGTTGACTCTGCAAGACACCTCCCTCCCCCCCTAACCTCCCCCCATCCCTACCTTCCCTCATCCCTCCCTCCCAACCTCCCCCCCTCCCACCCCCTGGCCAATTCCTGGCCTCTTTTCTGCAGCTGAGGATCTCCTCCATTCTGCAGACTTCTCCCGCTAGGGTGTGACTCCGACTGAGGCCCCCCGTGTCTGGGTCCCCCCTGCCTCCTTCCCCTAAGAAGGCAGGGGGTCCCCCCGCAGATGGGGTATGATATCCCGGGGTCCCAAATGATCCTTCCGCCACCCTCACCTCCCACCCCTCTCACCCCCTCCCCCCTTCCACCCCGCAAGAAAAATAACCATCCAAAAGTCATACTCCCCCGTCACAAACCCCCGTGTCCATCCACTAGGGAACTTTGATATTCGTTGGTACTGGGATCCCTAGATTATTGCAAAAAACCTCCAACTCATCGAGGAATTTTAATCTGAATGTTCGTCCATCTCTTTGGACCAATAGGGCCGCAGGAAATCCCCAGCTGTATCTGATATTTGCCGCTCTCAATAGTTCTAATAAAGGTTTTAAGAGTCTCCTTCGGGCCAGTGTACCTGCCGACAGGTCAGAGAAAATCTGTATAGAGACCCCTTCATATATTAACGGGGGCGACCCCTTAAGCCTGTTCCATATCTTAATTTTATCGTCATAGTGGCTGAATTTGATGATTACGTCTCTCGGGACCTCTTCCCTCAGACCTAGGGGTTTCCTCACCCTATGTACCCGTTCGATCTTTAAGACCTCTCCTATTGCTCTTCCCAAAATGGGGTTGAAAATTTTTCCCATCTTAGCCTCTAGATCTTCTCCCTGTTGTTCCGGCAATGCTCTGACCCTCAGATTTTGTCGTCTATTCTGGTTTTCTTGTTCATCCAGTTTATACAAAGTGTCCCGCTGATCTATTTGCATTTTCTTTACTTGCGTTTGCAGTTCTAATATTTCGTGGGCCTGTTTTCCTGTTAATTCCTCTGCCTCTTCCACTCTCCTCAGTAAGTGGCCCATGTCCATCCTGACATTTGAAATTTCAACTTTGATGGTGTTTTCAAGTTTGGCGAACATTTCCAACATTTCGCTTTTAGTGGGGATTTGGGCGATGTCCCTCTGCCCCCGCGAATTACCATCTATTTCTGGGTCCGTATCCTCCCCTGAATTAGCTCCCGGGGCCCCTGCTATCTTGGATCCTTCTCTCTTTTTCTCCTTTGCTCCCTGCTGTTTTTTTTCTATACCGGGGCTTTTTAGACTGGTTTCCTTCAAGTATTTCTGAATCGTGCTTGTATTCAGATTCTCTTTTGGATCGTTCACCTTTTGATTTCTTCCCCTCATGTTCACCCCTTTTGTCCTTTGCCTCCCCAGGTTTATTAGGGCCAAAAAAACAACACACAAAAAAGAAAAGCAACAATTCTTTGTACAGTCTCTCCTTAGTTGTGGTACCTGTCCTGCGCTGAAGGCTCCAGCCTCAGACCGTTTTCACCTGCTCTATGATTTTAAGCAGGGTAAACTCTCCCATATAGCTTTTGCTGCGATTTCACACGCTTTCAAGATGAAAATTGCAGTGCGATTCCACGGCAAGGGCCACACGTTTAACCCGCTCAGCCTTCCGACACTTGACCACTGTGCTTTGTGCTCAGAGCCGCTGCATCAATTTTTAGGTATATTACCTCTTACACATCCTTTATGGTTACATTCCGTTTGATCCTGTTTTACATCTTGGTCTTTAATATGTATCCTCTGACATCAGTTCACCAGCCCATGTTCCGTGGGCACTCAACAGGTTTAGACAGTCAGGGAGAGGATCATGTAAAATTCCACGAATGTTCAGCAACTAAAAATCAGGGTGAATAATAATCAGAAAAATAAATACCTGGAGAGGCAGGGGGGTCTTGTCCGGAAGGCAGTAAGCAGCAAATGTCTACTTAGGGCTCCGCTGTCTTCCAGTGCTTCAGGGTGAACTTGAGGCTTTGGTTTAATTTACCTTTCCTTCTATTCCTGGAGCATGACTGCTCTCGTTTCCTCTTACAGCACGCACTTTGCGGGGAGGTGAAGGGGGAAATCGGCGTTAAGGCTCCGCCACACTATAATTGTACTCTTCTGCTCATACCCGCCGTATGCGTCGAGATGCGGGAGGGATTAGGTGGTACGGGCCGGGCGGCTTCATGCATGGAGCTCGGCGTCCTTTCCCCTCGCGCTGCTCCAGCTGATCATTAGGACCGCCCCCATCTGCTCACGCTGGCGCCGTCATCGGGTCCCTCCCCTCTCTCACGGACAACGCTCCATCCCCGACCCGCCCAATTCCACTT
Organism: Lithobates pipiens; assembly: GCF_037356315.1. NCBI lineage: Eukaryota > Metazoa > Chordata > Amphibia > Anura > Ranidae > Lithobates > Lithobates pipiens. The sequence continues at coordinate 426,021 of NW_027507752.1, read as the reverse complement.
GAAAAACTTGCTTTTAACAACGTTTTGTACTATCGTTTATGAGCGTTTATTAGCGTTAGCGTTTATGGGCGTTTTCAATAAAAATACACAGAGGACACTCCAATAATCCCACAGTGCATTCCAAACTTCCACAATGCATTGAAAAAATAGAATGCTGAACACTAATTAACGCGTGTTTATGAGCGTTTGTCGTTTTTTGGCGGTGAAAAACGGCACTTTGAACGCGAATTTCTGGCGTTCAGAAAAAAGCCCATAAACTCCACTGCTCATTAAAGCTGAAAAACGTCCATGTGTGCATGGACACATAGGCTGACATAGAGTGGAGTTTATGGGCTTTTTAAAAAAAAACACCCAAACTCCAATAAACTGCAGTTTATGAGCTCCAGTGTGCATGGAGCCTTAGTGTGTTCAAGGATTGAACCAACATGTCCAATGACGACAGGACGTTGTGTTGTACAGTACTATTCTATCTGCAGGTCATCTAGATAACACACAATGGTGAAGATCTGGGGTGCAGAAGACGGGCTGAATGGAAGTGCAAAACAAAGGAATAGCTGATGTTGATGTGCTGGAAAAATGGAAATGCAGGTCTGCGTCCTTACTGTCCACAGACTCCACAAAGTCACTGTGAAGAAGGGAGGCTATGACAGGGCCCAAAATTAAGACATTTAAAATGTACCATTAACTTTTGTAGTCAAATTTGAGAAAACCCCAATTTATGTTTGTTAGTTTAAAAATATATATCTTACCTTTTAGGCATTTCTTAGAAGGGTGTCATAGAGACTGCAAGGATTTTTGAACTACGTCTGTACTCATTAACATGCAATGCAAGGAGCCTAGCCTCTAAACCAGCCTCTAAACCAGCCTCTCTCAACCTTTTGAGGAACCCTTGAAATAACTTTCCACTCTCAGGAAATCCCTGCTAATAATTACTATATCTTATCTACAGCTCATTACAAGTACATTTACATTAGCTTGATGGTCAATAGCAAGAATTTGCCTTAAATTTGCGGTCAACAGAACATCTAAAAAAAAAAAAATAAAAAAAAAAAATAAATAAAGGTAAGCTGAATTTTTTATATTTTTAGGTTATGCAATTATAACAAACATAATGCAAAGCGTTCTCTTGATTTGGCTGTGAAAGTGCAAAATACATGTTGAGACTTGAGATTCAAAACTGAGCAGATGCCCCTCTATGGTTTGGAAATTGAACAGGTTGGAGGAAAAGCCCTGGAGCCATTCTACCACAAAGACTGAGGCAATGACACCCTCTAGGGCCGCATAGAAATCTGTTAATCTGTGCGATGACACAAGCAGGTTGACAGGAACAAATCGTGAAGAGGCTGGAAGTGAATTTCTAGCTTGTTGCTCCTGGAAACCACCTGCAAGCTAACAGACGCCCCCCTCCCCCCCCACTTTATAAAGTAGGAGGCCATCTTATGTTGAAAACGTATCTGAGAGTTTGGGCGATTTGGAAGTCCGGGGCTTGTGTTCTGCTTGGGATTCAGACTTGAGCACCAGATCTATGATCCTAGGATAGTATAATGATCAGGTCCCCTCCTATCGAAGAGAGCAGGAGTTCTAGATAAGGACCCCATCAATACGTGGTGGGAGGCTCTAAAGACAGGTGAATTCTTCACTAAGATGGTCAACGCTTTGTCAAGACGGGATAATGCCATATCCACAGAGGGGCAGGCCACTTTTTTTTTTTTTTTTTTTTAACAAACTCCTCCACAAAGGGGTATGATAGATGCTTTGGAGGGAAAAACAACTTGTCCGGGTTCTATAAAGGAAGACTGAGGACAGCGAGTGCACTGGAAGGGTCTTGGTTTAAGGGAGCCTATACTGGGGACAGCACTGGCAGAGGTTTCAGGCTAATCCTCAAGTTATAAAGTGGTGCATACTACTACATTAATATTGCATGATGGACCACAGGTTGGACTTGAATCTTTTTTCAACCTCACCCACTATATATATATATTTATTCTTATTTCTTCTAATTTCAGAGTGATGGCAGAAGACTTAAAGTGGTTGTAAACCCTTACAAACCACTTTGACCTACAGGTAAGCCTAGATTAAGGCCTAGATTAAGGCTTACCTGTAGGTCCAAGAAATATCTCCTAAACCTATATGGTTTAGGAGATATTTGCCCGAAAACGGGCACCGCTGTCTACGGCGCATGCGCCGTAGACAGCGGCGCGCAGGCGCACTGAGCGCGGCATTTCCAAGAATGGAGCTGCCGCGCGTGTCGACTCCCGTGCTCATGCGCAGGAGTGACGTCATCGCGGGTTCGCCGAATGACAGCGGCGGAGCTGCGAGACGCCACCAGCAAGATGGATGCGGCGGACTACAGGGGACAGCGGCGACTTCGCTGGCTCCTGTGTCAGGTAAGTGACACATAATGGGCTACTATGTGATGCGATGCGATGCATAGTAGTCCATTATGCTTTGCCTTTGCAGGGAATGAAAGAGGAAGTAACACCCATCAGGGTTTACTTCCTCTTTAAGAGACTTTTCATCAGACAGCGTCTTGATGGCTGAGGGCTCGAAAGGCGGATCAGACAAATATTCTGCTGGGAAAGGTGTTGAAGTGTGCTTATGTGGTCAAAGATAGCAATGAAATGTGCTATTTAGCTCACAAAATCCTGCATTACTGAGAAAAAGCTGTAAGGTGAACTTACACAGGACCCCCCCCCCCCCCCCCACCACCACCACTGACCTGCAGCGTGGCGATCTCCCGGTCTGAGGCCCGCTATCGCTGCCTCACCGGGGCTTAGAAATCACCTTGGCTTAATCTCTAAAACGTCCCCCCCGTTAGGAGAGACGTTTGAGCATTCTAATTGGTCAGTACCGTCACATGGGTGGCGCCAACCAATCGGATTCCTGCGTAGCCCGTCCTGTCAGCAGGGAAGAAGTAGAGAGAATGCCAAGGGGATTTCGAAGCACTGATCCAGTGAGGTGGTGATAGTGGGGCTCAGAACGGGAGAGCGCCACGCTGCAGGTCAGCAGGATGGGGTCCTGTATAAGTTTACCTTATAAATTCCTCTGTAAAGGTGAACTTACACTTTAAACAGAATAGGAACTCGCTTTTGTTGAGAAAAATACATTCCCCTCTGGGTGATCTGTGGACAATGCAAAGATTGTAAGAAGCGGTTACAGATTCCTACCTTTTGTTGCTCTGAGGAAAGATCCTTTTGTCCCTCTGTGTTTTCGGACGGGTTCTGAATGGGAGTGACCAATTGATTTTTATCAGCTGGTGCATTTGGACTACTTTGATAAGAAACGCTGCAGTGTCAATTTCTCTTTAGATGTGATTAACCCTTAGGAATAAAGGTAATCAACAATGAGGTTTTTATTGCAGAGGATGACTTGTACCGTAGTGTAGAGTTCTTCACACAAATAGGAAATTACATTTCTGGAGGCATTCCGTACAACTGCACCGCCTCCACGAGCTATAGAGCCATAGAGCGCCATAGAGCCTTAGAGCCATAGAACCATAGTGCCATAGAGCCTTAGAGCCATAGAACCATAGTGCCATAGAGCCTTAGAGCCATAGAGCCTTAGAGCCATAGAACCATAGTGCCATAGAGCCTTAGAGCCATAGAACCACAGAGCCATAGAACCATAGAACCACAGAGCCATAGTGCCATAGAGCATCGACTTCAGGAAATGACTGCAAGTGCAGTTTGAAAAGGAAAGATCGTTTGAAATAACATTAAAATTACAATATGGCTTGCATAGCCATTTTATATGATACATTCATTTTTTTTTAAATTGCTGTTTTTTTTCTATGAAAGTGGAGTATAAGGGCCCTTTCACACTGTTCAGTTTTTTTGATGCATTTTTGGTTTTTAAGAAGTGGAACAAAAATGCATGAAAAATGTGTTTTTGAATCACATGTCCATATTTCGCAGGTGTATGATTGGAGTCGGGCACCCAGAAAACACGCACTAAAATGTGTTTTTTTGGTGTGTGTTTTTTTTTTTATTGTTTATTGATTTTATGAAAACAGACAAAACGTTGGGTGTGTCTGTTGGACACATCCACAGGCCAACTGCTGTCTAACAAACAACAACTAACTAGTCCAACTCCCCCCCCCCCCCATCCCAAGAGTCACAGCCCGACCGGACTTCATGTACCACGTACATCTCTCCTTACCCATATATTAGGGGTCTGGATCACACAATAAGAATTAAGGAATAAGGTACCTGTCAGAATGGCCTCCCGACCTATGTTCTTGTTATCTGAAGTAGGGCTGAAACAACGATTAATCGATATTATCGATAATAATCGATAATGAAAATCGTTGTCAACGATTTTCATTATCGATTAGTTGGTCCGCACCATGTGATCCGCAGAGCGGGCCGCGGCCTTAGGAAAGACCGCGGCTTTGGCCTAGCTTCGGAGCTGGCGGCCATCTTGGTACACCCGGCGGCGGCGAGCTGCTCGCTGATGTCACCTCCAGCGCGGCGTTCAGCCTGTGTCAGCCCAAGTGAATGAATTCTGGAGGAGTCACAGAGTTCTTCTGTCCCCGCACATCCCCCGTCTTCTTCTGTCCCCGCACATCCCCCGTCCTCTTCCTCTGTCCCCGCACATCCCCCGTCCTCTTCCTCTGTCCCCGTACATCCCCCGTCCTCTTCCTCTGTCCCCGCACATCCCCCGTCCTCTTCCTCTGTCCCCGCACATCCCCCGTCCTCTTCCTCTGTCCCCGCACATCCCCCGTCCTCTTCCTCTGTCCCCGCACATCCCCCGTCCTCTTCTTCTGTCCCCGCACATGCGTGCATCCATCTCCCCGCTTCAGGGTGCCCTTCGCTTCATTTGGAGGAGTCGGCCGAGTCACGTGTGGCGGGGACTTCTTCTGTCCCCGCACATCCCCCGTCCCCTTCCTCTGTCCCCGCACATCCCCCGTCCTCTTCCTCTGTCCCCGCACATCCCCCGTCCTCTTCCTCTGTCCCCGCACATCCCCCGTCCTCTTCCTCTGTCCCCGCACATCCCCCGTCCTCTTCCTCTGTCCCCGCACATCCCCCGTCCTCTTCCTCTGTCCCCGCACATCCCCGCTTTCCAGCGCTGCAGTGATTGGAGGTTGTGCTCTGCACATGCGTGCATCCATCTCCCGGCTTCAGGGTGCCCTTCGCTCCATTTGGAGGAGTCGGCCGAGTCACGTGTGGCGGGACCGGACAGAGACTCCGCCCCACACCACACCGAGGAGGAGCCGCTGTCACCATGAAGGGGTGAGAAAACCCGAGACACCGGAGGGGAGCGCTGAGAGGAGGTGGGGCAGTGACACCATGTGAGAGGGGAGGACACGTGTGTGCGCACGCGTGTGTATATATATATATATATATATATATATATATTTCTCCCCCCCCCCTTTTTTTTAAATCCGATTAATCAAAAAAATAATCATCCGATTAATCGATTATGAAAATAATTGTTAGTTGCAGCCCTAATCTGAAGACTCTTACCAAGAACAATCCCCTCCCCCTTTTCCAACCACTCGTCCCGATGTCATTACCCTACCGTGGAACTGGAATTAAACCATGAGTGCCAGACTTTATCAAATTTTTTTTCATACACCCTCCGGCCTCATAGGTGTGATTGTAATACGGCAGCATTGAGTTGATCAGGCCTTTCCAAAAATAAACGGTCGGAGCCCCTGCTTTTTTCCAATGCAACAGAATGGATTTTCTACCGTAGAACAACAGGGACATTCAGCATGGTTCGCATAGCCCTCGTGGGTACCGCCTCGTCTACCAGGTAGACTGCGATAGTCTTGGGGACAGGTACTTGAATCAGTTCAGAGATGCACAATGTTATGTCTTCCCAAAATTCCTGCACAAGGGGGAAGTCCCAAAAAATATGATGAACAACCGCCGGGGAGTGGGAGCATCTCCTAGTGTGCGTTTTTTTTACCGAGTTTACTAAACAGAACAGTATGAAAGGGCTTAACCCCAATCCACAACCACATTAAGTTCCATCAGACTCCTTGAATCAAGACAAATCTTTCGGAGGCTTTACGGTACCACCGACAGCCTCGTTCACATAAGTATATATATTTGTGAATGTGTGTCTCCATGTTTGTTACAAATAATCTTTCGTTTACTTTTGCGATATTACAGCACATACCCCCAAAGAATAATTTAAATTTACATTGAAGCTCGTTGACCTTTTTAAATGTTCTGTAACATATATCAAAGTAGTCCTTGACCTCTTTGAAAAGATCTGCAACAGGGCAGCATGGTAAGCAGGAAATGATACCGGACACACAAGTTAGTCATTGCAACAGATAAATATTTCAGTATCTGTAAAAGGAAAGAGGCAATTTACTAAACATGACTACAACATTTTATTGTGAAATTCTGCTTGCTGAGAAAACGGTGTATTCAGTAAATTTTTATCTTTGAAAAAAGAAAAAAAAAAAAAAAATATCAACATTAAAAAGAGGAATAAAATTAGACATCTTTAAAACACACAGATATAGCGGTGGCCAGGTTCAAACTTCGAGGAGGCAGGAGGAAAGAGGATGGAGCATTAATGGTACAGAAACAATCAGAACAAAAAGCACTGATCGCCAACGCCTGGCTGTGATAACCACTTCCTTTTCCTGTTTCTGAAACCCCATCCTGACAACGCAGGACATACAGCAGAGCCTGCAAAGCTAAAACAACCATCTGCTTTAAAACAGAGACTGCCAGCTTTTGACTCTTATGATGCAAAGGAATTGGTGGAGAGCCCGCACGCCGACGACAGCTAGAGAGACTGGGCCCGGCAAAGCAATGTACAAACATCTGAGACATATATATTTATATAGAAAGGGAAGATCAGTTTTTGTGAAGCAGAATAAAGTTTCCCCCCCAAAAAATAAAAATAAAAATAATTCTGCTGCTATGCACCCCAGAACAAGCACAAGCTTCCAGAGAGGCCAAAACAGCATTGGGCGCTGCCCTTCAACCCCCCAAAAAGAGATCCTGCAAAAAAAACAAAAAAAAAAAACAAAGAAAGAAAAAAAAAATGGCACCTGCCTACCCAACTCCTTTCAGAGTCCTAGAACACATGGCACACATGGCACAGGAGAGCAACCCTTGCTTGATAAAGGTCCTGTAGGATGGGTGGTGGAGCAGATCTCCTCACCTGTGTCCAACGTGGAGAGGACCCCGCAGAAGGTGGCACTGGCTTCCCCTTCCCCATCGTGGAGGCTTCCTCAGAATAAGGCAGTGTGGCTGACATTGAAGGAGGGGCACGCAGCTTTGGCAATGGACCCCTCGTCGGCCCACTTTGCAGGTGGGAGTTGCATTGGCAGAGAGGGGAAGCAGGTGGAGTGCATGAGGAAAAGGGGTGGTGGGGGGAGGTTGTTTCCTTTTTTGAGACTCGGTTGCATCTTAAAGCAGATTGCACGTGTTTTTCTTACGCCCTCGTTTGGCCTGTAGAGCAGCTCTTGTCGCCATCTCAAACACTTCCCGCACACCGTCCTTTGTTTTGGCAGAGCATTCCAGGTAGCCAAACGCTCCAATCCTATTAGCCATGTCTCGGCCTTCTTCTGGCTTCACTGGTTCCTGCACAAAAACGAAAGCCAGAGACAGAAACAACTGTCAACCATCTTATTTTCCTTCCCTAAATAAGAGGTATGCTAGACACGCGCATGCACAATACAGGTAACAGTGACATCATCTATGACTTAAAGAGGAGCTCCAGTCTCCCCCCCCCCCCCCCCCACTCCAAAAAAAAAAAGAAAAATCAACAGCTACAAATACTGGACACTTGTCTAGCGATGCCAGCACCTGAGCCAATTCTTCAATCAGCTTTGGGTGCAGGTGATGGCATCTTCACTAAGGGAAACAGGCAGTGAAGCCTTCAGGCAGTAGTATCCTACTGCACATGCACGAGTTGCGCTGCACGTTGTAAATTATCCTACCGTTTTCTGGGACCTGTGTCTGTCCTAGAAGGCCGCGGGGGGTTTAGGAAGAGGGGCCGGAAATACTCCTAGATTGCCGTGACGATCTTACCCAGAAGTGGGAACGGATACCTGTCAAAGCCAGGTACCCGCACCCTAAAAAGTGCCAAATGTGGCCAGTGGAGGGGGGGGGGGGAGCGAACAAGAAGAGACTCCCCTTTTGGGTGGCGCTCTGCTTTACGGGCCCCTTCACACCACAGAAACTGCTGTAATGTGTTCCAGTCCGTTTTTGATGCTTTTTGACACATTCTAGTGCAGTTCCTTGCAGTATGTTCTACTTTTGTTGACTGTACTGGAACGCACTGCAATGGTGTGAACTTTGCTATTGATATCCACTGATGGAGGAAAAATAAATAAAAAAATGCACTGAACGACACGTGCGAACCAGCTCTTAATGCATCGGGAAACATGACTTGCCCGTTACATCTTTTCTTTTTCCAGATCAAAAGCATTCCCCTCTTTCTACCTCTCGGGTCCCAGGGCCCATGCCTCTCTCCTCCTCTCGGGTCCCAGGGCCCATCCCTCTCTCCTCCTCTCGGGTCCCAGGGCCCATCCCTCTCTCCTCCTCTCGGGTCCCAGGGCCCATCCCTCTCTCCTCCTCTCGGGTCCCAGGGCCCATCCCTCTCTCCTCTTCCCGGGTCCCAGGCCCCATCCCTCTCTCCTCTTCCCGGGTCCCAGGCCCCATCCCTCTCTCCTCTTCCCGGGTCCCATCCCTCTCTCCTCTTCCCAGGTCCCATCCCTCTCTCCTCTTCCCCGGGTCCCATCCCTCTCTCCTCTTCCCCGAGTCCCATCCCTCTCTCCTCTTCCCGGGTCCCATCCCTCTCTCCTCTTCCCGGGTCCCATCCCTCTCTCCTCTTCCCCGGGTCCCATTCCTCTCTCCTCTTCCCCGGGTCCCATTCCTCTCTCCTCTTCCCCGGGTCCCATTCCTCTTGCCACCTCCCGGGTCCCATCCCTCTCTCCTTTTCCCGGTCCCATTCCTCTTGCCACCTCCCGGGTCCCAAGCCCCATCCTTTTTCCACTTCTCTTACCAGCCTACTCCTCTGGTTATGCACAATACTATCCCTCTTCCTTCCTTTAACGATTTCTTAAGAAGTATAGCATTATGATCATTTGTTTTTCACACACCTGCTTCATTTTAGCCAGCTCACGACGAGTGTGTTCATCGTTCCTCAAGTCCTTCTTGTTTCCCACCAGAATTATAGGCACATTGGGGCAAAAATGCTTCACTTCCGGAGTCCACTTCTCTGGGATATTCTCTGCACAAAACACAAAGAGAATCATTACAGTATGTTATTAAACAGCAGCTACAAAACTACAAGGAGTAACAGGAAAACAACTGTAGGGCTTCATTGGGGTGTTTGAAATAAGACCTGCCTGTATTGCCAACAGCACCTTCAGATTCACACTTCATCTTCAAGTCTCATTTTCCAGCCCAAATATTTGGTTTCTTATAGTAGGCCTGGCTCTCACTATTGCAGGTGGTTGCTTGTACGGGACTCACACCTGTTCCTGCACCTTCAACCACCCACAGCCAAAACGCGCTGCTGTTTAAAAATGCACAGGGCTGCCTTCCATTCTTAATGACCCCCCCCCATGCATCTAAAAACACAGAGCGTTTTCAGGAACCATTGGAAAATCGCATGGTGCAAAAAGCACAACTTCCCACCCACTGAGTTTTGAAAATGCCATGTACAGCTGTCCTTCTCCCCCTCCCCTGCACAGATCACCTTCTCCTACCCCGTCCACAGCTCATCCAACCTCCAAACCACAGCTCACTATCTCCACCCCCCCCCCCCACATTCCACAACTCACCTTACCATGTGCCCCTGCCCCCCCCCCCATCCACAACTCCTCTTTTTACCCTGTCAACATGTCACCTCTGCACCCCCCCCCATCCACAGGTCATCTCTCCCCCATACACACTTCACTTCTGCACCCCTATCTACAGCTCCCCCCACAACACTCTGAACAAATTTCCCTTTGCATAATCTAACCCCCCTCTGACCTCTGCAAAACATCCACAAGTTCTCCACAGCTGTCAATCTGCATTAATCGTCAGAAATCCATCCCCCCCCCCCCAGCTCTCTCACCTCTTAAGGGTTTCTTAACAGTGGTGCAGCTGCCTCCATTCTTTTAGGCAGTGCAGGCTTTTATTTTTTCTCCATCTACTGCAGTCTCATCCGTGCAGCTCCGCCTGTCATATCCGTGTAGCACAGAGCCGAGGACGACTTTCAAAGCGCTTCAATCGGCTCAGTGCCACGCAGATCTCACAGATCGGTATAGAAGCTGCCTCTGGAATCCCCCAGAACATGCAGACAGCTGCAGCATCTGGACCTGGTCCTGGGGCACCCATCAAACATATGTGGGGCACATGCCCTGGATGCCAGCGCTAGCATATAGAAGCCAGTGGAGGAAATGTGTTAAGGATATGTCTGCTGGAGTTGGCAGAATGCCGTTCCAGCAGAAAAAAAAGCCATGAGAATACCATATTCTAAAAACGTATCCAATTATGTTATTTTACAGGTACGATGGACATGTAAGAGGAAGGACTTGTTCTGTATGCTCACCCAAGCTATCAGGGCTGTCTATGGAGAAGCACATAAGAATGACATCAGTATCGGGATAGGACAGGGGTCGAAGGCGATCGTAGTCTTCCTGGCCGGCTGTATCCCACAGTGCTAGCTCCACCTGCACAAATTTAAAAGAACATGTTTTTCGGCATTTTTTAAAAATAAACTATCCAAGATAGCTAAAATACATTCACAATTCTGTTTAGAAAGCCTTGCAAATTACAGAGAATTCATTCACTGCAAAGAAGGCAACTTCAATATTCTCTTGTCTCCCTGCTCTTTTCTGTGTCACCTCCCTGTCTACAGGACTATAAACTACATCACAGTGCATTATAATAGCAATAATTATAAAAAAAATTTAAATAAAAAAATAAAATTGTAATGCTAGAGTTCCAATTTGTATCCCAAGCACTGGATGGCACCTAGAGTACTTCACCGCTACAGTAACCACCAGCATCAATAGTGCTATGCATGTTCAGGACTACACAAGCAGCCGATCAATATGGTCCCAATCACATTCTAACCCCCCTATGCTGCGAGATGGTCTCTGGGGCTGTAAGCTAACAAAATCGGGCTTAGATCATAGTTCTGTTCTGACAAAAATAAAGTTCAGGTAAGCCGGTATGCTAGCAAATTGATGAATACGGGGTTCAGAAACTGAATATAAGTTTTTTTCTAACTCGCTGTAGAATCCTTTTCTTGAAGTCCAATAAAAAGACATCTTGTGTTTCTCACCATCCGGTTTTTCTGATGCCTACAGGAGGTTTGGAAAATGGCAAACAGAAAAAAACTGAAGCCAAGCGTTGCCCCTCTGACTACCAGAATATCTGTGTGCCTCAATGGATTTTCTGGCGACTACAAAAAGGAGGGAATTTTGACGTACCTGTATATTTATTATTTTGGAGTACAGTACAGGACACAGGATTTGTGGTCATAGACTACATATGTTATATGCTTCTACCTTCAGATGACTGAACACTAGCAAAGACTTTGCTGGGAGCACCTCCATATAACCCCACCCACATCATGGGACTCCAACAGAAGGGAAGAACTTGTGTTCTGTACTATACTCCGAGATATAGAATTTACAAGCAAGTCAAAATTCCAATTCTCTTAAAGTGGATGTAAACCCTTACAAACCACTTTGACCTACAGGTAAGCCTAGATTAAGGCTTACCTGTAGGTCCAAGAAATATCTCCTAAACCTACACGGTTTAGGAGATATTTACATGAAGACAGCGGCGCGCAGGCGCACTGGGCAGGCCCGCAGCAATATGCCGCGAGTGTCTGCTCCCCTGCGCATGCGTGGGAGTGATGTCATCGCGGATCCGGCGAATCACAGCGCCGGAGCAGTGAGACCCACCAAGAAGATGGAGGCTCCGTACACAAGGGGACAGCGGTGACTTCGCTGGCTCCTGTGTCAGGTAAGTGACACATAATGGACTACTATGCGATGTGATGCGATGCATAGTAGTCCATTATGCTTTACCTTTGCAGGGAATCAAAGAGGAAGTAACACCCATCAGGGTTTACTTCCTCTTTAATCGTACAATACATCATCTGTAGTCATAGATCATGAGAGGTCCACAAGCAATTACCTGAGGAGTGGGCAACACTTTAGTAAAAACATCAGAAAACCTCACACAAGAAAGCAAGGATCAATGGGACCAAAACCTTTAGATGACATCTCGAAACAGCTGGCGGCCAAAGCTTGCAGGAGCAGAGGCCTGGAGGTCCTTTGGGAAAAACTTCCAGAAGTTATGAACAGAAAACCAGATGGCGATTTTGCAGGATGCTTGATGCTGAAAGGACCAAATAAAAACCAATAGATCTGGTGGAATGGGCTCCGATAGGGAAGAATAGAACCCTTTCTTTAAGAGCATGGAAATAAGCTGCCTGAGATATGGTGAAAAAGGAGAAGGGAACCTTCAAAAAGGGAATCCGGCTTTCAGCAAAAAAAAAAAAAAAATGTTGCAGCTAGGTAAACTCTAACTGCCCTGACCACATCCTGACAATGGAGTGAATTCTCCTTGGCATATTTAGGGGCAGGACAGAATTCTCATAGAGATGAAATAGAGACGATCTTGGGAAGGAAGGAGGGTTTCCGAAGCACTTGATTTCTATGCAAGTTAAGAAAGGGTTCTTAAAGAGGAAGTAAACCCTGATGAGTGTTATTTCCTCTTTGATTCCCTGCAAAGGTAAAGCATAATGAACTACTATGCATCGCATCGCATCGCATCGCAGTCCATTATGTGTCACTTACCTGACACTGGAGCCAGCGAAGTCACCGCTGTCCCCTTGTATACGGAGCTGTCATCTTCTTGGTGGGTCTCGCTGCTCCGGCGCTGTCATTCGGCGAAGCCGTGATTATGTCACTCCCGCGCATGCGCAGGGAGCCGCCACTCGCGGCATATCGCCGTCGACAGCGGCGCACTGTGTTTTGGCAAATATCTCCTAAACTGCGTAGGTTTAGGAGATATTACTTGGACCTACAGGTAAGCCTTAATCTAGGCTTACCTGTACGTCAAAGTGGTTTGTAAGGGTTTACATCCACTTTAAAAGAAAGGGGCACTAATTTGGAGAAACATCTGACAGAAGTAATGGCCACCAAAAAGCCCACTTTGCTGGCGAGATCCTCCAATGGGATATATTGGATCAGTTTAACCACTTCTGGGCTGCCCCACGCAGATATACTATGGGCAGGGCAGCCCTCCTGCATGAAATTACATACCTGCACATGATTTCGTGCACTGGGTCTAGGGTGCGCACGCCGCCAGTGAGCCACTCCCACTGTGATTGGAGACAGTTAGAGCCTATCAGTGGGTCCGGCTAACCCAATGTTCGCCAGTGCCTCACGATCGTTCTAAGGAGAGGCAGAATAGCGGTCTGCCTATGTAAACAAGGCAGACTGCCATTCTGTGAGAGGGGAAGATGGAGATCGTGTGTTCCTGCTAAGTAGAAACACGGATCTCTGTCTTCCCCCAGTCAAAGCATCCCCCACACTGTTAGAAAGCACTCCCTGGAGCACATTTAACCTTTTGATTGCCCCTGTTAACCCCTTCACCGCCCCCTTCCCCGGTCCCCAAAAAGTGTCACTAAGGCCGCATACACACGGGCGGACTGTCTGTCCAACTTAGTCCGCTGAAACGTGTTTCAGCGGACAGTCCGCTCGTGTGTGGGCTTCAGCGGACTTTTTCAGCGGACAGTCTGGCGGACTAAGTCTTTCGGAATTTCCCGCTCGTGAGTAGGCAAGTTGGACGGACTAAGTATGGCGCATGCTCAGAAAGGATTTACATGGCGGAAGGTTGCATTGCAGTGTATTGGACGTCGTATTTCTAGTCCCGTCGTACGTGCTGTACACGTCATCGCGCAAGCTTTCAACGGACTGTCTGTTCATCGTGTGTGGTCAAGTCCGTTCATTCAAAAGTAGGACGGACTGTCCGACGGACTTAGTTGGCCAGACAGTCCGCCCGTGTGTACGCGGCCTTAGTGTCAGATTTGTCCACTGCAATGTCGCAGTCCTGCTAAAGATAGATGATCGCCGCCAATACTAGTAAAAACAAGAAAATAAAAATTCCATAAATATATCCCATAGCTATAACCTTTGCACAAAGCAATCAAAATACGCTTACTGGGATTATTCATTTTTTACCAAAAATATGTAGCAGAATACATATTGGCCTAAATTGATGAAGAAATTCCTTTTTATTGGGTATGTTTTATAGCAGAAAGTAAAAAAATATTGTTTTTTTTTTCAAAATAGTCTTTTTTGTTGTTTATATCGCAAAAAAGACAACAAAAAATAAAAAAATTTAAAATGCAGCGGTGCTCTAATACCACCAAAAGAAAACTATTTATGGCAAAAAAGGACAAATTTTATTTGAGCACAGCGTCACATGACCGCGCAATTGTCAGTTAAAGTAACGCAGTGCCGTATCACAACAAATGGCCTGGTCACGAAGGGGGTAAAACCTTCCAAGGCTGAAGTGGTTAAAGGGAGGTCTTTGCAGAACTGAAAACACCACATTGAGATCCCAGGGAGACATATGAGGTTGAATGAGCCACAGGTATGTGTGAAACCAAAAGGTCATTGGAACAGAATGGATGGGGCAGAACCCGTCTCTTACGAGTACCAAGAGCCAGATGCTGGTTTAGACCAGATCAGATGGGAAGTAGGGCAGGAGGGAGGGAACAGAAAAATTCCCAAATTTTGATGTGTTTTCGTACTAGCTGAAGTAGGCCTTTGACACGCCATGGTAGATCTTGGGAGAAGTCGATTCACTTGCTTGGAACAAGGTGGGAATGACAGAAATACGTAATGCTCCTGCAATGCTGTTAAAGTGGTTGTAAACCCTTACAAACCACTTTGACCTACAGGTGAGCCTAGATTAAGGCCTAGATTAAGGCTTACCTGTAGGTCCAAGAAATATCTCCTAAACCTATACGGTTTAGGAGATATTTGCCCGAAGACAGGCACGGTTATCTACGGCGCATGCGCCGTAGACAGCGGCGCGCAGGCGCACTGAGAGCGGCGTTTCCAACAATGGAGCTGCCGCGCGTGTCGGCTCCCGTGCGCATGCGCGGGAGTAACGTCATCGCGGCTCCGCCGAATGACAGCGGCGGAGCTGCGAGACCCCACCGAAAAGATGGATGCGCCGGACTACAGGGGACAGCAGTGACATCGCTGGCTCCTGTGTCAGGTAAGTGACACATAATGGACTACTATGCGATGCGATGCATAGTAGTCCATTGTGCTTTGCCTTTGCAGGGAATGAAAGAGGAAGTAACACCCATCAGGGTTTACTTCCTCTTTAAAGCCAGTGACAAGTAAAGGGTCTTCTGGCAGGACGTCTGTCCGGTTTGGAAGAGGCAAAGGCTTGTCCACCAGGTGTCGTCTGTGTTCCAAGCTCTCCTAGGCCAATTGGGGGCAAAAAGGATTAACAGAATCCATTTCCTCTCCATCTTCCCGAGAAGTCAAGAGAGAAGTTTCACTAAAGGCAATGCATACAGACTAAACAGAGTCCAAGGAATCACCGGGGCATCCACCTGGAATGTCAAGGGATTCCTGGATCTGGTTACAAATGTTCATTTTCTTGTTGAATCTGGGAGGCCATGATGTCTGCAGCTGGCGTTCTCCATTTTTGACAGAGCATCTGGAAGATCTTGGGGGTGAAAGGGCAACTCCTGAGTCCAGGCATTAACAAATCCACTAGATGATCTTCTACTCCCGCTATGTAGGTAGCTGAGGGTCTCGAAACGTAGTTCTCTGCCCAGAGAATCGGGTTCACCTTCTTCAGAGCTGCCGGACTTCTCTTTCCCCAATGGCTGTTTATTTAGGCCAAAGACACAGTGTTGTCAGACTGCACCCTTCCTGGGTGATCGTAGAAGAGAAGTCCAGTGTAGGAGAGCAAGTCTTATGGCTCTTGGTTCCAGAATATTGATGGGGAGTGTTGAGAGGCTGTTGTCCCCATAGTTAGCGCCTCCCAGAGGAAGGGAAGGAAGGATTTCATGGATTTTAGGGACAAGTTGGAAATCAACAATGCAAAGGTGATTTTTGGCTGCTTAAACAGAGCTAATGGCCGATTCAGAGAAAGGATCCATTTGTCCAGTGTTGTGAGACTGTTGAGCTGGAAAGGTTTGGAGCGGAACTGAGCCTTGTCCTGAAGAAGGCTACCATGAAGCCAAGAACCCCCATGTGGAAGCGAGTTGAGGGTCTCCTGGTTGATCGGAGAGTCTGACAGCTAGACCCCAGAGAAGCAATCTTTGTCTGGGGGAGAAACATTTTATTAGCATATTATATGCCTCAGAGGCTATTGGTCATCTACCCCACATCTGATGCCCTCTGCCCACGATGTCGAAAAGAGGCCATTTTTTTCGGCATAGGACTTCCCCTTTAAGTCCATACCAGGTGACGGGGCCAGCGACGCTTCACTTGCTAGTCCCGGCTACCTGGAGCCGCGCTCAAAACGAACGGACTTTTCTCCATGCGGGAAAGTCCGTTCATTTCAAAAGTACAGCGGACTAGCACACACACGGCCGTATTGTCCACCCAACTGTGAGTCCGGTGGACAAATTTTGGTGCAAAACTACTTTCTAGGTCCGCCGGACTTTTGGGTAAAAAAAAAAGTCCGCCGGAGCCCACACACGGGCGGATTGTCCGCCGGACTTTTCCACCGGATTGTTTGATCGTGTGTACGTGGCATAAGAGAAAAGCTTGGGAACAAATGAAGAAAATTGCTGAACTGCTATGGTTACCACTGCTCAGTTTTGCAGTTATATTAAGCAGTGGTGGGCAACGCATGACATACAGGGGGGACCTTAGCTGCAGCCCCTGACATCAAAGGACCGCACATAATATTAATGCGATCTAATGCTAGTAAGGATACATATGAGAGGAAAGGATGGTGAGGGACTGTGGACAAGATACAGGTTAGGGTGCGAACATGTTGCAGAAGACAGAGACTGGAGACATGATACAAGAGGCCATCAGAATCCGCTGCTATTAACCCTTTCCACACCAATGTTTGTACTTTACTATAGACTGCTGGGGGTCCTAAAGCCACACAACAAGGGCTACAGGTTGAGTACCAGAGATGTAAAGGTAAGTCTACTCAAAGGGATCATTTAGTTGTGGTTTAAACCTGTTAAGCTGAGTCTGAGGCAGGGTTTTTTTTTTTTTATATGTCCAAGAGCAAAATCTCCCTGCCATTGTTCTTGACTGTATTCCTCCCCACTGGGG
Source organism: Lithobates pipiens (assembly GCF_037356315.1). Lineage (NCBI taxonomy): Eukaryota > Metazoa > Chordata > Amphibia > Anura > Ranidae > Lithobates > Lithobates pipiens. Next base: position 408,761 of record NW_027507752.1, on the reverse strand, counting down.
AGCTTTGGGCATTCATACCAACCTTTGTGTTCTGGCTCCAGTATATAACCTAATGTAATAATAAAAATAATAATAAATAATCTAGGAGGGATGGGGGCTCACAATGACAAAAGCAGCTGGGAACTCAGCACAGTGATCTCACCAATAGCATTCCTGAGAGATTAAAAAAAAAAAAAAATAATAATAATAAAAAAAACACCTCAGGTGATTTAAAGAGGAAATCCACCCAAAAGAGGACATTTTATCAGGTACCCGCTCCCACTTCCAACCGGATCGCCTAGGCCAATGTTTCTCAACTCCAGTCAACAAGTCTCTCTCCCCCCCCCCCCCCCCCCCAACAGGTCATGGTTTCAGGATTTCCCTCCGATGAAACGGCTGTGGTAATTACTAAAGCCGCGTACACACAGGCGGACTGTATGGCCAACTTAGTCCGTCAGACAATCCGACGGACAGTCCGTCCTACTTTCGAATGAATGGACTTGACCACACACGATGAACAAACAGTAAATAGGACGTCCAATACACAGCAATGCAACCTTCCGCCGTGTAAATCCTTTCTGAGCATGCGCCATACTTAGTCCGTCCAATTAGCCTACTCACGAGCGGATTGTCCGCTGAAACCAAAGTACGACGGACAATATTACAGAAATTCCGAAATACTTAGTCCGCCAGACTGCACGCTGAAAAAGTCCGCTGAAGCCCACACACGAGCGGACTGTCCGCTGAAATGTGTTTCGATGGACTAAGTTGGCCAGACAGTCCGCCCGTGTGTACGCGGCTTTAGGCAGTGAAACTGAACAAATCACCTGTGCAAAATAATGGAAAGCCTGAAAAGAGGACCTGTTGGGTAAGTTTGCACCGATACTGGTATCGGTGCCGATACAGAGTATTTGCACAAGTAACGGTACTCGTGCAAATGCATTGATACTTAAAACCGAAACTTTCAGGCTCGGTTCTCTGAGCGGTCAGCGGGTCTCCCCAGTGTAAGCCCCCGTACACACGGTCATAGATTCCGTCAGAATGTGTCCTATCGGACCGTGTTGCCGGATAATCCGACTGTGTGTGGTCTGCATTGGACTGTTTCCGTCTGAATATCCGTCGGACCAAATTTTCAAACTTGCTAGAAATATTTTCCGACAAACTGGTCCGATGGGACATACTCCGATCATGTGTAGAGAATTCCGATCGGACAAAGTGCCACGCATGCTCAGATCAAATTCCTACACCAAAGCTATTGGCTACTAGCCTGAACGTAGTCCCGTCGTAACGAAATAACGTCATCACGTTCTGAATGATCGGATTTTCCGACAACTTTGTCCGACCCGTGTGTATGCAACAGTTTTGGACAAGATCCGATGGACAAAAACCGACGGATTTGGTTGTCGGAATCTCCGACCGTGTGTACAAGGGCTTAAAGTAGTCCAGTAATTGGAGCTGTTAAAAAAAAATAAAAAATAAAAGCAGCGGGCATTGCTTATTAACAACAATACTCAGCCCTGAAACACTAAAATAAAAAGAAACATTGGGGGTTATTTACTAAAGGAAACTCCACTTTGCACTACAAGTGCACATGGAAGTGAAGTCGCTGTAGATCCGAGGGGGACATGCAAGGAAAATAAAAAAACAGCTTTTTAGCTTGCACATGATTGGATGTTAAAATCAGCAGAGCTTCCCCTCATTTCAGATCTACCTCTCAGATTTACAGCAACTGCACTTCCAAGTGCACTTGCAGCGCAAAGTGGATTTGCCGTTCATAAATAACCTCCATTGCTTCTTTTTGTATATTTCTGTTTCTTCATCTGCAGATCAAAGGGATTAACAAATGTTCATCTGTTTAACCGCTTTATAACCCTTAATTTACTCTAATCAGCCTTACTTAACTCCCTATTCTCCTCCATTTAATTATTATTTTGCTGCTTTTTTTTTCTTTTGTTCACGTCTATTTTATAAACAATTAAAAAAACTTTTCTTTTTTTTTTGTTTGCTTTTTTAGTGAATAATAATTTTACACATATATATATTAACATATATTTACACATTTTACATTGAAAAAACACAAAAATAAAAATAAAAAATCTATTTATTTAATTTGTAAATAACTTATCAATGCTTTGCACCATTGCTGACAGCTGAAGTTAAAACAAAACAGTTGGGGTCTGTATCGGTAATTGATATTGGCAGTACAAAAAAAAAAGAAGTCTTGGTACTTGTACTCATTGTAAAAAAAAAAAAAAATGGTATCGGTGCATCCCTACTGTTGGGGGGACTTGTGAACTGGAGTTGAGAAACATCAGCCTAGGCGACCTGAGCAGCAGAAGTTCCCCTCCCCCCATGTCCAAGACTGTGGAACCATTTACAATGCGCAGCGTGGCTCGTGTATGTGCAGTGGGCACCTGTCTGGGAAGCAGCAAGCTGTCACCGGAGGGTGCCAACAGTTAGGAACACGGTCCTCGGTGCCGCCACGGCAGGTGAGCAGTGCTGGATCCTTGTACTGGTCAGTGTCTAATTATTAAAAAAGTCAGCAGCTACAGTTTTTGTACCTGCTAAGAAAAGCACATCTTTAACGCTCCAGCATCCACCAAACACTGAATTATCTCATTTAAAGGGGCAGTCCACAAAGAATTGATAACGACTTCTCCTCTCCCTCAGGCTAACCTTCTGCTGCTGCTCTAGTACCTACCAAGCTGACATAAAGTGTGTGATAACAGATGAATAAACTGTATAATAGGAGCACATGATCACACATCCAAAATACATCAACTATCACTGGTCAAAAAGCTAAAGAAAGTGCCCCCCTCCTGACTCTCCTTCAGCACCAGGGTCTATAACAAGACAACAGGTGCCTTTAACCACTTGAGATCCACGCTATAGCCAAATGACGGCTACAGCGCAGATCTCCTTTTCCGGGACTACGTCAATAGACGTCGTCCCGTGCACGAGCGCCCTGCGCGCCCCCTGAGGATCGGCGAGTCTACGAGACTCGCCTGATCACCGATCCGTGCAAGGGGTCGATCCCGACCCCTTATCACGTGATCAGCTGTCAGCCAATGACAGCTGATCATGTGATATAACGGAGCTGGTAATCGGCTATTATTCCTCCTCGCGCTGACAGCGCGAGGAGAAAAAAAAAAGCCGATCACCGGCGGCTGTGATCGGGACATCAGTCCCGATCATGGCCAGCCCTGCTAGTGCCCACCTGCCCCCTGCCAGTGCCACATTAAAAAAAGTAAGTGCCCCCCGTCAGTGCCCATAGTGCCACCCAGCAGTGCCCACAGTGAAACCCAGCAGTGCCACCCAGCAGTGCCCACAATCTGAATCAACAAAGGTGCTGCACCCCAGTGCCACATATCCGTGCCCATCAGTGTCATCTACCAGTGCCCAGCAGTGCCGCCCATCAGAGCCACCTATCAGTGCCCATCAGTCCCATCTATCAGTGGTACCTATCAGTGCCCATCCGTGCCACCCATCCATGCCACCTTATCCCATCTTTGCCCATCAGTGCCGCCTTATCTGTGCCCATCGGTGCCGCCTTATCTGTGCCTATCAGTGCCCACCAATGCAGCCCATCAGTGCAGCCCATCAGTGCCCACCAGTGCAGCCCATCAGTGCCACCTCATCAGCGCACTTCGATGAAGGAGAAAAATGACCTGTTTGCAAAATTTTATAACAAACTATTAAACGTGATTTTTTTTTTGCATCTTTTTTTGTTTGTTTAGCAAAAAATAAAACTCCGAGCTGTAATTAAATACCACCAAAAGAAATCTCTATTTGTGGGAAAAAAATGATAAAAATTTCATTTGGATACAGTGTTGTATGACCGCGTAATTGTCATTCAAAGTGCATCAGCGCTGAAAGCTGAAAATTGGTCTGGGCAGGAGGGGGGTTTAAGTGCCCAGTAAGCAAGTGGTTAAACGAGGCCCCAACCCCCACATCTTTCCTTACCTGTTTGGAATCAACTTCGATGTCGGCGACGTAATTCTCAAACACGGTGGGCACATAGACTTCGGGGAACTGATCCTTGCTGAACACGATGAGCAGACAGGTCTTCCCGCAAGCTCCATCTCCAACAATCACAAGCTTTTTACGTATGGCAGCCATTACTGCAGGTAGAGAGGGAAAAGCAATCATACAGAGGAAGTACAAAGAGGAAACAAGTAAAGCTGGCCAATAACTGCACCAAAGGAAAACTAGCACCCAATCAGCTTGCGGTCTATCTTCCCCTCACTCGTCTCCATGTCAGGCCAGGGACAGGGATCGCCGTGACACGGACCCGGCTCCTAACTTTTTTAGCTGGCTCCTAGATTCCAAGCCCTGCATTAACTGCTTCTCGACCAGCCGCCGCAGTTATCCTGCAGCAGGTTGGCTGCCCTGGGCGAGCCGTTGTATCTGTATGTTGGCCGCTTTAAGAGCTCTAAGGGGCGTACCGATGAAGCCGATGCGCGTGCCTGGTGGTCGCGCTGTCTGCCGGGCCCCCCCGCGATCGCTCCAGGAGACAGAACGGAGGTCTGTCAATGTAAACAGACAGATCTTCATTCTGTCAGGAGAGAGGAGACATATCTGCCAAGTATGAACAGCGATCAGTCTCCTCTGCCCAGGCAGTCCCATCCCCCCCACAACTAGAAACACTCCCTAGGACACACATTCAACCCCTTGATCAATATACGCTCATTGCGATTTTTGACCAAAAATATGTAGAAGAATATATATCAGCCTAAACTGAGGAAGCAATTTGTTTTTTTGAGGATATTTATCATAGCAAAAAAATTTTTTTTTTTTTCAAAAGTGTTTTTTTTTTGTTGTTTATAGCACAATAAATAAATAAATAAATCGCAGAGGTGATCAAATACCACCAAAAAAAAAGCTCTATTTGTGGGAAAAAGCAAGACGTCAATTTTGTTTTTGTACAATGTCACACGACCGCGCAATTGTCGGTTAAAACGACGCAGTGCCGTATCGCAAAACATTGCCTAGTCAATAAGGGGCAGAAGTGGTTAATGTCTAAACCGCTGGCAACAAAAGTCAGTACACCCCTAAGTGAAAATCTCCAAATTGGGCCCAATTAGCCATTTTCCCTCCCCCGTGTCATGTGACTCGTTAGTGTTACAAGGTCTCAGGTGTGAATGGGGAGCAGGTGTGTTAAATTTTGTGTTATCGCTCTCACTCTCTCATACTGGTCACTGGAAGTACAACATGGCACCTCATGGCAAAGAACTCTCTGAGGATCTGAAGATAAGAATTGTCGCTCTACATAAAGATGGCCTAGGCTATAAGAAGATTGCCAAGACCCTGAAACTGAGCTGCAGCACGGTGGCCAAGTCCATACAGCGGTATAACAGGACAGGTTCCCCTCAGAACAGGCCTCGCCATGGTCCACCAAAGAAGTTGAGGTCACGTGCTCAGCGTCATATCCAGAGGTTGTCTTTGGGAAATAGACTTATGAGTGCTGCCAGCATTGCTGCAGAGATTGTAGGGGTGGGGGGTCAGCCTGTCAGTGCTCAGACCATACACTGCACACTGCATCAAATTGGTCTGCATGGCTGTCCCCCCAGAAGGAAGCCTCTTCTAAAGATGATGCACAAGAAAGACCACAAACAGTTTGCTGAAGACAAGCAGACTAAGGAGATGGATTACTGGAACCATGTCCTGTGCTCTGATGAGACCAAGATAAAGGTATTTGGTGTCAGATGGTGTCAGGCGTGTGTGGGGGCAACCAGGTGAGGAGGACAAAGACAAGTGTGTCTTGTCTACAGTCAGGCATGGTGGTGGGGGTGTCATGGTCTGGGGGCTGCATGAGTGCTGCCGGCACTGGGGGGCTACAGATCATTGAGGGGACCATGAATTAGAGGTTGACCCATACGGGTTTTTCTCTGGCCGATGCCGATATTTAGAAATCATGGCGGCCGATATATGATGCCGATTTTTTTTATCCCCCTTCATCTCATAAAACCTAACAGACACCTTTCCCACTGGGGTGTTTTTTTTAGGCGCTTTTGGGCTAAAAATAGCGCCTGTAAAGTGCCTGCAAAAAGGCTCCCCTGCAGTCTGTATGGAAGCCCCGAGTGCTGTCACACTGAGGCGACGCGCTGGCAGGATGTTAAAAAAAAAAAGTCCTGCGAGCAGCACGTTTGGAGTGGTGTATATACCCCTCCCCCCACCACTCCTGCCCATTGAAATGAATGGGCACCGCTGCCGGAGCACCTGCAATGCGATTTGGCAGCGGTGCTTCACGGGCGCATTTAACCTCTTCCTCGGCCGCTAGCTGCGTTATATGCGCCCCACTAGCAGCCGAATAGCACCGCTAAAATGACGGTAAAGAGCCATTAAAACTAGCAACATTTTACCATCAACGCCTCCCCCGCTCCAGTGTGAAAGCAGCCTATAAAATAAATACAGGTAGTCAAAACTTTTGGACGAAAAAAAAAAAAATTTGCTAACTTTACTGTTTTAGGTTTTTTTTTTTTTTAAATCATTTAGTGTATTTTTTTCCCCCAAAAAAATGCATTTGAAAGACCTCTGTGCAAATGCCGTGTGACATAAAATGTTGCAACAACCGCTATTTTATTCCCTAGGATCTCTGCTAAAAAATATATATTAGTGATGCACCGAAATTTCGGCCGCCGAAACATATCGGCCGAAAATGCCCTTTTCGGCAATTTGCCGAAAGAGAAAAACGCCCGATAATGGAGCCGAAAATGGGGCGTGGCCTGGGTGGGGGCGGGGCTCCGCCCCCGCCCTGGTGACGCCCATCATGGGGGGTGTGAAGCGCAAGAGAGCCACCTCTGCCGCTTGTTGGATCACAGCGCCGGGAACATCACAGCTTTCATTTCAATTGCTGTGTGTTCCCGGCCGCGCACCGTCACACGCAGCCCCTCCCCCTTGTCCGGGCACTTTGATAGACAGATCATCCGCAGGATTGGACGGATGATCTGTCTATCAAAGTGCCCGGACAAGGGGGAGGGGCTGCGTGTGACAGCGCGCGGCCGGGAACACACAGCAATTGAAATGAAAGCTGTGATGTTCCCGGCGCTGTGATCCAACAAGCGGCGGAGGCGGCTCTCTTCCCTACACAGGCTGGCTGCAACAAAAGGGGACACACAGGCTGGCTGCAAAGGGGGGACACACAGGCTGGCTGCAACAAAAGGGGACACACAGGCTGGCTGCAACAAAAGGGGACACACAGGCTGGCTGCAACAAAAGGGGACACACAGGCTGGCTGCAACAAAAGGGGACACACAGGCTGGCTGCAAAGGGGGGACACACAGGCTGGCTGCAAAGGGGGGACACACAGGCTGGCTGCAAAGGGGGGACACACAGGCTGGCTGCAAAGGGGGGACACACAGGCTGGCTGTAAAGGGGGGACACACAGGCTGGCTGTAAAGGGGGACACACACGCTGGCTGCAAAGGGGGACACGCTGGCTGCAAAGGGGGACACGCTGGCTGCAAAGGGGGACACGCTGGCTGCAAAGGGGGACACGCTGGACACAAGGGGACACGCTGGACACAAGGGGACACGCTGGACACAAGGGGACACGCTGGACACAAGGGGACACGCTGGCCGCAAAAGGGGACACAAGGGGACACACTGGCCGCAAAAGGGGACACAAGGGGACACACTGGCCGCAAAAGGGGACACACTGGATGCAAAAGGGGACACACTGGATGCAAAAGGGGACACACTGGATGCAAAAGGGGACACACTGGATGCAAAAGGGGACACACTGGATGCAAAAGGGGACACACTGACTGCAAAAGGGGACACACTGGATGCAAAAGGGGACACACTGGATGCAAAAGGGGACACACTGGATGCAAAAGGGGACACAAGGGGACACACTGGATGCAAAAGGGGACACAAGGGGACACACTGGATGCAAAAGGGGACACAAAGGGACACACTGGATGCAAAAGGGGACACAAGGGGACACACTGGATGCAAAAGGGGACACACTGGATGCAAAAGGGGACACAAGGGGACACACTGGATGCAAAAGGGGACACAAGGGGACACACTGGATGCAAAAGGGGACACAAGGGGACACACTGGATGCAAAAGGGGACACAAAGGGACACACTGGCCTGCAATGGGGGACACTGGCCTGCAATGGGGGACACTGGCCTGCAATGGGGGATGCCTCCTGTACCACGTCCTCTGTCTCTGACCATCTCCTGTACCGTGTCCCCAGTCTCTGACCACCTCCTGTACCGTGTCCCCAGTCTCTGACCACCTCCTGTACCGTGTCCCCAGTCTCTGACCACCTCCTGTACCGTGTCCCCAGTCTCTGACCACCTCCTGTACCATGTCCCCAGTCTCTGACCACCTCCTGTACCATGTCCCCAGTCTCTGACCACCTCCTGAACCATGTCCCCAGTCTCTGACCACCTCCTGTACCATGTCCCCAGTCTCTGACCACCTCCTGAACCATGTCGCCAGTCTCTGACCACCTCCTGTACCATGTCCCCAGTCTCTGACCACCTCCTGTACCATGTCCCCAGTCTCTGACCACCTACTGTACCATGTCCCCAGTCTCTGGCCACCTCCTGTACCATGTCCCCAGTCTCTGACCACCTCCTGAACCATGTCGCCAGTCTCTGACCACCTCCTGTACCATGTCCCCAGTCTCTGACCACCTCCTGTACCATGTCCCCAGTCTCTGACCACCTCCTGAACCATGTCGCCAGTCTCTGACCACCTCCTGTACCATGTCCCCAGTCTCTGACCACCTCCTGTACCATGTCCCCAGTCTCTGACCACCTACTGTACCATGTCCCCAGTCTCTGACCACCTACTGTACCATGTCCCCAGTCTCTGGCCACCTCCTGTATAAAAATATTTTTTAAAAACAGTCATTTTCGGTATCGGTTTCGGTTTTCGGCCTAGTGTATTTTTCATTTTCGGTATCGGTTTCGGCACCAAAAAACCCATTCGGTGCATCCCTAATATATATATATATATAATTTTGGGGGGTCTAAGTGATTTTCTGGCAGAAAATACAGGATTTTTACTTGTAAGCAACAAATGTCAGAGAAGATTTAGTCTTTAAATGGTTAAACTGATAACTCTACACACAGAGATGATTTCATTCAGAAGTATAAACATTTGTATCTTTTTGTTCTTTTCTTGGCAGAGCCCAGAGAGGAGGAAAGTCTCTTCTATGACGACTCCGGCAACTTACACTGACTTCTATTACAGAAATCATTTCTAAGTCCCGCTATTCTAAATCGGCCTTTTTATCAGCACAATTGGCCGATGCCGATTAATTAAAAAAACGGCAAATATCGGCCAATATATCGGTCGACCTCTACCATGAATGCCAACATGTACTGTGACATACTGAAGCAGAGCATGACCCCCCTCCCTTCAGAGACTGGACCGCAGGGCAGTATTCCAACATGATAACCACCCCAAACACACCTCCAACACCACCACTGCCTTGCTAAAGAAGCTGAGGGTGAAGGTGATGGACTGGCCAAGCATGTCTCCAGACCTAAACCCTATTGAGCATCTGTGGGGCATCCTCAAACAGGTGGAGGAGGGGAAGGTCTACAACATCCACCAGCTCTGTGATGTCATCATGGGGGAGGGGAAGAGGACTCCAGTGACAACCTGTGAAGATCTGGTGACCTCCATGCCCAAGAGGGTGAAGGCAGTGCTGGAAAATAATGGCGGCCACACAAAACATTGACACTTTGGGCCCAATTTGAAGATTTTCACTTAGGGGTGTACTGACTTTTGTTGCCAGCGGTTTAGACATTAATGGCTGTGTGTTGAGTTATTTTGAGGGGACAGGAAATTTACACTGTTATACAAGCTGTACACTCACTACTTTACATTGTAGACAAGTGTCATTTCTTCAGTGTTGTCACATGAAAAGAGAGGAGAAAATATTTACACAAATGTCACGGAGGGGTGTACTTACTTTTGTCAGATACTGTATATGGAGAGAGTGGTGATGTGACACCTGTAGTATATAATGTATATGGAGATTGGTGATGTCACACCTGTAGTATATAATGTATATGGAGATTGGTGATGTCACACCTGTAGTATATAATGTATATGGAGATCGGTGATGTCACAACTGTAGTATATAATGTATATGGAGAGATCGGTGATGTCACACCTGTAGTATATAATGTATATGGAGAGTGGTGATGTCACACCTGTAGTATATAATGTATATGGAGAGTGGTGATGTCACACCTGTAGTATATAATGTATATGGAGAGATCGGTGATGTCACACCTGTAGTATATAATGTATATGGAGAGTGGTGATGTCACACCTGTAGTATATAATGTATATGGAGATCGGTGATGTCACACCTGTAGTATATAATGTATATGGAGAGATCGGTGATGTCACACCTGTAGTATATAATGTATATGGAGAGTGGTGATGTCACACCTGTAGTATATACTGTATATGGAGAGATTGGTGATGTCACACCTGTAGTATATAATGTATATGGAGAGTGGTGATGTCACACCTGTAGTATATAATGTATATGGAGAGAGTGGTGATGTCACACCTGTAGTATATAATGTATATGGAGAGTGGTGATGTCACACCTGTAGTATATAATGTATATGGAGAGTGGTGATGTCACACCTGTAGTATATAATGTATATGGAGAGTGGTGATGTCACACCTGTAGTATATAATGTATATGGAGAGTGGTGATGTCACACCTGTAGTATATAATGTATATGGAGATCGGTGATGTCACAACTGTAGTATATAATGTATATGGAGAGTGGTGATGTCACACCTGTAGTATATAATGTATATGGAGAGTGGTGATGTCACAACTGTAGTATATAATGTATATGGAGAGTGGTGATGTCACACCTGTAGTATATAATGTATATGGAGAGTGGTGATGTCACACCTGTAGTATATAATGTATATGGAGAGATCGGTGATGTCACACCTGTAGTATATAATGTATATGGAGAGTGGTGATGTCACACCTGTAGTATATAATGTATATGGAGATCGGTGATGTCACACCTGTAGTATATAATGTATATGGAGAGTGGTGATGTCACACCTGTAGTATATAATGTATATGGAGAGTGGTGATGTCACACCTGTAGTATATAATGTATATGGAGAGTGGTGATGTCACACCTGTAGTATATAATGTATATGGAGAGTGGTGATGTCACACCTGTAGTATATAATGTATATGGAGATCGGTGATGTCACACCTGTAGTATATAATGTATATGGAGAGTGGTGATGTCACACCTGTAGTATATAATGTATATGGAGAGTGGTGAGGTCACACCTGTAGTATATAATGTATATGGAGAGTGGTGATGTCACACCTGTAGTATATAATGTATATGGAGAGATCGGTGATGTCACACCTGTAGTATATAATGTATATGGAGAGATCGTGATGTCACACCTGTAGTATATAATGTATATGGAGATTGGTGATGTCACACCTGTAGTATATACTGTATATGGAGAGATCGGTGATATCACACCTGTAGTATATAATGTATATGGAGATTGGTGATGTCACACCTGTAGTATATACTGTATATGGAGAGATCGGTGATATCACACCTGTAGTATATAATGTATATGGAGAGAGTGGTGATGTCACACCTGTAGTATATAATGTATATGGAGAGTGATGTCACACCTGTAGTATATAATGTATATGGAGAGTGGTGAGGTCACACCTGTAGTATATAATGTATATGGAGAGATCGGTGATGTCACACCTGTAGTATATAATGTATATGGAGAGTGGTGAGGTCACACCTGTAGTATATAATGTATATGGAGAGTGGTGAGGTCACACCTGTAGTATATAATGTATATGGAGAGATCGGTGATGTCACACCTGTAGTTTATAATGTATATGGAGAGATCGTGATGTCACACCTGTAGTATATAATGTATATGGAGATTGGTGATGTCACACCTGTAGTATATACTGTATATGGAGAGAGTGGTGATATCACACCTGTAGTATATAATGTATATGGAGAGAGTGGTGATGTCACACCTGTAGTATATAATGTATATGGAGAGTGGTGATGTCACACCTGTAGTATATAATGTATATGGAGAGTGGTGATGTCACACCTGTAGTATATAATGTATATGGAGAGTGGTGATGTCACACCTGTAGTATATACTGTATATGGAGAGATCGGTGATATCACACCTGTAGTATATAATGTATATGGAGAGTGGTGATGTCACACCTGTAGTATATAATGTATATGGAGATCGGTGATATCACACCTGTAGTATATAATGTATATGGAGAGATCGGTGATATCACACCTGTAGTATATAATGTATATGGAGAGATCGGTGATATCACACCTGTAGTATATAATGTATATGGAGATCGGTGATGTCACACCTGTAGTATATAATGTATATGGAGAGAGTGGTGATGTCACACCTGTAGTATATAATGTATATGGAGAGTGGTGATATCACACCTGTAGTATATAATGTATATGGAGAGTGGTGATGTCACACCTGTAGTATATAATGTATATGGAGAGTGGTGATGTCACACCTGTAGTATATACTGTATATGGAGAGTGGTGATGTCACACCTGTAGTATATAATGTATATGGAGAGTGGTGATGTCACACCTGTAGTATATAATGTATATGGAGAGTGGTGATGTCACACCTGTAGTATATAATGTATATGGAGAGATCGTGATGTCACACCTGTAGTATATAATGTATATGGAGAGATCGGTGATGTCACACCTGTAGTATATAATGTATATGGAGAGTGGTGAGGTCACACCTGTAGTATATAATGTATATGGAGAGTGGTGATGTCACACCTGTAGTATATAATGTATATGGAGAGTGGTGATGTCACACCTGTAGTATATAATGTATATGGAGAGTGGTGATGTCACACCTGTAGTATATACTGTATATGGAGAGATCGGTGATGTCACACCTGTAGTATATAATGTATATGGAGAGATCGGTGATGTCACACCTGTAGTATATAATGTATATGGAGAGTGGTGATGTCACACCTGTAGTATATAATGTATATGGAGAGTGGTGATGTCACACCTGTAGTATATAATGTATATGGAGAGTGGTGATGTCACACCTGTAGTATATAATGTATATGGAGAGTGGTGATGTCACACCTGTAGTATATACTGTATATGGAGAGATCGGTGATGTCACACCTGTAGTATATAATGTATATGGAGAGATCGGTGATGTCACACCTGTAGTATATAATGTATATGGAGAGATCGGTGATGTCACACCTGTAGTATATAATGTATATGGAGATCGGTGATGTCACACCTGTAGTATATAATGTATATGGAGATCGGTGATGTCACACCTGTAGTATATAATGTATATGGAGATCGGTGATGTCACACCTGTAGTATATAATGTATATGGAGATCGGTGATGTCACACCTGTAGTATATAATGTATATGGAGATCGGTGATGTCACACCTGTAGTATATAATGTATATGGAGAGAGTGGTGATGTCACACCTGTAGTATATAACGTATATGGAGAGTGGTGATGTCACACCTGTAGTATATAATGTATATGGAGAGTGGTGATGTCACACCTGTAGTATATAATGTATATGGAGAGATCGGTGATGTCACACCTGTAGTATATAATGTATATGGAGAGTGGTGATGTCACACCTGTAGTATATACTGTATATGGAGAGTGGTGATGTCACACCTGTCGTATATACTGTATATGGAGAGTGGTGATGTCACACCTGTAGTATATACTGTATATGGAGTTCGGTGATGTCACACCTGTCGTATATACTGTATATGGAGTTCGGTGATGTCACACCTGTAGTATATAATGTATATGGAGAGTGGTGATGTCACCTTTGTATTATAGATTGGGTGACACCGCTGCTCGGTAATCCCCTCTGGTGTCACCTGGAGGTGTTGGGATAGGTCGGGTGATGGGGTGTAATTGGGGTGACGTCACACGTCTCTGGGTTGGAGGTGATGACTGCAGCACATAGTTTGTAGGGGTGTCATCCTCTGCCCCTCCCCCATGCCCCGCCCTCAGACGTCATCGAGAACTTTTGGCTTCACATTCAACCGGAAGTCCGGAAATAACAGGCCGCCGCCGTCCCGGACATTCCAATCCCTCCACCTGTGTCCCCATTGACGTCATACCCCCTCCTATGACGTTACGGCGCCCTCGAGCGGGAAACACCCGAAACCTGCGCACCCGGGTCACCCGAGTGGGCTCCTCTCCGCCGCGCAGTGCCCGTGACTGGCACAGGACGGGGAACACTCGGATTGAGCCCGTGTTTCCGGGGAGAGAATCCGCTTACCGTCAGCTCTATCCCGCTGCTTCCACCCGTCCGACCAGCTGTGACGTGTCCAGCGTCCCGCCCCGCCCGCCAATCGCAGCCTGTACCGCCCCAAACTGACAGACCCAGAAGCCAATGGCGAGGGCCAGAGCGCGAGCGTACGACTGACAGGAAGAGGGCGGGGCTAACGCCTCGAAGACACCAATCCAAAGCCTGACAGACCCGCCAGTCCCGATGGGTTTTGGGCGGCGACGTCAAAGGAAAGCGCCGGTCAGGTGACCCGCGCCATGTTGGAATGTGAAAGTCGTCTATAGGAAGCAGTAGGGCCGGTGTCTTGTCAAATAGGGTCCTCCATCGGATGCTGTCCTCTGCGTACTGCGCATGCGCAGTACACAGGAGCACAGATTCCGAAAATTGCCGAGGACGAACGGCGCCTGCGCCGTGAGTCCAGGTTCTATCCCCACTATCCAAGTGGACATAGAGTTAGAATAAAAAAGAGCCGAGCGCAGCGAGGCCGAGCCCGAAGCGTGGCGAGCGAAGCTCGCCCGCGAGGGGCCCTCTAAAATTCTAAACCCTATGTCCGCTTGGATAGTGGGGCTACCTCCTCCACTCACGGCGCAGGCGCCGTTCAGCTTCGGAGATTTTCCGAAGCTTCGTCTGCTCCGTACTGCGCATGCGCAGTACGGAGCGGACACATATGGATGGCCGGACTCTATTAGGCAGAACACCGGGCCTGGTGGTGAAGCGGCGAAGAGTCCTGACAGGGTGGAGTCACTTCACTCCCATTTCTTTGCTGAGCAAAATGCAAACAGCAGTCGCTGGAAAACACCCATGGCGGCTCCTGGCCTTTCCTTCTGGAAATGCCGGTTGCCTGGCTATCATCTTTTCACACATGAATATGAATTATGTTTCTCCGCCTCCCTCTAACACACTTTGTACAAACAAACAAAACATTTCATTGTTTCCCGTTACCTTCCTTCCCCTCGGTGGCGCTGAGGCGGTGCACAGAAATGTCGGCGCTCTGTAGGACCGCGTCCGTCTCATTTTCTCGGGTAGCTTTGTGGAAGTACTCAGGCCAGGCCGATGTGTCTGGGGGAGCAATGGAGCCACAGACCCAGCAAGCGCCTGCGATTGGGGCGAGATCGGTGACTGATGGTCTGTGTGAGGGAGATCTATGAGTGATGGTGGAGTGAGGAGGACTTTCAGTGACTTCTGCGACCTGACCGGCTCCTTTCACATGAGAGACTTTGGCGACTTGAGCGTCTCCATCAACGACCCGAGCGGCTCCATCGGTGACCTGAGCAGCTCCATCAACGACCCGAGCGTCTCCATCAACGACCCGAGCGTCTCCATCAACGACCCGAGCGGCTCCATCAACGACCCGAGCGGCTCCATGGGCGACCCGAGCGGCTCCATGGGCGACCCGAGCGGCTCCATGGGCGACCCGAGCGGCTCCATCAACGACCCGAGCGGCTCCATCGATGACCCGAGCGGCTCCATCGGCGACCCGAGTGGCTCAATCAACGACCCGAGCAGCTCCATCGGCGACCCGAGCGGCTCCATGGGCGACCCGAGCGGCTCCATCGATGACCCGAGCGGCTCCATGGGCGACCCGAGCGGCTCCATAGACGACCCGAGCGGCTCCATCGATGACCCGAGCGGCTCCATCGGCGACCCGAGCGGCTCAATCAACGACCCGAGCAGCTCCATCGGCGACCCGAGCGGCTCCATCGGCGACCCGAGCGGCTCCATCGGCGACCCGAGCGGCTCAATCAACGACCCGAGCGGCTCCATCGGCGACCCGAGCGGCTCAATCAACGACCCGAGCGGCTCCATCGATGACCCGAGCGGCTCCATGGGCGACCCGAGCGGCTCCATCGATGACCCGAGCGGCGGCTCCATGGGCGACCCGAGCGGCTCCATCGGCAACCCGAGCGGCTCAATCAACGACCCGAGCGGCTCCATCGATGACCCGAGCGGCTCCATCAACAACCCGAGCGGCTCCATCAACGACCCGAGCGGCTCCATCGATGACCCGAGCGGCTCCATCAACAACCCGAGCGGCTCCATCAACGACCCGAGCGGCTCCATCGGCGACCCGAGCGGCTCCATCGGCGACCCGAGCGGCTCCATCGGCGACCCGAGCGGCTCAATCAACGACCCGAGCGGCTCCATCGGCGACCCGAGCGGCTCAATCAACGACCCGAGCGGCTCCATCGATGACCCGAGCGGCTCCATGGGCGACCCGAGCGGCTCCATCGATGACCCGAGCGGCGGCTCCATGGGCGACCCGAGCGGCTCCATCGGCAACCCGAGCGGCTCAATCAACGACCCGAGCGGCTCCATCGATGACCCGAGCGGCTCCATCAACAACCCGAGCGGCTCCATCAACGACCCGAGCGGCTCCATCGATGACCCGAGCGGCTCCATCAACAACCCGAGCGGCTCCATCAACGACCCGAGCGGCTCCATCGGCGACCCGAGCGGCTCCATCGGCGACCCGAGCGGCTCCATCGGCGACCCGAGCTGTTCTCTGCCTCTTGAGTTTGCTGATCTTGTGGACCTAATAGGGCCGTCCATTGAGGCAGCTTTACTGGCAAGGCTTCTCGGCCTTTTGGCTAAGATCAAGTGTAGTATCTGTTCTCATCAGTTGCCAGGAGGTGGCGCTTGCTTCCGTCCCTGTCTCTACGGCGAGGTGGAGCAGGGGTGGCGGTTGCTATGCAAAACCTGCTGGTGTAAAGGTGACCCGGAGCAGTTCGTAGCCGAAAGGGAAGCCTTCTGATGGGGACGGAGAACCACTGGTCGGTGCCAGGGGAGGGGACCCTGGATTGGGGCAGCTCTAGCTCGGGTCAGTTTTTCGGTAGGGAACGCTGGTTCCCCTTTCTCCCACCAGGGAAACGGCCAGTACTTCCCGAATGTAATTAGGTAGGAGTGATGGGAGCGAGGGTGAGGCCTGATGGTAAAGGGTCTCACTAAGCTCCTGGATCTCCATGCCTTTCTGGCTGGGGTGGGGGCTGCTGTGGTCTTGGCTGGGGGGGTCGGGGTTTCTTTTGAAAAGCCTGTGGTGATGTGCCCCTGAAGTGGCAGTTCAGGGGTGCCTTACTTTCACTGTGATTTATCACTTTGATGTTTGGCACCATGGCCACCTCACCAAAACACATGCCTTTTCATACCTGCCTCTAGGGCCAGGCCTTTTGGCTGGGACCAGAGGAATTTTTGATTCCTGGCCGGAGGGCCTGGTCATTGTGTTACACAATGGCCACCTTTTCACTCTCCTCTTCACTATCCCTTCCCCACTATTTATTTTTATGTGTGTTGTGTGTCACGTTTTTTGTTTGTCACTGCACGTGTGATGAGTAGGGTGTCGGTCCTCGGGCCAACCCTGAAAGTCTTGTGGGAGGGTGGACATAGGCCTTCTGGCTTGGTTTGCCCTCTCTCTCTTATAGGCATCCCCTGCAACAAAAATGTCATTTTTCTGTGAGAATATCCCAATGGGAAATCATGTCTAAAGGGATGCAGATCCAACAGCTTTCCTCATTAGTGCCCTGCAGGTGCTGCAGCTGATTGAGAATAATAAAACCACTCCCATTAGATTCATTTTCCCACAAGGGTGCAGACACACAGGGATTTCTTCAGAATAACAAAATGTAGGAATCTGCAACAAAGTTTGTAAACATCCTTGTAATGTACATGGATCACCCAGAGAGGAATTATTATTTTTTTCTCAACAAAAGTTGAGTTACGCTTTAAGGTAAAGAATCTTCTGTGTCCAGGATTACCCCCTTCAGCTCCCCCTTACGCTTACCTGAGCTCAATCTTGAACCAGTGCTGTGCCCGGGAGAAGCATCTCTCTCCGCACAGGGCAGATTGATAGCAGCGGGATGTCAATCAAATCCTGCGATTGGGGGGGGGGGGGGGGTAGGGCTGAGCCCCGCTGCCTATGTCTATGGATGCAGGCAGCTTCCAATAGGGCCAATGTCTAAAGAGGTGGAGCCATGAGAGCCAGTGTGGGATCCTAGAAGAGGAGGATTACATTGCTCTATGCAAAACCATTGCACAGAGCAGGTAACTATAACATGTTTATTCTTTTCTAAAAAAAGTTAAAGGATTGCAATCACTTTAACCACTACAGATCCGCGCTATTGCCAAATGACGGCATTAGCGCGGACCTACATTTCCGGGACAACGTCTATTGACGTCGTCCCGGATACGAGCGGCCTGCGCGCCCCCTGAGGGGCGCGCGCGGCGCGCTCTGTGATCGACGAGTCCGTGAGACTCGCCTGATCACCGATCCGTGCAAGGGGTCGATCCCGACCCCTTATCACGTGATCAGCTGTCAGCCAATGACAGCTGATCATGTGATAAAACGGAGCCGGTAATCGGCTATTATTCCTCCTCGCGCTGACAGCGCGAGGAGAGAAAAAAAAAGCCGATCACCGGCGGCCGTGATCGGGACATCAGTCCCGATCACGGCCAGCAATACAGCTGACCACCTGCCCCCTGCCAGTGCCCACCTGCCCACCGCCGTGCCATCCTGAATAAAAGTAAGTGCCCCCCATCAGTGCCCATAGTGCCCACAGTGCCACCTACAGTGCCACCCACAATGCCACCCACAGTGCCACCCACAGTGCCCACAATCTGCCTCAAAGGTGCTGCGACCCAGTGCCGCCCATCAGTGCCCAGCAGTGCCGCCCAGCAGTGCCACCTATCAGAGCCACCCATCAGTGCCACCTATCAGTGCCCATCAGTCCCATCTATCAGTGGTACCTATCAGTGCCCATCCGTGCCACCCATCCGTGCCACTTATCTGTGCCACCCATCCATGCCATCTTATCTGTGCCCATCTTTGCCCATCAGTGCCGCCTTATCTGTGCCCATCGGTGCCGCCTTATCTGTGCCTATTAGTGCCGCCTTAACTATGCCTATCAGTGCCCACCAGTGCAGCCCATCAGTGCCCACCAATGCAGCCCATCAGTGCCCACCAATGCAGCCCATCAGTGCCCACCAATGCAGCCCATCAGTGCCCACCAATGCAGCCATCAGTGCCGCCTAATCAGCGCACTTCAATGAAGGAGAAAAATGACCCGTTTGCAAAATTTTATAACAAACTATTAAAACATGATTTTTTTTTTTTTTTTTTTTTTTACATCTTTTTTTGTTTGTTTAGCAAAAAATAAAACTCCGAGCTGTAACTAAATACCACCAAAAGAAAGCTCTATTTGTGGGAAAAAAATGATAAAAATTTCATTTGGGTACAGTGTTGTATGACCGCGCAATTGTCATTCAAAGTGCATCAGCGCTGAAAGCTGAAAATTGGTCTGGGACTGAGGGGGGTTTAAGTGCCCAGTAAGCAAGTGGTTAAATGACAAGTCTTGAGTTAACCATTTTCTGACCGACATATGTATTACAGCGCTGCAAAGCCCCCACACCCAATCATCACTGATTCATAGATGTTTTAGTCCCTCAAAATCTGGGCTCAACAGCCATGCTGCCAGGAGTCTGGTCACGTTGGAGTGCCACATCTGCCTGAGCCAATCCAGAGCTATGAAGATCACCGGAATGCGCTCCATCTCAATCAGTCTGACCAAGGATTGCACAGGGTGTTGTGTTGTAAGGGTCTGGAGTGAAACTTTGCAAATTGGTTTTCTTCAAAGGAAACTACCATCAATCCCATAACTTTCATGCAGAAGCGAAAAGTTGGGCGACTCCTGGACTGAAGAATCTGAACCTAGGAGCAGAACCACGTGTACCATTTCTTCTGGGAAGAAAGCCTCTGGCTTGAGCCATATCTAGGATTAGACACTAATAACTTAAGTGAGAAATCACGTATAATGCTTCTAAAGGTGCCCAGCAGAACCTCTGCAAAGTCTGGACAGTCCAGGCTAAGTTTTTCACCAGAACTTGTGCTGTTTTCTCAGCAGGAGGTAATCTGGATATCACACAATAGTGATGGCTTGAGAGTGTAACAAACTTAAAAGGAGGGCCGGCTTTAAAAAAAATGTTTTTTAAAAGTCAGCAGCTGCAAACACTGTAGCTGCTGACTTTTAATAAGCAGACTTACCTGTCCAGGGCGCCCGCGATGTCGGCCGCCCGAGGCTGACCCGTCCCTTGGCTCTCAGATCCCGGCGCCGCCATTTCAACTAAGGGAAACAGGCAGTGGAGCCTTGCGGCTTCACTGCCCGTTTCCTACTGTGCATGCGCGAGTCGCGCAGCGCTTTGTGAATGGGGCGCGCTGTGTTCTGGGACACACAGTTCCCACAACACACAGCGCCCCATTACCCAGAAGACGCCGCACGGAGGAGAGAAGACCGAACATCACCGCGGAAGAGGCAGATTAGGACAATATGCCTAGCAACAGGCATTTCTGGTAAGTTTAAAAAACCATTTTTTTTTTCAATTTATTTATTTATTTATTTTTTCAGATTTTTTTATTTTTTGCTAATTTTTAATGTACTTTTGTTTTTCAGGGTAGCCCTCCACTTTAACACAAGCCAATACCTGAACACCCAATGTGCAGTAGACAGGCTGAGTGGCTGGGCCACAAACTGGAAGTGCAGTGGAGCCACAGCTGAATAGATGAATTGCTGATGTTCTAGAAATAGCTAAACAGTTGGCATTAATGCCTCAATACCCATGAATAGCAGGCAGCCGGGACACCAGCAGACATGCTTTTTGTGTTCTTGTCAGAATTGTCAGGCGGAAGTGCATCAACCAGAATGCATAAACGAATTGCGTCACCACCTAAACAGCAATGCTGTGAGGGGAGAAAACCC
This sequence comes from Lithobates pipiens, assembly GCF_037356315.1. Taxonomy (NCBI): domain Eukaryota; kingdom Metazoa; phylum Chordata; class Amphibia; order Anura; family Ranidae; genus Lithobates; species Lithobates pipiens. The sequence continues at coordinate 387,658 of NW_027507752.1, read as the reverse complement.
CCAAACTTAAAAAAGGTAAACATGAAAATAATGTTACTTACCGCCAATATAGTAGAAACATGGGGGGGTGGTTAGCACAATAAAGTGAAAACACCCCACATGTAAAAAACAGAACCCTGGCTAACTATGTAACCCTGTTTTACCTTATCCATGCTGTAGGTTCCCAAATGGGACCAAACTTCACCTACCATGGTGGGCTTTCCCCAGAAGGGGTCTTCGGACCGCTATAGGAATGGACCACAGGACTCGACTTGTATAGCACCCTGTAGCTAACTACGCTTGTTGCACCACGTGTTAAGGTTTGGCACATTTGGCATCTTTTAGAGGGGGTACCTGGTTTTGGCAGGTACCCTCTCAGTTCGCTGCGGTGAACTAAGCCAGAAGTTCAGCCCTCCCTCCTTCCCCTGCAGCCTTCTGGGACGATTCACAGGTTCCAGAAGACTATGGCCCATTCACAAAGCGCCTCTTTAAGGACATCAATAAATAACTGAAGTCTCACAGAGTGGGTAGGGTTATGAGAGTGCACTAGGCCTGTTCTCAGAAAAGCCTTTTACAGTGTCCAATCAAGTGAAGGTATAACCCATGGTCTTTCTTTCTGCCCTATACCATTAGATTAAGATAACTCTGTTACATTCCTGTCTGGGTGTAGAAGCGAGATGCATAGAATTACTACAGTAGTGACCGATTCGTGTTTCCATGAAGACACTTCTTGTCACCTACCAGCGTGTGTAGAGAATTGAAGTTAACTTTACCCAAAAATGATCAATCTCAGTCTACCTCCACTTAGATTGTTGTCCTGTGAGCTGGAAAATCTCTGTGCAGTAAAGAGCTGAAAGTGTAATGTTGCCACAGGCTTGGGTCTGACAAACTAATGTCATGGCTAAGATAGGTCACACTACAGGGCTTGTCCGGGAGAACAGAATTTTAGAAAGGATCTGCAGCCCTTTATTGACGAAGTCCTTAACCACTTGAGATCCGCGCTATAGTCAATTGACGGCTACAGCGCGGATCTCCTTTTCCGGGACTACGTCTATTGACGTCGTCCCGTGTACGAGGGGCGCGCGCGGCGCGCTCTGTGATCGGCGAGTCCATGAGACTCGCCTGATCACCGATCCGTGCAAGGGGTCGATCCCGACCCCTTATCACGTGCTCAGCTGTCAGCCAATGACAGCTGATCAGGTGACATAACGGAGCCGGTAATCGGCTAGTATTCCGGCGGCCGTGATCGGGACATCAGTCCCGATCACGGCCAGCAATGCAAGCGCCCACCTGCCCCCTGCCAGTGCCCACCTGCCCCCTGCAGTGCCACCCTAATAAAAAGTAAGTGCCCCCCGTCAGTGCCACCCAGCAGTGCCCACAGTGCCACCCAGCAGTGCCACCCACAGTGCCCACAATCTGCCTCAAAGGTGCTGCACCCCAGTGCCGCCCATCAGTGCCCAGCAGTGCCGTCCAGCAGTGCCACCTATCAGAGCCACCTATCAGTCCCATCTATCAGTGGTACCTATCAGTGCCCATCCGTGCCACCCATCCGTGCCATCTTATCTGTGCCCATCTTTGCCCATCAGTGCCGCCTTATCTGTGCCCATCGGTGCCGCCTTATCTGTGCCTATTAGTGCCGCCTTAACTATGCCTATCAGTGCCCACCAGTGCAGCCCATCAGTGCCCACCAATGCAGCCCATCAGTGCCCACCAATGCAGCCTATCAGTGCCGCCTAATCAGCGCACTTCAATGAAGGAGAAAAATGACCCGTTTGCAAAATTTTATAACAAACTATTAAAACATGATTTTTTTTTTTTTGCATTTTTTTTGTTTGTTTAGCAAAAAATAAAACTCCGAGCTGTAACTAAATACCACCAAAAGAAAGCTCTATTTGTGGGAAAAAAATGATAAAAATGTCATTTGGGTACAGTGTTGTATGCCCGCGCAATTGTCATTCAAAGTGCATCAGTGCTGAAAGCTGAAAATTGGTCTGGGACTGAGGGGGGTTTAAGTGCCCAGTAAGCAAGTGGTTAAAGACAGGACACACATCCACAGAAGAAGTCCACTTTTTAACAAAGTCCTTCTCATATGGCTAGAGTGGACACTTGGGAGGGAAAAAAAACTTGTCAAGGTTTTTTCAGTCTCCAAACAGGAAGACTGAGAAGAGTGGGTGCACCTGCTTGGCAGCCCTAAGGAAGCCTAGACTGAGGACAGCACTACAGGCTGATCCTCAAGTTTGTGATGCATATGGCGTTAATGATGGCCCAAACTGTCTCCTTTAACCACTTCAGCCCCGGAGGATTTGGCTGTTCAATGACCGGGCCATTTTTTGCATTACGTCACTTTGTCGATTTGACTGACAATCGCGTGGTCATGTGACGTTGTATCCAAACAAAATTGACGTCATTTTTTTCCCCACAAATAGAGCTTTCTTTTGGTGGTATTTGATCATCTCTGCGATTTTATTATTTTTATTTTTTGCTATAAACATAAAAAGAGCGACAATTTTCAACAAAAAAACAATATTTTTTTGCTGTAATAAATATCCTCAAAAATTTTTTTTTCCTCAGTTTAGGCCGATACGTATTCTTCTACTCTATCGTGACTGCGACATTATGGCGGACACATCGGACATTTTTGACACTATTTTGGGACCAGTGTCATTTATACAGTGATCAGTGCTATAAATATGCATTGATTACTGTGTAAATGACACTGGCAGTGAAGGGGTTAAGTGTATCCTAGGGAATGATTCTAAAACTGAAGGGACTGGGCTTGAACACACAGGACAGTGATCACTGCTCTTGATGACAGAGAGCAGTAGATCGCTGTCCTGTCACTAGGCAGAATAGGGAATGCTTTGTTTACAAAAGCATCTCCCCGTTCTACCTCTCTGCGACACGATCGCCAGGAGACCGGCGGACATCAAGTCCACGGGACCCGCGGGCACGATCACAGGGCCCGTGACGGGGGCGCACGCCGCAACGGCAAGAAATTCAAAGGGACATACAGGTACACCCATTTGCCCAGCCGTGCCATTCTGCCAATGTAAATGTACATGCGGTGATTGGCAAGCGGTTAATTGTGAAGTCATGGCAAAGGACTTTGGCTCATCCACCGTCTAAGGGGTAGCGAATACTGCAAGAAGATTGGTTGAGGGATTCTGCATAGGAAAGCGTGGAAGTGCGCTTATGGCCTCTGCGATCAGTTAACATTTAAATGTGCTATTTGACCCATGAAATCCTGCATGACTGGAATGAAATGCTTCCAGGATGGAGCAAAAGTGGCGGTCATACCTGATGGAGGTGGACTTTAAAGATGGCAAAAACCTAGCAGAGAGCGAAATTACAGACTGTTAGTTTAGACCAGGGATATGCAATTAGTGGACCTCCAGCTGTTGCAGAACTACAAGTCCCATGAGGCATAGCAAGACTCTGACAGGCATAAGCTTGACACTTAGAGGCAGAGCATGATGGGAATTGTAGTTTTGCAACAGCTGGAGGTCCGCTAATTGCATATCCCTGGTTTAGACGAATCGGGCAATACACTACTGGCAGCGCTAAAACAGTTAGTGGAGTGTGTGCTGAAGACCCCTGGAACAACCAAGCTGTCCTACAACACAAGGCAGACACAACATACAGTAGATCAGGGTACAAAGCTAGGCCTTAGATACTCACAAACCTGGCTGCTGGTAACAGGAATAGGGTAAGGCAGTCTAAGGTGACCATGTCCCTGTAGACAGGCAACAGAGAAGAATCAAGATTTCAATGCAACACTTGCAATCAGGAGCGAAAGCTGGAAGTTGCTTCCTCAACACTGAACGCTGGGGGATAAAAATGCGCACACACACACACATTTCACCTAGGGTTACCACCTGTCCAGGATTCACCCGGACAGTTTGGGTTTTGAATCATGTGTCCAGGTTTCAGTCCCCCTGAAACCCGGACACATTATTCAGAAAGGAATGTGGCTCAGAACAGGGCTTGAGAGGAAGTTGAGGGGGCACTATGTGCACCACATTACCATTCTCTTTGGAGTGCCCAAAGGTTTCCCAGGTCTTTTACAATCCTATAGTGCAGGGATATGCAATTAGCGGACCTCCAACTGTTGCAGAACTACAAGTCCCATGAGGCATAGCAAGACTGACAGCCAAAGCATGACACGCAGAGGCATGATGGGACGTGTAGTTTTGCAACAGCTGGAGGTCCGCTAATTGCATATCCCTGTCCTATAGCAACTTCGTGTAGATAAACAATTCTTTTTTTTTTAGATCCTCAGAGAGTTCTTTGCCAAGAGGTGCCATGTTGGACTTCCAGTGACCAAGAGTGAGAGCGATAACACCAAATTTAAGACACCTGCTCTCCATTCACACCTGAGACCTTGTAACACTAACGAGTCACATGACACCGGGAAGGGAAAATGGCTAATTGGGCCCAATTTGGACATTTTCACTTAGGGGTGTACTCACTTTTGTTGCCAGCATTAATGGCTGTGTGTTGCGTTATTTTGAGGGGACAGGAAATTTACACTGTTATACAAGCTGTACACTCACTACTTTACATTGTAGACAAGTGTCATTTCTTCAGTGTTGTCACATGAAGAAATTGAAGAAAATATTTACAAAAAGTGAGGGGTGTACTTACTTTTGTAAGATACTGTGTGTGTATATATATCTCATACATGCTTCAGTTAAATTATCCAATCAATGTGAGATTAGATCAAAACAAAGACTAAAGGTTTAGATTGGATTTGAGTAAATTGTCATTGTTTTGCATCAAAAGGCAGGTCCAAAATCCCACCCCCGGCCCATTTAGCCCGAAAGTGGTCAAAAATGACAAAAATCAGCCTCCAGCAGAAGAGCTGGTATTAGGGCCAAACTTCACTGCGCTCTGCCCAGCACCAACAGCAGTATCTGTTGAATTGCAAGGAACTTCCCCAGCTGAAGCGATGGTCAGCGGACAGGGGGTCCAAGACCTCTGCCCCACACCCGTGCCAGTTCCGGAGGCTCAGGGTATGAAAGTGGCAATCACTTTCCAGCAGTGGATACAGGGGGAGAAGGGAGAGGAGTTGTTTGTCGTCCCTCCCCAACAGTTGACCAGGGTGGAGGAAGTGGTCTTTCCTCCCCAGCAAAGATCCGTGCAACTGAGAGACAATACCACAGACATGTCGTCCCAGCAGCCAGATGAGGGAACGGAACAGGAAGCAGCCGGCTCACCTCCCCAATGGCAGCTACACAGTTTGGGAGTGGAGAAATCCAGCCTCCTGCCCCAATGGTTAGCCGGAGCAGAGGATGTGGAGTCCCCAGAAGAAGTGCTGGCAACAGGGCAGAGTGCTACCAACCTCTGCCCAGCACCGGCAACAACTGTAGAGAAACAGGGAGTCGGGGCAGTCCTCCCCTCTCTCCAGCGACAAACGGATGTAGTGAAGCTGCTACTCCCAGCTGAATCGCTGGCAACAGGGCAGAGCACCGCTGGCCGATGCCTAGCACCTACAGTTTCTTCTCAACTTCAGGGAACTGAGGCAATGGACCCCTCCCAGCAACAGGCCAAGCCATGGAAAGGTAAACACCACCCAGCTGAAGCGCTGACAGCCGGACATAGAGTCAATGACCTCTGTCCCACACCTACTGGTGTCAACTTTTCCTTACAGCCAAGATTGGAGATCATGCGGACAGACTATATGAGTTCACTCTGCCCGACTAACGCATGTCCAGACCAGGGGGAGGTCTGGGGCCTGGTTAGTCAACTTTTGATGGGGGAGAAATGTGACAGACTCACCCGGGACAGAGGATTTTGGAAAGGACTGAATGCCGGCCTCTTGTGTTGTGATTATGGTCCCTGGCATTTGGGGGAACAGTTCTCTTTGTGAGCTGTAGGCCTGGGGACCCCTGAGGTGGTGTTACTTTGGAGGCAGGCCAAGACACACAGACTCAGAATCGTACTATTGGGACACAAACTCTTATGCCCCGTACACACGAGAGGGATTAAGTCTGACAGACCTCCAAAGGAGTTCCGCCAGAGTTCCGACGGAGTTCTGGCGGATTTTTCGACCGAACGGACTTGACCACACACCATCACACCAAACTCCAACGGAGTCGAACGTGATGACGTACGACTGGATTCGACGTAGGAAGTTCATAGACAGTAGCCAATAGCTGCCCTAGCGTCGGTTTTAGTCCGTCGGAGTAGCACACACACGAGCGAATTTTTCGAAGGGGACCGGGTCCGGCGGAGTTCCGACGGGAAAATTTAAAGCATGCTTCATTTCTAAAGTCCGTCAGACTTTGGCAAATCAAAAGTCCGTTGCAGCCCACACACGATCGGATAGTCTGACGGACTCGGTCCGTCGGAGTTTGGATGTCGAAAAGTCCGCTCGTGTGTACGGGGCATAAGATGCTAATATCATCAACTCCAGCTACCTGTCTGTTGTCTTGTATAACGTAAATGAGTCTAGTCTGGCTTGACACAGATTCTAAAGAGTATTTCACCTTTCACCTAATTGACCCTGCAATTGAATGAAGGAGTCCAGTGTTGATTTAGATAATTAGCTCATGTTAATTCTGTTTCTGGCTACAGTTGTATTGTTAGAATAATATGACCAGGAGGGGGGACCTCCTCTTCTACTGTATTATAAATACTTGGCATTTTGGATCTAATAAATCAGTCCATGTCAGCAGATAAACAAGTCTTGTCTTGTTTTGTGCTTGGGAGCCGTTGGAATGTCTTATATCTATATTCAGACTGGGAGGAAGTGGTATATGACGAAAGCACTCAAGCGGAGTGTAGGGACGTTTCGTCACACAGACTATTCTACAGACAACGCCATCCGCCATTATTTATAACCTAACCCCCCCATACACCCTCTGGCCACCATTACCCCCATTTCATCCACCCACTTACTCCATGCACCCCCTAGCCCCATCAACCCTATTCCATCCCTCCATCACCGCCTTCACTCATACACTCTCTGGCCCCCATCACCACCTTCACCCATACACCCCCCATCATTACCCCTATTCCATCCATACACCACCCTTCACCCATAGACCCCCAGCCTCCATCACCCACATTCCCCCCATACACCCCTCAGACCCCCATCACTCCATTCTATCCCCCAACTTCCCCCATATAACCCCCCTTCCCCATGACCCACCATTACATCCCTCTATTTCCTCGTATACACCCATCACATCCATTGTATCTCCCTATTTCCTCCATCGCCCCCCTTCTCCCAGACCCCCATTCCATTCGACTAGTCCCCCCATACACCCCAAGACCCTCATCACCCCTATTCCATTCCCCTATCCCCACCACCATTCCATCCCCCTACTCTCCCCATACACCCCCATGCACAACTCCAGACCTCCACTCCCCTATTCTCACCAGCCACCATCATCCTCCCATTCCCCCTAAATAGCCCCCGCCACCATCACCCCCCCCATTCCATCCACCCATTCCTTCCATCCACCCCCCCAGCCATCATCACCCCCCATACACCCTCGGACCACCATCACGCCCATCCCCCTATTCCCCCATACACCACCGTTCATCCATACACTCCTTAGGCCCCCATTAGATCCATATATTCCCCCATTGCATATCCCTATCCCCCCATATGCCCCCATTCCGTCCCCCTTATTCCTCATCATTCCATCCCTCTACTCCACTGATACACCCCCTAGGCCTCCATCTCCCCTATTCCATCCCCCTACTCTCCCCATACATAACTCCATCACCCCCATTCCACCCCCTATTACCCCATTAAGCCCCCAGATCCCTATTCTATCCTATTCTACCCCCATTTCATCGCCCTACCACTCCCCATAAACCCCCCCAGATCCCTGTTTCATCTTCTTATCCCCCCATACACCCCAATTCCATCCTCCCATACACCCCCAGGCACCCATCTCCCCCATTACATCCCCCTACTCCTCCTATACACACCCTCAGACCCCCATTTCATTCCCCTTATTATCCACATATCTACCCCATGCCCTCATCACCCCTAGTCCACCAATACACTCACATTCCATCCTCCCATACACCCTCAGGCACCCATCTACCCCATTAAATCCCCCTACTCCTCCTATACACACCCTCAGACCCCCATTTCACTCCCTTATTACCCACATATTTACCCCAAGCCCTCATCACCCCTACTCCACTCCCCATCTCCCCCAATACACTCACATTCCTCCCCCCTAATCCTCCATAACACCAACTTCCCCAATCCTACGTCCAGTGTGATCACAGAGCTGTCATATTGGACAGTAGAGAACAATGAATTGGTCTTCAACAAGATGGTGGCCTCGGTCATCCCAGGATAAAAACTTCTACGAACAGCAAGTTCTTCTATTGCTTCCAAAATGGGGAGATTTTCAATAAAAATGTGTTCGCTGTGGACATGACACATTGAGCTCCTTCCCGTACCTGGATTGTATTGGGGAAAGTTAATATTCTATGTGGGACCTTCAGAGGGAGTCATACCAGGTTCAGCCACCAGATAGCAGCATTTTACTGTAATATAGTGTGATACCACATTTATCCACAAGGCAGCGACTGAGTACCAGTTATAGTCAATGCATAGAAAATCAGTGTGAGCGCTACCAGGATCAGCCAGCAGGTGGCAGCATAGTGTTTTGTATGAGATACGAGGCTGCGCGCGTTTCAGCAAGCTAATCGAGCCTTTCAGTGAATCCAGCCTAGGCTGGCGCTCTATTATGAATAATCCCGATGTGTGGGCTAGATTAGAATCCTCCAGTAGATACATCCCCGGAATTCGTACTCAGTGTAAGTCTCTTGCTACTACACCATTACTATTTTCTATTATATATATATATATATATTTTGTTACTAGTATTATGGGCAGATGTGAGCCGCTGAGATGAGTGATATTTTAGTGATCTGGAGATACTATTATTTTTATGATCTTTCAGTAGTATAGATAGATATCTAATGGGTTTGAAAATTAAATTAAATCATTTTTGATCCTTTTTTTTTTATATATTTTTTTATTTTTATTTTTTGGGGTGTGGTCCGTGGGGGTGGTTTGGGTGGATCTCTGTGGTAGTTTGGCCACATGCACTTAGAGACCCACAACACACACTTATATATATATACAGTGCCTTGTGAAAGTATTCACCCCCCTTGAACTTTTCAACCTTTTGCCACATTTCAGGCTTCAAACATGAAGATATAAAATGTTTATTTTTTGTGAAGAATCACCAACAAGTGGGACACAATTGTGAAGTGGAACGAAATCTATTGGATTTTTGAAACTTTTTTAACTAATAAAAAAATGAAAAGTGGGGCGTGCAAAATGATTGGGCCCCCTTGCGTTAATACTTTGTAGCGCCGCCTTTTGCTGCGATTACAGCTGCAAGTGGCTTGGGGTGTCTCTATCAGTTTTGCACATCGAGAGACTGAAATTCTTGCCCATTCTTCCTTGCAAAACAGCTGGAGCTCAGTGAGGTTGGATGGAGAGCGTTTGTGAACAGCAGTTTTCAGCTCTTTCCACAGATTCTCGATTGGATTCAGGTCTGGACTTTGACTTGGCCATTCTAACACCTGGATACGTTTATTTGTGAACCATTCCTTTGTAGATTTTGCTGTATGTTTGGGATCATTGTCTTGTTGGAAGATAAATCTCCGTCCCAGTTTCAGGTCTTTTGCCGACTCCAACAGGTTTTCATCCAGAATGGTCCTGTATTTGGCTGCATCCATCTTCCCCTCAATTTTAACCATCTTCCCTGTCCCTGCTGAAGAAAAGCAGGCCCAAACCATGATGCTGCCACCACCATGTGTGACAGCGGGGATGGTGTGTTGAGGGTGATGAGCTGTGTTGCTTTTACGCCAAACATATCGTTTTGCATTGTGGGCAAAAAGTTGGATTTTGGTTTCATGTGACCAGAGCACCTTCTTCCACATGTTTGGTGTGTCTCCCAGGTGGCTTGTGGCAAACTTTAGACGAGACTTTTTATGGATATCTTTGAGAAATGGCTTTCTTCTTGCCACTCTTCCATAAAGGGCAGATTTGTGCAGTGTACGACTGATTGTTGTCCTATGGACAGACTCTCCCACCTCAGCTGTAGTTCTCTGCAGTTCATCCAGAGTGATCATGGGCCTCTTGGCTGCATCTCTGATCAGTCTTCTCCTTGTCTGAGCTGAAAGTTTAGAGGGACGGCCAGGTCTTGGTAGATTTGCAGTGGTCTGATACTCCTTCCATTTCAAAATGATGGCTTGCACAGTGCTCCTTGGGATATTTAAAGCTTGGGAAATCTTTTTGTATCCAAATCCAGCTTTAAACTTCTCCACAACAGTATTACGGACCTGCCTGGTGTGTTCCTTGGTCTTCATGATGCTCTCTGCGCTTTCAATAGAACCCTGAGACTATCACAGAGCAGGTGCATTTATACAGAGACTTGATTACACACAGGTGGATTCTATTTATCACCATCAGTCATTTAGGACAACATTGGATCATTCAGAGATCCTCGCTGAACTTCTGGAGTGAGTTTGCTGCACTGAAAGTAAAGGGGCCGAATAATTTTGCACGCACCACTTTTCAGTTTTTTATTTTCTAAAAAAAGTTTAAATTATCCAATAGATTTCGTTCCACTTCACAATTGTGTCCCACTTGTTGGTGATTCTTCACAAAAAAATTTAAATTTTATATCTTTATGTTTGAAGCCTGAAATGTGGCAAAAGGTTGAAAAGTTCAAGGGGGCCGAATACTTTCGCAAGGCACTGTGTATGTGTATATATATATATATAACATTATCCTCTAGTGAGAAACCATTGCCCGTCTAGGCTCTGAGGAAAGGGGTTCTCCCCCGAAACGCGTCAGCCATTGTATTGGGGTATCGGTCGATTTTACTTGACATTAGAACCGGGCTGATTGATGTTCGGTGAGGTGGACCCGGCTGTATTGATTATGCCTTTTATCAATACTCGTTTGTGAGTAGCCATTTTGCTATATGTTTGGTTTGAATAAAGCTCTGTCTATGGTAATGCACTAGGTTGGTGCGCCCTCCATTTTTGTTTTGTATGAGATACAGCGCATGCCCAGTCCGCCCGCCATTATATGGGAGATAAATGTTTTTTGATCTTCAGGAAAATGGCGCGAGGAGGACTTTTCTGTTTAGTGTAATGCAGTGACCAGAGCAGCTGCGCCTGCCATTATAAAGAGCAGAATGCGGTGGGCGTGGCCATGTCCGAGCGGCTATGGTTCACAAAGGCGGGAAAGTGGCCAGGCTCCACCCCAACAATCTGATAGGACAGTTTATGATGTTTCTTAGACTTGGGCATTATTGTGTTGTGGAGAAAATAACCCGCATGGAGTTTACTTTGACATAATGACCCCGGAGCTACGAGAAGTGGGCTCTATAGGACGACAAGTCCGCCATTTTATCGAGGACCAGTATTTCGTCAGATTAGGCGACCCGTTAGAATGTGTAACGGAAGTGACGTTCATCGCCGCCATCTTGCTACACCCAGCACTCCTCCAAAGTAAGGAAACGCTGAGAAAGGAGAAAGCGGACATCTTGTTACACCCACCGGAGTTTTACATTTTATACTTATTTTATTTATGAGTCCCCCCTCAGTCCATTACCAGGCCCTTCAGGTCTGGTATGGATTTTAAGGGGAACCTGCGCCAAAATCCATACCAGACCCTTATCCGAGCACGCAACCTGGCAGGCCGCAGTAAAACAAGGGGGCGAGAGAGCGTCTTACCCTCATGAACCATACCAGACCACATGCCCTCAACATGGGGAGGGTACTTTGGGGTCCCCCCAAAAAAAATTTTTTTTTTTCGGTTGTCAGTGCTGTGATTGAAGATGGATTTACATCGCGGGACGCTTTTTTTTTTAAATAAAGGACTTGTCAAAAACTGTCTCCTGTCATTTTTACTTTTTGACACTTTTTTGGGTGAATGGGTAGGGGTCCCCTGCCCGCAGACCCCTACAACGGGCAAGGGTTGTGGGGATGAGGCCATTGTCCCCATCAACATGGGCTCAAGGTGTTTTGGGGGCATGTGGCCTGGTACAGTTCAGGAGGGGGGGTGCTCTCTTGTTCCCCTCTCTTTTCCTGTGACCTGCCAGGTTGCATGCTTGAATAAGGGTCTGGTATGGATTTTGGGGGGGACCCCACGCCATTTATTTTTATTTTGGCATGGGGGTTCCACTTAATATTTATACCAGACCCAAAGGGCCTGTTAATGGACGGGGGGGCATTTTTTTCAATGATTTTTATGTATATTGCTGGGATCTGACAATACATTACAGCCGTGAGCAATTTTAAATGACCTTTTTTCCTTTAGAAATCTAATTTGGTACTCTTCTAAACACGGGAAAGATGCGCTACTTTACAGGCAGACTAAGGAGACCCCCAGGTACGATATTTAAAGGAATATTTAATTTTTATTGTTTCACTGTAAGCATTATTAAAATCACTGCTCCGGAAATAACGGCTGTTTTTAAAACTTTTTTTGCATTGATATATGTCCCCTGGGGCAGGAGCCGGGTCTCCAAACACTTTTTATGACAATAACTTGTATATAAGCCATTAAAATTAGCACTTTTGATTTTTCACGTTCGTGTCTAATAGACTTTAATGGTGTTCACACAAATTTGCATTTATGGCAACGGTGAGTCTGCATTCATGGCGACGGTGGGTCTGCATTCATGGCAACGGTGGGTCTGCATTCATGGCAACGGTGGGTCTGCATTCATGGCAACGGTGGGTCTGCATTCATGGCGATGGTGGGTCTGCATTCATGGCAACGGTGGGTCTGCATTCATGGCAATGGTGGGTCTGCATTCATGGCAACGGTGGGTCTGCATTCATGGCAACGGTGGGTCTGCATTCATGGCAACGGTGGGTCTGCATTCATGGCAACGGTGAGTCTGCGTTCATGGCAACGGTGGGTCTGCGTTCATGGCAACGGTGGGTCTGCGTTCATGGCAACGGTGGGTCTGCGTTCATGGCAACGGTGGGTCTGCGTTCATGGCAACGGTGGGTCTGCATTCATAGCAACGGTGGGTCTGCATTCATGGCAACGGTGGGTCTGCATTCATGGCAACGGTGAGTCTGCATTCATTCATGGCAACGGTGGGTCTGCATTCATGGCAACGGTGGGTCTGCGTTCATGGCAACGGTGGGTCTGCGTTCATGGCAACGGTGGGTCTGCGTTCATGGCAACGGTGGGTCTGCGTTCATGGCAACGGTGGGTCTGCGTTCATGGCAACGGTGGGTCTGCATTCATAGCAACGGTGGGTCTGCATTCATGGCAACGGTGGGTCTGCATTCATGGCAACGGTGAGTCTGCATTCATTCATGGCAACGGTGGGTCTGCATTCATGGCAACGGTGGGTCTGCATTCATGGCGATGGTCGGTCTGCATTCATGGCAACGGAGGGTCTGCATTCATGGCAACGGTGGGTCTGCATTCATGGCAACGGTGGGTCTGCATTCATGGCAACGGTGAGTCTGCGTTCATGGCAACGGTGAGTCTGCGTTCATGGCAACGGTGGGTCTGCGTTCATGGCAACGGTGGGTCTGCGTTCATGGCAACGGTGGGTCTGCATTCATGGCAACGGTGGGTCTGCATTCATGGCAACGGTGGGTCTGCATTCATGGCAACGGTGGATCTGCATTCATGGCAATGGTGGGTCTGTGTTCATGGCAACGGTGGGTCTGCATTCATTCATGGCAATGGTGAGTCTGCATCTATGCAATGGTGGGTCTGCATTCATGGCAACAGTGGGTCTGCATTCATGGCAATGGTGGGTCTGCATTCATGGCAACGGTGAGTCTGCATTCATTCATGGCAACGGTGAGTCTGCATTCATGGCAACGGTGGGTCTGCACTCATGGCAACGGTGGGTCTGCATTCATTCATGGCAGCGGTGAGTCTGCATTTATGGCAATGGTGGGTCTGCATTCATTCATGGCAACGGCGGAGCAGCATTTATGGCAACAGTGGAGCAGCATTCATGGCAACGGTGGGTCTGCATTCATGGCAACAGTGAGTCTGCATTCATTCATGGCAACGGTGAGTCTGCATTCATGGCAACGGTGGGTCTGCATTCATTCATGGCAACGGTGAGTCTGCATTTATGGCAATGGTGGGTCTGCATTCATGGCAACGGTGAGTCTGCGTTCATGGCAACGGTGGGTCTGCGTTCATGGCAACGGTGGGTCTGCGTTCATGGCAACGGTGGGTCTGCGTTCATGGCAATGGTGGGTCTGCATTCATGGCAACGGTGGGTCTGCATTCATGGCAACGGTGGGTCTGCATTCATGGCAACGGTGGATCTGCATTCATGGCAACGGTGGGTCTGTGTTCATGGCAACGGTGGGTCTGCATTCATTCATGGCAATGGTGAGTCTGCATTTATGCAATGGTGGGTCTGCATTCATGGCAACAGTGGGTCTGCATTCATGGCAACGGTGGGTCTGCATTCATGGCAACGGTGAGTCTGCATTCATTCATGGCAACGGTGAGTCTGCATTCATGGCAACGGTGGGTCTGCACTCATGGCAACGGTGGGTCTGCATTCATTCATGGCAGCGGTGAGTCTGCATTTATGGCAATGGTGGGTCTGCATTCATTCATGGCAACGGCGGAGCAGCATTTATGGCAACAGTGGAGCAGCATTCATGGCAACGGTGGGTCTGCATTCATGGCAACAGTGAGTCTGCATTCATTCATGGCAACGGTGAGTCTGCATTCATGGCAACGGTGGGTCTGCATTCATTCATGGCAACGGTGAGTCTGCATTTATGGCAATGGTGGGTCTGCATTCATGGCAACGGTGAGTCTGCGTTCATGGCAACGGTGGGTCTGCGTTCATGGCAACGGTGGGTCTGCGTTCATGGCAATGGTGGGTCTGCATTCATGGCAACGGTGGGTCTGCATTCATGGCAACGGTGGGTCTGCATTCATGGCAACGGTGGATCTGCATTCATGGCAACGGTGGGTCTGTGTTCATGGCAACGGTGGGTCTGCATTCATTCATGGCAATGGTGAGTCTGCATTTATGCAATGGTGGGTCTGCATTCATGGCAACAGTGGGTCTGCATTCATGGCAACGGTGGGTCTGCATTCATGGCAACGGTGAGTCTGCATTCATTCATGGCAACGGTGAGTCTGCATTCATGGCAACGGTGGGTCTGCACTCATGGCAACGGTGGGTCTGCATTCATTCATGGCAGCGGTGAGTCTGCATTTATGGCAATGGTGGGTCTGCATTCATTCATGGCAACGGCGGAGCAGCATTTATGGCAACAGTGGAGCAGCATTCATGGCAACGGTGGGTCTGCATTCATGGCAACAGTGAGTCTGCATTCATTCATGGCAACGGTGAGTCTGCATTCATGGCAACGGTGGGTCTGCATTCATTCATGGCAACGGTGAGTCTGCATTTATGGCAATGGTGGGTCTGCATTCATTCATGGCAACGGTGGGTCTGCATTCATTCATGGCAATGGTGGGGCTGCATTCATGGCAAAAGTGGGGCTGCATTCATTCATGGCAACAGTGGAGCAGCATTCATGGCAACGATGGGGCTGCAGATGGGCACTAATTAGGCTGCATTCATGGGCACTGACCCTTATTTTGCTTCACAGTTCATTATTTAAAATGTAGGTTTTGTTTCCTGAAAGTTCCCTCTTAAAGTGAAGGTGCGTGTTATACTTCGATAAATACGGTATATCCAAATAACACGCCCGAGCTCATCTCTTCCCCACACACAGCCACAAAGGCGAGAGAATTCTTGTCGGGCCGTGTATTAGTGTTCGGATGAACACACTTAGACCGAATTTTAATGGTTCAAAGAATGTCAGGTAAAATGATCGGCCCTCATGCACGTTCACTCCATCAAATCTGGCCCTCTTTCGAAACCCCTGTCTTAGTCCCTTAGGTTTTCCATTCTATGGGCAGCACAGTGGTGTAGTGGTTAGCACTTTCACCTAGCAGCAATAGGGTCGCTGGTTCAAATTCCGACCACGACACCATCTGCCTGGGGTTTGCATGTTCTCCCTGTGCCTGCGTGGGTTTCCTCCGGGTACTACAGTTTCCTCCCACACTCCAAAGACATGCAGGTAGGTTAATTAGACCTTGTCTAAACAAAATTGGCCTTAATATGTGTATGTCAATGTTTTATGTGTTTATAAGCATGTCGGGACCTCACGGGGTAAAGGACCACGCAAAGCCGCAGATGGACTCTGGTGGCAAGAAAGCGCCCTGAGGCGATTCAGTTCGCATAGGTAGCGCTATACAAGTCACTCACTCACTATGGGCAGGGGTCACCTAGGCGGTCACTAACTCCTGCGTTTTTTCTTCTCTCCTTGGTTTTCTACTTTGCTTTTCTTACCTCGTCCTTCGCCTTTTCTTTTCTTTCTCTTCCTAACTCTTTTTACCCCAGATGCTTGGGGGTTCCTTTTGGCCCATACACGCGGTTGGAAATTCAGACGGAAAAAGTTTGATCGGATTATGTTGTCGGAAAATCCGATCGTGTGTGGGCTCTATCGGACTTTTTCTGTTGGAATTTCCAACGGAAAAAGTTTGAGAGCTGGATCTAAAATTTTCCGACAACAAAATCTGTTTGGACTTTTTCTGATCGTGTGTAGAGAATTCCGATGCACAAAGTGCCACGCATGCTCCGAAAAAATTTGGAGACGAAACCTATTGGCTACTGGCCTCTACGTAATCCCGTCTTACATTTTGTACTTCCCCTCATTCCGAACGATCGGATTTTCCAACAACTTTGTGCGACCGTGGGTGTGCAAGACAAGTTTCGGCCAAAATCCGGCGAAAAAAATCTGACGGATTTTGTGGTCGGAATGTCCGACCGTAAGTATGGGGCATTTTTCTTTTTTTTCTTCTCAATAGCTACCCAAGATAAACTGTAATGCCCCATACACACGGTCGGATTTTCCAACGGAAAATTTATAGGGATTGGAGGAGAGGGTTGGTGGACACTGATTGGAGACCAGTGTAGGGATTGGAGGAGAGGGTTGGCAGACACTGAATGGAGACCAGTTTAGGGATTGAAGGAGAGGGTTGGCAGACACTGAATGGAGGTCAGTGTAGGCATTGGAGGAGAGGGTTGGTGGACACTGAATGGAGGTCAGTGTAGGGATTGGAGGAGAGGGTTGGTGGACACTGAATGGAGACCAGTGTAGGGATTGAAGGAGAGGGTTGGCAGACACTGAATGGAGACCAGTGTAGGCAATGGAGGAGAGGGTTGGCAGACGCTGAATGGAGGTCAGTGTAGGGATTGGAGGAGAGGGTTGGTGGACACTGATTGGAGACAAGTGTAGGGATTGGAGGAGAGGATTGGCAGACAATGAATGGAGGTCAGTATAGGGATTGGAGGAGAAAGTTGGAGGACACTGATTGGAGACCAGTGTAGGGATTGAAGGAGAGGGTTGGTGGACACTGATTGGAGACCAGTGTAGGGATTGGAGGAGAGGGTTGGTGGACACTAATTGGAGACCAGTGTAGGCATTGGAGGATAGGGTTGGTGGACACTGAATGGAGACCAGTGTAGGGATTGGAGGAGAGGGCTGGTGGACACTGAATGGAGACCAGTGTAGGGATTGGAGGAGAGGGCTGGTGGACACTGAATGGAGACCAGTGTAGGGATTGGAGGAGAGGGTTGGCAGACATTGAAAGGAGACGAGTGTAGGGGTTGGAGGAGAGGGTTGGCAGACACTGAGCGGTTGGTAAGGTGGATAAGTCTGGCAGCAGCATTCATGATAGACTGAAGAGGGGAGGAGCCTATAGAGAGGCAGGCCAATGAGAAAAGAGTTGCAATAGTCAAGGCGAGAGATAACGAGGGAGGGAAGGGGGAGCTTGGTGGTTTCATTTGATAAAAAGGGGCATGGTTTAGAGATGTTACGGAGGTGAATTCTACAAACTTTTGACAACGATTGGACTTGAGGCTGAAATGACAAGTCAGAGTCTTGGATTACACCGAGTACCCTGGGGGAGGGGAGGGACTGATGGTTGCATTGTTGATTTTGATGGAAAAGCCATGGAGGGGGGCAGGGGCGGGGGGAATATTAATAGCTCGGTTTTAGAGAGATTTAGTTGGAGGAAGTGGTGGGACATCCATGCTAATATATCTGTTAGTAAGTTAGTAATGGAGAGGAGACTGAAGGAGTGAGGTGAGGAGAAGACGGATAGATTTGGGTGTCGTCGGCGGTGGTATTGAAAGCCGTGGGTAGTTATCAAGTGACCAAGGGAGGAGGTGTAGATGTAGGTATAGAAGAGAAGGGGTCCGAGAACAGAGCCTTGGGGAACCCCCACAGAAAGGGGCAATGGAGAGGAGGAGACAGAATTGTAGGTGACACTAAAGGAGCGCTGTGATAGGTAGGCAGAGAACCAGGATAGAGCAGAATCTCGGAGGCCAAGGGAATGTAGTTTATTGAGAAGAAGCGGATGGTCAACAGTATCAAACTCCGCAGAGAGCTCACAAAAATGGAACCTCTGCTTTTCGGAACCCCCCCTCCGGTGTAACATTTTGCACCTTTCAGGGGGGAGGGGGGTGCAGATACCTGTCTAAGACAGCAGCATCCGAGGACCGAGGGACGGTTCGGCCTCGGGTGCCGACATCGCTGGACCCTGGGACAGGTAAGTGTCCTTATTTTAAAAGTCAGCAGCTGCAGTATTTGTAGCTGCTGACTTAAAAAAAAAAAAAATTGCGGGACTTCTGCTTTAAGTAGTAGGAGTATGGAGTACTGGCTGTTGGTTTTAGTAGTTAGTAAATCATTAGTGAGTTTTAGTAAGACAGTTTCAGTGGAGTGCTGCGAGCGTAAGCCAGACTGTGAGGGGTTAAGAAGGTTATTTCCACTGAGGTAGGAGCTAAGACGGTTGTAGACTAAGTGTTCTAGAAGTTTAGAGGTGAATGGGAGCAATAAGATGGATCTTAAGTTGTTCAGGTTGGTGGGGTCCAGTGAGGGCTTTTTAAGTATGGGGGTGATCTGCGCATGTTTTAGAGGGGGTGCCACTAGAGAGGGAGAGATTGAAGATGTGAGTGTGGGAGAATAGGATAGAAGAAGAGAGTGACCTTAGTAGTTGTGAGGGAACAAGTTCCAAGGGACCATTGGTTAGGTGAGCATCTGACAAAAGATTTGTAATCTCTTCAGTAGTAGCCAATTCAAAAGAGGAGAGTGTTGAATGTGCTATTTGGCAAGGTATGTTGGGTGGGGAAGATGTACGCACAGCGGAGGTCTCCTCACGAATTGCATCAATCTTGTCTTTGAAGTGATTGGCAATCTCTTGGGCAGTGAGTGAGTTAGTGGGTAGAGGGGGTGGGGGACGAAGCAGAGAGTTAAGGGTTGAGAAGAGCTGATGGGGATTGGATGACAAAGTATTAATAAGAGAGACAAAGTAGGCTTGTTTGGCAGCATGGAGGCAGGAATGGCATTTTAGGAGGGCAGATTTATATAGGGTGAAGTCTTGCAGGCATTTGGATTTACGCCACAGTCATTCAATGTCTCTTGAGATTTCTAGTGTTGTCAGTTTGCCGGGGTTGTGACGGTCGGGGCTGATTCTGCATGTGGTTGGAGGAGCAAGTGCATCTAGTGATGATGAGAGTGAACTGTTGTAGACAGAGGTGGCCAGGTCAGGACAGGACGGGGGAGAGATTATGTCATAAAGGTGGTCAGTAGCAGAATAGAGAACAGAAGGGTTAAAGTGGGAAGGTTTCTACAAGTAATTGTTTGCTGCTTGGAATGATGGGTAGTTGGAGGAAAGGATACAGTGAAACTAATGAGGTTTTGATCAGAGAGAGGAAAGGGGGTGTTTGTGAGGTTGCCAGGATTGCAGAGATCGGAGAATACAAGGTCAAGGGTATTACCATTGGAGTGAGTGGAAGTATGTGTCCATTGGGTTAGGTCAAAAGATGAGGTTAAGTTGAGAAGTTGGGCTGTAGTTGGGCTGTTAACATTGACAGGAATGTTGAAGTCACCATGAATGATCGCAGGTATTTCAGAGGAGAGAAAGTAGGGTAACCAGTCAGCAAAGTCATCAAGAAAGCGCGATACGGGTCCAGGAGGCCGATAAATTGCTGCAATCCTCAGAGAAATAGGAGAAAACAGACAACACAAAAGAAGAGAGGGATAGATAGGGAGGGATAGGAAGGACTTGGAAGGTGTATTTTGGGGATAGAAGGAATCCAACTCCACCTCCTTTCTGTCCATTGGGTCTGGGGGAGCGAGTCCAATGGAGACCACCATGGGAAAGGGCAGCAGGAGAATCTGAGTCAAAATTTTGAAGCCTGGTTTTGGTTATGATGAGTATGTTAACGCCATGAGAGATGAAGAGGTCATGTACAGATGTTAGCTTGTTACAGATGGAGCGGGCGTTCCAAAGGGCGCATGAGATAGGTGGGCTGCTTTGAGAAATTAGATAGAAATTAAACTAAAATTAAACTGAAATTAAACTGAGTGGATTGCTGTGGTTGCCAGAGGAGGAGGGGTATTGGATATGTGGCTTGCAGTTGGAAAATGGCAGACCAGGGTTAGGAGAAATGTCACCTGAGACTAGGAGAAGGAGGGCGAGGAAGGCAAGATGGGAGTGGGATGTGCATGAGTGCACGTGTCTAGTGGCCCTGGTGTTTATGTCAGCATGTGGGTGCAGCAAATGCAGGAAATGATGGGTGCAGTAGTAGGGAGAGGGTAGGCGTGAGGGTGATATGAGCATGCTGCAGGGTAGCGAGGAGGGGTAGAGTAAGGATAATTTGAGGATAGAAGACACAGATGTAAGAAGGAAGAGAAGAAGGAGCATGTTAGTGGATAAAGAGTGGGAATCTGACTTATGACTACTATTGCCCTTTTTACCCTTTTTTACCCTTCAGGTTTATTGTTTTTAATGTATTGTCGGTCAGTGGTTGAAATAAAAAAGGAACTTTCCTGCAATGCTCACCTCCTCTCAGGTGCTGTACCCCACAATCCTGGCTGGAATTCTGTTTATATTTGAGCTAATGAGCTCTGTAAATTAAAAGCCTTCCTACGACCGTTTGTAAGATGGAGGAAAATGTAAGAAGCAGCTCTGCTTACTGGCTAGAAATATACAAAATATGAATCTGTAATATTTAGTAGACTAAAAAAAAAAAGAATAATAAATAAAACATGATAAACAGAACCATTCTAGAT
Organism: Lithobates pipiens; assembly: GCF_037356315.1. Lineage (NCBI taxonomy): Eukaryota > Metazoa > Chordata > Amphibia > Anura > Ranidae > Lithobates > Lithobates pipiens. The sequence goes on along the minus strand of NW_027507752.1, from coordinate 366,514 downwards.
CCCATTTAAGTCTCTATTTGGTGAATTATTATGAAAGTGCTGTAGAGTCTGCTGAACATTTGCTGAGACGCCAGGCTGACCTATGGATGTCTACATCATCTGATGAAAGGAGCCGAGTCTAACCTGCAGGGAAATAAACACATATCCTTCATGGTGATGTTGAGCAGACCGGTTGCTACATTGGATGTGTTAGTAGCCAGCAATGTAGGAGCGGTCAGCAGCCACGGCACTTAGACATGCGTCATTTCCATCCTAGCCTAAGAATGTACTAATGGGGTGGGTTCCACATGCTGGGTTCTGTATTATTGCATTGGAAGGAGCTGGTGATTTCTGGAGAAGACAAACCTTGGAAAGTATGAACGAAATCACATGTTTAGTATTGGTATTTGGTCCAAACACTAATCCTTGTCATACAGATATGATAAAAGCTGCCTTCTGTCCTCATTTCCATTGGTACAGCAAAGTATTGTTCATTTCAAGTGTTAGGACAAAGTTCATGAAACATCTTCTTTATTACCTATGTTGTAAATAATCCGATTTACTAAATTAACAATTAATAATTTGAACATTCAATTAGCAAAATTCATTTTCACAGAACTTAGTGAGTAAGGTAACTGCAATCATCCAATCATGTGCAAGCAAAGCCGTGTTTTTTATTTGCCTTGTTCGTATTCAGGTATTCAACGTGAACACAGATTCCCCCTTATTTTGCTAAGTGAACATTCTCTATACCTTTGGTAAACTAACCTCATTTTGTTTCCAGATTTCATTTTATAGCTATTGGGGGGATTAAAACACATGCTATAACCATCTATGAAATAGCCCATAATTATAAATCATATGCAAAATAATTAATGAACGGCAATATTGCATTTTTAGTTGGGAAATAGGAACCACATGTATTTCCTTTCTTATGCTGCTTAATCACACTTTGTCAAAGCCAAAAAGTACAATTTGTAGACAATGAAATGAAGGCCAAAGAGTAATAATAATGTCCTGCTTGATCGTAGTTCTCAAAGGCTCCGTCCGCAGCCACAGGATTCCGACTTTCCCAACACCGGCCGACATCACATAACAGTGGAAACATTCTTCCCAAAGTCAACTCAAAGGTTTGAAGGAAATTATATTAAAAGTCCAATTTGTTAAGCTTTGAGGCAAATATAACAATTGAATGGTGAGATGTAATGCTAATGATAAATAGTATTTTTCTGCCTCTACTCTGGTGTAGACTTGTTGGGTTTAGCTGGTCTTTTCAGATGACGGGTTGGAGCTTTTTGTAATGTTATTAACCAAGAATTGTGATGACTAAAACAAGGAATATTTTTAAAGAGTCACCATTTGAAAAGCACAGAATAATCAAGTGTTTTAAATGCCTGCTTGCTTCTCCTTTCAATAAATGATTTTGATTAGCTTGCGGTATACATTTAACTTGCTAGAAAATGCGACTCCTCCGGGAAGAGCCGTATCCTTGGTACAGCCCTCTCCCTCCTTCTTACTGTCTGTGCTGGCCTAGTTCCTCCATTCCTCCCCTCCATACAAAACCTTTAAAACATAGCTAGGGGAGGAAAGAAGGGAAATACTATAGAGTGTCACTTGCAGGGCAGGACTTAGGGTGGTGGGGCCCCTGGGCTTGAGTCACTTTCGTGCCCTACCTTCTATACATTACCGTATTTATCAGCGTATAACACGCACCCCACGTTTAGGAGGGAATTTTAAGGAAAAAACTTTTAGGAAGGAAGTTTAAGGAAAAAACTTACATTTAAATGCCCATCAATGCAGCCTTATCAGTGTCCATCTGCAGCCTTGCCCATCCATCTGCAGCCTTGTCCAGTGTCATTGCAGCCTTGTCATTTGCAGGCTTGTCATTGCAGTCTTGAAGTTTAAAAATGGCGCCACCAAGATACAGAGTCCTGTGTATCTCGGCGGCTCTTGGGTCCTTTCGCAGTCCCGAACGTAGCCGAGAGTATTCGAGTGTACTCGGCGCGGCTCACAGTCACGCCCAGTAACTGTGAGCGGAGCCGGGTACACTCGGCTATGTATCTTGGCGGGGCCCCCTATTGGGTGGGGCCCATGGGCTTGAGCCAATGGTAAGTCCTGCCCTGGTCACTTGAGTGCTGGACTTCCATAGGCACTGGTGGCTGACCTGTTAGGTGGATTCACCAGACCTAAAATCAAATGTTGGCCTCTGCATTATAGGAATGGTAATGTTACTGGAGGTGGGACACTCACATAGTGGAGAAAAAGGTGAAAATGAAAACACAATACAAAAGGTGGTAGAGCAATTTATATGAAGAAAACTCTTTTTTCCAATGTGAAATTCCATGAATACGAGTATGACAGGTATATGAACAGGCATCTGCCACTACTGACAGGGAACAGGGTAGGGTGTTGTAGAGTTTTTTTGAGGATTGTACGATATCAGTGTAAATGATCGCTCTTTTTACTGGAAATGTGTAACAAATTACACGAGTTAATGGTTCTGGATGGTACATGTTTAAAGATGGAGGGAGGGAAAATGTTTACACAGTATGAATATTTTTCACATTGAATAATGATCGTGTCAATAAATGCATTTAGTTGTTGAATGTATATAGTTCAATCAAGCTGGATTTCACTATTTCTCTTCATGGACTCTTCCCAGAAATAGTGATTCCATGCCTTGGCATTCCAGCATGATGTACCTTCTGACATGTAAGCCTATAGACCAGACAGACACCTATCTATCTTTGCCCTGGTCCAAATCATTTGGTGGAGGGGGGATTATGGTGTGGGGGGGTGTTTTTCAGGAGTTGAGCTTGGTCCCTTAGTTCCAGTGAAGGGAACTCTTAAGGCGTCAGCATACCAAGACATTTTGGACAATTTCATGCTCCCAACTTTGTGGGAACAGTTTGGGGACGGCCCCTTCCTGTTCCAACATGACTGCGCACCAGTGCAAAAAGCAAGGTCCATAAAGATATGGATGAGCGAGTTTGGGGTGGAGGAACTTGACCGGCCTGCACAGAGTCCTGACCTCAACCCCGTAGAACACCTTGGGGATGTATTAGAGCAGAGAACGAGAGCCAGGCCTTCTCATCCAACATCAGTGCCTGACCTCGCAAATGCTCTTCTGGAAGAATGGTCAAACATCTCCATAGACACACTCCTAAACCTTTTGGACGGCCTTCCCAGAAGAGTTAAGGCTGTTATAGTTGCAAAGGGTGGGCCAACTCAATATTGAACCCTACGGACTAAGACTGGGATGTCATTAAAGTTCATGTGTCCCAATAATTTTGGTAATATTGTGTGTAAATATATATGTCATAAACTTTGGGCTGCAGCATGGCCCGTAGAACTCTGTGTTATAATGTTATCCTGAGCTGGTCACTAATTGCTTGTGGCTTATTATGCAAGTTAGTCCTATGGTGGGAGCCGGACTGTATAAGGAGGTCATTATTATGATAATAGGACTAGCTCTACTGTGTAAAGTCTTTGTCTGAGATAATGGGAGTCTCCCTTATCTGATAGTTTGCGGTATAAATTCAGTGTGTTTCTAAAAATAAAACAGTTCCATTTCTGGTGTACTCCAAGACTGGTGTTGTCTGGTCCTTGGGGTTTCTATAGCCAGATCCATTGGTCTTGTGTTTCAGGACTTGGGAAGCAGCTTCTTGGTAGAAATACCCAACAGGGTGTACAAACTTCGTCACATTTGGTTGGCAGCGGTGGGATGCTTACTTGTCCCTGGAACATTCAAACCACCAACGGCACCTTGTTAGATGGATCTTTGCTACTCCAGCCTTAAGCGAAGCACACTCAAGGGTCTGCTGGAATCAAGGGGACAGAACGCTAGCAACAAGTCAAAGGCAACTCTAATTGCCAAGTTGATGGAGGGTGACCAGGCCAGCGACCAAAAGCAGAGGGCCAGCCATGGAGGGGTCCAGGATGGCCGAGCTCCAGCGAGAGCAACACTCCTCCCAGAAAGGTGATCACCTAGGTAATTGCAGACACAATATGTCTGAAAATGCTTGAGATTCAGAAGTAGATCGGGGGTACTGCAGCTGCAGAACAGGGTAGCCGCAAGAAGCTTCCCTATGCAACATTCCGACCCTTCCAGGATGGGGTGGAGGAAAATGACCCGTACCTTCATGTCTTCGAGACCCAGTGTGATCTCCAGGAAATTGACAAAGCTGATTGAGTCACCATCCTCCTCAGCAAGCTTTCTGGTCGAGCACTGGATGCTTCTGAAGCCGTACCTAGGGTAGACAAAAAAGACTACAAGCGAGTCAAGGAGCGACTGCTGGCAAGATACACAATCACCCCCAAAGCTCATAGGTCCAAATTTCATAGCCTACAACGGAAAGAGGGCCAGCCCTATACGGAATGGACTCATCAGATGTCCTGATCGGCAGATGCATGGTTCTCCGGCTGTCAGGCAATTACCTTAGTGGATGCTGCCCAACTGATCCTACTGGAACAGTTTTACAACCAATCCCCTAGTGAAGTTTGCCAGTGGGTCCAAGACCAAAAGCCCTTGACAGTAGAAAAAGCAGTAGAACTAGCCGACCAGTATATGGATATCCAGAGATCCCACCAACCGGAGCCTCGCGGCATCTCCAGACCAGCGTCAGCACCTGCCCATATCCAGCCATCCATTCAGCAGTGAGATGCCCTCCCTGCAATGGCCCAACCGGCTATACCCATCAAGAAGACTGGTCCTTGCTGTTATGAGTGTAATCAAATGGGACACTGACAAGCTAACTGTGCTCGAAATGTTAACGTCACTTCATGGAACCATGCTGCCCCTGGCCCAGCCCGTGCAGCTGCTCATTACCTGGAAGCCATTCCACCATCTACCCCAACTGGCTGGGGTGAAGAGGAATTTGGGCTACTCCATGAGGTGAACCCGATACAAGCTGCTGCCGATGAAAATCGCAGGCATCACCGACAGGCCGTATGGGTGAATGGGCGACCCGCCCAAGGACTCTGGGACAGCGGAGCTATTATTACTTTGGTGCAACCCAGGATGGTTACAATGACTGGGAAAACTGGGAGGTCCATAACTGTGCGAGTGGCTGGATGGAAAGTTTTACGCATCCCTACTGCCCAAGTGCATATGTATTGGGGCTCGGGATACAGAGAAGTGGAAGTTGGAGTTCTGAGAGATATGCCCGCAGATGTTCTACTTGGAAATGATTTGGGACATCTTTCTTCATCTGAATAAATTAATTTAATTGTATCATAACACGGAGTGGTACTGTGGATACAAACAGATGAAAAAAGTACCACATCCTATGGATTTGTATAGAAAAAAAGAAAGAAAAAGGCACTTTGGACTTTTTAGTCACAGTAATACAAAATAAGCTTTTTAGAAAATATTTATTAGAAAAAACATATAAAATATACAAATTTCACAATTCCTTTAAAATTCCCACAATTAATATATAAGAATATTCTCAAAGCTTACCGCTACCATATACAACCAAATAACTACAAGGAAACTTGGGAAGTGCATATTCGTCATTCCGTCATATGAAAGGAAAGTTGAGGCAGCGGAACGGTAAAATGTTATTGATGGTATTCAGGGCCGTCTTTAATATTGATTGGACCGTGGGCAAAAATTTTCTTAGGGCCCCCCTCCCCCCATGCAATTTTGCTCTCCACCTTCTCTGAGACACACAATAAATAGCAGCTAGACTTAAAATCTGTTTACTGTATAAGATCAGGCAGCGATTGCGATTGGTTGCCAGAGGTTACAGCATATCATTACGGCTTACTGACTGGTTGCTAGAGGTTACAGCACTTCTTAAGGCTCACTGATTAGTTGCTAGAGGTTACAGCACATTTCTGCTTGTTGAGTGGCTGCTAGAGATTGCTGTACAGTAATACTGCTCACTGGTTGCTATAGGTTACAGCACATCTTCTCCTCACTGCAGGGGGGCATGATAAACATATGACTGCTGCCTTTATTTACATATCAATGCAGTTGGCCTCAGCTATTTACATATGCATGTCACTGCTATTTACATATGAATTCCAGTATTTACATGTAAACACAGGGTCTGCAGGTGAGTCATCTGTACACAACAATAGGGCAGAGCTGGGCAGCATTAGTAGCAGCACTGGACTAAAACTTCAAGGGACGAGGGAATGTAAACTGGGATAGTTGGCAAGTATGAGGCAGATGCTTTGGGCCCCACAACAATGACAGGGCCCAGGGCAGCTGCCCCTTTTGCCCTGCCTTAAAGACGGCCCTGATGTTATTGACCCAACATGTTGCATTCACGCTTCTCTGGGAGTATAAAAAATTGTGGCTGAACAAAAAAGAAAAATAATTGAAAAATTACATAAATAATTATATATAGTATCTATATCACCAGAAACAATAAACAAAAACAATCATTTGTATTGGCTGAAGTCCTGGCAGGCGGGTCCAGACAGAACAGGCAACAAGAGACACCTGGGTCACCCTGGGGGGGGTACGTAACATAGTAAAAGAAATAAAATTATAGGGGCATTGAAAACCTAGTAGGGATTGTAGTATATAGCCCCAAAGAAAGCCAAAAGATTCTAAAAATAAGTAACTAGATGTTTTAGTCGTTCGTAAATATGTACTATTCAATAAATGTGTGGAAAATTTTTATGATAACCATTAGATGTAGATCTAAAAAAGAAAATACATCCAACTATCATATATACCTCAGCGAAAACTCACTGATTTTTATGGCCAGTAAATTATAAAGAACCATACAGGTCCTATATATGGTGAGAAAACTTTGTATAATAGATAGAATCCTGATGGATATTATTAGCCACCTGAAATCTCCAGATGTAAGCCGGTATATTTCTAGTCCAGAATTGTTAAACAAGGCAGCAAGGGGTCTTAGTATGATAATCTATAAGAGATATAGACAAATATATCACCAAGGGAGCCATTAGAAAAAACACACAAAGCTCCCCCTATAATGTAATGACAGATCTTTTTTCAATCTTTCCATTTTGGATTTATGCTCAGAAGCCTTCCCTGTGACCAGCCGGCAGCAAGCAAGGCGGGCGGAGAAGGCACTCGATAATGGGACCCAGGTGAGGCCTAACTTCCCAAACCCCAACCAGATTGTACCACCCTTTTCCTGGGCTACCCCAACTGACTTTACCCGGGAACTTCTATCTGACCCAACGTTAGCTAGTTACCGGGAGAGGGCAGGGATGGAGATTAGAAAGGGAACAGATGGAGTGGGATCGGAAATTTCTTTATCGGGTGACCGAAGGGAAGGCATCCCATCCAGTGCCCAAGTGACAGCTGGTCGTGCCGCAGAAATATAGGCATGACCTGCTTAGCATCAGACATGACATTACCCTAGTGACCAAAACTGTTCACCGTTTGACTCAGCTATTCTTCTGGCCAGAGATAACTGGGAATATTAGACAGTACCCCTGATACTTATCAGCATGTGGGAAAGAAGGGCAACCTATCTAAAGCTCCTTTGTACCCCCTACCAATCATAGCTGAGCCCTTTAGCCGGATAGCTGTAGATCTGGTAGGACCATTACCCCAACCCAGTTCCTCTGGGAAAAGATATATCTTGATTGGAAGATTTTTTACAGCTTTCTAAATGTAAAAGATATGTAGCACCCTCCGAGGTAGGTGCTAGGTTTAGAATTAGTTTGGGTTTTGATAGGTGCATTGAGTTGATACCGTACTCCGTAGTCAGAGTGGCTGTAATGGTTTGTCAGGGAAAAGCATAGTTTGCTCATTGTACTCAGTGTAGCTGCATTCTGCTAGTCAGGTCTGCTCAGTGTGTTCACCTGCTGCCTGTCTGATAGTTCCATCTGCATCTAGAGAACTTGAGAAGTTTCTGGATATTAGGTGTGGAGCTATGCAGATGGCAGCATGAACATTGATAGAGGCCTAGCCCATTCCAGAGAGGCTCTGGTGGCATTCTGGGAGACTGTGTATATATTCTGTGAGCACACTAAGCTCTGGATCTTTTCTTGGAGAGGTTTATTCCAGCCTGGAGGGCATGCTGCCCTCCCAGGCAATGCTGTTATGTCTGCTGTCATGAAGCCTCATGTGGGCAACCTGAGAGCCTGGATGCCGAGATCATGGAACTAAAGAGAGCTGACTGAAGGGGGCTGTCCACTGAAGATATGGTCTGGTATCACTGAAGTAAAGTTTTGCTTGAAAGTTGGAAGAAGGCAACCAGCTGTCCTTGTACAGACACTTCTGAAAGATCTTGGGGACCTTTTTACTTTTGCCACCCCTCACTACAGAAAGTCAGCTGTGGGTCTAGTCAAAGGGCACACTGGCTGGTGTCCCTAAGAGCTCTGTCAATCTAATCTACTTAAAGGAACTTTGCTCTTATGGCTCTAAGAAAGAGATTTACAGTTACTACCATTACCTTAGAGCCGAAGTCTACAGTTTGCTACAAGCATGGACTTTAAGATAGCTTGTTCTGAAGAATACTTAAGTCCTCAGTTATACAAAATTGTTGCTTTTGAAGTATGCCATAAAAGTCCCTCAACCCTATCCCAGTTCTCTAGAATAAATACAACCACCCAAGAGTGATTACTTGGAGAAATGTGTGGATAAACCTGTGTGCCTGGGTGCTGGGCGAAGCTTTTGGGGAAGACCCGGACAGTATTACTGAGGCTCCTACGGGAGTAGCACTACAGATATGATTGTGAATTTCTTGGATAATTTTGGTTAAAGATCCATTAAAACAAAGACAACGCAACCTAGACGTGTTTACAGGCACGCTCTGCGATACAACCCCCCTGACTGACGCACTTCAGGTGGGTTTCATTGGAAAGACATCGGGCTGTCTGCTGCCATTTTGGTGTGTTGCGTTTTCTCCTCCAAGTTCAAGAAATGAGGTCCTTCGAAAACTTACATGACATGTGAAGGACCTAACCCACAGTCACTTCAGCCACCCGTTAAACATAATATTTAACCCCTCCAAATCCCCCCACAAATGACATGACGAGATTTTGGAGTAAATGGCCTTGACGGCCTTTTATTAACAATTAAATAAATAACATTTAAAAATAACTCTTAACCAACTTTTATATACTATTAGGGTCTTTTGAGGGAAACGCCCACCACTGGTCACTGCGCCAAACTTCTTTTAACTTTAGGCCTCCGGTCGCAAGCCCCCGGACCTGGAGACGGTACTCAACTTTCGCAGTGACCTACCTTTTACCCCTTCCTGGTTAACCCCTCGTTAACCGGAAGGTAGCTGATAACCCCCATCCACAGATGGGTACCACCCATGTTAACCCCATACCACAGATGGGTACCAACCATGTTAACCCCATCCCACAGATGGATACCAACCATGTTAACCCCCATCCCACAGATGGGTACCAACCATGTTAACCCCCATCCCACAGATGGGTACCAACCATGTTAACCCCCATCCCACAGATGGGTACCAACCATGTTAACCCCATCCCACAGATGGATACCAACCCTGTTAACCCCCATCCCACAGATGGGTACCAACCCTGTTAACCCCCATCCCACAGATGGGTACCAACCATGTTAACCCCCATCCCACAGATGGGTACCAACCATGTTAACCCCATACCACAGATGGGTACCAACCATGTTAACCCCCATCCCACAGATGGGTACCAACCCTGTTAACCCCATCCCACAGATGGGTACCAACCATGTTAACCCCATACCACAGATGGGTACCAACCATGTTATATATGCATATAACATCCATATTCTCCTCCTCCAAAGCCCCAACCACTGCACAAGCTGTCCTTACTGCCCCTATTATAATTAACCATACTTGGGAGGGTGGGTGGGAATCTTCTCCTCCGCCGCTCACTAATGACGTCACTCCCCTTCCTTCCTCATAGCTTCCTAACTCGAGCGCCTCCCCTACTTTGGGCCACTCCCCCTTTCTTAAAGGGGACAACTTTTCCTCTGAAAAGCATGACTGTGCTGTCCACACCTGTCATGCCGTCCCTACGCCAATCCTTTCCTCTCCTTCTGCTCCGGGACTCTCTGGATGTCTGAAATGGACACATTACAGGGACACAGTCTGGTGAGAAGTAACCGCCATTAGAAAAAAGAATATATTACAGCGCTAGTAACCCCAAAACCCAAAAAATTCTCTAAATGGAGATATAGATGGACTTAGGGCTAACAAATGAAAGGTGAATTCCACTTAACACTTTATAAGCTGTTACAGCAAGCATTTTTCCCCTTTAAGGGATAAAGGTTTTACATAAATAAAGAGAAGCTGATTATTTTAAACACCCCTGTCAGTGGTAAATGGTTTGTGCCAACCCTCTAACTGCTACAACTGCAGGACAGCTTGTTGTTTTGAAAAAAAAAAATAGACTTACTGGCTGGATCATCAGGAGAAAATAAATGAAAGAAAGCCTAAAAAAATGCAACGATCACACCTGCAATATAAGAAATGTTTGCTACTGGGTTTAATAATGCATTATAATGCTTATCGCTCCGGTTACGCCTAATGGTATGTAGATACGGTCTCAGAAAGTATTTCCTGGATCTTTTTCAGACATATTGGACTATATACAGTACCGTATATACTCGAGTATAAGCCGAGATTTTCAGCCTCTTTTTTGAGGCTGAAAGTGCCCCCCTCGGCTTATACTCGAGTCATCGCTGTCTGCCCGCTCGATCAGCGTGTCGAGCAGACAGACAGCGGCCATTCTGATTCAAAAGCCGCGCCTCCGGCTCCCCCTTCGCCTGTGATAGGCGGAACACTGAATTTCCCAGCAGCCTGTGTTCCGCCTATCACGGACTTCGTATCATCCTCGTACTACGGACGAGGATGATACGACGTCTGTGATAGGCGGAACACAGGCTGCTGGGAAATTCAGTGTTCCGCCTATCACAGGCGAAGGCGGCGGCGCAGCTTTTGAATTTTACAATGGCCGCCGACGAACGAAGAGGGCACGGGACGGAGGCAAGGCACAGGACGGCACGGCACGGGACGGGACGGGACGGGACCGGAGGCAAGGCACGGCGGCGAGGCACGGCGGCGAGGCACGGCGGCGAGGCACGGAGGCAAGGAGGCTCGGCACGGGACGGAGGCTCGGGACAAAGGCTCAGGACACAGGTAGGCTGGACACACACACACACACACACACACACACACACACACACACACACACACACACACGGATACACACACACACACAGGGATGGATGGATGGATGGAGACACACACACACAGGGATGGACGGACACACAGGGATGGACGGACACACAGGGATGGACGGACACACAGGGATGGACGGACACACACACAGGGATGGACAGGCATGTCTTACCCTCGGCTTATACACGAGTCAATAAGTTTGCCAGTTTTTTTGGGGGTAAATTGGGGGCCTCGGCTTATATTCGGGTCGGCCTATACTCGAGTATATACGGTATATATATATATATATTTGCAATTTACGGGGATGGATTATAAGGATGGATTCACCTTTATAGGGGTGCCGATATTCTGCTGCCACAATCCACCAGCCTGCAGCCCACATCTATTATCAGTGTCTGGATTATGACTTTTACCTCCCCACCAGGCCCACCTTGCTTTACTCATTACTATATGCTGATGGATTACCTGCCAGGGTCTCCCTCCTAGAACAGGGAAGGACGCACCCAGCTGTCAGATCCCAGAGATTTCAGCTGAGGAACCCTCTCCACCAACTACCTTCCACATCAGGTGAAAATAAATTACAAAAAAAGGTTGTAAAAAAATTTGTAATGATTTTAACCCTAACCCTGAAGTTTGAAAAAAAAAGACAACAGGATATACAGTATCTGACAAAAGTAAGTACACCCCCCAGTCACATGTTTTTAATTCTTTTATTCTATCTTTTCATGTGACAACACTGAAGAAATGACACTTGTCTACAATGTAAAGTAGTGAGTGTACAGCTTGTATAACAGTGTAAATTTCCTGTCCCCTCAAAATAACTCAACACACAGCCATTCATGTCTAAACCTCTGGCAACAAAAGTCAGTACACCCCTAAGTGAAAATCTCCAAATTGGGCCCAATTAGCCATTTTCCCTCCCCGGTGCCATGTGACTCCTAAGTGTTTCAAGGTCTCAGGTGTGAATGGGGAGCAGGTGTGTTAAATTTGATGTTATCACTCTCACTCTCTCATACTGGTCACTGGAAGTACAACATGGCACCTCATGGCAAAGAACTCTCTGGGGATCTGAAGATAAGAATTGTTGCTCTGCATAAAGATGGCCTAGGCTATAAGAAGATTGCCAAGACCCTGAAACTGATCTGCAGCACGGTGGCCAAGACCATACAGCCGTATAACAGGACAGGTTCCCCTCAGAACAGGCCTCGCCATGGTCCACCAAAGAATTTGAGGTCACGTGCTCAGCGTCATATTCAGAGGTTGTCTTTGGGAAATAGACATATGGTATGAGTGCTGCCAGCGTTGCTGCAGAGGTTGTAGGGGTGGGGGAGTCAGCCTCTCAGTGCTCAGACCATACGCCGCACACTGCATCAAATTGGTCTGCATGGCTGTCTTCCCAGAAGGAAGCCTCTTCTAAAGATGATGCACAAGAAAGACCACAAACAGTTTGCTGAAGACAAGCAGACTAAGGAGATGGATTACTGGAACCATGTCCTGTGCTCTGATGAGACCAAGATAAACTTATTGGATTCAGATGGTGACAAGCGTGTGTGGGGGCAACCAGGTTAGGAATACAAAGACAAGTGTAGCACTGACCCCCGAAGGAGCTGCTGGTTTTATTGGGCTTACCGTTACCTTCTTGACCTCATCTCCGTCTAGGGTTTCCCGTGGTAGATGGCCCAAAGAAATGTAGAAACTGACACTAGATCTTCTTTTGGATTATTTATTTAGAAGATAAAACAGTCTCTTAATGGAGGGTAGAGTGTTTAGGAGAAAGTTCAGGTACTTTTGGACTGCAAAAATAGAAATTCTCTTATAGAAGAAATCCAGAGGATAACAGTTTCACAGCTGGATTCTCACAACCTCCGGATAGACCTCCTCTCACTAGGCCTAGCAGCCAATAGAGTGTTAAGTAAAGCGAAGTCTCTGCCACAGACTTGAGTGTAACCAAGGGTCATAGACAAATTTAGAGAACTATCATGCGGCACCAGAATCTCTCAGCCAGTCCGGTGATACCGTATGAATGTGAGTCCATGAAGTGTTATTCAACTGAGCCTCCAAGCTCCTTCAGAGAAACCAGCCTTGTGCATGGCCTTCTCCTCAAGAGTCCTCCCCTGGATGCTTCTCCAGTTGCTGGGCCTCTCCTTAGATGAGACGGCACCGGACCACCTTTGAATCCTCAGGCCTTGATATCCAGTCAGGCCTGTCCCTGCAGTTACTCTGCCTCGGGCTATCCAGCCCGAGACTTGGCATTGCATGGATCCGCACCCCAGGCCAGGAGGGCCATGGGGGCTGGTCAGGAGGACCAGGACCAAACAGACAGAAAATATCTTCTGGACCAGAACCCTGAAGCATGTGATGTCAGTACCTTAAATACCACCTCCCAGAGTGCACAGCAGGAGAACAGTCCCACTGGGCTGGCTCCGAAAAAACGTGCCACTCAATACACCCAGGTAAGGCTGTGTTCTACTACTTGCCGGTGGTGACAGCGACACCTGCAGCCAAGGAGATCTCAGTGCAATCCAGCCAGACTGGTACTGAAACCATAATTTAGCAAAATTAGCCCTAAAACCCAACTGTGGTTTCAGGAAAATTAATTTTCAAAAACATATAGTGCATGCTCGTCAGGAGCCGGCGCTACACAAGTGTGTCTTGTCTACAGTCAGGCATGGTGGTGGGAGTGTCATGGTCCGGGGCTGCACGAGTGCTGCCGGCACTGGGGGGCTACAGTTCATTGAGGGGACCATGAATGCCAACATGTACTGTGACATACTGAAACAGAGCATGATCCCCTCCCTTCAGAGACTGGACCGCAGGGCAGTATTCCAACATGATAACCACCCCAAACACACCTCCAACACCACCACTGCCTTGCTAAAGAAGCTGAAGGTAAAGGTGATGGACTGGCCAAGCATGTCTCCAGACCTAAACCCTATTGAGTATCTGTGGGACATCCTCAAACAGAAGGTGGAGGAGTGCAAGGTCTCTAACATCCACCGGCTCTGTAATGTCGTCATGGAGGAGGGGAAGAGGACTCCAGTGACAACCTGTGAAGCTCTGGTGATCTCCATGCCCAAGAGGGTGAAGGCAGTGCTGGAAAAAAATTGGTGGCCACACAAAATATTGACACTCTGGGCCTAATTTCGACATTTTCAGGGATGTACTGACTTTTGTTGCCAGCGGTTTAGACATTAATGGCTGTGTGTTGAGTTATTTTGAGGGGACAGGAAATTTACACTGTTATACAAGCTGTACACTCACTACTTTACATTGTAGACAAGTGTCATTTCTTCAGTGTTGTCACATGAAAAGATAAAAGAAAAGAGTTACAAAAATGTGACTGAGGGGTGTACTTACTTTTGTCAGATACTGTAGGGAAAGGTGAGCCAGGAAACATCCTCTCGGGGGATCAGGAAGGAAATTGATCTGCTGGAGCAGATTGGATCATGCATTGTTGGGGTTTTTGCCTTCCTCCTGGATCAACTGTGTATATAGGATTGTGTATATTTGATTGTATGATTTTTTTTCCCCCCCTTTTATTGATTGAACTACTAGCTGGAATTGTGTCTTTTTTCAACCTAACTACTTATGTAACTGTAGTGGCGGCTCCTGAAGAGCAGGCGCTATGCGGTTTTTCTAAAATTAAAGTTGCCTAAACAGCAGTTTGGTTTGGGTGTAATTATCTAAATTGGGCTTCAGCATCAGTCTGACTGGACTGTGAGATGTTCACCCTGGCCACAAGGGGCACTGTCTCTTCTGGCAGGCATGGAACTATGGTCTGGTCAGGTGCTTATGTTACTCTCTCTTGGAGCCTGCCCAGTGGGAGGGGTGTTCTCGCTGTGCTTTCTGGGAGAGGGTACTCAAGGTGCGGACGTCACCTGGTTCAGGGTTCCGGTCCAGTATGCTGTGCTGATTACATGGTCCTGGTCCTCCTGACCAGCCCCCAGGAAGGCTATGGCCTGGGGTGCAGATCCACCTGACTTTAATGTCTTGGGGCTGGCTAGCCCAAGGCAAGGAAACTAAAGGAGGATTCTGAGGTGATTGGGTGCCGTCTCCGGTTCGGGAGAAGACCCAGTGTACTTCGAGCATTCCAGGGGAGGACTCTTCAGAAGAACACCATGTACAGGTTGGTTTTCTTAGCAAGAGCCTGGAAGGGCTGAAGTAACCGAGAGAATCCAGGCTTGTGGATATCGCCAAGCAGGCTGAAAGATCCAGATATCCTACAAGTGTTCTCAAGCTTCTCAACGTCTGTGGCAGAGACTTGTTCCTGAGTAAGCACCAAGTTGGCTGCTAGGCCTCATGAGAGAGGGACTGTCCAACCTGAGTGATCATCCAGCTGCGAGTGGCTATTCTCTGGATGCAGTCAAAGTAAGAAAGTTCTTCAATGTGTTTTTGACTTTGACACTAAGAGGACCTGAACTTCCTTCCCAACCCTCTGATCCCAAGTAGAAAGACTGTTCAATTGTCTGAGTTTTGCAAATAAAATCCATTCAAGTGGATCTATTGTCAGTCTCAAGTTACTGGGCCACCTACCACGGGACATCCCCTAGACATGCCACAAGGAGAACGGAGGGTAACGGTAAGCCCAAAAATAAACAGAACCCAAGAAGCGCATAGGACCCAAGGAGCACAAAGGACCTGAAGAGAACACAGAGCCCAAGGTGCACACAGAAACCAAGGGCACAAAAGACCCAAGTAGCACGCAGAACTCAAAGAGCACACAGGACCTGAGGAGTACACAAGACTCAAGGAGCACATAGGACCCAAGGAGCACACAGAACCAAAGTAGCATAGCAAAAGAGCACAAAGAACCCGAGGAGCATACAGGACTTCAGGCACTCAAAGAACCTGTAGGACACAGCAAAAAAGCACCCAGGACATGATGAGCACACAAGACCCAAGGAGCACACAAAATCCAAGGAGCACACAGAATCCAAGGAGCACAAAGGACCCAAGGAGCACACAGAATCCAAGGAGTACACAGGACCCAAGGAGCACACAGGACCCAAGGAGCACACAGGATCCAGGGAGCACACAGGACCCAAGGAGCACACAGAACCCAAGGAGCACACAGGACCCAAGGAACACACAGGACCCAAGGAGCACACAGAATCCAAGTAGCACACAGGACCCAAAGAGCACACAGAATCCAAGGAGCACAAAGGACCCAAGGAGCACACAGGACCCAAGGAGTACACAGGACCCAAGGAGCACACAGGATCCAAGGAGCACACAGGACCCAAGGAGCACACAGAACCCAAGGAGCACACAGGACCCAAGGAGCACACAGGACCCAAGGAGCACACAGAATCCAAGTAGCACACAGGACCCAAAGATCACACAGGATCCAAGGAGCACACAGAATCTGAAGAGCACACAGAATCCAAGGAGCACACAGGATCCAAGGAGCACACAGGACCCAAGGAGCACACAAGACCCAAGGAGCACACAGGATCCAAGACACAGGACCAGAGGAGCACACAGGACCCAAGGAGCACACAGGACCCAAGGAGCACACAGGACCCAAGGAGCACACAGGACCCAAGGAGCACACAGGACCCATGGAGCACACAGGACCCAAGGAGCACACAAGACCCAAGGAGCACACAAGACCCAAGGAGCACACAGGATCCAAGACACAGGACCAGAGGAGCACACAGGACCCAAGGAGCACACAGGACCCAAGGAGCACACAGGACCCAAGGAGCACATAGAACCAGAGGAGCACACAGAATCCGAGGAGCACATAGGACCAGAGGAGTACACAGAATCCAAGGAGCACACAGGACCCAAAGAGCACACCGAATCCAAGGAGCACACAGGATCCAAGGAGCACACAGGATCCAAGGAGCACACAGAATCCAAGGAGCACATAGGATCCAAGAAGCATGGTGCATCTTCAGGGGGTTTAGATACACAATAAGGCAAAAAGGGCAGTGATGATGTACACATATACAACAAGCTTGGGTTAAAGTTCCAGCAATTCACAAAATAGGAGTCACTATAATCCAACGACTGAGAGAATTCAACTTAGTGTCAGAGAGAGCAATTCTAAGTCCTGCACAATGTCTGGAGGACTACACAACACTGACAGAACCACAAGTTCCAAAAGCCCTGGGCAGAAGGAGGATGTGCTTCTTGTGGCAAAGTTCTATGGTTGGTTTTATGTTTTTTTCACCACTAATGTCGCCCTCCAGCCGGCTCAGTAGCACATATTTGGGATTTTAAAGAAGAGAAGAAATGTATTGATATGCTATTTATACTGTTGGATGTTTTTACATTCTTGGCGGCTATATTCCAGCTTTCTACTATCTTCTTGGCAATTTCTCGTATGCCATGTTTTGTACAATTAAAATCTATTGAAAGTGAAAGGAGAGAAGAAATGTAACATTCTTAGTGCTGTAATCCATGTGTACAGAGACCACTGACATGGTACAAAAACAAAATGGTGGGGAAATATTGAAGGCATTTGGTGTGACTGGGAACACCTCTTCCATATGCAAGGAACGTGGATTTTCTAGACTTGTTTGTAAAGTGTACCATATGCTGGTAATTGACCTGGCCTCTTTTTCCATTACTTTTCTTCCTGGGAGTGGAGATTTGCAATGGGAGTCCCAATTATTATGGCTTGCACAATGTCAGTCAGAAATTACACTTTCATTACCTACAAGAGTCATTTGCATTTCAATATGACATGAAGAAATGACCATTCTCTAAATACTGTCAGGGAAAGTTATGTAGAATTATACGTGTATTCCAAAAAAACGTAAAGTTTAACAGATGGACTGGTAGAGTTCATTACTTCATTCCCAGTTTACTTGGCGGCGTGCCATCACAGAATAGATGTTCTTTTCAGGGGATTTCAATATTTATAGCTAAAACATTTTAAAACTGAATTGGATTCTATTAAAATTGATCCCCAGGAATGAGATAAAATGGGCCCTTGTTGTGTGGGCCCCCCAGGATAGTCTAGGGGTGCAGGGATAAGGTGTAATACTTACTTTATTCCTGATTCCGGCAGCCTCCCTCCATCCATGGGACCAATCGAGTTCCCTCTAAGGCACTCTCAAGCCCACCTCCTCCTGTTTATAAAAACAGCAATGCCGAAATAAACTGGAAAGTGTATCTCAAAAAACTTCCCAGAAGCTACCAAAAAAAGGTGTACCCCAATAAAACACCCCAAAATCAGACTGCAAATGTAAATTGGCAGTGCTTAAACATACCTATGTATACAGTGTATATATATATATATATATATATATATATATATATATATATATATATATATAATCATAAGAGAACAATAAGTGAAAGTGTAATATCAAAACAGTCAAATCTCTGTATTAATCAATCTGAATATAATTCCAATCTCCATGGCAATCAATGTGCTTAGAATCCTTAAAGTGGTTGTAAACCCTTACAACCAACTTTGACCTACAGGTAAGCCTAGATTAAGGCTTACCTGTAGGTCCAAGAAATATCTCCTAAACCTACACGGTTTAGGAGATATTTGCCGAAAGACAGGCACCACTGTCTATGGCGCATGCGCACTGAGCGTGCCGTGGTCAACGGCGATATGGAGCGAGTGGCGGCTCCCGTGCGCATGCGCGGGAGTGACGTCATTGCGGCTTCGCCGAATGACAGCGGCGGAGCGGCGAGACCCACCGAGAAGATGGATGCGCCGGACTACAGGGGACAGCAGTGATTTCGCTGGCTCCTGTGTCAGGTAAGTGACACATAATGGACTACTATGCGATGCGATGCGATGCGATGCGATGCATAGTAGTCCATTATGCTTTACCTTTGCAGGGAATGAAAGAGGAAGTAACACCCATCAAGGTTTACTTCCTCTTTAATATTGTGCCAAAAAATAAAAGTGCTCTTAAGCCAATAACAAATAATGTGTCAGGCCGCGTACACACGGGCGGACTGTTCGCCCAACCTTGTTCGGCAAACAGTTTCATCAAACAGTCCGCTCAAAATTTGCATGAGCGGACTTGCCCACACACGAGCGGACTGTTTGACGAACAAGGTTGGGCAAACAGTTCGCTCAACTTTTGAAATGAACGGACTCGCCCACGTAAGGCGGAGGCAAGTCCACCCATTTCGAGCGCGTGTACAGGTAGGCGGGGCCCGCGAAGGAGACGTCGCGGGCTCCGCCGCCTGGAATGGGCTTAAAGGGGAACCCCAACGCCGAAAAAGATCGGCGTGGGGGTTCCCCCCAAGTCCACACCAGACCCTTGTCCGAGCACGCTACCCGGCCGGCCAGGAAAGGGGGGCGAGCGAGCGCGCCCCCCCTCCTGAGCCGTACCAGGCCGCGTGCCCTCAACATGGGGGGGTGCCTTGGGGAAGGGGGGGCCGCGCGGCCCCCCCACCCCAAAGCACCTTGTCCCCATGTTGATGAGGACAAGGGCCTCTTCCCGACAACCCTGGCCGTTGGTTGTCGGGGTCTGCGGGCGGGGGGCTTATCGGAATCCGGGAGCCCCCTTTAAGAAGGGGGCCCCCGGATACCGGCCCCCCACCCTATGTGAATGAGTATGGGGTACAATGTACCCCTACCCATTCACCTGTGAAATAAAGTACAAATAAAAACACAACACAGGGGGAAAAAATATTTTATTGCACAGCCGGGGGTCTTCCGTCTTCGGGGGTCTTCTCGCCGGACTCCTCCGCTATGTGTGTGTAGCTCTTTTGCCAGCGGAGGAGTCCGGCTTTCTTCCTCCCCGCCGCCGGCCTCTTCTCCCGACTTCGGGGGTCTTGTCCCCCTCTTCGGTTCTTCTGCCGGGCCACCGCGCCTGGTCCGGTGGCCCGGTCTTCTGTCGCCGTCTTCCGTTCTTCTGTCGCCGCCTTCGGTTCTTCTGCCGGGCCACCGCGCCTTCTTGTAGCTCTTTTACAGGCGGTGGCCCGGTCTTCTGTCGCCGTCGCCGCCTTCCGTTCTTGTTCTTCTTGTTCTTCTCCTGGAGATGTTGACTCGACGAGCTCTCCGGCCGGAATGCCGGGGACGCGCTGTGCGGTCACTTATATAGTGACAATGGGGCGGGGTCACCGCGCCTTCTTGTAGCTCTTTTACAGGCGGTGGCCCGGTCTTCTGTCGCCGTCGCCGCCTTCCGTTCTTGTTCTTCTTGTTCTTCTCCTGGAGATGTTGACTCGACGAGCTCTCCGGCCGGAATGCCGGGGACGCGCTGTGCGGTCACTTATATAGTGACAATGGGGCGGGGTCACATGGTATATGTCACATGGGTTGATGTCACATGGTGACCCCGCCCCCTTACGATGTCATAGTCCCCATGTGACATCAACCCATGTGACCAACCCATGTGACATATACCATGTGACCCCGCCCCATTGTCACTATATAAGTGACCGCACAGCGCGTCCCCGGCATTCCGGCCGGAGAGCTCGTCGAGTCAACATCTCCAGGAGAAGAACAAGAAGAACAAGAACGGAAGGCGGCGACGGCGACAGAAGACCGGGCCACCGCCTGTAAAAGAGCTACAAGAAGGCGCGGTGGCCCGGCAGAAGAACCGAAGGCGGCGACAGAAGAACGGAAGACGGCGACAGAAGACCGGGCCACCGGACCAGGCGCGGTGGCCCGGCAGAAGAACCGAAGAGGGGGACAAGACCCCCGAAGTCGGGAGAAGAGGCCGGCGGCGGGGAGGAAGAAAGCCGGACTCCTCCGCTGGCAAAAGAGCTACACACACATAGCGGAGGAGTCCGGCGAGAAGACCCCCGAAGACGGAAGACCCCCGGCTGTGCAATAAAATATTTTTTCCCCCTGTGTTGTGTTTTTATTTGTACTTTATTTCACAGGTGAATGGGTAGGGGTACATTGTACCCCATACTCATTCACATAGGGTGGGGGGCCGGTATCCGGGGGCCCCCTTCTTAAAGGGGGCTCCCGGATTCCGATAAGCCCCCCGCCCGCAGACCCCGACAACCAACGGCCAGGGTTGTCGGGAAGAGGCCCTTGTCCTCATCAACATGGGGACAAGGTGCTTTGGGGTGGGGGGGCCGCGCGGCCCCCCCCTTCCCCAAGGCACCCCCCATGTTGAGGGCACGCGGCCTGGTACGGCTCAGGAGGGGGGGCGCGCTCGCTCGCCCCCCTTTCCTGGCCGGCCGGGTAGCGTGCTCGTACAAGGGTCTGGTGTGGACTTGGGGGGAACCCCCACGCCGATTTTTTTCGGCGTTGGGGTTCCCCTTTAAGCCCATTCCAGGCGGCGGAGCCCGCGACGTCTCCTTCGCGGGCCCCGCCTACCTGTACACGCGCTCGAAATGGGCGGACTTTCCGAGCGGGAACAGTCCGCTCATTTCGAAAGTACAGCGGACAAGCCCACACACGGGCGGACTGTTCGCTCAAACACAGTTTCAGCGGACAGTTTTTCGGAATTTCCGAAAGACTTTGTCCGTCCAACTGTCCGCTGAAACTGTCCGCTGAAAGCCCACACACGAGCGGACTGTCCGCCCAAACACTGTTCAGCGGACAAGGTTGGGCGAACAGTCCGCCCGTGTGTACGCGGCCTCACAGTGCTTCAGCCAATAAAAAAATAAAGTGCTCCTGTCCTCCCTCCTTAGTGGTTTGGAGGAGTCACCAGAAACAAATGACCTTCCAGTAAAGGAAAGGTCCACCTACTTCCCTCCAGCAGAGAAACCTTCACATCCACACCCATCACTTCCATTGATTCCTCCCATAAATGTCAGGATACACAAATCACAAAGAAGGGGCCTCATTGCCTGAAACCATAAAGTATATAAACATGTAAAACACACATAATCCAATACAACATATCGCGGGCACTATGAGATAAAAGCTTATTTTCACAGCGAGAGCGCCCCCCACAATGCTACCCTTGAGGTCGGCATGTGTTCCACAATCCCAGACACAGAAACTGGAAGTGGGACTCATTTTTGTGCATACACCTTTCGTCTGTCCCTGGTAGAGACCCCTGGGGGGGGGGCCTTTCTTATTTTGGCCATATTATGTGACTGCCAACCGTGGACTTTGTCACGCTTTTTTGTACTCTGAAAATCTTTAATAAATAGAATAATAAAATTTCTGCACTGGAAGTGTTCAGAGCTGACATGCCCCCCTTTTTCATACCCTTTGGCCACACTTTGGGATCCCGGGCACCCAGAATGCTCACCTAGGGGTCTGCATTCCAGTTCTGCAGCCTCAGTTGTACCTCGATGGTAAAAACAAGTTTAATTGAAGGCAGCTGTGAAGTCAGCGCTAACCCCAGAGCACGCAATGTACCCAGCTACTAATAAAACAACAGAAAATTGGATTACTCTTACTATTTTATTGGGATTAGTGATTATTTAGATACAAAATGTTACCAAAGTTGTACATTGGCATAATGGATATTGATTTACAGCATTTTGTCAGGACCTTAAATAGAAATCATGTACATTTGGCAGCACACATTTTAGGGTTAGGATTAGGCTAATATTTTCCTAGTACTTGGCTATAGAGTGGGGTATAGTCACAAGAAAAGTCTTCTCTATCATCAGTTCATAGAACAAAGAAGGAAAAAAGGTTATTATCTGAAGAAATCTTTAGTTAGATCAAATTCCCAGAAGTCCTGGAAAATGGTGCGTAGACAGGCTGCGGTCCAGAGAAGCGATCTCATTCTCTACCCTCCATGACCGGTGCAAGGTAGCATGTGGTCTATACAATAGATCAGGGGTGCCCAATCTTTTTAAGAGCGAGGGCTACTTAGGCAACTTGGTAACCAGTCGCGGGCCACAATGAGTGGAGCAGGCGGATGACAGGTCACGGCTACTCTATAGGACCTCCGATCCAATCCACCCAGATGGAAGGGGACGAATTCCCTTTGATTTTTTTTTTTAGAGGATCGGATTGGAGGCAGGCGTGAGTAAACGGACAAAAGTCTGTTAACATCTGCCACTCTGTAGAGGTGAATTGAGGGTCCAAGTGTGAAAAGGGCCTAAACTGCTTTCACACTGATGTGCTGCAGTTTACCCACACCACGAGTGCCGTGTAGTGCACCTGTGTCTATCCTGCGGGTTAACTGAACTTTGCCAAAGACTCTACCTGTGGCAAAAGAAAGCACTGTACAGGAAGCATTGGTTGCTGGGGCTCTGCTCTGCAGCCACTTTCTTCCTCTACCACTAGCTTCATTTACAACACAGATGCTGTGGTATGACGGGTCGGCAACCCGTGATCTGGGCTTGCTAACCCGCCATTCCAGATCACGAGGTCGCGGGCCACATCGGAGGGCTCTGCAGGTCACATTTGGCCCCTAGGCCACTGGTTGGCCACCCCTGCAATAGATGGCCTGATCAATGATAGTAGGCAGTGGTGTCCTCATTGCTCCACAAGGACCTCACTCAGCCAGGCTTATAAAAGATGCAAGTTTATGCAATTTCCATATTTAAATGTTGACAACCCTTTAGAGTTAAAAGCAACCAAAACAGCAAACAACACATTTACAGTTTCTTAGACTAATGAAAATGTTTGGAATATCTTACATAAAAAGGGCACCTGACAACAGATGGGGGCTGGGCTAGGTGCCTTCAAATAAGAGGGATCAAAGGGGACCATGCTGGGACCTGGATGAAGGAAGAGAAAACCATGTGACTCCGGGGATTGTAGGGTGAACTGACAGGACAAAACATAGAAAGTTGGAATTACTGGTCTGGATCTGTCAGTAGTTTTTCAACCTTCTTCCCTTATCAATCTTCTCTTTGATGTGTGTAATTGATCGGATATAGACCTGTTACTAATGTCTGGCCATGGATGGTGTGCAAGCAGCATGACCTGCACTAAGGCTCCGCTTACACTGCTGCAACCCCAAAGTCTTGCAACTTCTTTGCTACTTTTGTGATTTCCCATTGCAGTCTATGGAACTCAAGTTGCAACAAAGTTGCAGAAAAGTATTACAGGAATGTTTTTTTTTTGTTGCTGCAACTCAAAGTGCATTGATTAAGACGACACCCTTTAAAGAGAATGTGTTTTGACTTGTCATGCTGCTTTATGTGTTGCAAGTCGCATGATATGTCACAGCTGTGTGAACCGTAGTAAAGAGATGAAGTTCATCTGGTTGGAGCAAAGTCGGCATATTCTAAGAAGTTGTCACGTACCAGACGGGAGACTGAGGTGACGAGAGGGCTTGCCTTGTGGCTGCCTGAAGGTGAAACTGCCCGATGATTCCAGATGTGAGGACACCAAGGAGCAGAGACGGTAGTCACAGCCAATGATTCTCTGGAGGCGTTGGCAGATCTGGACAGATGGGTAAAGCAGGAGCAAGGTCAGAAGCCAGGCCAGGGGTTCAAACATAGGGAGTAAGTCAGGAGCAGAGGCAGGAAGCATAGTCAAGATCAAGCCGGGGGTCAAACACAGGACGTCAATCTGGAATAGGCAGGACCAGGTCCGTGAAGCAAGCCGGGTTCAGAGCCAGGAGTGAAGCCAGAGCAGGTCAGGGGTAAGCCGGGTTGGAAACGGGTAATCAAGCAGAAGCACAGGAACACAGGATACAATGCTGATGATAATCCAGCAATTTGTGAGAGCCACTGGGGTCCTTATATAGGCCAGTGAACACTGGTAATTAGTATGTTTTGCATACGCACGTTCACCATTACACGTCGTTCGCTAATGCGCATGCGCAAATTAGCATGGCCATATTGAATATTGGCATATGTGCCAGTTCTTCTCACTCATTACTAATGGATGGTGCGGAATTACAGAGACGGAAAGACACTTTATTACCGAACTGTCACTAAATTCAGAACTTTTAGGAGTAAGCCAGCAGTTTGTAACTAAAATCAATGGGAATGAGAAGTTCCCAGCGTTCTAGTACACGTTTGTTTTTTAGGTACCCACGAATAACACACCACATTTCACCAATCTGGATAATGTTCACTGGAGCCTCAAAATACCCCAATAAATGAAGGAGCGGCAGATTTCATCCGAAAAACAAAAGGGAAAAAAATGAGGAATTTAATAAAACAACATGGTCTCGGCAATGAAATGAGACAAGGTGATTTATAGTACAATGTAATGCTAAAACCATTCTTCTAGGACCTTGAGAAAAACTTTGCACTTCAGCTATTATGAGAACGAACTGCACTGCACTGTCCTATGCCAAAAACAATATAACATCACCAAGCAGACTTCAAAGAGCGCTCGTTCAACCCTCGCTCCTGTGCATCTGACGACTGCCAAAGCATACAGTGTGGGGAGGGCTCAGCTCAGCAGCTGTTTGTAATGTTTGAGAGGAATACAACCGATGTATACGTCCGCTAGAGGCAGCCATGCCTCCTGAGATCCCTCGACCCAGCTGGAAAGTCACTTTCTAGCAATCACAGGCTTCGGGTGTGTATGGGGTGTGCACTTTGGGGTCAGATCTGCCATTACTATTATAGTCCAGGTAACACTGGAAGTTGGTCTTCACCAGCTGGCTTGTTGAGTTAATGAAATGATGTCGATTGTTATTACCCTCATTGCTAATAACCTCGTAGATAGCATTTGTTGGCTTGTCTCTGGAGCCGTCCATACAATGGTAGATTTCTCTACAAACATTCATCCTAACATTCGTACAAAAATTCTCATCACTACTTTCCATGACGAATGATGAATTTAGTTCAAAAGTCATTCTAAAAAGTTTACTTTTAACATTTATTTTTTGAGCGAATGGACCTTCCCGATCGCAAACCACATTCACTGCTAGAGATTCGTCTGTGCGAGATTCGTCTGTGCTAGAAAAAAAATTCCATTCTTCTCCTTCATTTTGATTTGCGTGTCGCCCCATCTATGTAGGTGGAAGAATCCTTCTATGTCTTTATGAGCCGTGATGCGAGGAACAATCAGACTGCTTTTTATCTCCCATTTGTAAGTGGCTTTTTAAATAAATCTAATAAATCACTAGATCATTTGTTCTATCACATCATGATTCAACATTACAACTAGAGCTCAATGAAGCCAGCCAATCATGGCTCCCTTCCAATGGCCACCACAAGGACCGGGGATTAGAGACGTGTAATGATAGGAGAGTTAGGGGGTAGGATTAGGGATATGGTTGGGATTAGGTTATAGGGTTAGGGATAGGGGTTAGGGTTAGAGTTAAAGTTAGGTTTAGGTTAAGATTAGGTTAGGGTTAGGTTAGGGTTAGAGTTTGGGTTAGTTTTAGGGTTAGGTTAGGGCTAGGTTAGGGTTAGGTTCAGGTTATAGTGTTAGGGGTTAGGTTTAGGTTTATGCTAGGGTTAGGTTAGGATAGGGTTAGGTTTAGGGTTAGAGTTTGGGTTAGGGTTAGGTTAAGGTTAGGGTTAAGTTTAGGTTCGGCTAGGGTTAAGGTTAGGTTAGGTTTAGGTTAAGGTTAGACTAGAGTTAAGGTTAGGTTAGGGTTAGGTTTAAGCTAGGGTTAGGTTTAGGGTTAGGGTTGAGGCTATCGGCTGAGGCTTAATAGGTGGGCTAGACAAGCGGTGAAGTGCTGAGTGGGATAACCCTTCCACCATATATATGGATCTGAGCAGGCACTAATATAAAAGACATAGTACATGCACAGGCAGCATGGTTACTTCATTCTAATGTATGTAGTTGACCCCTCTTTTGGGGAGGGGGGCATGGGAAATGGCCAGTCCCCAAAGAGGATATTATGTTAAATATGTAGGTAGATAAGAGAACCAGAAACTTTGCTAAGTGTAAGAGTGAGTTTGGAATTAACAATCCCAGTGCCTTCACCCAGGACCCAAGGTAACTGGGAGCATAAGAGCCCCTGCATTCATCACATTACATTAACCATACATATATTGATGAACACCAGTATGGAAATAATATAGCATAGAAAAGTTGCAGGGGCCCCTGAGGATGATGTAGCATCTATCTTTGTGCTGGAGACCTGAAGATGAGATCAGGGGTCAAGCGAAGATCCTCTAACTAATTCTAACCAGCCTGGAATGGAACTTCTCATGAGCGGAAACCGTGGTGTGGCACTGGGGCTCAGAGTCAGCCTATCGTCTTAGTCTGTAGTAACGTCTCATTTGTCACGCAACCAAAACTAAAACTACCAAAAGTGACCGTTAGATGCTTAACCTGGCTCTGGTCTATGCTGGTTATTAAACCCCAAGCTAAAATTAACTATAGAATACCAGACCAGAAGAGACGGGGTTTACTAAAATACCAGGAGCTGGATATAAGCTCTATTGAATAAACAGTTTTGCCTACTAATATACAGGAAGATGATCTGGCACTGTTCATGTGAGATAATACCATAGGACAGAGATAATCTGTCACAAGGATTTAGATACACACTCAAGAAGCTGTGGGCAGCCGCAGTTAAATTATTAGAACATAGCAATACTTGCATAATAGTCTCTGCTGGTCTGGGTGAAATACGTCAACTCCAGTGGGTGTAAGATCATGTGACCTAGTTCTTCTCTCTTCACTTCCTCCTTGCAGGGGTTTTGACCCAGACATAGTTACATAGAATGTGAGGTTGAAAAAAGTAAGAAGTCCATCAAGTCCAACCCATGTGTGTGATTATATGTCAGTATTACATACATACAGAGACAAGAAGAGATGTGAATAAATAATCTCTGTGAACATTCAGAAACACAGCCACTTACAGACAGTAGAGGGCAGCAGATCCCTACATGGTGATTGATCACTGCTTATTATGCAGTGTGATTGTTCACGTATGTCTGAAGTTCCCCCTTAAATTCTTTGAATACACGTTTATTGTTACCAGGTTTTCTTGCTGTTCTTGTATTTGTCTTTAGTCTCATAACTACAACTCTTTTATATATGTAGAGTCAGTGGATAAGTGTCACTAAAGGGGATGCTAGAGAGTGTCCTGATGATAATGTAGTCCATCAAGTCTGCTCCTAGTGAGAGCAAGAAGACTTAACCCTTCCATACATGTGGCTGTATGGTTAAAGCAGTGTGACTGCTTCTATTACCAATCCAGTGAGGCCAAGTGAGAGTTGCCCTTATCTATGAATGAATAGTTCCAGTTGGAGTATTCCACTCACCCCTTCTCCCATCCAAGTTCCAAAATAAAATACAAAACACAAATACCCTGGACTTGTCATTGAGTAACAAGCAAGCGGGAACCTCTAGCAACCAAGCAGGAACCCTCAATAACCAAGTGAGAACCATCAGCAACCAAGTGGGAACCCTCAATAACCAGGCGGGAACCCTCAGCAATCAAGCGGGAACCCTCAGTAACCAAGCGGGAACCCTCAGTAACCAAGCGGGAACCCTCAATAACCAGGCGGGAACCCTCAGCAACCAAGAGGGAACCCTCAGCAACCAAGCGGGAACCCTCAGTAACCAAGCGGGAACCCTCAGCAACCAATCAGGAACCCTCAGTAACCAAGCAGGAACCCTCAGCAACCAAGCAGGAACACTCAGCAGCTAAGTGGGAACTGTTGGCAACCAGTCGCAGGTAATCAGAAAGGGGCATAGGAATAGTGATGGACGAACTTCCGACGGGACGTTTCGCGAACGCGAAATGCGAACGGACCCAAACGTTCGCGAAACCGACCGTTCGCCGCGGGCCCCATTGACTTCAATGGGAGGCGAACTTTGCAAACCTTCATGTCGAATTTGCGGCCACGTGGTAATTATTAGGGGGTAAAACGTAGTCCCACCATCTGGACAATGACATAATACATGTATGAGGTGAATTTGGGATCGATAACTACAAGCATTTTTATTTTATTTGGGAAATTGTTCTAACAATTCAGGACTATGGAGCTAATGAAGGCAATGGAGGAGAGGGAAGGTCAGGGACCAGGGTAGGCAAAGAAGAGGGTGCAGGAGATGATCACCAGCAGCGTGACATACCGGAATGACACATGCACCGTGATAGAGGCATCTGACAGCAGCACCGTAATACAGAGCACTGACAGCAGCACCGTGACATACAGCGCTGACAGCAGCACCGTGACATACAGCGCTGACAGCAGCACCGTGACATACAGCGCTGACAGCAGCACCGTGACATACAGCGCTGACAGCAGCACCGTGACATACAGCGCTGACAGCAGCACCGTGACATACAGCGCTGACAGCAGCACCGTGACATACAGCGCTGACAGCAGCACCGTGACATACAGCGCTGACAGCAGCACCGTGACATACAGCGCTGACAGCAGCACCGTGACATACAGCGCTGACAGCAGCACCGTGACATACAGCGCTGACAGCAGCACCGTGACATACAGCACTGACAGCAGCACCGTAAGCAGCCCCAGGAGGAAGTCAGCACAGCACAGGGATGGTGTGATCCCCTCATAATAAGAACCCCCAGGAGGAAGTCAGCACAGCACAGGGATAGTGTGATCCCTTCATAATAAGAACCCCCAGGAGGAAGTCAGCACAGCACAGGGATATCATAAGCAGCCCCAGTAGAAATATGACACCGCTCAACCTCTTCAAAGAGGAGGGTAGGGGCATATAGTACGGTGTGCTTTTTTGGGTCAAGGAAGTGAGCCAAATGAATTAAGAAGGTCTGTGTGCTTGATTAAAAAAATAGTTTATAGACATATACATGGTCTACTGGTCACATGTGTTGAATTCCTCCGAGATCCATGCCTCATTCATTTTTAGAAATGTGAGGTAGTTAACACTGTGGTGAGCTAGGCGAGTACGCTTATCGGTCACAATCCCCCCTGCTGCGCTGAACGTCCTTTCGGACAGGACACTGGATGAGGGGCAAGCCAACAGTTCGATTGCAAATTGGGCAAGCTCTGGCCAGAGGTCAAGCCTGCCCACCCAGTAGTCTAGGGGTTCATCACTCCTCAGAGCGTCCACATCGGCCGTTAACCCAATGTAGTCGGACACCTGACGGTCTAGGCGTTCCCTGATGCTGGATCCGGATGACACCTGTCGATGGGTCGGCTGAAAGAATGACCTCATATCCGAAGTCACCAACACATCTTCAAACCGGCCTCTTCTTGCAGGCGCTGTTGGATTGGTACCCGCAAATCCTTCTCTGGGAGTGGGAATTGCTCCTCTGCCAGCGCACGCAAAAGCAGAATGCAGCATTTCTCGAAGCAAGGCCTGGAAGTGCTGCATTCTGACAGCCCTCTGCGACGGCGGTAACATTTCCGCCATTTTGTGTTTGTACCGGGGGTCTAAGTACGTTGCCACCCAGTACTGGTCCTTGACCCTCATGCTTTTTATACGGGGGTCCCTATTAAAACACTGGAGCATGAAGGCCCCCATTTGCACTAAAGTGGAAGCGGTGTGGTGGCCTGGCTCCTGCTCATCATCCAGGATAATGTCGTCCTCTTCATTCTCCTCTCCCCATCCTCGCACAACAGGGATCCCAGAAAGGTTTAAAGCATGCTCTTCTTGCTCCTGCTCATCCGCCCCGGCACCATCCTCCTCTGACTCCTCATCAGACTCCTGTTGTTGACTTGTCTCAGATAGAGTAGCCCCCCCTGGGAATTCATCCAGCATTGCGACTTCCTCATCTTCCCGCTCCTGCTCCTCCACAGCCTGATCAATGACACGACGCAATGCACGCTCCAGAAAGAAGGCATAAGGTACCATGTCACTGATGGCGCCATGGCTGCGACTGACCAGTTTGGTGATCTCCTCAAATGGCCGCAGAAGTCTGCATGTGTCGCGCATGAGCAGCCACTGGCGCGGTGAAAAAAAACCCAGCTCCCCAGAACCGTTTCTTTCGCAGAGTTCATACAGGTAGACGTTAACTGCACGTTTCTGCTGGAGCAGCCTATCAAGCATATAGAAGGTTGAGTTCCATCGCGTCGGGCAATCGCAAATAAGACGTCTGACCGGCAGATGGTGTCGCCGCTGAATGTCAGCAAGGCGAGCCATGGCCGTGTAAGATCTTCTGAAATGGGCCGAGATTTTCCTTGCCTGCCGCAAGATGTCCTGGACCCCAGGGTATTTGACAAGGAATCGCTGCACGACCAAGTTTAAGACGTGTGCCATGCACGGCACGTGCGTGATTTTGCCCTGTTTCAATGCGCTAAGCAGATTGGCACCGTTGTCACACACCACTTTACCAACTGTCAAATTGAGCGGTGTTAGCCACTCATCTGCCTGTGAACGCAAAGCTGAAAGGAGTGCCGGGCCAGTGTGGCTCTTTGCTTCCAGGCACAACAGACGCAGCACGGCATGGCAACGTCTCACCTGGCATGTGGAATAGGTTCTGGGGAGCTTGGGCGGTGCAGTGGAAGAGACGCTAGCAGCGGAAAAGGAGGAGGCAGCTGAGGAGGAGAGGGAGGAGGATGGAGTAGGAGGAGGAGAAGAAGAGTCAGGCCTGCATGCAATCCGTGGCGGTAAAACCAAATCTACACGGGTGCCACGGGTTACATGCTTGACGGCCGTCAGAAGGTTCACCCAGTGGGCAGTAAAACTGATATACCTTCCCTGCCCGTGTTTGCTAGACCACGTGTCTGTGGTCAGATGTATCTTGGCACCGACACTGTGTGCCAGAGATACATTCACTTGCCGCTGAACATGGCCATATAGCTCTGGGATGCCCTTCTCTGAGAAATACTTCCTTCCTGGGACCTTCCATTGTGGTGTTCCAATGGCCACAAATTTGCGAAAGGCCTCCGAGTCCACCAGTTTATATGGCAGTAGTTGGCGGGCTATGAGTTCTGACAAGCCAGCCGCCAACCGTTGGGCAAGAGGGTTATCCGGCATCATCATTTTTTTACGCTCAAACATTAGGCCCACGGAAGCCTGCCTTTTTGCAGAAAAATGTGAGCTTGGCGTGATGGAAGGTGGAGTGGAGGACAATTGTGAGGAGAGAGGAGAAGGAGAAGTAGAAGACGAGGCTGGACGGTGAGAGCCTGCAGTGTGGCTTTGTGTGTTCCGTTGCTCCCACTGGGCTCGGTGATGGCTGCTCATGTGCCTTCTTAAGGCGGTCGTCCCTAGGTGAGTATTGGGCTTACCGCGACTAACGCGTTGACTGCAAAGATTGCAGATGGCAACGCTATTGTCAGCAGCGGACACGTTAAAAAAAGCCCACACTGCGGAGCCATGTGCCGGTGTCCTGGGAGCGCCAGATGTGACCGTACATGGTCGATGACTCGCTCCTGATACATTTGCAGTCTGCTTTGTCCCTGCTGTGCAATGTAAGTCATTGCTGCTTCTCCTCCCTATCTGCTGGTCCATATCTCCCTCTGAACTCCCCTCCTCTTCCTCTCTTGTGGGCACCCACGTGACATCACTAGACACGTCATCATCAACGTCACCTTCCCCACCGCTATAAGTAGAGATCTCGGAGTAGGCAGCAACACCGGGGACCAACCTCCTCCTTGGGCTGATCTGGGTACTGGCGTCAGACTGCTGAGTAGCGCTTGTTGCTACCTCCTCTTCCTGATCCAATACCAAGAGTGGCTGCGCATCAGAAATGTCCTCTTGATATGGATCGGAAAATAATTCCAGTGACTCAAGCGGAAGGTATGTGGTGGTGGTGGTGGTGGTCGTGTTGTTGGTGGTAGTGTCTTTGGGGGTGCACATAGCAGAGAGTGAAGAAGAGGGTGCAGATCGAGAGGATGAGGAGGGTGCAGAAGAGTAAGGCTGAGCGAGCCACTCAACCAAGTCTGGTGCATCCTTTAAAGTAATTGAACGCACCTTCTGCAACTTCCCACTTTGGCTCAAGCCTGTTGCTCCTGCCCTACCCCTACCACCCCTGCGGAAGGGCCTGCCTCTTCCTCTGCATGTCATTTTTTAAATGACCCTGTGACAAAACTCTTAGTCCCTATACCGCTGAAGGACTGCTGCAGTATAGGTGAGCGGTCAGCAGTGGTGCACGTCAACCCTATCTATTGTGGACCTATAGCGGTCCTTACAGAACAGCAGACTGTACCGCACTCAAGCCTATGTACCGTAGCACCCTATACCAAGTTACCAGTCCTTATAAGAACTTTTGTGGACCAAGCAGGTTGTGTATTAGTGTTTAGCAGACTGTACGTCAGTCCCTATACCGCTGAAGGACTGCTGCAGTATAGGGCAGCGGTCAGCAGTGGTGCACGTCAACCCTATCTATTGTGGACCGATAGCGGTCCTTACAGAACAGCAGACTGTACCGCACTCAAGCCTATGTACCGTAGCACCCTATACCAAGTTACCAGTCCTTATAAGAACTTTTGTGGACCAAGCAGGTTGTGTATTAGTGTTTAGCAGACTGTACGTCAGTCCCTATACCGCTGAAGGACTGCTGCAGTATAGGGCATCGGTCAGCAGTGGTGCACGTCAACCCTATCTATTGTGGACCGATAGCGGTCCTTACAGAACAGCAGACTGTACCGCACTCAAGCCTATGTACCGTAGCACCCTATACCAAGTTACCAGTCCTTATAAGAACTTTTGTGGACCAAGCAGGTTGTGTATTAGTGTTTAGCAGACTGTACGTCAGTCCCTATACCGCTGAAGGACTGCTGCAGTATAGGGCAGCGGTCAGCAGTGGTGCACGTCAACCCTATCTATTGTGGACCGATAGCGGTCCTTACAGAACAGCAGACTGTACCGCACTCAAGCCTATGTACCGTAGCACCCTATACCAAGTTACCAGTCCTTATAAGAACTTTTGTGGACCAAGCAGGTTGTGTATTAGTGTTTAGCAGACTGTACGTCAGTCCCTATACCGCTGAAGGACTGCTGCAGTATAGGGCAGCGGTCAGCAGTGGTGCACGTCAACCCTATCTATTGTGGACCGATAGCGGTCCTTACAGAACAGCAGACTGTACCGCACTCAAGCCTATGTACCGTAGCACCCTATACCAAGTTACCAGTCCTTATAAGAACTTT
The DNA here is from genome assembly GCF_037356315.1 of Lithobates pipiens. NCBI lineage: Eukaryota > Metazoa > Chordata > Amphibia > Anura > Ranidae > Lithobates > Lithobates pipiens. The sequence goes on along the minus strand of NW_027507752.1, from coordinate 332,641 downwards.
TGTGGACCAAGCAGGTTGTGTATTAGTGTTTAGCAGACTGTACGTCAGTCCCTATACCGCTGAAGGACTGCTGCAGTATAGGGCAGCGGTCAGCAGTGGTGCACGTCAACCCTATCTATTGTGGACCGATAGCGGTCCTTACAGAACAGCAGACTGTACCGCACTCAAGCCTATGTACCGTAGCACCCTATACCAAGTTACCAGTCCTTATAAGAACTTTTGTGGAACAAGCAGGTTGTGTGTTAGTGATTAGCAGACTGTACGTCAGTCCCTATACCGCTGAAGGACTGCTGCAGTATAGGTGAGCGGTCAGCAGTGGTGCACGTCAACCCTATCTATTGTGGACCGATAGCGGTCCTTACAGAACAGCAGACTGTACCGCACTCAAGCCTATGTACCGTAGCACCCTATACCAAGTTACCAGTCCTTATAAGAACTTTTGTGGACCAAGCAGGTTGTGTATTAGTGTTTAGCAGACTGTACGTCAGTCCCTATACCGCTGAAGGACTGCTGCAGTATAGGGCAGCGGTCAGCAGTGGTGCACGTCAACCCTATCTATTGTGGACCGATAGCGGTCCTTACAGAACAGCAGACTGTACCGCACTCAAGCCTATGTACCGTAGCACCCTATACCAAGTTACCAGTCCTTATAAGAACTTTTGTGGAACAAGTGAGTTGTGAATGTTTAGCAGACTGCAGCAGAAGGGCAGCAGTCAAGTATAATATCCTTTCTATATTTGGAAGAAAGAATATTATACATGTACAAGCCTATTACTGTACCACTGATACCAGTCCTGAAAAGAACCTTTGTGGAACTAATAATAACAGCAAGTCTTTAAAATTACCCTCACTGCCTGACAACACTGCTTCCTTCCTGTCCCTATACAAATTGGCAAAAAAAGAGAACGATTAGTGGTTACTGGAACAGCTCTTTTGTGGACCTTGATAGTAACAGCTAATGATGATGATGATGATGATGATGATGAAAGACTAATCTGGCTGTCCCTGTAGCATACACCGTCCTTTCCCTTTCTCTAAACTAACAAAAGACACTCAGGCTGCTGCAAGAATCAGCAGCACAGCAAACCTATCAACACCTAACACCTATACCAGTCCTGAAAAGAACTTTTGTGTACCAAATAGCTAGTGGTTTATCTCTCCCTACTCCACACAGGAACCTGTCCCTATCTTAACAGAAGAAAGAATGTAAAATGGCCACCGGATCGGGTGTATTTATAGGTTAGGGGGAATGTACAAGTGTCCATGTGCTGTCATGTCTCAATTGGCTGTCCTGTATCACATGATAAACGTGTCACCAAAGGTTAAAGTTCTTGTATACATTAAACACGTAAGTCCGCCGCGGCGAACGACGGAAAAAGGCGTTCGAACGTGCGGACCGCGAATGTCGGAAATTCGCCGCGAAACGACCGCCGGGCGAACCGTTCGGCCATCACTACATAGGAAGTCAAAACTCAGCAAGCCCTACGGGGACAATGCAACATATATGTTTAATTTAGGTTTGGCGTTATGTTAATAATATGCCTCCTGTAGCACCACACTAAATTAATTCCCTGCCCTAAACCTAATCCTGACCCTGACTATAACCCTAACCCATGAAAGAGAGTCCAGCCCTAACCCTAACCCTGACCCTGACCCTAACCAATAATTTAGAGTCCAACCCTGACCCTAACCCATTAATCAGAATTCAGCCCTAACCCTGACCCTGTCCCCAACCCTAACCCATGAATCAGAATTCAGCCTTAACACTAACCCATGAATCAAAGTCCAGCCCTAACCCTTCCTAATGCTGGCTGCCCAGACTCAGCAAAGTTCATGAATGGGAGGTTCTTAGTCCAGGGAGAACCCCAGCAGGGGAGCCACATGCTCCAGCAGGACTACATGTTGCAGCAGATCGTCCACTGCAGATTTCACATGGAAGAGAGCCCCCCCCCCCCCCTGTATTTATGTGGCTCACTACAGGGGGCAAGACTCAGAAAACCCAGGAAAGAGTCTAGACACAGTCAACCCCTTCCTATCCCAAGCAGCCTGAACCTTCTGCATAACTACACAGTGCAATAATATAACAGGAATACATTCACAAGCACCTGCTTACGTGTGTGTGTGCTTGCCTAGCAGACCAGGGAGCTGACAATCTACAGGTGATGGGAAGTTCCCTTGTTGCCTTTTTGATGTGTGTGAGGGTGTGTGGGAAGAGTGATTCATGCAAGAATCCTATAAGTGTGTCAATAACCGGCTGCTCCCCAACCCTTTCAGTGCACCGGAGACCACTTTCACACAGACGTCGTCATATTTCTCTAAAAGAAAACAGATTCAGTTTATATTTTTTACTTCAGTTCAATCCGGTTTCCATTAGTCTACATCCGTTTTTTCTTAATCAGAGGTGACAACATTATAAATGAAATATGTTTCTTTCCTAAAAACAGGCAAAGATGGAACAGATTTAAACGGTTGGCATCTGCTTACATCCATTTAGTCCATTCAGATACGTCTAAATAGAAAAGGATGCAGCCTTGCTCCGTTTAAAAAAAATGGCCTGAATCGATGTAGGCGAATGTAAATGGATGATCACCCACCCATAGACATACATTGGGGTTCATTCTGCATCCAGACTGAACACCAATGTTGAAGGGGTCTAAGATTTGTAACTGTATGTTAGATTTGGGTAAAGTCTCCCTCTAGTTGTACCCAGAAGTATTGCAGGCTGTGACAACTGATTCACAGATGGAAAGTAAGCTTTCCACTCATTCTTCTTCAACCAAACAAGGTCCTCTCACCAGTTAGCTATTTGATGAAGGCGTGCGTCCTTAGGGTTATGACTTGCTGGGAATGCAGCAAAAAATGGTGCTCCTGGAAATTTTGGGGGGTTTGACCTGAACCCAAACTGTTCGCAGTGTGCAGAATGAGCAAACTAAATGGGCAGATTTTCTAAGTTCGCCCACCCACCACTAAATGATGACAGCTTCCGGCTGGCTTCTTTCAAATTGTAAACAAGCCATCGGGCATCTGGGGCGATGTTATTGACCATAAATGGTGGTGGCCATATTTAATCAATGACGTCAAGGTTCTCCAACTTACAGACGACAGAGGGCGAGGATTGTTATGCATAGGTCTCATGTCTGCAGGCTGTTGGGGCATTCTTCATTTTCCTTGGCGATGGGTCTGTATCCTTGGAGAACATGATTGATGTTTTTTTTTTATTAAATACTTTTGTGTTCTGTTTATTACTTCCATTTTTTGTTAATGATCAATACTAGGGATGAGCCGAACACCCTCTGGTTCAGTTTGCACCAGAACTTTCAAATGGACCTAAAATTTGTGCGAACTTTAGAACCCCATTGAAGTCTATGAGACTCGAACGTTCGAAATAAAAAGTGCTAATTTTAATGGCTAATATGCAAGATTTTGTCCTAAAAAGGGTTTGGGGACCTGGCTCCTGCCCCAAGGGACATGGGTCAATGCCTAAAATGTTTTTAAAAACTGCAGTTTTTTCAGGAAAACTGATTTTAATGACGATTAAAGTGAAAAAAATGTGAAATATTCCTTTAAATATCATGCCTGGGGGTATCTATAGTATGCCTGTGAAGTGCCACGTGTTTCCCATGTTTAGAACAGTCCCTACACAAAATGACATTTAATGGAAAAAAAGTCATTTAAAACTGCTTGTGTTTTTTTTTTTACAAACCAGAATGTTCCTTTATTGCAATCAAACTGCTTGTGGTTTTAATGTAATATCTGGTTCCGGCAATATAGATGAAAATCATTGAGAAAAAAGGCATAGGTAGCCCCCCCTGCCCATTACCAACCCCTTACCCCTTACCAGGCCCTATATACTTAGAACAGGTGTATACAGGCGGTGCAAACAAGACAGGGACTGTGTAGGTTTGTTGTGTTAAGTATAATCTGTTTGTAATTTTGAACTTGTACATTTTTAAAGTGTAGCTCCAGTCAAAAAATCTATTTTTAAGCTTTTTGGAAAACATAGGGAAGGGTTATCACCCCTGTATAATTTGTTTTGCCGTCCGTCTTTTTTCATCTCACTTCCTGTTGTCTCCTTCCATTTGCAAGTAGGAGACGTTTGTAAGTTGGATGTTTGAAAGTAGGGGTCTGCCCTATATGCTCTGCAGAAATGGGGGCCTAAGGTGTTGGTGTTGCCACAACACTGTAAGCCCTCAAAGTGACTCTTGGTGGGCGCTGGAGCGCCCTGCTGTGAACGATTATATCAAGAATTGTAATTAAATGCCATTGTTGAACAGTGGTAGAAAAATTGGGCCTTTGGTGGTTGTGGTGCTGGTGCCACAACACTATAAGTCCTCACAGTTACTCTTGGTGGGCACAGGAATGGGCCCTGCTGTGAAATACTATATCAATAATTGTAATTACATGTCCCTGTTAAACAGGGGCTGAAAAATTGGGCCTTAGGCACTGCTTGCTGGTGCTACAACACTGCAACCTCTCCTAGATACTCTAGTTGGAGTGCAGGAATGAGCCCTGCTGCAAAGCATTGCATCAAAAATTGCAATTAAACGCCCCTGTTAAACAGGGGCTGAAAAATTGGGCTGGTGGCATCACCCAGAACCAAAAATGTTCTTCCAAGATATCAGCGGCGGAGGAAGAGAATAGACAGTCAACATAACAGGACAGTCACTCAGCATAGGCAGTCTTGAAGGGATGTGATATTTAAAAAAAAATATTCGGTTACATCAGCTTCAGGTGCTTGGTAGCTGGTGGTGATCCAAGACTTATTCATCTTTTATGAAGGTCAGTCGATCAACCGAGTCGGTGGACAGGTGCACTCTGTGATCGGTTACAAAGCCACCAGCAGCACTGAAGGTGCTTTCCGAAAGTACGCTGGATGCGGGACAGGCCAGTAGCTCAATTGCATACTGTGCAAGCTCTGGCCAGTGATCCATCCTCAAGACCCAGTAAGCCAGAAGATTTTCGGTGGGAAAGGTGTCCAAGTCTGACCTTGCCCCTAGGTATTCCTGCACCATGTAAATCAGACGCTGGCGATGGTTGCTGGAACCGATCATACCTTGGGGCTGCGGACTAAAAAAATTGTCTGAACGCATCGGTCAGACGGCCACCTTCTCCACCGCTCCTTCTGACCGAAGCCTCAGCAACACGTTGTCCAGGACCAGGAGTTTGTAACCTCCCAGTCTCTGGGAACGCGTTGCACAGACCTTTCTGCAAGGCCTCCCAGAGATGTCTCATCCTCTGCTCCCTCTGCGGCGGCAAGATAAGGTCGGCAACCTTACCCTTGTACCGTGGATCAAGGAGAGTGGCCAGCCAGTAATGGTCCCTCTCCTTGATCCGAAGAATACGAGGATCCTTCCGCAGGCTTTGCAGGATCAGGGAGGCCATGCAGCGTAGGTTAGCTGAGGCATTCGGTCCGGAGTCCTCTGGGTCACTAAGGACAACATGATCCGCAGCCACCTCCTCCCAGCCACGTAGAAGTCCACGGGTTTCTTGGGACTGTAAATCATCCCTACAAGACCGCTGCTGCTGATGCTGAGTGCCAGGCTCCACCTCCATGCTGACACAAGCCTTCTCCTCCTCCTGCTCCTCCTCCTCTTCCTGTGTGATGGGTGGGACAGCAGGAACACTGTCTGGATAAAGGGGGCCTTGAGAGGCAAGGAAGTCCTCCTGCCTCTGTTCTGCCTCAAGTGCCCTGTCCATTATTCCACGCAGCATATGCTACAACAGGTGGACAAGAGGTACAGTGTCACTGATGCATGCACTGTCACTGCTCACCATCCTTGTGGCCTCCTCAAACGGTGACAGGGCAGTGCATACATCCCTGATCATGCCCCACTGGCGTGGTGAGAAAAAACCGAGCTCCCCTGACCCTGTCCTGGTGCCGTAGTCACACAGGTACTCATTGATGGTCCTCTGCTGCATGTGCAGCTACTGCAGCATGGCAAAGGTTGAGTTCCACCTGGTGGGCAAGTCACATATAAGGCGGTTCTTGGGCAGGTTCAACTCCCTTTGGAGCTCAGCCAGCCGAGCACTGGCATTAAATGATCGGCAGAAATGCACACAGACTTTCCTGGCCTGCTTCAGGACATCCTGTAAGCCCGGGTACCTGCCCAAGAACCACTGCACCACCAGGTTAAGGACGTGAGCCATACAGGGCACATGGGTCAGTTGTCGCTGTTGGAGGGCGGAGGGGGGTGGTGCCATTGTCGCAAACCACCATTCCTGGCTTAAGCTGACATGGAGTAAACCACCTCTCAGCCTGCCCCTGCAGAGCTGACAAAATATCTGCCCCAGTTTGGCTCCTGTCCCCCAAACAAACCAGCACAAGCACGGCATGGCATCTTTTTGCCTGCGTACGTGCGTAGCCCCTTGAACGCCTACGGAGCACCACTGGTTCTGAGGACAGAGCACTGGAAGAGGCCATGGAGGAAGAAGAAGAGGAGGGGGTGGAGGAGAGAGGTGTGTCACAACCAGTAGTAGCATTTTGGAGGCGTGGTGGCGGAACAACCTCCAACACTACTGCACCTTGTCCTGCATCCTTCCCAGCTGTCAGAAGAGTGACCCAATGGGCCGTGAAAGACAGGAAACGTCCCTGTCCATGCCTGCTGGACCATGAGTCAGCGGTAATATGCACCTTACCGCTGACCACCCTGTCCAGCAAGGCAAGGACATTGCCTTCCACATGCCGGTAGAGACCCGGAATCACCTTCCGTGAGGAAAAGTGGCGTTTGGGGACCTGCCACTGAGGAACCACACATTGCACAAACTCACGGAAGGGGGCAAAGTCAACCAAATGAAAAGGCAGCAGTTGAAGTGCTAGCAATTTAGCCAAGCTAGCATTCAACCGCTGGGCATGTGGATGGCTGGGAGTGAACTTCTTTCGACGGTCCAGCAGCTGGGGCAGGGACATTTGCTTGCTACAATCGGACGTGAGTGTACTGCTAGCAGATTGCCTGCAAGCACTTGGCTGTGACATACCTAATTCTACACCTTCATTCCTCTCAGTGCAGGTTTCAGAGAGGACTGAAGGTCTAGTGGGGTTGGAGATCCCAGCTGATGAGGAGCAAGGAGAGGTCCGCTTTGTTCTTTGGTGTGGGTCTTTAACCACTACAATACCGGGCACTTTCGCCCCCTTCCTTCCCAGCCCAATTTTCAGCTTTCATCGTTCTCACAATTTCAATGACATTTGCGCGGTCATGCTACACTGTACCCAAATTAAATTGTTATCATTTTGTTTGCACAAATAGAGCTTTATTTTGGTGTTATTTATTAACGATTCCGCTTTTAATTTTTTGTGATATAAGCGAAAAAAGAGCGGAAATTTGGAAAAAAAAAACAATATTTTCTTCTTTCTATTTTAAAAGAAATCCAATAAAATCGAATTTTTTCATAAATTTAAGCCAAAATGTATTCTGCTACATGTCTTTGGTAAAAAAAAGTTTGGTTAAGTGTATAATAATTGGTTTGTGTGATCACGGACATATGTACGCAAATGATCATGTACATATGTGTGCAGGTGTTCACGGACATATGTGTACAGATAATCATTGGGACATGTGATTTTAGTGGGACATATGTGGGGGACATGTTTTTATTATTAGGGACATGTGCTTTTATTATTTGGGGACATGTATGTTTTGGGGACATATGTGGGGACATTGTGTTTACACTGTGTGGTGTGTTGTGTGTTTACACTAGACTGGTGATCAGTGAGTAAAAAGCTGTACATTTGTGCTTCTAATGACATCACCAGGTCCAGCTTGTGGTCGGTGGGTATTTCCAGATTCTCTAGTGCCTGTCCAGTCTACTGCTTTGCCTTAGGGATGTTGTATACAATCGGTAACATGCGTAAATTCTAATGGACCATCAACAACCCAGTTTACCAGTCCGTCAGGTAGTTTTGTTATCGCTTTGGATAGGAACATTGATCAGTCATTTTGGTCACACACTAAAGTGTCAGAGCAGATGGCACTTCATATACTGCAATCTGTATGAACAACATTCTAAAGTAGCTAATCAATGTAGATTTCCTAATTGGTTAAACTTAAAGGCCTTGATTGTTACCAGCAGCCTTGTACATCTGGGACATACGAGCCTCGTGTCGTTTTCTTCACCAGACATAGTTTTCCGAATGAGCAGCGTCTCATTAACAGACCCCCAGCTAGACAATGGATGGAAAATGCTGCACTTTACAGAAGGAAGATACTTGTGATATCTTCATCCAACAGTTACTCATCACCACTTCATGAAACAATCCAAGTCAAAGAACAATGTACCTTTTGGAAAAAGTGATTGCATCTAATTGCTCTGGATAAGAATGCATGATTTTTTTCCAATGGGTTGCGGTTTTTATGCACTATTAAAAAATTGCAAAACAGCCCACCTATGTTTTCCAAGCTTGTCTTATTAGCATTCTCTTTATTCAGCCCAAGGTCTCCACCTAACATTACAGACACGTGGAGCTGCTATTCCTGGGAGAAATGGGTGACTAGGAGGTTTGGCATGTGGAATCTTCCAGCTCCTCTTGTAATTGTACTGATGGTTTATGGAGGGATATTATCTGGCGGCCAAACAAAGAGATTTTACATTAAAATACAGCTTTATAAAGTGTCTCTTCTGACTTCTTCTTGCCAGAAGGGCCTGTGGAACAAAGACGGGTGTGATGCTTTGTGTTCGGCTTCATGGAGAATTGGAGTCAGTGTGTAGAACCAGTAGGAAAGCCATGATGCCTCTTTTTGTTCCATGAATACAAGGTAAATTATCCCAAACGCTTAACCCTTTATTGACTGCAATGGATCACATAACATGACTTGGTTAGACTACCTGCAAACACTGTATTGTAGACATTGTCATGTCTGTCTATGAAAACTGGAGAAACGGAAATGTAGACAGACCATTGGGAAGAATAGAGGTAAATCACTGATTCCATCTCTTAAGTGTCTGCATATCATTTATCGTAATTCTTCAAAAACTTATTGTATCAATGAAATGACTTACCATCTTGTTTTGGCTTGGGATTGCCACTTCCGGAGAAGAACGTTGAAGGACTGCCATTTGTGTTCATCGCAGATGAGGCCTTCGGTCTGGGTGACCACATGATGAGGCCATTCCCCAAGAGGGCCCTCACCCCGGAGAAGAGGGTTTTTAACCAGAGCCAGAAGAGTTGTGGAGAACGCATTTGGGATCCTGGACAGCCGGTTCTGTCTGTTTCCAACGGCCATAAATATGGCAAAATACAAACTGAACTATATAATTTGACCTGACTTAGTAATGAAACACTGACGGCCCTGGAAGTGGGCCTTCCTGGCTTGCCCCCCCCCCCCCCCCCCCAAAGCACCCATGAAGTGCAGCAAAAATATTTACAATATTTTATGAATTTGCCACTCCATTTTATCAGATAAAATCTGGATTTACATTTACTGCTTGGGTTTATTTTTGCTGTCTCCTAGGTTCTCCTATTTCGCATGTAGTGTCAAGTGGTTTTTCCATTATTAAATAACACCCATTGTCACTGTAAACACCAACTTAATACAAAAACTGGCATTGATCATTGAAAGAAGAAGCCACACATTGTTGAGTATAAAATCTTTTATTCTGTGCACATGTACGTTGTAAAACATATTTTTGGTAAAAACACCATGTCTTGTCTTTTTTTTCCAAAAAATGTTAAGATACAGGCATTTTTCAAAACATAACATACACAACTTTGGAACTTACAAAGTTCAACATTTAAACACTGAAGGCAATATCAGACATTATAGTGTCCAAAATTTCTTGATATTGCCTTCATCAGATGGGGTGAAGTCACCCCTGTAAAAGCCAAATTTTGAAGAAGCACACAATTTGGGAGCCAAACTGGGGATTTCCCTCCTGATCCCATGCCTAATGTCAACATGTGCTATCTCCCATCATCGGGGATCAATGAGCGTGTTTTGGGGGTGCAACCACTTCCTCTCTCCTACATGAGTTTCAACGAAGGGGTAGCAGCCACAAAACGCATACGTTGATATCCCCCTGATGGCAGATAGCACATGTTGACACACTGTGTGCATCTTCAAAATTTGACTAAAAAGTTCAAAAAATTTGGACTCGTTTCACACATGTACACACCTGTGTGGGACAGCATAAAAAATGTGCTCTGGTGTCCCACACTAGTTCTCCTGAGTCCAGATGTGTAAACCGCTGCTGAGTGTCCTCTCCTCATATTCCACTGAATCAAGTTTGCAGTTCATTATAGTCTAAAAGACATCTAGACAACAATGTCCTAAACTTCTTTTAATACAAATTAGCATGACTAAATGTAGTTAACCCTATATCAGCTAAAAACATTGTATTTAGTTGGCAAACGAACAATGTTTACTACGAACGATTACTGTGCCGCCTACGAACATGAAAGTAGCCATTTTAAAATGTCCAACAGTAAATCACATGGTGCAGCACGCATGTAATAATAATAATAGGGATATACGACAACTACTTACTTTTTCAAAGAACTTTCTTGATCCTTCTGTATTGGTCAATTTGAGGTCTGACCAGCATTTCCTCAATTGATCCTTGGATCGTCGTACCCCAAAACTCCTGTGCAGACTCTTCTCAACTTTAGTCATGATCTTGGCTTTCTCATATTTGGGTTTGGGTACGGTCCATAATCACCATCATAGTCGTTCCTCCTCAAGATGTGGACCATCCCCAACATCTCACCAAAGGACATATTGGAGGTCTTAAATCTCCTCCTGGATCGTGAAAACCTCCTCCCCTTTATCACCTGAAGACCCTGTGGCGGCGGACTATACCATTCTTTCCTTTACCTATAGTCCTCCTTCACTACTTGGTGATTGCCAACCCCCACACAGTTGTGAGTCACGGTGCTGTCACACCCCTCAGGATGTACACATCGTGCCCGCACATCGTGCCCGCACTGTACTTTACCGATACTGTACAGTTTAGAGGTAGGGGAGCAAGTCACCCCCAAACCTCATTGTTTAACCCCAGTTACCCTAATATTGCCTCCCATACACCGAACAGACCCACATCCTGATCGCCTAGGTCACCCCTCTCCCTTCACTTGTACTTATGGCGGATGACACAGACCCCCGGGCCTCACTGCCTGACCTACATAAGCACCTACAGACACTCAAAGTCTGCTCAATCAATATACAAGGCCTTAACATCCCAGAGAAAAGGTCTAAACTGTTCTATTGCCTACAACGATCAAAAATACATGTAGCACTTATACAGGAAACGCACTTCAGGATGGATAGCATCCCTAAACTGTATAAACACCAATTCCCACAGGTGTACTACGCTTCTAACACCGAGGCTAAATCCAAAGGAGTCTCAATCTTAATTTCTAAACAATGCCCCCTGCAGGTGACAGAAGTCCAAAGAGACTCCTAAGGAAGATTCCTATTCATCAAAGGCACTCTGCACCACAGGCCTGTCACAATCACTAACATATATGCCCCAAACTCGCAACAAGTGGCCTTTTTTAGAGACACCTTCCAACAACTTCTCAGCTTCCAGATAGTAGGAGGCAACTTCAACGTTGCTCTGAATCCCTCCCTTGACACATCTAACGGTGCATCATCCCTAACCTACAGAGCCATACGAGCTATTAAATTGCAACTCAGCAACCTGTTACTTCATGATGCCTGGCGCACATTGCACCCCAACCCTAAGGACTTTACCTTCTTTTCTGCACCTCATAACAAATACACCAGAATAGACCACCTTTTCTTATCCCAAAATGATCTCACACACCTCTCAAAAGCTACAATTGAACCCATGGTGCTTTCTGACCACAACCCCATAACTATAACTGTAACCCTCCCTAAGACCCTTGGTAGATCCAATATATGGCGACTTGATAATTCTCTACTGACCGACCTAGACCATATACAACAAATTACCACGAGCCTTATCCAATACTTTGCAGAAAATACAAAGGACGACACCTCTCCCATCTCCATTTGGGCAGCACACAAATGCGTCATAAGGGGGAAATTTATCTCCCTTGCGGCCCAACGAAACAAACTTAGAAAAGCATGTATTAATGAGCTGACTGACCGCATACTAACACTTGAACAAGCGCACAAAGCATCGCTAGCAGCCTCCTCATTGACGGAACTGACTCAGGTCAGAGAAGAACTCCTAGAGGAACTCAATCACACACTGAAATGTACGGTAATTAGGACCCAAAAACTATTCTACGAATTCGGCAACACGTCGGGTAAACTTTTAGCCAGAGCGCTTCAAGCTAAGAAAGCGGCCCATACCATTCACAAAATGACAACACCATCCGGCGACACCCTTGTTACAACTGAAGACATCTCTGACCATTTTGTTCAGTATTTCAAACTATACAACCTCCCCACCACGTTCCCCCCTGCAGCCACCTCAGACCGAATGACAGCCATTACAGACTTCCTTGCACAGTCCCTCCCCCCTCTCTCCTGATGAATCCTCGGAGCTTGATCGTCCACTCTCAGGAGAGGAAATTCTAACTGCATTAAAACAAATTAAACCGGGCAAAAGCCATGGCCCGGGTGGCCTGACAGTTAGCTATTATAAGTCCTTCCCAGGCACCCTCATTCCCCACCTCATCAAGGCCTTCAATAATCTATCACCAACCTCTAATACGATGAGGGACATCCTTGAATCACATGTCACTCTCATCCCCAAGCAAGGCAAAGACCTCTCATTGGTCTTTAACTACCGCCCAATTTCACTCCTGAACGTAGACCTAAAGCTCTACGCCAAAGTGTTAGCAAACCGCATTCTCCCTCTGTTACCCAAATTGATCTCTCTCAATCAAGTAGGTTTTGTCCCTGGCAGGGAGGCCAGGGACAAATACTACCAAGGCACTAAATATCCATCACTGGCTCTCCAAAACATCCACACAAGGTTTTTTAACTGTCTTTGGACGCAGAGAAGGCGTTCCACAGGGTTGCTTGGGAGCGACCTTATGGAAGCGACTTTAAGAGTAATGGGTTTCCCATCGCATCTGCTCCAAATGATCCTGGCGCTATACTCTGCACCTACAGCTAAACTTAGGATCAATGGCCGCCTGTCGAACGCCTTCTCTGTCTCAAATGGAACCCGTCAGGGATGCCCCCAATCCCCGCTCATATTCATCCTTACTAGGGAACCAATGCTCCGCAGATTAAGAGACAACCCGGATGTCAAAGGCATTAACATTGGTGATAACCACTATAAATTAGCAGCCTATGTGGACGACGTTTTGCTCTTCCTTACGGACCCTATCGTCACTATCCCCAATCTTCTTAAGGATTTCTCATTATTCAAAACCTTGTCAAACCTTCAAATTAACTTTACAAAATCGAAAGCACTGAACATCACTCTACCAGCCACACTGGTCACCCAATGCAAGCAGAACTTCCCCTTTACATGGGAATCACAGGACATTACATACCTGGGCATCAAAATACCCACTAAATTACAGGATCTCTACATGAGAAACTTCCAACCCGCGCTTCAAAACATACAAGCTGATTTATGAATGTGTAGACTTTTATCTGGGCATCCAAGACCCCCAGACTAAGCTGGAATAGACTGGTACTCCCCAAACTACTAGGGGGCCTTGGCCTCCCTGACATTCAAAAGTACCACTGGGCATGTCATTTAACTAGGATTGTAGTTGTCTCAACCAGTGTGATGTGATCATAACTCTTGTTCTTACTATATCAACTGTAATTTTGCAATTGTATGTCTGAGGGTGGTCTGCCCCCCCTTTCCCCCTCCCCCCCCCCCCCGCCCCCCACATCCCCCCCCTTTCTTTCTCTTTTTCTCTCTCTTTCTGTTTATTTTCCCTTTCCTTTACTCTCCCTCTATTTCTGTCCACTATATTCCCTCTTTTATAATGGAAGAGGTGGGTGTATTTGTCTGTGCCATTGTAACTAATGATATAATGTTGCTGCTCTTGATATTGGTTTATGTATTGATCGTTATGCTTTGTACACGCCTCTCTTCTTTAATAAACATTAATTATAAAAAAAAAAAAAACTAGGATTGTAGATTGGCATCTGCATCATTCCAATAAAGCCTGGATCACACTTAAGGACTCTTTCGCTAAATCCCCGCTGTCACATCTACCCCGGATTAATCACAACTCCATTCCTAGAGATTTGGTGACACATCCCTTTATTGGAGCCACTTTGTCCCAACTTAAATTAGCTGGCAAAGCACTTGATTTCACACCTCACCCAAGACCTATGACCCCTTTGGTCCATAATCCTGATTTCCTGCCTGGTCTTGCCTTAAGAGATCTGCACAGGGAATCATGCACAGCCCCCATCAGGGCACACCACTTCTTCCAAAATGGTGAACTCCTCCCCCACCAAGCCAAGACAGCCAAACTCACTGATTACAACATCCCCCTTTACAGGTACCTACAAATAAGACACTTTTTCGCTGACACCAAATCCACCTCACTATGGTACAGAGAGCGCACACCCTTTGAATTGCTATGTGATAGTAAGGAACCCCAACGTCACGTGATCTCAACTGTCTATGCACTCTTATTTTCCACTTGCAAAGTTAAAGACAATAAGCTTATCCGACGTTGGGAATCAGATTTGTCCATAGATTTAACCTCCACTGAATGGGAACGTATACACAATCATATTCATAAGGAGTCCATTAATGTATCCACCCAGGAAAACATATACAAAATATTCACCAACAAAATTCAACAATTGGTATAGGACACCTGATAAGATACACAAAATGCACCCCTCGGTCCCCCCGACATGCTGGCGTTGCAATGCGGCGCATGGCACCCTCATTCATATCTGGTGGGAGTGTCCTCTTATCCTACCGTACTGGATGGAAATTCACCGTCTTATCACCCAAATTACATCTTACGCCCTAGACTTCACTCTGGCCCAATATATGCTCCATCACACCTCCATGCCCCTCTCCTCCTACAAAAAAATCCCTTACCCTACACCTTATCAATGCAGCCAATCTCTGTGTTACGGTCCACTGGAGGAGCTCCACACCACCCACAGTGGCCGAATGTTTCAAAAGAGTCAATTGAACGGCCGAGATGGAAAAACAAATTTACCAAGTAAAAGACAATCCAACAAAATTTAGTACAACATGGGCTTGCTGATTGCACTTTAGAGACTCCTCGAAGCAGATCATTCCGCAAATCCACGTTCTCTATTATGATAGTTATGGATCAATGACTATCATTTCATAACAATATGAGGTGATCTTGCGTAATACTGAAGAGTGTCAGATTTATGGAAATAAATGATCAGATGATTGACACTGAGGGCAATGGATACTTTTTTCATATTTTTCCAGTATTGTGTATCTTAAATCCCAAGTAACACTTTTAATGAGTTTCTTTAAACAAAGATTTTGTTATTAATAGTTGACAGAAGATAATTTTAAGAACTTATAACCCTCAAAAATAATTTAAATTGACCTCAAAGCATTGTAGTTTCCTCAGAAATCACTTTTCCCCTCTTGTGGACCAGAGCTGAATCCTCTAGAACAGGGGTCTCCAAGCTACAACCCTCCAGTTGTTCAGGAAATACAATTCCCATCATACTTAGTCAAGTCTGTGAATGTCAGAGTTTCACAATGCCTCATGGGACGTGTAGTTCTGCAACAGCTGGAGGGCCGTAGTTTGGAGGTCCTTGCTAGAAGATATTCTGGTCTGCCCTGGAATCGATCTAATATTTAAGTGGGAGTATTCCCTCCTTCCCATTATCCTGGTGTCCCCGGGACTGAAAGGTAGGGAAATACCAGATTTTGAGCTGTCCAATGTCCATTATCCAGGTGACCAATTTCTAGAAGGGGGTTTCCCTCACTGAAGTTTCCTCCTAGCATTACAAAGGTGAAGAGGATTCCCTTCCATGGGATACAGAGGGCAACTGAACACGGCTGAGGTCCGGACTCCGCACCCATCCAAAATGAATAAAAAAGGGTTTTAGCTTTCGATACACTCTGTGCCTTTCTTCCATACTTCCTTATCTACGTCATTCCTTTCTCTTCTTTTCCTCTTTTAATACAATCAAAACAATATAATTTATTATGGAATCAAATTAAATGGTAATGTGGCTTCAGCATAACATTGATGTCATTTCCATTCTGCCTCCATCTTTCCTTAATGAAATGATATCTAATGCAGCACCTTCCTAGGAGGGTTGCTAGGATGATTGGTACATTTCATTCTTTTTGTCTACTCTGTAATCATTGGAGCAGCTATTGATTTCTCTGGGATGTTCTGGTTCTCACAGGCTGCAAGTTGGATTGCTTCCATCTGTATTCTGTAGGCTTCCAGAATAGTGGACTGGGAGAGTCTTATAGGCAGCTTGAATATTCATTGAGCTGCAACCAATCCCTGGGGAGGTGGGCCCAGTAGGTGGCTGGGGGAACATAAATAGCATGGGGTCTGGAGCAGCCCTGTTCTTGTCCTGCTGGAGAAGCGCGAAATCTCAGGGGCTGCTGCCACATAGAAGCAGTTCAGGTGGAGTTTCCTGATGTTCCTCAAGGTCCATGTGCAGCATAGCTGGGAAGGGGGGGGGGGGGTGTTGCTGTTTCTAATTACTCTTGGAGTTAAGGATTTTTTTTTGCGGTACTACTGAAGAGTGCTTGCATGCTCTATAAGTTCTTTATGAGTACTCTGTGGGTGCTCTGGGTTCTCGATTCTGATGATGCTAACATTGCAGTTGACCTTTGACTATAGCTATCCTCTCCATCTTGTAGCCTGAGGCTAGTCACATCTAACAACTTACAATACTGTTGTTTCTCTTTTATCTTAGGAATGCTTAAAGAGGGATTTCACTGTAAAAAAAAAATATTAAAAGCCACCAGCTACAAATACTGCAGCTGCTGACTTTTAATAAATGGACACTTACCTGTCCCGGGTTCCAGTGATGTTGGCAGCCAAGGCCGATTGATCGCTCGGCTCTAGGCTGCTACCACCGCCATTCTCGGTGAGGGAATCAGGAAGTAAAGCATTGCGGCTTCACTTCCTGGTTCCCTACTGCACATGCGCGAGTTGCGCACCGCAATAGGAATGGTCCGCGCTGTCTCAGGGACCCGTGTGTGTCCCAGCAGACAGCGCGCCGGGACAGGAAGAGGCATAGACTCCCGTGGGAGTCTATGCCCAGAAGTGGGTGCAAATACCTGTCTTAGACGGGTATCTGCACCCTCCTCCCCCCTGAAAGGTGCCAAATGTGACACCAGAGGGGGGGAGGGTTCCGATGAGCGGAAGTTCCTCTTTAGAGTGGAACCCCACTTTAAAAAGCACCATTGCAAAAGGTACTCCACTAAGCGACAGCATGAAGACCTTTGTCCTGTCATACATGGCGCTTCACCTTTTAATTATCATGAGGGTCTTGAGTGGATAGAAATTTCCCAGCATGTGCTGATTTTTGGCTTGCAGTGCATGTTGGGAATTGTAATTCACCACAAGCTAAATAGCCATACGTTTCCCAGAAAAAAAAACTTTCCAGCACTAAATTCCTTTATTGACTCTGCAAGGGAATTTTTCTTTTTGTTCTGAGAGTAAGACTTGACATTTTTAGTGGTACGGCGGTGTAACGGTCCGCCTTGTGTGATCGTCTTCCCGTGTTGTGCAGCTGTAACATTCTTCCTTTCTGGAAATGTCAGAAAAGATTTTGTAGGTTTCCAGCACATGGTCATCACGCTAATTAGGTTTGAACTGGATAGCAAATTCTACTCACAAATGTCTCTTCGGGGACTCCATTATTTTCTGAAGCTTTTAAACGCAAATAACATTTTATTCAACAATTACCATTTCCCTGCAGATTTCAGACTTATTCGGTTTCACTTCGTTTGTTACTATTTGGCAGATCCAGTAAATTCGCACTATTATGGATGACACCGAACTACGAAAAAAAAATAAGCTAGGCTACCTGAAAATGAACTTTTATTTCACTTCTTTCACTTTACATTGTGATTGGAGGAACTTGAAGAAGATCTGGATTTTCCCAATAATTATCTGTAGAAGGGGCTAACAGTTATTGTGGTTTGTATATTGGGGTAACATATTGGGGTTGATTTACTAAAGGCAAATGCACTTTGCACTACAAGTGCACTTGGAAGTGCAGTCGCTGTAAATCTGAGGGGAAAATCTGAAATGAGGGGAAGCTCTGCTGATTTTATCATCCAATCATGTGTAGCACTGACCCCGGAAGGAGCTGCTGATTTTGTTGGGCTTACCGTTACCTTCTTGACCTCGTGTATGTTTAGGGGTTTCCCGAGGTAAATGACCCAAAGAACTGTAGAAACTGACACTGGATCCACTTTTGGGATTTTTATTTTCAAAAAAAGAGTAGACAAAACACAGTTTCTCAATGAGGGTTTTGGTAGAAAGTTCAGATACTCTTAGAACTGCTCAAAATAGAAAGTCTCTCAATATAGAAATCCAGAGAATAGCCATTCACACCTGGATTCTCACAGTTACCGGATATACCTTCTCTCACTAGGCCTAGCAGCCGATAGAGTGTTTAAGTAGAACAAAGTCTCTGCCACAGACTTGTTGTAGAGCACTTGTAGTAAAGTCTCTGCCACAGACTTGTTGTAGAACACTTGTAGTAACTGAAGGATGTAGTCAAGTTTAGAGAGCCCTCATACGGTACCAGTATTTTGCAGCCGGTCCGGTGATACTGTTTGAGTGTAGATTCACTTGGTGTCTTTCAACTAAGCCACCAGGACAGAATAACCTCCCACAGGACTAAGCTTTAACAGCAACATGTATAAACCCGAGCGAGGACTTGACTTACACACTGGGGGAACTCATACCTCTCCCCTGACACAGAATCTAATCCCAAAATGACATGGGGCACCTGTTAGGATCCTTACCAAGCCGAGTCTATACCATTACAAGCGCTTGGCGAAAGGTTAAACACGAACCCAATATATATGGATTGCCTCTACTTAGCCCTCTCGCTAGAAAGCATTAGACATGTGCATTTCGTTTCAAATCGAAATTCGGATGAATTTTCATTATTCGAACATTCGGATGCATCTGAATTACCGAATTACAATGCTAACTAATTCAACCGAATTCGGACGAAATTCGAATCAAATTCGAAAAAGGACATTTTACGACCCGAATTTGGGGCCATGTATCTCGGGGCCACTTGTAGCTAGAAACCCCAAAATTTGGTATGCAAACACAGTAGAACTAGCACTACAACATTTCCAAATTTGGGGTTTCTAGCTCCAAGTGACCCCGAGTTACAGGGCCCCAAAGTTGGGTTGCAAAATGTCAAGCACTTTTCTCCAGCAGAGAATGACATTTTGCGACCCGACTTTGGGGCCACATATCTCGGGGTCACTTGTAGCTTGAAACCCCAAATTTGGTATGCAAACACAATAGACCTAGCACTACAACATCTCAGAATTTGGGGATTCTAGCACCAAGTGGCCCCCGAGATACGTGGCCCTAAAGTCGGGTCGCAAAATATTTTCAAATCCGGTTGAAATAGTTTTGAATGCGGTTGAAATCATTTCGAATCCGGTAGAAATATTTTCGAATGCGACCGATTTTTCGAATTCGGTAGAAAACTAAATGAAATCCAAAAACAAATTTAACGAATATAACTAAACGAAATTAATGAATTAACGAATGAAAACAAAATGAAACTAAACAAATTTTTTCCTTTTGCACATGTCTAGAAAGCACTCTATGTCACTGATTAATCTGATTTGTTTAACACTGCTGACGGTAAATTTTTCTTGTTTGGTTGTGTTTTTTTTTGTTGTTTTTGTTATGGATAACCACTGCTGAGACTGTACCACTGTTCTAACATGTCATGTACATAATAAATAAAATTTATGTTAAAAAAGAAAAAAAAAACTCCAAAGGTTTTTCCGACGGAGTTCTGCTGAAACTGTCTTGCATACACGCTATCACATCAAAGTCCGATCGTTAAGAACGCGGTGATGTACAATGCGTATGACGGGACTAGAAAAAGGAAGTTCAATAGCCTCTGTCTTGTACTTCAGAGCATGCGTGGTTTTTGGTCCATCGGAACAGCACACAGACGAGCGGTTTTCCCGATAGGAATTGGTTCCATCGGAAATATTTAAAACATGTTCTATTTCTAGGTCCGTCAGAATTTTCGTAAATAAAAGTCCAATGAGGCCCCACACACGATCGGAATATACAATGAAAAGATTCCGTCTGGCTTTTTCTGTCGGACATTCCGCTCGTGTGTACACGACATGAGCGTTTGGCTCACCAGTAATAAGTGGTAACGGGTGAATCTGCTTGGCTTGGATTTTCTGGCATGTTTGCCAAACACATCCAAAAATCCGCAAAGTGCAAATTTAAAAGTGAAATCCTTTGAAGACAATAGGGGGGCAAACCTTGAAAATCGATTTCAAGGTTAATAGGCAATAGATTGGGGGATGGGCCAATGCAAAAAAAAAAGTATAATTTGTCAGGGAGCAGCTTTTTCAATACGGCTTAAAGTAAAACTTTCCAACACACAATTCCTTAAAATAGCGTTCTTGGGGGGATGGGGGGAGGGGCTTCCTTCTGTTTGTGCACAAAGCCATTTTTAGGGGCTAATAGGCAAAAGATTTTCAAACAAGGGGCATGGGGAGGCGGGCACGGCCACGGAGGACCAATGACAAAAAAGACAAAGAAAACTGTTCAGGGGAAGCAGCTCTTTCACTAAGGCTTAAAGGGCAACATTAAAAACAAAAATGTAAATATTGTAAGACACTTGGGGGGGGGGGGGTGTCTTAAAAATGGCTGTGAAGTTGCTGCTAAATGGCTGCTTTATTCTGTTTGTAAATGAGGTGGCCAGGAAGATCCCTGGACTCTGCATTACATCCTTGGCTTTGGCCTTCCAATGACAGCAATTCCATGCTTCCAATCCACTTCCGCTCCCTTGCTGGTGGTCAAGGTGGCATACTGGTTGGTTGTCTGATCTCTGTCCCAGAGGCCACCCGTCTGTCATGCTGATCTCTATTTTATCTCTGTGAGCGCTTTTTTATATCCTTTACATGTCACACTATGGTTGTTGCTCGTCTCTCCCCTGCCCCACTTTTTGTCTCCTCCAGCCATACAGCCCACCCACCCTGGAAGGAAGCCGCACTCCCAGATTAGTGTTGTATCGCCCTCCAGGCTGCCCGCCTCATCTAGCTTACATAAGCTTCATCTGTCATTAGGTTTTGTATTGTCTCATACAGTTTATATTTTATTGTATTGCTTCACACTGTAAACTCGCATGTAGCTCATGAGTTCCCCAAATTCTGAGGGGCACATCTGTGTCTGGGGGTGGTTTCAGTTCAAGGGCTTGGTGCACTGTGATTATTTTGAGTGTTCCCACCTTTGATCCTTTTCATAGTTGGCAACATTGTAAAAAAAAAATTCGGGACACTTTTTTGGCAGCGGGCGGAGTCGTGGTATAATTAGGGGGCGGGGCATGCGTTTGTAGGTGTGGCATATGACAAGGTAAAAATGCGGCACGCCGCGGCGAAAAATGGGCGTGGCTTACGTAAAAACCACATACCACTGGCCCTCAACATCCACAGACTGGCCCCCGACATACAACTGGCCCCCGACATCCACAGACTGGCCCCCACATCCACAGGCTGGCCCACCACATCCACAGACTGGCCCCCGACATACCACTGGCCCCCACATTCACAGACTGGCCCCCCCACATTCACAGACTGGCCCCCATCATCCACATACCATGACTGTCACTGGCCCCCGACATCCGACTGGCCCCCCGCCACGACATCCACATTGACAGACTCACTGGCCGCCGTTGCTGCGTGCAGACATTTAACTGTGGCGTGGCCCACCGCCCTTTACACTGACACAAACACACACTAGCAGCGGGGGTGGGCGGCGCCACAGGTGTAGACCAACTTCTGGTCTTCTTAAAAATGGCCTCTAGCGGCCGGCGGCAAAAAAATTCAATTTCCTGGGACAAACCGAATTTCGCGGGACATTTCCCGGGACAAAATTAATTTGGGACAAATGTCCTAATCGTGGGAATGTCCCACGAAATTTGGGACAGTTGGCAACTATGCCTTTTTCACAGTTTGCCTTTCGTATTCCCCAACATGCATCCCGGTACTGGCCCGGTACTGACCCGGTACTGGGCCGGTACAGATCCGCTACTGACCTGGTACTGGTCTGGTACTGACTCAGTACTGAGTCGGTACTGACCTGCTGCTGGTCCGGTACTGACCTGCTACTGACCCGGTACTGACCCGCTACTGACCCGGTACTGACCTGGTACTGACCCACTACTGACCTGGTACTGACCCGGGCTGTGTGTAGGTGAATGAAAGTTCTTTGTACCTGCTGATGGTAGGTGCCGCCAACAAAAAAAAACCCACCAGCCACCACTGCCTAAAAAAAGAGGAGATCCTTTCTACGCGGTGTTTTACTTTAAGTTTCTCCAACTTGCCCTCTCCAGCTGCAGGAACACGACCTCCTGACAGAAACATGGCAGCTCAGCTGATCCAAAGAAAATACATTTCTTCTACACGCCATTTCTACTTCTCTTGTTTCATATTTCACAATCAATCCCCCCGGCGTGGAGTCCTAATTGGAGCAGCGAGGACAAGAAATATTCCTCGACTTCTCTACCAGTCTGGGCTTCAGATTGATAGAGGAGGAAAAGGCATGCATGATATTTTACAATGTACGTTTTATTTCAACAATGTTTTATTTTACATCATTTATATGTCAGAATAAAATATATAGACGTGGATGAGAGGAATATGAGCGGCAGCAACGCATTACTAATAGAAAGTCCAGGCTCTAAATTCAACTTCTACATTCTCTTACATTCGGTACAGCTGTGCAAAGGTTGTAATCATTTCACCTCCAATAAAGTCCTAATCATCCAGGAGGGTCCTAAGCAGGGCTTCTTTTCTCAGAGAATAGGTGCCGGAACTCCTACCTACTGAGTCACCCCTTAACTCCGTCCCTACCCACCTCCGAGCACCATTCATAGTTACATAGTAGGTGAGGTTGAATCATCAATTTCTTGAAACTATCAATGCCCCCTGCTGAGACCACCGCCTGTGGAAGTGAATTTCACATCCTTGCCGCTCTTACAGTAAAGAACCCTCTACATAGTTTAAGGTTAAACCTCTTTTCTTCTAATTTTGATGAGTGGCCACGTGTCTTGTAAAACTCCCTTCCACTGAAAAGTTTTCTCCCTATTGTGGGGTCACCAGTCCGGTATTTGTATATTGTGGGGTCACCAGTCCGGTATTTATATATTGTGGGGTCACCAGTCCGGTATTTATATATTGTGGGGTCACCAGTTCGGTATTTATATATTGTGGGATCACCAGTCCGGTATTTGTATATTGTGGGGTCACCAGTCCGGTATTTATATATTTTGGGGTCACCAGTCCGGTATTTGTATATTGTGGGGTCACCAGTCCGGTATTTGTATATTGTGGGGTCACCAGTCCGGTATTTATATATTGTGGGGTCACCAGTCCGGTATTTATATATTGTGGGGTCACCAGTCCGGTATTTATATATTGTGGGGTCACCAGTCCGGTATTTATATAATGAAATCATATCCCCTCTCAGGCGTCTCTTCTCCAGAGAGAATAAGTTCAGAGCTCACAACCTTTCCTCATAACTAATATCCTCCAGACCCTTTATTAGCTTTGTTGCCCTTCTTTGTAGTCGCTCCATTTCCAGTACATCCTTCCTGAGGACTGGTGCCCAGAACTGTACAGTATACTCCAGGTGCGGCCGGACCAGAGTCTTGTAGAGGGGAGAATTATCCTTTTATCTCTGGAGTTGATCCCTTTTTAATGCCAATATTCTGTTTGCTTTGTTAGCAGCAGCTTGGCATTGCTGAGCCCATCATCTACTAGGACCCCCAGGTCCCTTTCCATCCTAGATCCCCCCAGAGGTTCTACCCCCAGTGTATAGATTGCATTCAGATTTTTGCCACCCAAATGAATTATTTAAAATTTTTCTACATTGAACCTCATTTGCTATGTAGTTGCCCCTCACCCCATTCATTTGTTCAGATCTTCTTGTAAGGTTTCCACATCCTGTGGAGACGTTATTGTCCTGCTTAGCTTAGTATCGTCCGCAAATACAGAGATTGAGCTGTTTACCCCATACTCCAAGTCGTTTATGAACAAATTAAACAGGATTGTTCCCTACACAGAATTCTGGGGTTCCACCTCTTACCCACCTCTGAGTACTATTGCTTGGGTCCACCCCCTACTCACCTCCGAGCACCATTCCTTGGGTCCACTCCCTACCCACTTTCAAGCACCATTCCTTGGGTCCACCCTTTACCCACCTCCAAGCACCATTCCTTGGGTCCACCCCTTACCCACCTCCAAGCACCATTCCTTGGGTCCACCCTTTACCCACCTCTGAGCTCTATTCCTTGGAAACACCACTTACCCACCTCCAAGCACCATTCCTTGGCCCACCCCCTACCCACCTCCGAGCACCATTCCTTGGCCCACCCCCTACCCACCTCCGAGCACCATTCCTAATCCCTCCCCCTACCCACCTCTGAGCACCATTCCTTGGGTCCACTCATTACCCAACTCTGAGCACAATTCCTTGGGTCCACCCATTACCAGACATAAAGGAGAAGCAGTCGCCACCAAGGGATGACCACTACTGTTTTCAGAGGTCAGTGTATGGAAGTCTAAAGAAGTACCAGAGCAGCGTTTTCACCTGCCAGGCACAGTGAAGAAGTGGGAAAGCTTCAGCAGAGTCAAGCCAGGGACCCAGCAGGTTACCGGGGGGTGACACTTGAGGAGTATACAGCGGGTTAGCTGTGGAGAAGCTCAGGAGATCCGGTGAGGACTGGGAGTCACCACCGGAGTCTTGAAGTCTAGTGGGAGACCAGGAGCTCAGTGAGTGAAGATCTAAAGTAGGATACTGTGAGATGTGAGTAAAGATCTGTAATAGGTTACTGCGAGTTACGTGTATAGATCTCTATGGACTGTTGAAAGATCAGTTGCCATTGGAGACAGCAGTTCTCCAAATACAGTTGCTTCAATCTAGCTTAAAGGCCCTCTACCTGTATAGCTATCTACCTATTATTTTTGCCTTTGAGTCTGCCAATTTCTATTGCATCTGCCTAAAGGTGTCCTGGCCCTAACCCTCTCTTTCTACTAGTTCTGTTTAAGAGACAGTAATTCTCCTTTTTTCTTGCATAAGAAAGTGGCTGGTGCCCATGTTTCCTGCTTGCATTACACCCACCATGCCTGATAATCCACACTTCGAGGAAGGATGTCAGCTCTCCTTGACTATGGAGGTCACCATTAGACCTTTAGGGGTCAGGGACACCCCGACACATATATTCTACTTTTGCTTTGAGGAGCACATCTACGTACAAATTGTTCATATTACACTCACTAAGCACAAAGAAAGAACAAAAAACAGAGGGAGAGTAGAGGAAGAAAATAGAATAAATAGAAAAGGAAAGGGTGAAAAGGGAGAGGCAAATGAAAAAAAAAAAAAAACACAACCAAGGGGAAGGGAAGTAAGGGGGCCAGGGTTGGGGAATGAAAGTTGACAGAGACGCTCCATCATGGCTGGTTGGAGAAGGTAACAGGGTTCCCTTTAACCCAAGTCAGGAGCTCAGATGAGTATCTAAACCTGGACCAGGCGGTCCAGGCATGAAATTTTTTTCTTTTTTTCCTATTTTCTGTGTCAACAGCCATTCCAGGCCTCTGGAATCTAGTTCAGTAGCCCATTCCCCCAAAGAGGGTACGGAAGTTGATTTCCAATATCGGGGAATGACTGCTCTAGCCGCAGTGAGAAAGACACTAAGCACATCTTTTTTTATGCTGACTGAGGAGGTCCAGGAATTATAGACAGGAGGACCACCCTGGGGGATGCTTGGATAAAAGTGTCCATGAGTTTACAGTATAAATCAAAAATGTGTTTCCAAAATGTCTGCATAGGGGGACAGTTACCTTCATCTGGATTGGAAAGTAATGCCAAAGGCCTTTCACCACTCACCCAAGCGGTTTCCACATAGAAAGGGCCATAAAAACCTCATCAACATTACAAAACAAGTCCAGATGGATGTAACTATGACTACCTTCCATATGGACCTCTGAGATGCAGGATGCATATTGAATTACCATGCGTGGTTCAGGTAATGTTCTTAATTTTACCACTTTGGGGGGAATGATTGGGGTCCAGTCCTCGTTTTCTGAATGATCAGCTAACCCATGCATGACAAGTGTTCGCACATTAGTATTTAAATGAATAGGAACGTGTATCTGTCACAGGGTGGTGTCTGTGGATACACTGGTTAAACAAAATGCCACGTCCTGTTTATCACTTGGTAAATATAGACATTAATAGGAATGGGGAAAGAGTTGGGGAGAAAAAAATAAATATGAATGAAAGAACCTTACAGCGGCCATAACCTTTACAAAACAATCAACACTATAGGGGTGAACGGGCTGAGGAGTCTGCCTTTTTGGTTCCCCCTTTTCTCTTCCCTCTTTACCCAGTGGGAACTTGGCTCGTCTTGTGTCTTTGGAGGGGATCACTATATTTAAAGCTCAGGGGATACCCAGAGTATGTATCACCATTCACCATCTGGCTACCTACAGATTTTGAACATCTACTAAAACTGTATGTTTTGAAGCTCTAGGGCTCAACATAATGTTAAAGTGATCCCACCAATTGTAAATTTATTTCTTCATCCACCATCTAATTTTCACCTTGCCCCCCTCTGTTTTTTCCTTATTTTTGGAAAAATGGGTGTCTGAATCTTTGTGCCTGCCTTGCTGGCTTGAGTTCCCTATTCCTGGGATATATTTGAAGAAATAACATGCTTATCAGCTCCTGAAGAAGCGTCATCTAGTAGACGCGAAACATGTAGAGCACCAAAACATATGCAATTTCTGACTATATGGTTGATATCCTCTATTTTATATTCATATAAATATGTGTTTTGTTTTTTCCTCTTTGGAAATTTTGAGTGGACTATACTACCTTTGATAGGATATCTTTTAGGTCATTAATGTATATGTAGAAGGAGGAACAATATTTCTCTGTGTTTATATAAAAAAACTTTTTTCTGTTTTTTTATCTTATCTTATTGGCTGTTTATTTTTAATAAATAGAGATAAACTCTCTTGATTATACTGGTTGTGTTTACAACTTTTTTTATGCCTAAAAAGTCCAATTGAACCTACACATTTTTTCTTTTTGAGGCCTTTTATGTGTAAGGTTCTTTCATTCATATTTATTTTTTTCTCCCCAACTCTTTCCCCATTCCTATTAATGTCTATATTTACCAAGTGTTCGCACATGAGTCAGCCAATCAAAATAAGGACTGAGGACTCAGTTGTGCCCTTGACATATATATGAAACAGGAACTCTGAAGGGGAGATAGCCTTGCTGCTAGGGTGGTGTAGTCATCCATTTGGGGACACGGCCATCCATGTTCCAAGCAAAGTTTAACTGGTAGCTTGAGTAATAATGAGTCTACACCAGAGGACAACATTACTTCTACTTTTAATTTCCTTGTCTGGTATTTAGAGCTTACTAGATTTTGCTAGTTAACATGCATTACTATTGTAATGTGCTGTAAGCTCGTTCCAGCATGCCTCACCATCATTTATTAACCATGAGTCTTGCTGAACGTTGGTTTTCTTGATCCACCAAATTCTCTCATAGGTAGAATCAGCAATGAGAGCATGAGAAGGTCACAGTAACACAAAATCTACCTATAGGAACAATGAGTGTCAACATACGTTGAAGCATTCGCTGTGTCTTTTTGGGTGAGTGTAATTTGCTGGAATATGCCCTTAGAAATGTTTTCTTATAATTTGTTAAAACAAGCGAGGTCTACCCACCCTCTTGTGTCCTGTTCAGCTGGTGCCTATCCAAGTATGACATGATTCTGCTCATCTGGTTCCAATTAGGGCGAGGAGCTTTGCTGTGACAAAGAAAGTTGAAGTCATAACAATTCAGCAAAGAGTATTAGTACGTGTGCTGGGACCACGTGTGCCACACTTCGGACAGTATTAGGGAAAGTGAACTCTGCTGTCTATGGGTAATCTATAATATTTTTGACTATAAAACTTCCTTGGATCAATATCATCCAGTTATGCATCACAAGTCTGCAAACAACATCCTAAAATTTCCTGATAAGTCCGTATAATATCGCCAAGCGTTCCAAGTTTTCAAAACAAGGAATATTCCTCTTAATTTAAGTTCCTTGATAATGTTTTACCAAAAAAATTGAGATCTGTACTCCGCTTTACTTTTGTGTTGTGTACTTCTTAAGATATTTTTAAATCAGCCAATGGACAAATTATTGGTCAATGAACAGTAGGTTGGGATATAATTAAATATTCCAGGCACCAGGAACTCCCTCTGCTCCAGTCTTGTCTTCTTTTGGACTTGATCCAATAAAATCCTGCTTTTTTTAGTAAAGTGTTGGTTGTGAATATTGATTGGTGCAGCATATCAAAAAAAAGCTGCAATTACAGGTGCAGCCCAACTGTTTATAGCCAACATGGTGAAGATCTTTTCTCAAATAACTTTTTTCTTTATTCGTTTAGTACAATGCAATACACGTCATACTGTACACTGCAGCATTTAGAGTAACACAAAAAAGAAAAGTGGCAAGTAGTCCATGCATATCGACCTATTCAGTATAACCCCCTGGAGTAGGTACGGACCAGTCCGAGGGGGCTCTACCGCAGTCATTAGGGCCCTCACTGATATTCAGCATATATATCCTCAGGTCTCTACTACCATCGTAAGGGCCCATGCGGAAGTAGGAGGTATCGTCTTATGGTACTATATGCACGTGTGAACCTTTAACAAATTACTCTCAGGAG
This sequence comes from Lithobates pipiens, assembly GCF_037356315.1. NCBI lineage: Eukaryota > Metazoa > Chordata > Amphibia > Anura > Ranidae > Lithobates > Lithobates pipiens. The sequence goes on along the minus strand of NW_027507752.1, from coordinate 303,790 downwards.
AGAGAATAAAAAAAAAGAAGAGAAAAGAAAGAAAGGAAAAAAGGAAACCAGAGAACAGAGAACAGAGAAAGAGGGAGAAACCAGGAGAGAGAAAAGAGGGGACTAGAGGGGTTAGGGGGAAAAGGTAGGGATTGATAGTCACCTCAAGTGTTCCAGGTGAAGATCTTTTATTGATCCTTCCTTATGGCTTCTGCTGTTATTGGCTGCTTCTATATGTCAGAAAACTATCACTTTATACAGATTGTGCTCATTAATTGCACTGCGTCTTGCAATTACTATAAATGTTCCAGGGAGTTGTCTAGTTAGCTGATTCACCATCTACAACTTAAGTCTCCTCATTATTATACAGCAAAGTTGCATAGGGAAGTAACAGTGTGCCCACACAACAGAAACAATACCTATTGTCATAAAGGAGCCTATGTATAGATAAAGTAGATGGACAATTGACTGCAATGTTGTGTGCAAAGAGAAAGGCCAAGCTGGGAGAGGGGTGGTGTTGGCTATGGGGGTGTTGAGGATGATTTTGGTTGTAGGGGTGGTGTTGATGGAGGTGGTGTTTATTGTGGGGGTGTTGACGATAGTTGTGGTTATAGGAGTGGTGTTGATGGTGGCGGTGTTGCTCGTGGGGGTGTTGGAGATGGTGTTAGTTGTGGGGGTGGTGTTGGTTGTGGGGGTGGTATTGATAGTGTTGGTAGTAGGGATGTTGGAGATGGTATTGGATGTAGGGGTGGTGTTGGTGGTGGGGATGTTGGAGATGGTGTTGGTTGTAGAGGTGGTGTTGATGGTGTTGGTGGTGGGAATGTTGGAGAGGGTGATGGTTGTGGGGGTGATGGCTGCGGGGTTGTTGGAGATGGTGTTGGTTGTGGGGGTGGTGTTGATGGTTTTGGTGGTGATGTTGGTGGTGGGGATGTTGGAGATGGTGTTGGTTGTAGGGGTGATGGTTGTGGGGGTGTTGAAGATGGTGTTGGTTGTGGGGGTGGTATTGATGGTTTTGGTGGTGATGTTGGTGGTGGGGATGTTGGAGATGGTGTTGGTTGTAGAGGGTGTTGGTTTGGGGGTCATGTTGGTGGTGGGGGTATGGAACCTACAGCGGGAGTGCTTTCCTTCAGGCTCCAGTTATGCAAATGTGAATTTTACTGTGTCATGGTCCAGGGTCAGGCTTGGAGACTAGTAGCTATAATAGTAGAAAGACTTACACCAACCAGCTGGATAAATGCAGCACCCTGGCTGATGACATGAGCTCACGCAAGGTGTGGAGTCTAAGCACTAACCAGCATTCACCAGAGATTCTGATGTTGGAGAGGCGGTTTGTTGCTTGTTAGTACCAGGTCATGGTCCTCAAGATCGCCCCACCAGGAGGTGAGCAAGCAGGGTTATAGCAGATATAGCAGATAAGGATCAAGCAGAAGCGTAGTCAGTAAAGAAGCCAAAGGTTGGTAACAAGTGGATGCAGGTTGGGATCACGCAGAAATGTAATCGAGGAACAAACCAAAGGTCGGTAACGACTGGTAGCAGAGATATAGACAGCAACAGGAGTAGCAAGAGCGAGAGAGCACAAAAATGTGTATCTATTTACTCGGCGTAACATCATCTTTCACATTATACAAAAAAATTGGGCTAACTTTACTGTTTATTTATTTTTTAAATTTATGAAATTGTCCCTTTTCCCAAAAAGTTGCATTTAAAACACCGCTGCACAAATACTGTGTGACATAAAATATTGCAACAATCACCATTTTATTCTCTAGATTCTCTGCTAAAATATATATATATATATATATATATATATATATATATATAATGTTTGGGGGTTCTAAGTAATTTTCTATCAAAAAAATACGGATTTTTACTTGTAAACACCAAATGTCAAAACTAGGCTTAGTCATGAATTATATATAAGCAGTGTGTCAGGACGCCGCCTGTGCCCCATGCTGATGTGCTGCTTGTGACGAAACGTGTAGGGAGAAGGAGCGACGTACTGACGTCACCGCTATACACTGTAGTCCCGGAAGTATTGAGCTTTTTCGAGGCCGGCCGGCTCGATTTCTTTTATGCCGAATTCTATTCATTTAAATGTAAGTGTGCATTTGTATTTTGCTCTAATTTAATAAATGTTAAGGGTTTTTACACTATTGCGAGCCTTTATCATTTTATGTGGATGCTGTTGCTGTGCCTGATCCGATTTGTGTGGGGACCATCACAGGTGAGTTTTGAGGAGTCCATTGCACTCCAGTGCTTTCCATAAAGATCCCCGGCTGAGGTGATAGCCATCTGCATATTGTGGTCCCCTGTAATAAGGCACCACTGCCATCTGGTAAGCGGCGGTGTTTGCTGTGGTGGAGGCACTTCTACTTTTCTCACATTTCTTTGGGATGCTCTCAATTTCGTCACTCTTGAAGAAACCACTATTCACTATCAACTTATATGGATTTTTCTGTTTAATTTAATTTTAATAAATTTTTTTTCAATTTACCGGTAATCAATTGTTTATTAATCCCGCATTGGGTTATTTTCACAAATATTGGACTCAAGCCACCTCAATTTTTATGTATGTTTATATTTGCACTTTGATTATGTAGATACCAGTATATTTGTGAATTATTTTTGTGATTTTTATTTATCACCTTATATAGTTGTTTCATTATTTGAGTACCTCGTATTGTTTCACAGTTATTCATTTTTTGCACATATTTTTTCACATATCAGCGAGTGAATCCATACTGAGTCGTGATTTTTTTTTTTTTTCACGGTCTCACTTGTTGCGTTACACTGGTGTTTTTAGCAGTGACTATTTGGAATATCACCTCATAAGCCAATCATTTAGCGCAGCTCTCCTTGGTCCTTATTTTGTTTAGTGTTGTATAACATTTTGGAGTTGCAGCTTGGTAAATTTTAAGATAATAGTGCAGTTTTTCTTTTTTATACATGTGGCCACACATGCACATATGTATGCGTAGGGACATGTAAACATCTTTAAACGACTATATGTTATATGTGAATATTTTGGTGCTTGGTTACTTACAGGCATGTACTGGCCATCGGGACTACAGGGAGTTTCCCGGTGGGCCGGTGGCTCAGTGGGCCGGTTTCAGTGACAAAGTAATGGCTGCGCGGCTCACCCTCAACTTCACGCAGTGATGTGAGAAAGATGAGAAAAATACAGAGAAGAATAAGTGAAATAATAAAAGAGGTTACTGAGGACTCCTTATGTTATACTACATATGTTTTTTTTTGCACAATTGCATATAGTTTTATATACTGTTTTTGTGCTTGTTTGCAAAATTAAAGGGGGCTGGTCTGGATGAAGTCCAGGGCCAAATTTTTGTCCCAGTCCAGCCCTGGTTACTTACCACCCTTGCAGAGGGAGGTGGTATGATCCCCCAAGGAAAATGATGGTGGTGAGGCAGACAATGATGGAGGAGAAAAAAAAAAGCAGAGATGAAAAAGGGCGTGTTGTGTTCTGTCTGTCCTGTCTGTGCGGATTGCTAGTGTTACGTTTTCATCGCTCCGTCCCTATATAAGACTGACAGCCCCTACGACCAATTAGATCTGAGGAAAAAGCGGAAGCTTTGAAAGGCTTCATCTAACACGCCCCAATGTCACTTCTGGTTCCGGATCGCTCTGATTGCGTTCCACGCTGACACGCACACCGTCGCCGTGCAGGAAACAGGCCAATCAGTTCCATCTTCCTGATTCTCCTGCTCCGGATCGCTCTGATTGCGTTCCACGCTGACACGCACACCATCGCCGAGCAGGAAACAAGCCAGCCAGTTCCATCTTCCTGATTCTCCTGCCTACGGATCGCTGCAGCCTACTGGGACTACACCCTGGATGGATTCCCGGACCACACAGTGACCGTATATCCCATACAGAGATACACATGCTTGTTTTCTCACAACTGTCATGTGAGTAGCCATTTGGCTGATTAAATCAATAAATTGTTATTTATTTTAACATACTGCACTTAGTAGGTGCACCTTGTTGTTTCTTATATTTCTGACAAATACTACATATGATACCGCCAGCAAAACCCTGGTGATAGATACCGCATGTTTTTTACTCTCTGTTCTGTTTGTGAACTGGACTTAAAGCGAAGTAAACCCATCCATAAAACAGTTTCATTTCCAACATGTGCCAGAAATGTAACACTCCCATTGGTTGTGCTCTCAACCAAACTGTCCAACCATCCAATGGCTGGTGTCATAACTGATCACATGTGCAGCATCATGGCAGTTGTAGATTAAACAGAGGCAAAGATGGCGGCTTCCTAGGCTGAAAACGATAGGGGAGTTTACTTACACTTTATGACAAGGGATATGCAATTAGCGGACCTCCAGCTGTTGCAGAACTACAACTCCCATGAGGCATAGCAAGACTCTGACAGCCACAAGCATGACACCCAGAGGCATGATGGGACTTGTAGTTTTGCACGGGTCAGTCATGACACCCAGAGGCATGATGGGACTTGTAGTTTTGCACGGTCAGTCATGACACCCAGAAGCATGATGGGACTTGTAGTTTTGTACGGGTCAGTCATGACACCCAGAGGCATGATGGGACTTGTAGTTTTGTACGGGTCAGTCTTCATCCATTTCAGATTCCTGGAAACATACATAGAAAGCAGAAAAAAGAGGAAAGTTCTGAAATGATAGAATTGCGTGATTTGGGATTATCAAGATACATAGACGGCTTTTTATAGAGCAGGAATGTGTGCCCAGTGCTAGCATATCTCTGCTTTATGAGCTTACCACATGTTTTTTTTGTTGGCAATATTTATCGGCACATTTTTCATTTTGCGATAAATACCGCATAATCGTTATTTTCTTTTTGTGAATTGGACTTTATTTGCCCAGTGTGATGATTTAACCAAATTAGTCATGTGACCATGTTGTCATATGCAGTAAAAGTTAGTGAATTGACCCCAATGTAAGTAATGTTGGTGTGTAAAGAGTAAGCTATTTTGGAGACAATTGGTGGTGGCCGTGGTCTGTGGGCTTCCATCCGTATTCATCTACAAACATGAACCTGAAATGTAACAGATGTGAAATCCGTCATTTGTAGTGATTGTATAGGAAAACTCATTAATAAAGATTGCTGTGAAGGCCTTGGTGTTTATTATGTGAGATAAGGAGACAGGAATGTTTTGGCATGGGAAGTTTTCAAGTGAAGAGGACCGGCCATTTAGGAGGTGTTGGTTTCATAACACTTTCCATTCTCACAATATGCAAAGTGCCAATCAAATTGAATAAGGCATGTCACAAGATATTTTCCTGGCGATGAGATTTCAGAGGAATGATTGTTAAATTCGGCATGCTAGCACTGGGCACACATTCCTGCTCTATAAAAAGCCGTCTATGTATCTTGATAATCCCAAATCACGCAATTCTATCATTTCAGAACTTTCCTCTTTTTCTGCTTTCAATGTATGTTTCCAGGAATCTGAAATGGATGAAGAATGACCCATACACGAAAACATGGCTGATTCGTGACTTCCAACCTCATCGCTTTTCATGTGATTTGTGCAACACAACTGAGCGATTGGGAATGCTGAGAGGTGGAACCAAAAGTCCCAACACTGTAGAAGGCCAGAACATCACTCGATCCATCAGACTGACTGGTCACATGGATGCTTTGTACTTCGTAGGGACCAACTGAGGGGAATGTCAGCGATGGAGCATGACCCTCTATCTCCAACCCATTTATGACATCACTCAGAAAACTGAACTGAGTTGCAGAGAAAGGAAGACGGGAGAAAATACTGGAAATAATATATTGGGGAGATGGGTGAAGAGGCTGCGTTTTTGCCGAGATAGTCGAGGATTTACCATGTAAAAATTTATTTTTCACATCACTGCTACAGAAATGTGCATTTCACCTTAAAGAAAAAAGTACTAGGAGAAATATGTGGGTTGCAATTTCTGCTCCCATTTTTGGTCACCATGTAAGGGGGCATGTGATTGGCTGACCCACCTGCTAGTAGTTGTTAGCCTTCACCATATTGTGCCCAACTCCTTGCCAAAGACATTCCCATGACAAGGCTTGCCCATTGACCTTTCCATTCAAAGGAAAGGAATGTCCACACAAAGCTATAGTTCCCATTCCTTTCTAAAGCCTTTATTACCAGGGCCATATGAATAGCATCATGGGCCCCTGGGCAAAGTAATGCACTGAGGTCTCTACCAGCCTGCCCCAATTTATGCACCTACTCTCAAGAATTAGTATAAATAGTCGATAGAATTAAACATTTATTAGTACTTTTAATAAAATAGATTTTTAACAATAACAATAAGGAAACATGCCATAAATCAAATACTAATTGACACAAAGTGCACAGTGCAGAGGGGGTCAGGAGGGCATAGTATGGGGGTAGTCAGTAAGGCACAGTACAGTTTTTGGGACGCTGCCTGGGACACGACCATTCCTGGACAACCTAGTAAAATGTGTGATTGTTCCGGCAAATCCAGGACAATTGGCAAGTATAATATAATGCAAGATTCAGTGCCCAGAGGTGCCCATGGATTATTACCCATCCTATAGACATACTATCCATCACATAGACATACTATCCATCACATAGACATACTACCCATCACATAGTCATACTATCCATCACATAGACATACTATCCATCACATTGACATACTATCCATCACTAAAGCCCCATACACACTATCAGATTGTCTGCTGATTTTTGTCATCAGATTTACCAAAACCATGTAGTAGAAGGGCCTGCCTGATTGCATACAAATTGAAACTCCTAATGTTTGACCTCATATTACATGGTTTTGGTAATTCTGAAGGAAAAACTCAGCAGAAAATCTGATAGTGTGTATGGGGCTATAGACATACTATCATGACATAGACATACTACCCATCACATAGACATACTACCCATCACATAGTCACACTATCCATCACATAGACATACTATCCATTGCATACTCATACTATCCATCACATAGACATACTACCCATCACATAGACATACTACCCATCACATAGTCATACTATCCATCACATAGACATAATACCCATCACATAGACATACTATCCATCGCATAGTCACCATTACAAGAGGTAAGTCTCAGAACTCATCCCGTCCCCACAGAGGAAGCAGAAGATTAAATCTTTTGAAGAGATATCACTTTTAAGAGGAGTTTATCTAAAGCTTTTCCCAACTCTGGTAGGTTACAGTGCCATGGGAAAACGTAGTTTTGGGGCTTCTGTTGGTCAAGAGAGGAGAGGTGAAGAAGAGGGCTGCCTAAGTAATGCATTTCACAATTTTTTGTAGTACTTGCCGCCCAGGGCTGTCAGCTTACACATCTCATCAGCAGCGTCTGCATCATATTGTGGACAATTATCTAGGGGAGAAAACAGAGATGGAGAGCTTTCCAGTTGACGATCAACTGGGTTACTGGGTCATGAGAAAAGACCACTGGCCAGAACTTGCCCAGTATGCAATTGAGCTGATGGGCTGCCCTGAATCCAGTGTGCTTTCCGAATGGCACCCAGTGCTGCTGGAGGCTTTGTTACTGATAATAGAGCACCTCTGTCCACAGACTCCATGGACCAGCTGACATTTATCAAAATAAATCAGTCCTGGATTACCAGCAACTATGAAGCCCCTGATGCCGGTGTCGCTGATTAAGTGTTTTTGGCATATGGAATCTCTGCAGGACTTTTAGGCGGCGTAGTGTGGGTGTTGATTTAATCTGGAATAACATTTTTGGTGTAGGTTTCATGGGCACAATTAACACCCAACGACCAATTTTTCCACACCTGTTTGACAGGTGCTTTCATCGAGAGTACTTCTATAGGGTGACGGTGTGAAGGTACCATCGACACCCAAATAACAATTTTTCTGCACCTGTTACTTCTATCCAAAGTCTGCGGAAGAGACACCAGAATTTATCCAAAAGAGTTCTTATCTTGTTCCCCCTTTTTTTTGACTTTATAAATGCAATTATTGCTGCAACAGGTTCAATACACAGTACATATCTGCCACTTTACAGGCAGGCTAAGCCCCCCCCCCCCCCCCCCGGCACTATATGTAAAGGAATTTTTAAATTTTTATTGTTATTTCTCATTTTTATGCTTTAACTTTATGCATCAATAAATCATTTAAAAATTAAATTTTTTACAAACTTTTTTTTTTATTGATACATGTCTCCCAGGGCATTATCCAGGCCCTCCATAACCATTGTATGCCCAATTACTTGCATATAAGCCTTCAAAATGGGCACTTTTGATTTTTCGGGTCCCATAGACTTCAATGGGGTTTGTTAATCTGTTTCGAACTTTGGTGATGTTCGAAAGTTCTGCAAGGGTCCATCGGGCAAATCCTTAATTGTTATGCCAGGAATTTATTCATAAAGACAAGTAAAGTTAGGAGGTCCATATTCCATGGTGGATGAGATGAGATGATGAGACTAGTTCAGTACAATGTATAATTACTACTGAGAGGCTATATATATATAACAATACATTACAAAGTAACAGTATATAGTAAAGGGAAAATAATGATTTTTAGGCAGAGTTTGGCTAGGTTCACATTGCTGCGATGCGGGAACGCCGCGAATCCGCGGCGTTTTCCCGCATCGCATTACTCCCGCCGGCAGTTCACACTGCCCTATGCGGACGGCTGGGGGTGTCAATGTTATGTTAATGACACCCCCAGATCCGTCGGCATATCGCATTGCGATCTGCCGACTCGCACAGGAATCGGATCGCATGGTGTGAACCCCCATGCGATCCGATTCCGTTGCGGACCCAAAAAAGCGTCCCGTGCGAGTTTGCTGCGGGACCGCTGCGAGTTCAGCCATACTATCTGTATGGCTGAACTCGCAGCGCTACGGAGATCGGATGTGATTTGCTGTGCGAATCACATCCGGTTCTCCCCCCGCAGCGGTGTGAACCCAGCCTTTATCAGAAATCTCTGACTTGGACGCATTGTTTTTCCTGACGGTTCTAAAAGGATAATTTTGTCTGTTTCCAATTTCCAAATTGACGATATCATTAATATAAAAAGTGAGAATGTTCCTTTACTCAGATCTTCAGTTCATAAAAGCTATTTTTCATCAGACTTCCTCATCTCTTATGACGCTTGCTTTCTCATCAGGGTTATCCCTTTTCATGTAATTTACCAATAAAACTTCCCACATGGGAGTTTTTTCTTTTTTTTTATCCCTAGACAAAGTTCCAAACAGCTGGAAAATTCTTCTTTCTGCAATAAAAAGCTTATTAATTTTAGCAACGTTACTTTCATGTTATAATGCCGAGGTAGTGCTATTTTAGGGCCCCACAGGAACAGAGGAATACATCAGTTCTCCTGACAAAAAAGATTTCCATAGCAAATGTGGACATTCCTTCTATTGTAAGTCAAGCTTTATGAATCAGCGTCTTACACAATGGGATATGTATTGACGTTAATTCGAACATTTTTTCCTTTCTTTTAAGAAGAAACAATAAATAAACTCTTGAATGCATTGTTCAAATTGAGGCTCTTCGTGTTAATTCGGGAACCTTCAGTGAGGCTCCAGCTGTTCTATACATGACTAGATGACAGGTCCACTTTATGTGGGAATGCCCCAAAGTGTTTGAATATGAGACCAGGTAAAAGTCTCTGTCCAATCATTGCCATGTGTCTATAGCAAACATGTGATAAAGATATTCAAGTAACTGATCTTGTAGGTGGTTTATGGTCACATACTGTCACGTACCTGGTGGAAAGGAGCCCGGAGTGCAGGGAGCGGCCTCTCGTAAGCCTCTGGCTCGAGATTCCCTGGAAGTGGGGACAGGGATTCTAGAGTTCAGAGGGCACAAGTGCCAAGCAGGTGAAGAGTAGGACTGGCCCTGGAGCTGGCGGCAGACAACGGCAGGCACAGGTAGGTAGTCTGGAACAACTGGTAAGCAGTCAGCGGCTGGCAGCGGGCACAGATGATCACACTGGAACAGCTGATAGGTAGGCAGCAGACAGCAGCGGGCACAGATGAACAGACTGGAACAGCTGGCAGGCAGGCAGCAGGCAGCAGCAGCACGGATGGCAGACTGGAACAGCTGGCAGAACAAGCAGGGTCAAATACAAGCCGGGTCGACAACAGGCGGGCAGCAGCGGTACACAGGAGTAGGCAGAAGCGAGGTCAAACAGTCCGAGGGTCAAGGCTGGCAGCAGGCAGGGATAGTCAGGAGCAGGCTGGGTAGAACAGAACAGGAACAATCAGGTAAGCAGGAGGCAGAGTAACCGGAACGCTGTAGACTGGACAGCACCGAGGCACTGGGACGGATTCCTTAAGAAGCCCTCTGGGCGCCAAGAACGGTCGCACGGCGTACCTGCGCGCGCCCACGTGAAACCGTGCAGCCATTCGTGACCCCGCGCACCCGCGTGCGCTCGTTCGCAACATCGCGCATCCGCGTGCACTCGTTCGCAACATCGCGCACCCGCGCGCGCCCGTTCGTACCCACTCGCACCCGCGTGCGTACGCTTGCGCCAACGCGCGCCCATGGAAACCTATTAACGCTCAACGAGGGGATTCCGTGGATGGTTCTTCCATGAGCCGCTGGATTCCGGAGACGACCATGACACATACCATGTTTAGCATATTTGTCCCCTTCAGCACCTTTAGGCACTGACCTAAAGTCTCTTACATAATGGAGACTATACATCCATTCCCATATCAAAATGCGATGCACGGTGCATACGAGGCCTAACAGCTGATCTTACCTTTTGAGGTTGAGGTCAATGCCCCTCAGATGGGAATTGGGACAGTCTTTTTCCAAAGGACCATTCCAAGCAATCTTCCACATCTATGTTTGTATTTCTCAGAAAAATTAATCTTCTTGTGTTAAATTTGGCTATGACATTAGTAACAGAGAGCATGCCATGGGGGCACGCCACCCACAACTATCTCAAGTATATCAAACCTGCCAAAAGACTCAACTTCAGACAGGCCCAATGGTCTCTCTTCTTCAAGCACTTCAATTTTCAGATTACTTATCAGCCTGCAGCCAAGAACACCAAGGCCAATGCTCTCTAGTGGAGATTTGAACCATTTTCTGAGGATTGTCGGGAGATCAATAATATTCTGCCTCCTTGGTTGTGATCACAACCCTTTCTATGGATCTTTATTTGGATTTGTCATCCTCCATTTTGCAAGCTTAAACATCTACTCTTAAGGCCCTCCCTGTCAACCACTTGCACTAGTATCTAAGTATCTGTCTGAGACCCATAATAGTAAAATGTCTGCTCATTCAGGTAATAAGAAGACACACTCCACAGTGTTCCAGAACACGTGATTTCCTATCCTTAATCAGAATATTCTTTTGTGAACTTCTGTGAAGTTTGTGCACATTCCAAATTTTCCAGGACCAAGCCTGTGGATTACTTCTACCCATTCCTACTTGCCCCTGGACTTACCTTGCCATGAATTGAATCTCTGGGTGATACCACCATCTAGGTTTTTTTTTTCCCATTAAATGTTTTATTGAAAAATAAAGGCACAGATATCAGTTTTTGCAACAATTCCAAGACAGTCATTTAGGTTCCCGTAATCATAATCAGAAAACTTCTCACATAACATTTAACACGCACAGTAGTGTGAATCTAGCTTGCCTCAGTCACAAAATGACAATACAGTAAGATCATATAAAACAATAAGATTAAGTTCCCCTAACCAAAGTACAGTAAAATTCTCTCTTCAGAGGAGTTTAACTCAACTCAGGGCTTAGGTCTGGGATGTCCAACCATGGACCCCAAAGATTTATAAATTTGTGTGGGGGGGGGGGGTCCCCTGTGTTAGATAGATATACTTCTCCAGTCTAAGCCCTTGTACACACGGTCGGAGATTCCAACAACCAAATCCGTCGGAGTAATTCCGACGGATTAATTCCGGAAGAGGTCCAGAAGTGATGTTGCATACACACGGCCGGACAAAGTTGTCAGAAAATCCGATTGTACATAACGCGATGACGTTATTTCGTTACGACGGGACTACGTTCAGGCTAGTAGCCAATAGCTTTGGTCTAGGAATTTGATCTGAGCATGCGTGGCACTTTGTCCGTCGGAGTAGGCTACACATGATCGGAGTATGTCCGATCGGAGCATTTTGTCGGAAAATTTTATCGGCAAGTTGGAAAACTTGGTCCGTCGGATACTCCGACGGAAACAGTCCGATGCAGACCACACACAGTCGGAATATCTGACAAAATGGTCCGATAGGAAACATTCCGTCGGAATCTCTGACCGTGTGTACAAGGGCTACGATTTCCACCCAAGCATTGTACTCATTCGTTATGAGAAGGAGAATCAGTAGACTTCCAATACCTATGCATAACTCTCCGGGTTTGAAAAAAGTACTCTAGCTACTGCTTCTCTAATAGGGACATCTAATTAGAAGTCATCTAAGATCATCTAAGGTCCAGGTGATCCCTGGAGCATTTAATGCAAGTGGCAGTATCTAATATGCCCATTTGGTGTAACCTAACCGGGGTGCTAGGTTGTTGTTTACCAATTCAGTAATACAAAATAAATAAAAAAATCGCGCATAAACACTGATAAGCTTCTGAATCTCCACTAGACATGTAGAGCAAAAAGAAGATATAAAACAATAGTGGGGCGCTCCAAATGTGAACAATAAAAAATAGTATACGAATGTAGACCTATGAAGTCCAAATTATAAATAAATATATGATGAATAAGCAACCAATGAAAAAAAATGAATAAAAAAAGAACACTGTTCAAAATAAAATGAATCAAGGTTCATGGATAAACATTGTGGGACAGTCCATCATAAGAAATGAATTATGTGCATCAAAATCACGTGTGCTGGAACACTCCACAGTGTTCCAGCACACGTGATTTCCTATCCTTAATCAGGATATTCTTTTGTCAACTTCTGTGAAGTTTGTGCACATTCCAAATTTTCCAGGACCAAGCCTGTGGATTACTTCTACCCATTCCTACTTGCCCCTGGACTTACCTTGCCATGAATTGAATCTCTGGGTGATACCACCATCTAGGTTTTTTTTTCCCATTAAATGTTTTATTGAAAAATAAAGGCACAGATATCAGTTTTTGCAACAATTCCAAGACAGTCATTTAGGTTCCCGTAATCATAATCAGAAAACTTCTCACATATCATTTAACACGCACAGTAGTGTGAATCTAGCTTGCCTCAGTCACAAAATGACAATACAGTAAGATCATATAAAACAATAAGATTAAGTTCCCCTAACCAAAGTACAGTAAAATTCTCTCTTCAGAGGAGTTTAACTCAACTCAGGGCTTAGGTCTGGGATGTCCAACCATGGACCCCAAAGATTTTTAAATTTGTGGGGGGGGGGGGGGTCCCCTGTGTTAAAGTGAATGAAAACCTGATCTTTAGGTGCAATCAGCAAATGATAAGGTTGGTGGACTCGTATACTGTACAGCATGTGAGTCAAATGGACAGCCATGAGGGAGTACCTCAAATGGAACCAGCAAGGTAAGGTCGATGTTTGGAGGGTGAGCCCCATCCAGTATTGAGGGAAAGGTTCCAACATCAAAAGACAGGCTCCAGAATTTGCGGTGGACCTCATCGGATGTTCAAGTGATCCATGGTGGTAAGTCCCTTCTGCTACCACTTTTATGTTTTATACCATTTCAATGAGATGGCACATTTCATTTCCCTTTCCAAACACCCCTAATGCCACTTCACTTTTCAACAACTATATTTTTAGGATGCAGTGCTGCTGATACAGAGAAACATGCCTTTAGATGGCATCAAAAAAAATATGAGTTTACTGCATTGGGGGAGATGCCTTAAAGCTTGACATCCTCTATTACCATATTGTCATAGCCGGTAGTAAAATTAGAAATTCCCCTGTTTTTACCATGATTTTCAGGGCCTAAAGACAGAGGCAGAGGTTCTCCATGTACAGCTAGTAGGTGCACATGGTTTCTGCATTCACAGGCCAAAGAGGTGGTTGAGCTGCACCTTTTTCTGGCAGTGTACATGCTATAAAGCCAGAGAACATGGAGGATGTGGTGGAGAGGATAACCAAGCCTTCATCATTCTCCTCCTCTTCCCAGGCACAGACTTAGGGTTAGAAAAAATAATTATTTTCCCAACTGTATAGGTTTTTTTTATAATTTGATGTTCTGCCACATTTGTGTTTGTTCTGCCATGCACAAAATGTTTCTGTAACTGCTTATTAGTTGCAAAATTTAGAGTGTTTTCTACCTGCTAAATCAAGCTTTTTATCTCCTAATTAATTGTCTATTCCAATCAATCAATCAATGAAAAATATTTGTGACTATTGAAAAAGAGAAAAAGGCTTTGGGACTTTATATGAGGCCACGGAATGTGCCTCCATCCCTGATATGAGGAATACATGGGAGCAGGGTTTGGGACTTTATGTGAAACATGCAGCCAAGGAGACCCAACGACATGAAAGAGTCTGGTAGATATACCATAAATTACAACTATAAATCATGCATAATAACATAATACATATAAAATGGTAACATGAAAAGACTTTATTCCATAACATAATACATAGTAGTATGATGGAATATTGGTATAGCAGCACAATAATACACAGTAATAGAATCATAAAAACACCAGACAAGTATGAGTGGGGAATCTATTTTTGTATTTATTTTTTCTCCCCCCCCCTTTTTTTAATACAATTTTTATATACTTACCCAATTTAATAATTACTTTCAACATTTTTATAGACATCTATTGTGCATCTGCTCCTGAAGAGTGGGAAATTAGCCACAAAACGAATTGAGTTGTAAGATGCCCTCTTGTGGACATTTTTATTAATGTATGTTGTCAGCTGTCCCCCAGTGTCAGTTTTGCTGCAATACGCTCATGTGAGGGTATCCGCACATACAGACATTGGTGGAAGACCATTGGATGCGGAAACCTTCCCGTGGACACGGCTCGTCTGTTTGCTCTTTAAAGGAAGTTTGTTTATGTCTCACCAAGGGACTGGCCACTCCATGGTGATCGCATTTAAACTCCTAAGTAAGCAGATCTGCGTACATGAGAACCATAGTATAACCATACAAAATTATGCCCCACTGAGCCATGATAGAGGACGGCTCGCGCCATTGGTAGCGGTGGGAGCGTGCACACGAATGTGTTCAGAACCATGTGCCACATGGTTTTGCACATGACAATCTGCACACGTCACTGCTGCATTTCTATTCTAATATATACTTGTGTGTGTGATTGGTTCTTTTGAATGAATACAAGTGTCTGATTGGCTGATTCTGAAGCCACCACCTTCTTTTGTTATCCATGTTTTTAGTATAAATAAAAGGAGCCTGGCTATTTCTCTTCAGGATTCTGCTGAGCTCAAGGTGAGCGTCTGTGTTACTGAGAGACATACAAAGCGCGCTTTCCCTGCATTATACAAGAGAGCTGTTTTTTATATTATATGCTTATAGGGAGAAGCTTAGAATTTCCCTGCCACCCCTCTTTTTTACACCCAAAGACTATTACCAACGGGGAGCATTAATAGTTTAAAAAAACTATTAGATAAGCACTTGAACAGCCACAACATACATGATATACAATGTAATACTGACATATAATCACACAACATACATGATATACAATGTAATACTGACATATAATCACACAACATACATGATATACAATGTAACACTGACATATAATCACACAACATACATGATATACAATGTAATACTGACATATAATCACACAACATACATGATATACAATGTAATACTGACATATAATCACACAACATACATGATATACAATGTAATACTGACATATAATCACACAACATACATGATATACAATGTAATACTGACATATAATCACACAACATACATGATATACAATGTAATACTGAGATACAATCACACAACATACATGATATACAATGTAATACTGAGATACAATCACACAACATACATGATATACAATGTAATACTGACATATAATCACACAACATACAGGATATACAATGTAATACTGACATATAATCACACAACATACATGATATACAATGTAATACTGAGATACAATCACACAACATACAGGATATACAATGTAATACTGACATATAATCACACAACATACAGGTTATACAATGTAATACTGACATATAATCACACAACATACATGATATACAATGTAATACTGACATATAATCACACAACATACATGATATACAATGTAATACTGAGATACAATCACGCAACATACATGATATACAATGTAATACTGAGATACAATCACGCAACATACATGATATACAATGTAATACTGAGATACAATCACACAACATACAGGATATACAATGTAATACTGAGATACAATCACACAACATACATGATATACAATGTAATACTGACATATAATCACACAACATACATGATATACAATGTAATACTGACATATAATCACACAACATACATGATATACAATGTAATACTGACATATAATCACACAACATACAGGTTATACAATGTAATACTGAGATACAATCACGCAACATACATGATATACAATGTAATACTGAGATACAATCACACAACATACAGGATATACAATGTAATACTGAGATACAATCACACAACATACATGATATACAATGTAATACTGACATATAATCACACAACATACATGATATACAATGTAATACTGACATATAATCACACAACATACAGGATATACAATGTAATACTGACATATAATCACACAACATACAGGATATACAATGTAATACTGACATATAATCACACAACATACATGATATATAATGTAATACTGAGATACAATCACACAACATACAGGATATACAATGTAATACTGACATATAATCACACAACATACAGGTTATACAATGTAATACTGACATATAATCACTCAACATACAGGGATATAAATGTAAGCCCTTGTACACACGGTCTGATATTCCAATGGACAATGTCCGATAGGACTGCGTTGTCGGATAATCCGACCGTGTGCGGGCTCCATTGGATTGTTTCCGTTGGAATATCCGACGGACCAAGTTTTCCAGCTGGGCTATAAAATTTTCCGACAACATGATCCGATGGGACTTTGTCCGATCATGTGTAGAGAATTCCGATCGGACAAAGTGCCACGCATGCTCAGATCAAATTCCTAGACCAAAGCTATTGGCTACTAGCCTGAACGTAGTCCCGTCATAACGAAATAATGTCATCACGTTCCGAACAATCGGATTTTCCGACAACTTTGTGCGACCGTGTGTATACAACAGTTTTGGACAAAATCCGTCGGACAAAATCCAATGGATTTGGTTGTCAGAATGTCCGACCGTGTGTACAAGGGCTTATACTGAGATATAATCACACAACATACATGATATACAATGTAATACTGACATATAATCACACAACATACATGATATACAATGTAATACTGACATATAATCACACAACATACATGATATACAATGTAATACTGACATATAATCACACAACATACATGATATACAATGTAATACTGACATATAATCACACAACATACATGATATACAATGTAACACTGACATATAATCACACAACATACATGATATACAATGTAATACTGACATATAATCACACACATAGGACTTGTAACCAACATTATGTTTCTTTGGATCCTAAGTTTAATTTTGCTTTTTATTGTGGAGACACGTTATAATGCATTTGGTATTTTTATGATACTATTACTGTGTACTATCATGGTGCTATACCAATATGCCATCATACTATTATGTATTATGTTATGGAATAAAGTTTTTTCATGTTACCATTTTATATGTATTGTGTTATTATGCCTTCTAGTCATAATTTATGGTATACCTACCAGACACTTTTTTTTTTCAATAAATGTTTACTAAAATTTTCCAGATATACATTAAATCCCAGTTATCAGGTATACAGTGAAACAGAAGCTGTTAATACAATCAATAAGTCGTACAATAAACATGTATAGAAGAAATATAATAACAAGTTCAAAACACGGCCAACTGAGCCTTTTACTAGGTCACTTCTGTAATGGCGGGGGAGGTGAAGTTCCGACCCAGTAAAGTCTGCCTCTGGTAAAGCGGGAATACAATAATTAACAAGGTTAATAACTGAGGATCATTAAGCATCTCCATGTAAGGGAGAAGGGGTGGGGGTAGGGCTCCAATCGGGGTAATGTTATGTATCGATGAAAGCCACCCTTGAACCCATTCACCCCTAAAGGGTTCTAACTGTGAATGGGTGGGGACCATGTGTAGTAATGAATGTGGTTTAAACCTATTTGGTATCCATATGTTTGAGGGAAAGCTCTGTAATAGTAATGTGTTATCTAGGAGGGAGGGGGGAGTAAGGAATCCAGAAACCGTTAGGGTGTGTGCTCCTGCCGGAACAGTGAAGGAGGTAGGTTGGTATCAAGTTGTGAGGGTGTGGAGATCGCCTAAGTAGGATCAGTGAGGATCATTTGGGTAAGAGGAAGAGTATGGACGGAGGGAGGGCATGGACGGAGGAAGGGTATGGGCGGAGGAAGGGTATGGAAGGAGGGAGGGCATGGACGGAGGAAGGGTATGGGCGGAGGAAGGGTATGGACGGAGGGAGGGCATGGACGGAGGAAGGGTATGGGCGGAGGAAGGGTATGGGCGGAGGAAGGGTATGGACGGAGGAAGGGTATGGACGGAGGAAGGGTATGGGCGGAGGAAGGGTATGGGCGGAGGAAGGGTATGGATGGAGGGAGGGTATGATAAGCCGGACACTATGATGCTTCAGAGACAGATCAATATCTATCATGGCTGAGAGGTTGGGTCACCGGGCGGAATGATCTGCGTCGAGGAGTCTCTAAAGTGCAACCAGCAAGCCCATGTTGTACTAAATTTTGTTGGATTGTCTTTTGCTTGGTAAATTATTTCTTCCATCTCGGCGGTTCTATCGACTCTTTTGAACCATGCAGCCACTGTGGGTGGTGTGGAGCTCCTCCAGTGGACCGGGACACAGAGATTGGCTGCATTGATAAGGTGTAGGGTAAGGCTCGGTTCACACAGGAGGCGGCACGATGCGGCACGACTTGCCGCGCCGCGACCTGACAAGTCGCCCCCGTTCTGTACTACGGAACCGTTCTAAGAGGAGCGACTCGAGTCGCTCCGACTTAGAAAAAAGGTTCCTGTACTACTTTTGGGCGACCTCGGGCGACTTGCATTGACTTCTATACAGAAGTCATTTGCAAGTCGCCGCTGAGGTCGCGGCAGGTCCGGCGCGGCAAGTCGTGTCGCCCCCTGTGTGAACCGAGCCTAAGGGATTTTTTGTAGGAGGAGAGGGGCATGGAGGTGTGATGGAGCATATATTGGGCCGGAGTGAAGTTTAACCACTTGCTTACTGGGCACTTAAACCCCCCTCAGTCCCAGACCAATTTTCAGCTTTCAGCACTGATGCACTTTGAATGACAATTACGCAGTCATACAACACTGTACCCAAATGAAATTTTTATCATTTTTTTCCCCACAAATAGAGCTTTCTTTTGGTGGTATTTAGTTACAGCTCAGAGTTTTATTTTTTGCTAAACAAACAAAAAAAATGCAAAAAAAATAAAAAATCATGTTTAATAGTTTGTTATAAAATTTTGCAAACAGGTCATTTTTCTCCTTCATTGAAGTGCGCTGATGAGGCGGCACTGATAGGCTGCATTGGTGGGCACTGATAGGCTGCACTGGTGGGCACTGATAGGCTGCATTGGTGGGCACTGATAGGCTGCATTGGTGGGCACTGATAGGCTGCACTGGTGGGCACTGATAGGCATAGTTAAGGCGGCACTAATAGGCACAGATAAGGCAGCACCAATGGGCACAGATAAGGTGGCACTGATGGGCAAAGATGGGCACAGATAAGATGGCACGGATGGGTGGCACAGATGGGTGGCACGGATGGGTGGCACTAAGGGGCACTGATAGGTACCACTGATAGATGGGACTGATGGGCACTGATAGGTGGCACTGATAGGTGGCTCTGATAGGTGGCACTGCTGGGCACTGATGGGCACTGGTAGATGACACTGATGGGCACAGATATGTGGCACTGGGGTGCAGCACCTTTGTTGAGGCAGATTGTGGGCACTGCTGGGTGGCACTGTGGGCACTGCTGGGTGGCACTGCTGGGTGGCACTGTGGGCACTGCTGCGTGGCACTGTGGGCACTGCTGGGTGGCTCCGATCGGACATACTCCGATCATGTGTAGCCTACTCCGACGGACAAGGTGCCACGCATGCTCAGATCAAATTCCTAGACCAAAGCTATTGGCTACTAGCCTGAACGTAGTCCAGTCCTAACGAAATAACGTCATCACGTTATGCACAATCGGATTTTCAGACAACTTAGTCCGACCGTGTGTATGCAACATCACTTCCGGACCTCTTCCGGAATTAATGGGTCGGAATTACCCCCGACGGATTTGGTTGTCGGAATCTCCGACCGCGTGTACAAGGGCTTAGATTGTAAGCAGGGCCGTCTGATTCCTACTATATTAAAGTCTATTGTATTTGTACTGTCTATCCTCAAGTTGTAAGTGCTACGTAAACTGTTGGCGCTATCTAAATCATTTTTAATATTAATAATACACCTCACGAAGAGAAGTGTTCCCTTAGAAGCCAGGGCCCATAGTCAGTGGGTAAGAGGCTTGCTATTAGTCCTCTCCAAAAGCCCGTGTCCTGGTTGGGTCTGTCACATGCGAATAAACACAATTTTAGCTAACAAATTGAAGTTATTCTCTTGGACAGACTAATGCCGCGTACACACGGTCGAATTGTATGACGTACTTAGTCCGTTGAAACACATTTCAGCGGACAATCCGCTCGTGTGTGGGCTTCAGCGGACTTTTTCAGCGTGCAGTCCGGAGTACTAAGAAGTTCGGTTTGCACAACAATCTTTCCGTCGTACTTTGGTTTCAGCGGACAATACGGTCGTCAGTATGCTAGTCCGACGGACTAAGAATGGCGCATGCCCAGAAAGGATTTACAGGGCGGAAGCGCTCTGTCTTGTAAAACTAGTGTTCGTATTGAAGCTAGCATATTCGTCATGCTGCTAATTTTGTGATTTTTTATTATAGCACATTCTTTTCTTCTTCATAATGCAAGAAAAGTGAAGTTGCTTTGCTGCTTATATTCACACAGAGTTATCACAAATGTCTTTATTCATCCTCATCCTATGATTAATATTCCAATTGGAGAATAAATTAAAAAAACAAAAACGGACGAATTAAGCTGAAGTCTGAGGCCGCGTACACACGCGGGGACTGTTCGCTCAACTTTGTCCGCTGAACAGTGTTTCGGCGGACAGTCCGCTCGTGTGTGGGCTTTCAGCGGACAGTTTCAGCGGACAGTCTGCTGAACAAAGTTTTTCGGAAATTCCGAAAAACTGTCTGCTGAAACTTTGTTTCAGCGAACAGTCCCCTCGTGTGTAGGCTTGTTCGTCAAACTAAGTTCCGCGCATGCTCAGAAAGGATTTACACGCCGAAGTTTGCATTGCAGTGTATAGGACGTAGTTTTCTAGTCCCGTCGTACATGCCGTTCACGTCATCGCGCACGGTTTCAGCGGACTGTTCGTTCGTCGTGTGTGGGCAAGTCCGTCCATGCTAATTTTGAGCAGACTGTCCGCTGAAACTGTTTGACGGACAAAGTTGAGCGAACAGTCCCCGCGTGTGTACGCGGCCTGAAAAGCGCGAATCGTCTCTAAGCAAACTTCCACTAACGCAAAGTCAGCAGAAGGAGCCCAAAGGGTGCTTTGCTGTGTCTTGGACTTCCTATTTCTAGTCCCGTCGTACGTGCCGTACACGTCATCGCGCAAGCTTTCATCGGACTGTTTGTGTATCCGTGTGTGGTCAAGTCCGTTCAGTGGAAAGTACGCCGGATTGTCCGCCGGATTGTATGATGGACTAAGTACGTCATACAATTCGACCGTGTGTACGCGGCATTAGAAAAGGAGCCCTTTAAAAAGTATTGTGACTAGAAAAAAGGAAGGAAGGCCCTGCTATTATGCCGTAGACACCACATGGGGCTGAGAAACACAAACGTAACAGCTTGACGTTTACTATGATGGGGATCTGATTTCCATTTGATAATAAAATGGCTTCTCGTCTTGTATATAATCTTTGTATGTGATGTTACCGATCTCTAACAGAAAGCAGAATAAGAGAAGATGAACAAAACAGCCACACCAGAACACTTCAGCTAATATGTTTTATATGTAAGAAAACATACCGACCTCCTGGAAAATCATTCCATTCTTATTCCAACCTTTTTCCGAGTAAGAAAAGCTCACCCCCAAACTCCTAGTCTGTCCAAGACGGTGAATTCAACTCTCTCATCCATCGCCATCATTTTTATTTTGCTATGTTTTTTATTATTAGTACAGATTAATCGGAGTGCTCTTGTAGCCTGCTCTTTCTTAATGTTAACGAGTTTTGATTTTACATAATATAGAAACGCATCCAACGCGGCTTTCAGAACTTAGAGAACAAAGGTCAGGGTACTTAAGCATAATCATCGGGAGTTCGGTCCAGTGCGTGACTCGTTGTTTCCAAGTGTTACATTGTGTTAGAGGAGAAGAGGAAAATGAACCATTAAAGACATTAGGAGACTGTCCGTCAATATGTTGGGGTCCCAATTTCTACATTAACCTTGTCATTACTAGAAACTCCAAAATACTTTAGTTAATTCTTATTCTGAAGACCTAGGCTTTAACCACTTCCCACCCGGCCAATGTACATATACGGCCGGGTGGGAGCTGTCTACTTCTGATAGGACGCTCAGGAACATCCTTCAGAAGGAGGGGGATTGCGCGTGCCCGCGCAGCGGCGCGATCCCGATGTGCTCGTGTCACCCGGACACGGCTCATCTCGGATCGGCAGGAGGGCTCTGTGATTGGCCCTCCTGATCACATTACGGCCGTGTCCAATCACGGGCGTCATGTGATGTAAACAAACAGCCGGCTGCTAGGCAATCGGCTCTCCTCTCCTCACACGGAAGTCATCGCTGAGGAGAGGAGAGCGGATCGCTGCAGTCGGCTGGTGATCAGTGAGTATGAGCTGTTTTTTACAGCTTTTTACTCACTGATCATCAGTCTAGTGTAACCCCACAGTGTAAACACACATGTCCCCAAAACACACATGTCCCCAAATAATAAAAAGACATGTCCCCAAATAAAAAAACACATGTCCCCCACATATGTCCACTAAAATCACATGTCCCAATGATTATCTGCACACATATGTACGTGATCACCTGCACACATATGTACATGATCATTTGCGTACATATGTCCCTGATCACACAAACCAATTATTATACACTTACTGAATTTTTTTTACCAAAAACATGTAGCAGAATACATTTTGGCTTAAATTTATGACAAAATTTGATTTTATTGGATTTCTTTTAAAATAGAAAAAAGAAAATGTTTTTTTTCAAAATTTCTTTGCGCTTATATCACAAAAAATAAAAAACGGAGTCGTGAATAAATACCACCAAAATAAAGCTCTATTTGTGCGAACAAAATGATACAAATTTCATTTGGGTACAGTGTAGCACGACCGCGCAATTGTCATTGAAATTGTGAGAGCGATGAAAGGTGAAAATTGGGCTGGGAAGGAAGGGGGCGAAAGAGCCCGGTATTGTAGTGGTTAAAGTGCGAAGTTTATGACATTTCCGGATTATTAAGGATACTGAAGTGACATTTTTTCTGGCCAAATGACGTTCAGAAGTTGTCTGGCTCCCAATACTCTGATATCTCATACAACTTCTCACTACAGTAGAGGTGGTCACCTTTCCTGGGTTTCAACGCTAAGAAGCCTGACCTCAGCGGACGATTTTGGCCCCAATGGTAATAACTGTTCCTCACAAGCTGTCTGGTATACATCAGGGGAGCCCAATGTTTTTCCATCAATGATTATAAGAACATTTAGGATTTACAGTAACCTTTGTTTTTGGATTTGATGTTTCTTTTTCCATAAATGACTGGAAGAGAGTCCCGCCATGCTGCCAATCATCTAGATCAGGGATCTCCAAACTACGGCCCTCCAGCTGTGGTGGCACTACACATCCCATGAGGCATTGTAACTGTGACATTCACAGACATGACTGGGCATGATGGGAATGGTAGTTCCTGAACAACTGGAGGGCCTTAGTTTGGAGACACCTCAGTTTAAGGATTGTTCAGAAGTCTCAGATATTCTATAATTTACAATGTAGTCACTATAGCCAATCATATCCAGAAGCCTTGGATTTCCAAGCAACCCTTTCACCAGGACCACCAAAATTCTGCCACAGCTAGCTGCAATGTGGAGCATGCTTACCCATGCTTGGATCTGCACCATCTATTTATATGACTTCCATTCTTCACCAATCATAATACTAAAGTGTATGTTACCCCAACATTTTATATTTCTGACATATGTCTGTGTTACCATGTACTGGTATGCAGAGGGGGGCTGCCTCCCCTATCCATGCGTCCGGCCCCTGATCTACATATCAGTGGCGCCGGACCATGGATTCCAATGCGATGTGGGTGTTTTTTTTAAGCATCTGATTAGAGCCAGAGGCTCTGAAGGCTTCAAAAAAAGGTGAACTCCAAACCCACCCAATTGTGTAACCGTAGCGAATGAATTTTCGCTATTAGAACACTAAAGTTCCTTCCCGCCACTCAGGAGGCAGGTCTGTGAGGCCTGTTTCCCAAGTGGCCAAAGTGTCAGGTGATCTTATTGGATACCTAGTGCTTTGGCGGAGACAGCGGAGGAAGCTGGAGGAGGGGCCACTGGAGCCATGGCATCCAATCAGACAGCTGCTCTCTCTGGGGTGGCTACAGAAGCTGCAGAGGAATATTATTATTCCTCTAAATTCTCCATTCCATCCCCAAGTCACCACCTACTGGAGGAAGTGAAAACTACACCTGCCTACACTTAAACCTAACCCTACTCTAACCCTATCTATAGTGGTTTGGCTCTCTCACTGTCCTTTGGCGTGGCCGCTGTATGGTCTTGGCCATCGTGCTGCAGCTCAGTTTCATGGTCTTGGCAATCTTCTTATAGCCTAGGCCATCTTTATGTAGAGCAACAATTCTTTTTCTTTTCAGATCCTCAGAGAGTTCTTTGCCATGAGGTGCCATATTGTACTTCCAGTGACCAGTATGAGAGAGTGAGAGCGATAACACCAAATTTACCACACCTGCTCTCCATTCACACCTTGGAACACTAACGAGTCACATGACACTGGGGAGGGAAAATGGCTAATTGGGCCAAATTTGGACATTTTTACTTAGGGGTGTACTGACTTTTGTTGTCAGCGGTTTAGACATTAATGGCTGTGTGTTGAGTTATTTTGAGGGGACAGGAAATTTACACTGTTATACAAGCTGTACACTCACTACTTTACATTGTAGACAAGTGTCATTTCTTCAGTGTTGTCACATGAAAAGAGAGAAGAAAAGATTTACACAAATGTCACTGAGGTGTACTTACTTTTGTCAGATACTGTATATTTATAAATACATACAGTATACATAATGTTTTTCCTTCCATTTCTAATTTATAATAAATGGGGTCTTTTATAAGGGGAGAGGTCACTTTATTTTGACATTAAAACCATCCATATGAGGAAACCAGCCTCCCCGGACAGGAGGACATGGATGACTCTAGAAGCGGGTGCTAATCATCCGGGAATATTTCATAGCATGC
Source organism: Lithobates pipiens (assembly GCF_037356315.1). Lineage (NCBI taxonomy): Eukaryota > Metazoa > Chordata > Amphibia > Anura > Ranidae > Lithobates > Lithobates pipiens. The sequence goes on along the minus strand of NW_027507752.1, from coordinate 278,070 downwards.
GACAGATGAATAACTTTGGTTTTATTAAAGTGGAAGTAAACCCATGGATTTAAACAGTTAAAAAAAAAAGGCATGCCGGGAATGCTAACTGCACATTGGTTGTGCTCTCAGCCAAACTATCAAACCATCCAATGGCTGGTGTCATAACGAATCACATGTGCGGCACCATAGCAGTTGAAGATTAAACAGGCAAAGATGGCGGCTTCCTTGGCTGAAAACGATAGGGGAGTTCACTTCCACTTTAAATACGCATCCCAGTAATACAAACCCATCAAGAAATAGAAACAGATCTTTAAATATAAAATTTTACAAATTTGGCAATACACTCAGACCGCACCACAGGTAAAATTTAAATGTTCATTCCAAATCAAACAAGCTTTATTTATCACTGAGCATAACAAGTCCTACCGGGGTTAACCCCTCCTCCATCCGGGACTTAATTGTAAGATAAGATTCATTCTACGACAACTACACTGACCAACTTTTATTGAGCCAATAGGCACTCTAGAAGGTTTCTGATTGGCTCGTTATCTTCATAAGGAAAGACTAGCGGTCCACCAAGGCTCTAATGATGAGGTCACTTCCAACACGCTCCAAACTTTCCATTCATTTACAGATTTGAGGCACATTCTAGGATCCTAAAATCTTACAAATCAAATTAAAGCCGAATAGTGGGACTATACCCAATAAAACAAAGAGAACAGATGTTCCTTCTTCCCGGCACAGCTCAAGTTGTTCTACAAGTGATTTGTCTCTCCGGGGCTCTCGGGGGTATTGTCTAATATGGATGGTTGTGTGGAGCGGATTGTCGGGGGTCTCTACAGAAATGACATCTTCTTACCAAAGTACGATAAAACAGCCGTAAATTCTCAGAAGGAGAGCCTGAAGAAAACATCTCACAGAGGTTTATTTGTACGTTGTGTGAGCGCAGTGCAGACGAGGTTACACGCGGCGGGTGACTCACTTCTCTCTATACAAGATGATGGGGCTCACACTTTGTTCATTACATTTCTGTCACACCTTCACCCGTTACACAGGAGACATATATGTCATGTTAATTATCTCAATACTTGGGGTGGGGTTTTGATATATTTTATCATTTATAGGATATTTATTGACAATACAATTGCCTCTATGTTGTTCTTATGTATTCTTATTTATATACCTAGGGGCTGCCCATCTATTAAGGGCCCACAAGGATGCTTGCAGAACACAGACACTAGAACTAGTATTATTACTGATAGTAACAGATGTAGAACACTTGTGAACAGACAAGGCCTACAATACCAGGGTGGTATCTGCTGGAGGTTGACTGGCTGACTGGTAGGGTGGCAGCACAAGTGGGTGTATCTAAGTCAGAGGGTGACTATAGTATCCCTACCCTTACCCTACATACATTGGAAGCTCTCCCTATCACTAGATCTCTGTCCCTGCGATGTCCACTCACAAATGCACGTCAAAACCCAGCAGGGCACTACTATTTATTAGCATTTCAAGACCCTCTGCCTCACCCACAAATGCACACAAGGAAACGCTCTTCAATACCTATGTGAGAAAATAAAGCACTACACACCCATCCGCAGACTTCGATCAACTAGTCAAAACCTCCTCCTCATCCCTAAATTCCGATACAAATCCAAGGGAGAATGAAGATTCGCAGTCCAAGCAGGGGCGGATCCAGAGTCCAGTCTCGGGAGGGGCACTGCTATCAAATATGTTTTTTTGGGGACAATTTATATGGGAAATGGCTGGTATTGGCGCTTCAATCATTATGGCACCATGGTTGTTATGGTGTCAGGATGATTGAAGCGCATTATTTCTATCTAATCCTATGGTAACCCTAACCCTACACTAATCCTACACTAACCGTAACCCTACACCTACACTAATCCTATACTAGCCCTAACCCTACACCTACACTAATCCTACGCTAACCCTAACCCCACACTAATCCTACACTAACCCTAACCCTACACTAATCCTATGCTAACCTTAACCCTAACCCTACACTAATCCTATGCTAACCCTAACCCTACACCTACACTAATCCTATGCTAACCCTAACCCTACACCTACACTAATCCTACACCTGCACAAATCCTACGCTAACCCTAACCCTAAACCTACACTAATCCTATGATAGCCCTAACCCTACCCATACACTAATCCTATGCTAACCCTAACCCTACACTAACCCTTATCCTAAACCTACACTAATCCTACGCTAACCCTAACCCTAATCCTAAACCTACACTAATCCTACGTTAACCCTAACCCTAAACCTACATGAATCCTATGTTAACCCTAACATTAATCCTAAACCTACACTAATCCTATGCTAACCCTAAACCTACGTTAACCCTAACCCTAAACCTACACTAATCCTACGTTAACCCTAACTCTAACCATAACCCTACCCTAATCCTACACTAACCCTAACCCTACACCTACACTAATCCTAAAATAACCCCAACCCTAATCCTACACTAACCCTAACCCTAAACCTAAACGAATCCTATGTTAACCCTAACTCTAACCATAACCCTACCTCCAGCCCCAACCTTACACTAGCATTAAATCTAACCCTACCTAAACCCTAACCCTATATTAACCCTAACCATATTCTAACCCTTGCCCTACACTTACACTAGCCCTACATCTAACCCTAAACCTAATCCTACACTAACCCAAACTCTATCCCTAACCCTACTCTAACCCTAATCCTAAACGAAGCCTAAGCACACTCTAACCCCAACCCCAGTGTAACCCTAGCCCTAAACCTATGTGGGAGGCACCAGGAGTATGGAACTCAATGCAGGGAATACACACAGTCCACAAAAAGTTAATAGTGATTGTATTTAGAGGAATGCAGGTTAATAAGTGACACGGGGGCTTGCAGACACAGTTGACTAGAAGTGTCACTGATGGAAACAGGTGCAGAACACTTGCAGAAACAGATACAATAACGTTAACGGCTAACGGTTCCCAGTAGGGTGCAGGTACAGTTTGTGACATGGGTGAAGATAGCAGCGTAGATAAGACAGCTAGGATCGGACTGTCACAGCACCACAGGACAGCTTTGTGGTGACGTATCTTCAGGCACAAATAGTCACTATACAGGCAAGACCTACTTTACCAGGACGGCATCTGCTGAAGGATTGGCTGACTGGTAGGGTGGGAGGAGCAGGTGGCGGCTCAGAGCAGACAAGAAATTACAACTCGAGATGGGTATCTTGAGGGATGTACCGCAGTGACCTATGTTTGCCCTTCCTACACTGGAACCTTTCCCTATCACTGTTTCTCTCTCCCAGAAATAGTGGGTTCCTGACCCTAACCACTCACACAATGTGTACCAAACCCTGGCAGGGTCCCCCATATAGAAGGCTTGTCCCAACCAAGATGGCTGTGGAAGGCCACTGGGGATTTGCGTCCAATCAGACAGCTGCTCTCTCTGGGGCGGCTACAGAAGCTGCAGAGGAATATTATTATTCCTCTAAATTCTCCATTCCATCCCCACAGAGACTCATTTTTCTATTTCCTTTTCCCCATCACCCCTTTTATTTCACTTGTTCACTCTTTTCTCCCACTCTCTCTCACACTTTCCCTTTTTTCTTCTGTTTGCATCCCTGTCCATATTCTCATTGACTCTATTATACGACCGCAATACTTTACCTTTATCTATAGGTTATTGCTGAGTATACTACTTATTAATTTAGATACATATATACCTTTATTATAGTTGTTATGATATGTATGGCTAATGAGACAATTCAGAAAACATACACATGCTGTGTTCAACTCTCCTTTTTGCCATGGTCGCCCCCCTGCGGGGTCCCCGATTGGTTGATGTGGGTCACGCCTCTTCAGCTCCCGGTCGGATCAGTCTCCATGGTCACCATTTGGGATCAGCTTTTTTGGATTAACCAATGGGGTACCTCATTTGAGGTCACATGCTTTTTCTCCAACTTCAAGCAATCACTGAATCTTATATTTTACTGATTTCTACAATTTTTTAGATAATCATGTATACATCTACTCCTGAGGAAGCGAGCAGAGCTCGCGAAACGCGTCCAGTGCAAAAGATGTTTATGTATATTTATGCACTTTCCAAATTGTATCAATATGTATTATGACTCGTGATGATTTTACGCTCCTTTATGATTATGTCTTTGAAATTGTAATAAATTCTAATTAAATTTACTCTACTTAATTGTCATGACCTCAGTGATCTACTCATTTAACCACTTCCCGACCAGCGCACGACGATGTACGTCGACAGAATGGCACGGGCAGGCATATTGGCGTACAGGTACGTCCAATATTCAATGCTGCCCTGCCATCGGGAGCGCGCCGCCGGCGGCGCTCCCGTGCTGTTTGGGACCCCCGTGAGTCCGGTCGCGGGACCCGCGGACTCGATCGCGATCGTCTCACGGAGCGGCCGAATGGAGGAAATGCTGTGTAAACAGCATTTCTCCATTCTGCCTAGCAACTAGTGACGCTGATCTCTGCTCCATGTGATTGGAGCAGAGATCAGTGTTCACTAAATGAAAGCCCAACCCCCCCACAGTTAGTAACACACCCCTAGGAACACTTAACCCCTACACTGCCACCCACTGGTTAACCCCTTCACTGCCAGTGTCATTTACACAGGAATCACTGCATTTATATAGCAGTGATTACTGTATAAATGACAATGGTCCCAAAAATGTGTCAAAAATGTCCGATGTGTCCGCCACAATGTCGCAGTCACAATAAAAATCACTGATCGCCGCCATTACTAGTAAAAAAAATAATAATAAAAAATTATTAATAAAAATGCTATAAAACTATCCCTATTTTGTAAACGCTATAACTTTTGCGCAAACCAATCAATAATCGCTTATTGCGATTTTTTTTACCAAAAATATGTAGAAGAATACGTATCGGCCTAAACTGAGGGAAAAAAAATGTTTTTTTTATATATTTTTGGGGGATATTTATTATAACAAAAAGTAAAAAATAATGCGTTTTTTTCAAAATTGTTGCTCTATTTTTGTTTATAGCGCAAAAAATAAAAACCGCAGGGGTGATCAAATACCACCAAAAGAAAGCTCTATTTGTGGGAAAAAAAGGACGTCAATTTTGTTTGGGAGCCGCGTCGCACGACCGCGCAATTGTCAGTTAAAGCGACGCAGTGCCGAATCGCAAAAAGTGGTCTGGTCTTTGACCAGCAAAATGGTCCGGTCTGCAGGTGGTTAAAGTCCCAAGGTCTATTTCTCCTTTTTTTCTATATATAATTCGGGATGGAGTTGTATCACTTTAGGAGGCAGTATCCAGACCGTCCCTTTCTTTCCATCCCCACAGCAGCAAGTCACCACCTACTGGAGGAAGTGAAAACTACACCTGCCTACACTTAACCCTACTCTAAGGTTTGGCTCACTCACTGTCCTTTGGCGTGCTTGTTGTGGAGCTTGTTGTGGAACTTGAAAGGTACTAGTCTACTACTTTACACCTCAAATTAAAAAGGACAAAAGAAAGTGCAATCGTCTGAGGATGCCCTGTGAAATTTTTCTATGTGCTGGTTACATTTCTATGGGTCACACTATGTATCCTACAAAACTTCAATAAAAACGTAATGAAAGTGAAATCAATCCCTACGTCTTTTCAAAGTCCCCTTTTATGTGAGACACTACATAGAGCCTTGACTCCTGACCAAGTCCAGAATAAGCCCTTCCCACTCCAACCCCCATGAAGAATTGTACCAACAGAAGTCCTAGAAAATGATTGATAGTGGGAGGAGCCTAATATCGGAGCCAATGGGGCTTTATGCATTCAACATAATAAAAGCAGAAACATAAAACATTTTCTGTTTGCACATTTCTGTTCACATATATTGTATCTATGTATAAGCTAAAAAATATGAATAAAGGAACATTTTTTTTCATTTCTTTTGTAAACATTCTAAGTGGGTTGTCTACCCCCAGAATAGGCTGCTCATATTTCCAAAGCTTCAGCATTGCCTTCATTGTCAGCCGGAGAATGTAGCATGTTCTTGTCAGACCATTAGATGTCACCATAACAGCACCTACGTTCAGGCGTCTCAACTGCTTTCCAAACACACGAGGGGCCCGATTTACTAAAGAAGAGCAAAACATTCCCCATCTGCCAAAATCATGCATGCTACCCCCATAGGAACCACTAAAGTCCCTTCCCCCATAGGAACCACTAACTAAATGCCATGGTCCCTTCCCCCATAGGAACCGCTAACTAAAGTCCCTTCCCCATAGATACCGCTAACTAAATGCCATGGTCCCTTTCCCCATAGGAACCACTAACTAAAGTCCCTTCCCCCATAGGAACCGCTAACTAAAGTCCCTTCCCCATAGGAACCACTAACTAAAGTCCCTTCCCCCATAGGAACCGCTAACTAAAGTCCCTTCCCCCATAGGAACCGCTAAGTAAATGCCATGGTCCCTTTCCCCATGGGAACCGCTAACTAAAGTCCCTTCCCCCATAGGAACCGCTAAGTAAATGCCATGGTCCCTTCCCCCATAGGAACCACTAACTAAAGTCCCTTCCTCATAGGAACCGCTAAGTAAATGCCATGGTCCCTTCACCCATAGGAACCGCTAACTAAAGTCTCTTCCCCCATAGGAACCGCTAACTAAAGTCCCTTCCCCCATAGGAACCACTAACTAGATTCCATGGTCTCTTCCCCCATAGGAACCGCTAACTAAAGTCCCTTCCCCCATAGGAACCGCTAAGTAAACGCCTTGGTCCCTTCCCCCATAGGAACCGCTAACTAAAGTCCCTTCCCCCATAGAAACCACTAAATAAAGTCCCTTCCCCATAGGAACTGCTAAGTAAATGCCATGGTCCCTTCCCCCATAGGAACCACCAACTAAAGTCCCTTCCCCCATAGGAACCACTAACAGTCTTGTCATTTGCAGTCTTGAAGTTTAAAAAGGGTGCCGCCGAGATACAGAGTCCTGTGTATCTCGGCGGCTCTCAGGTCCTCTCTGTGGCTCTCAGGTCCTCTCTGTGGCTCTCAGGTCCTCTCTGCGTCTCTCAGGTCCTCTCTGTGGCTCTCGGGTCCTCTCTGTGGCTCTCGGGTCCTCTCGGCGGCTCTCAGGTCCTCTCGCAGTCTCGAGCGGAGCCGAGTGTACTCAGCTCGGCTCACAGTCACGCCCAGTCCCTGTGTAATGTTCATCATAGGGCGGGACTGTGAGCGGAGCCGAGCACACTCGGCTATGTATCTCAGCAGGGCCTGCGGGGCCGACTATTGGGCGGGGCCCATGGGCTTGAGCCCAGTCAAGCCCAATGGTAAGTCCGGCCCTGGCCCTTTTCTCATAGGAACCGCTAAGTAAATGCCATTGTCCCTTTTCCCAGTAGGTTCCTCCAGGGGTCAGCTTTTTCTGATTCTTTAATAAGAACTTGAATAGGTGGGGTAATGGTGGGATACTCCATGATTTGAGGAAATTTCCCTTGTAGAACTGGGAGCCAAATTGAGGACTGAGGAGATTAATCTTCCTATTTGGACAATCCGAGGAAGGTCGCCTCACTAAGAATTAAAGGGATTGGCTCCTACTGCTATCAATCAAGGACTCGGGAGCACGCCAGCGAGGTAACCCCCTCCGGAGAGCGCTTCTCCTAGGGGGTTATCTGATGAGGAGGTTCGGGGCCACTCTGTGCAAAACGAGCTGCACAGTGGAGGTAAGTATGAGATATTTGTTATTTAAAAAAACAAACCTTTAGTGTCTAAAATTGACTGAGCTCTTCAGGACACAATGTCCACAATCTGCTGACTCTAGTACAAGGGGGATGGTAACAGCACATGGTCTCAAGGGTCTCCCTCACCGGTCTGTACTCAGTAATGTCCTTAGAAAATTGGTTACCTCTTTCCAATATCCTCCAGACACTTCAGAAAGAAAGAAAGAAAGAAAGAAAGAAAGAAAGAAAGAAAGAAAGAAAGAAAGAAAGAAAGAAAGAAAGAAAAAAAGGAAAGAAAGGGGGCATGGAAGGAAGAAAGAAAGGAGGGAGGGAGAAAGAAAGAAAGGAGGTGGGGGGGAGTAAAAGAAAGAAAGAAGGAAAGAAAGAAAGAAAGAAAGAAAGAAAGAAAGAAAGAAAGAAAGAAAGAAAGAAAGAAAGAAAGGAGGGAAGGAAGGAAGGAGGGAGGGACGAAATAATGAAAGAAAGAAAGTAGGGGGAGGCAGGGAAGAAAGAAAGAAAGAAAGAAAGAAGGGAGGGAGAGGAGGAAGGAAGAAAGAAAGAAAGAAAGAAAGAAAGAAAGAAAGAAAGAAAGAAAGAAAGAAAGAAAAAAGGAAAAAAAGGGGACAGGGAAGGAAGGAAGAAAGAAAGAGAAAGAAAGAAAAAGAAAGGTGGGGGGGCAAGGAAGAAAGAAAGAAAGAAAGAGGAAAGAAAAGGGGGGCAGGGAAGGAAGGAAGGAAGGAAGAAAGAAAGAAAGAAAGAAAGAAAGAAAGAAAGAAAGAATGGAGGGAGGGAGTGAGAAAGAAGGGGGAGGGAGAGAAGGGAAAGAAAGAAAGAAAAAAAGAAAGAAAGGAGGGAGGGAAGGAAGGACGGAAGGAAGGAACAATGAAAGAAAGTAAGCCGGATTTTGTTTGAAACTGGTGTTGCATACACACGGTCGGACAAAGTTGTCGGAAAAATCCGATCATTCGGAACGTTATGACGAGACTACATTGTGGCTAGTAGCCAATAGCTTTGGTCTCGTTATTTGATCTGAGCATGCGCGGCACTTGGTCTGATCGGAATTCTCTACAAATGATCGGAAAAAGTCAGATCGGATTTTGTTGTTGGAAAATTTGAGATCCTGCTCTCAAATTTTTTCCGTCGGAAATTCTGACGGAAAAAGTCCAATAGGGCCCACACACGATCGGATTTTCCGACAATATAATCTGATCAGACCTTTTCCGACTGAATTTCTGACCGTGTGTATGGGGGCAATTAAAGAAGAAAGAAAGAAAAATGGAAATAAAAGGGGGGCAGGGAAGGAAGGAAGGAAGAGAGAAAGAAAGAAGGAAAGAAAGAAAGAAAAAGAAGAAAGAAAGAAAAAGAAGAAAGAAAGAAAGAAAGAAAGGGGGGGGGGGGGGCAGGGAAGGAAGGACGGAATAAATACTATCAGATACTTCTATGTTATCAGCACAGGCGTTATCATCCCACACTTTGTTTTGCACCATAAGGTAACATTGGCTTCACGCTGACAAGAAGTGTGAAGAGGGATAGAGCTGAAGAATCCTGAAATCTCAGATATGAAACTTTTAGCTTCACGCTATTTCAAGGGTTAAACGCCAAGTTTAAGGCGCTGTGTTCCGATGACTGATTGGCGGCATTCAGAGATCTGGGCGAGGCTAATGATAAATAAACATTTGGTTGTGACTTGTGGGAATTGAGGGAATATTCATCTTCCTCTCAGGGTTAACAATAGGACAACTCCCTCTTCCACAGCTCACCTTTCCCGAGACCGGAGAAGAGGCGGCCAGAGCGGCATGTGTCTTGTCGCATGGCTCTAGTGCAGGGCTTAATTCCCAAAGAAACATAAAAGAGAGCAAACTACTTCCAAGGCCAAGTTCAGCCAGAGCAAATCCAGCCTGCAGCAGCCCGACCCGCTCCCTAAAGCCACAGGAAGGTGTTTCGGCAGCCAGTAAAGGCAGCCAAGGGGCCAGACAAGACGCCTTTTACAAAGAGGCCAGACAAGAGCCAGCCGCGGATCCATCACTGCTGGAAAAATCTCTTTCTAGGCCAAGGTGTCAGAGCCAGGACAGAGTTTTAGAGTCCTCTGGAGGTTCACAGGACCTTTGATCCTCACAATGATATCCTTAGCAGGTGATTAATGACTCCGCATTGTAATCTAAGACAGTAATAGGTAAAAAAAGACTTTTAGCACTTCTCCACGGCAGAACAGACATAAAATATTGTGGAGTCACAAGATATCTTACAGGTGTGTGAAATGCTTTACAATGGACTTCCCATCACCCCACCCTAGCATTCCTAAAGTACAACCCCGGCTTCATTATTTGTTTCATTTTTGGTAGATCAGGCAAGGATAAGGACCTCTGTCAGGTTCCAACTTCTCAACATGCAGGAAAAGTTGTGTACTTTTGTCTCACCTTCTAAATAATCAGCGCTTTAGTGGCTTATCAATGAAAGGCTCACTGCTGATATGTGACATGATAAATCACACCGGGATGCTGATTACATGTTACCAAAGAACTTGGACCCCTTCCTTTTATTACAGTCTTGTATTCTCCTGTGAAGATGTCCCCTCAGCGCCTGTTCTGGTGAAAAAATGTCCCCTCTGGACAATGGTCACCATTACAATGAGTGCAGATGGACCTCCAATACCGAGATAAAAACAGCAAGAAAATCCCCACCAACCCTTCCCCCATATTATCCAATGACAGAAAACGGTTTCAGTCAGAGTTCTGCTTTACGGTGGTTTCTGCAGAGATATATATAATCCTATCATGAACCTCTTATTCCGTACAAACATTGCACATCACGAGAGTGACCAATAAAGACTACACACATCAAACCTAAAATATTGTCCTATGAGTGATCTCTACAGCTTTGAAAGATGGCTGCTGTTAAAAACTGCAAAATACCCAATCCCTCCGACCCTTCATTAAAGTCAATTAAATGCAGTGTCTCCATTTTTTAGACATGTTTTTACTCAATGCCCCAGCTGCCTGGTGAAATGGAATGCCTGCCTGCCCCTGCGAAATTACCAGTTCTAGCACAGCTTCCAGTTGTGAGAACCCAGCTATGGAGAATAATGCATGTGTCTGGCCATGGAGAATAATGCATGTTCTAAGTGCATATCCCATGCCAGGGACAGGTCCATCCATGAAGAATAATGCATATGTCCAGTGCATATTCCATGCAAAGGACGGGTCCAGCCATGGAGAATAACGCATGTGTCCAGCCATGGAGAATAACGCATGTGTCCGGCCATGGAGAATAATGCATGTGTCCAGTGCTTATTCCAAGCTGAGAACAGGTCCATCCATAGAGAATAATACTCAAGTGCAAATTCCCTGCCAGGGGCAGGTCCAGAAGAATGAATTATTAGAATGAATCATTATGAAGAATAATGCAGGGGTCTGGTGCATATTTCAAGCGGAGGACAGGTCCAGCCATGGAGAATAATGCAATACGGCCAGTGCATGCTCCAAACCAGGGGCGGGTCCAGCCATGGAGAATAATACATGTGTCCAGCGCATATTCCATGTCAGGGGCAGGTCCATCCATGGATGATAATGCATGTGTCCTGCACATATTCCATGTCAGGATCAGGTCCAGCCATGAAGAATAATGCATGTGTCCAGCGCATTATCCATGTCAGGGGCAGGTCCATCCATAGAGAATAATGCATGTGTCCGGTGCATATTCCATGTCAGGGGCAGGTCCAGCCATGGAGAATAATGCATGTGTCCAGTGCATATTCCATGTCAGGGGCAGGTCCATCCATGGAGAATAATGCATGTGTCCAGCGCATGTTCCATGTCAGGGGTAGGTTCAGCCATGAAGAATAATGCATGTGTCCGGTGCATATTCCATGTCAGGGGCAGGTCCGTCCATGGAGAATAATGCATGTGTCCAGCGCATATTCCATGTCAGGGGCAGGTCCATCCATGGAGAATAATGCATGTGTCCAGCGCATATTCCATGTCAGGGGCAGGTCCATCCATGGAGAATAATGCATGTGTCCAGCGCATATTCCATGTCAAGGGCAGGTCCAGCCATGAAGAATAATGCATGTGTCCAGCGCATATTCCATGTCAAGGGCAGGTCCAGCCATGAAGAATAATGCATGGTCCAGCACATTATCCATGTCAGGGGAAGGTCCATCCATGGAGAATAATGCATGTGTCTGGTGCATATTCCATGTCAGGGGCAGGTCCAGCCATGAAGAATAATGCATGTGTCCAGCGCATATTCCATGTCAGGGGCAGGTCGATCCATGGATGATAATGCATGTGTCCAGCGCATATTCCATGTCAGGGGCAGGTCGATCCATGGATGATAATGCAAGTGTCCGGTGCATATTCCATGTCAGGGGCAGGTCCATCCATGGAGAATAATGCATGTGTCCGGCGCATATTCCATGTCAGGGGCAGGTCCATCCATGGATGATAATGCATGTATCCAGCGCATATTCCATGTTAGGGGCAGGTCCATCCATGGAGAATAATGCATGTGTCCAGCGCATATTCCATGTCAGGGGCAGGTCCATCCATGGAGAATAATGCATGTGTCCAGCGCATATTCCATGTCAGGGGCAGGTCCATCCATGGATGATAATGCATGTGTCCAGCGCATATTCCATGTCAGGGGCAGGTCCAGCCATGGAGAATAATGCATGTTTTCAGCGCATATTCCATGCCAGGGGCAGGTCCAGCCATGGAGAATAATGCATGTGTCCAGTTCATATTCCATGCCAGGGGCAGGTCCAGCCATGAAGAATATTGCATGTGTCCGGTTCATATTCCATGCCAGGGGCAGGTCCAGCCATGAAGAATAATGCATGTGTCCAGCGCATATTCCATGCCAGGGGCAGGTCCAGCCATGAAGAATAATGCATGTGTCCAGCGCATATTCCATGTCAGGGGCAGGTCCATCCATGGAGAATAATGCATGTGTCCAGCGCATATTCCATGTCAAGGGCAGGTCCAGCCATGAAGAATAATGCATGTGTCCAGCGCATATTCCATGTCAAGGGCAGGTCCAGCCATGAAGAATAATGCATGTGTCCAGCGCATATTCCATGTCAGGGGCAGGTCCATCCATGGAGAATAATGCATGTGTCCAGCGCATATTCCATGTCAAGGGCAGGTCCAGCCATGAAGAATAATGCATGTGTCCAGCGCATATTCCATGTCAAGGGCAGGTCCAGCCATGAAGAATAATGCATGTGTCCAGCGCATATTCCATGTCAGGGGCAGGTCCAGCCATGAAGAATAATGCATGGTCCAGCACTATATCCATGTCAGGGGAAGGTCCATCCATGGAGAATAATGCATGTGTCTGGTGCATATTCCATGTCAGGGGCAGGTCCAGCCATGAAGAATAATGCATGTGTCCAGCGCATATTCCATGTCAGGGGCAGGTCGATCCATGGATGATAATGCATGTGTCCGGTGCATATTCCATGTCAGGGGCAGGTCCAGCAATGAAGAATAATGCATGTGTCCAGGGCATATTCCATGTCAGGGGCAGGTCCATCCATGGATGATAATGCATGTGTCCAGCGCATATTCCATGTCAGGGGCAGGTCCAGCCATGGAGAATAATGCATGTGTTCAGCGCATATTCCATGCCAGGGGCAGGTCCAGCCATGGAGAATAATGCATGTGTCCAGTTCATATTCCATGCCAGGGGCAGGTCCAGCCATGAAGAATATTGCATGTGTCCGGTTCATATTCCATGCCAGGGGCAGGTCCAGCCATGAAGAATAATGCATGTGTCCAGCGCATATTCCATGCCAGGGGCAGGTCCAGCCATGGAGAATAATGCATGTGTCCAGTTCATATTCCATGCCAGGGGCAGGTCCAGCCATGAAGAATATTGCATGTGTCCGGTTCATATTCCATGCCAGGGGCAGGTCCAGCCATGAAGAATAATGCATGTGTCCAGCCGGTGCATATTCCATGCTGAAGACAGGTCCAGCCATCGAGGATAATGCAGTATGGCCAGTGCATGCTTCAAGCCAGGGGCAAGTCCAGCTAAGGAGAATAATGCATGTGTCCGGTAAATATTCAATGTCAGGGGAAGGTCCAGCCGTGGAGAATAATGGCATTTAGTCAGTAAATGTGTCCAAGCAAAGACAGATACTGGGCTAATTAGCCTTTATTTTTCAGGAGCTTGGCACATGCACTGAATTGTTCATAGTGGAAGGGTCTGGTAAACTATTCTGACCATGAATCGAATGGACAATGAATAGGGGCCTCCGGGACATGACACTTGGTAAGCTTGGCCCATACACCAGATTATCCATATTAGAAAGGTCTAGTAAGTATTTCTAACCCTGGGTAGGGTGGACAGTGAATGGGTGCTTTCTAAAGAGGCAGGGGGAAGCCTTCAATTTTTTTAAAGTTGCTCTTATAACTTCTCATGTTCAAGGTAACTGCAACCTTTTTGACCAAAAGATTTTGCATTTAAGAAAAAAGAATGAATTATTAATTAAACTACATAATGTAATCCGTGAAGTGTAAATTGCCTTATGTAACAGCTAATAACCAGCATTGGGAGGTTTTAGAAATAAATAAAGGTCAGTAGTATACTGTATACATTCATCGCTCTTCATCAAGTAAGCCATGAATTTGTAATTAGAAAGATTCCAAAGATCTTTAAAGTTGAAGAGCCATGGAATTGGCGCTCAGACTGTGAGATATTTTATGGTTTGCACGTCAGTGTATAGCTTTCATTTCATACCAACGCCTGGTTATTTGTCAGAGTCTACAACTGAAATATTTAGAGGTTTTGATCGGGAAAACAACATTTTTATTAAATACTTCGTCTTGTGAGTGGGAGATGCATTGGAATGTTCAGGACTCTTGTGCCAAAAATGAACAGTTCGAAAGACCAGACTATGGAGACTTGATAGGCTTTGGGTTCTGCAGCAACATCCCAGAATATGAAGGAGACAGACAGGGAGAGAACATTTCCACGCAGCATTCGGCAATATTAGTAAGCAAGTTTTTCAGCAGCCATGTTCCAAGAGAGATTGTTTCAAATTACACCGAGAGAAGTCTGGTCTCCTGAACTGCAGACCAAATGAAAATATACGGGAAGCCAAGTGCAGACCAGATTCAAACACACTGAGATTTGGCGGAAAATCTTTCTGCCTTCAGAGGTCTAGAGAGGAGGCAAGGAGCAGGTGGCATAGTGTGAGATTCTGCAGAATAAACCATAGCAGTCATTGTAGATGATGACTATCTGTGGAGGGAATACGTCCCCGCTACCTAGAACCCAGACAGCAGACTGACTGAAGAGGTGAAAACCTGTCCAATGATTGAGTCTACTTTACCTTCTCCTTAGATCCACATCCAGATATTTAACCTTCATAATCAGATCCATTGCATTTCTATTTTCCTAGCTTTTTAAATAGCTGTTTTATGTTTACTTTAATCTTAGAGCCTGATTCATCAAAAGGGGGCCTATCAACCTCTGAAGGTGAGCAGTGTTCATTCACTTTGCTGGCAGATTCATTGCTTACATTTCTTTCTGGATTTTATATATATGTTAGAAGGCCAGTATGGTGGCCGGAATTTATGGGAGGAGCCCAGAGGGGTAATTAATCAGCCCGTTCAGCTGTGTTCCTTGTTGGCCAGTATGGTGGCCTGAATTTATGGGAGGAGCCCGGAGGGGTATTTAATCAGCCCATTCTGCTGTGTTCCTTGTCGGTTCCTGTGTGCGATACCCACCCTCCCATCCCCTTTTTAGGGCATTTCTCAAAGCATCATACTCCTCACAAGAGTACTCATTTCACTTAATTTCATGTTCATTTCATTTAATCCTCATTTCTTATATAGGGTATGCCCCCTTATTTTGGTATACCGTACGTTAGACCAAGGCACACTTTCAGGTCCATTTCAAGTGGTGAGTTTATGTTAACCCTGTTTGTCATCCTTATCCGTACCGGACATAGGGCTCTGACCCATAAATATATATATATACAGTATATCTCATTTTACTGAGGAACATAAAAGGACATAGGTTTGCATAGGTTGGACTTGATGGACTTGTGTCTTTTTTCAACCTCACCTACTACGTAATATGTAACTATGACACTGGAGGCCAGAGTTCATAATACTACCTAAAGGGGTGAAGAAGAAGAAGGCAGCAACAACATAGAGCAGATGAGCTTGAGCAACACATGGGGGTGTTCTGTATATTTGTGATAACTGCCAAGAAGCCATTATTTTCGGGGTCTAGGTTGCATGACACATCTATACAGAACTCAGCAAGACTATCATCCTCAGGCTTTTGTCTGACCTTGTCCTCTGATAGCACCCAATCAAAACAATCCCATACATTTTATACTGTTCCAATGCTTGATTCGCTGAAATTACCATAGTGGAGAGGACTTCTCGTGAATCACGCAGATACCTTGGCTGTTGTAGAGGAAGAAAAACCAAAAACTCAACTAAGGAAGGATTTCCCCACACACGGCTAATATGTAAGGTAAAGTCTACAGGCTGGAAAACTCAGCTTGTAAATGGATAAAAAAACTGTCTAAAAGACAGAATTCAGAGAGTCGTGGTTAATGATTCTTACTCTGAATGGTCTGAGGTTATCAGTGGTGTACCCCAAGGTTCAGTGTTGCGACCCCTACTAAATAGCATAGGGCTAGCATGAAAAGGAGCACAGGGAAGCTAGGCAAGTGGGGGTTAATATATGTTGTCAGGCAACATGGGGCTGCAGTGGATTGAGCAGCATGTGTGGGGGAGGGACTGTAGAAGTCAGGAGTGAGGGAGGTCCGGGGGAACCGGACATCTGGTTAGCACACTAGGAGGAGAAACATTCTGAGCAAGTGCCCTTCCTCTGCGGCTCTGTGATGTCTGATTCCCAACACCTGGCAGCATGGCTCCGCTCGATGATGGATTCCATTGGGATCGATTGGCTGCAGAGCCAGATCGCAGCTATGCTGGGGACAACTGCCTCTGATCCAGCTGGTCCACAGGTGAGACGCGCTCTGTGGGCACGCCCCTCAGAGCGATACAGCCCCTTACATTCCCCGCAAGCTCCGCGCCATGCAGTAAGCCCGGACTCTGACTCTCCAGCCCAGCCAGCCCAGCAACCTCTGGCTGGCTCAGGCGCAGACGCTGGGAGGAATCCCCACCAGGGGTGGAGCTCTGCGGGATGGGGACACAGTCCTACAACAACCCCTGTCCCCGAGAGGAGGAAGACCTGTGAGAGTGCGGCCCCATCCCTGGCGGGAATGGCTGCTCAGTGGGTGAAGTGTTGCGCTGTGGGTCATGGCCAGTTGGGCAGAGCGGCCAGAGACCCCATCACATCAGTCGAGATCTAAGGGCCTCCTCTACTGGTCGAAGCAGCAGGGCCCCTTCCACCAGCAGGGTGGGTGAAGAGGAGCCACACAGCAACGACCGGGCTCACCAGTCCCGGGGCACAGAGGCGCAAGAGAAACAGTGAGCAGCAGAGGCCTTCTGTGGGTGGAGTATCCTCACCAGTCCAGACTGCAGATGGTCACCAAGATTCCTCCCGCTCTGAGGGGGAGCTGTCCAGTGTTGAAGAGGATATTGATCCACGGAGGTTGGAAACGGTGGATTCTGGAATGGCAGCTGTGGGATCTCATTAGGGTAGGGTGCACTGATAGGTGCACTGTGCAGGGTTAGGGTTAGGTGCTCTGTATAGGGTTAGGGTTAGGTGCACTGTGCAGGGTTAGGGTTAGGTGCACTGTGAAGGGTTAGGGTTAGGTGCACTGTGTAGGGTTAGGGTTAGGTGTACTGTGAAGGGTTAGGGTTATGTGCACTGTGCAGGGTTAGGTTTAGGTGCACTGTGTACGGTTAGGTTTAGGTGCACTGTGCAGGGTTAGGGTTAGGTGCTCTGTTTAGTGTTAGGGTTAGGTGCACTGTGTAAGGTTAGGGTTAAGTGTACTGGGAAGGGTTAGGTGCATTGTGTAGGGTTAGGGTTTGGTGTACTGTGTAGGGTTAGGGTTAGGTGTACTGTGAAGGGTTAGGTGCTCTGTGTAGGGTTAGGGTTAGGTACACTGTGCAGGGTTAGGGTCAGATGCATTGTGCAGGGTTAGGTGCACTGTGAGGGGGTAGGGTTAGGTGCACTGTGCAGGGTTAGGGTTAGGTGCATTGTGTAGGGTTAGGTGCAATGTATAGGGTTAGGTTAGGTGCTCTGTATAGGGTTAGGTGCACTGTGTACGGTTAGGTTTAGGTGCACTGTGCAGGGTTAGGTGCTCTGTATAGGGTTAGGGTTAGGTGCACTGTGAAGGGTTAGGGTTAGGTGCTCTGTGAAGGGTTAGGGTTAGGTGCACTGTGCATAGTTAGGGTTAGGTGCTCTGTATAGGGTTAGGGTTAGGTGCTCTGTATAGGTTTATGGTTAGGTGCATTGTGCAGGGTTAGGGTTAGGTGCTCTGTATAGGGTTAGGGTTAGATGCACTTTGTAGGGTTAGGTGTACTGTGTAGGGATAGGGTTAGGTGTACTGTGAAGGATTAGGGTTGGGTGCACTGTGAAGGGTTAGGGTTAGGTGCTCTGTGTAGGGTTAGGGTTATATGTACTGTAAAGGGTTAGGGTTAGGTGCTCTGTGAAGGGTTAGGTGCACTGTGCAGAGTTAGGGTTAGGAGCTCTGTATAGGGTTAGGGTTAGGTGCTCTGTGCAGGGTTAGGGTTAGGTGCATTTTGCAGGGTAAGTGTTAGGTGCTCTGTATAGGGTTAGGGTTAGGTGCACTGTGCAAGGTTAGGGTTAGGTGCTCTGTATAGGGTTAGGTGTTCTGTATAGGGTTAGGTGCACTGTGTATGGTTATTGTTAGGTGCACTATGATGGGTTAGAGTTAGGTGCACTGTGTAGGGTTAGGGTTATGTGTACTGTAAAGGGTTAGGGTTAGGTTCTCTGTGAAGGGTTAGGTGCACTGTGCAGAGTTAGGGTTAAGTGCTCTGTATAGGGTTAGGGTTAGGTGCTCTGTATAGGTTTATGGTTAGGTGCATTGTGCAGGGTAAGGGTTAGGTGCTCTGTTTAGCGTTAGGTGCACTGTGCAGGGTTAGTGTTAGGTGCACTGTGCAGGGTTAGGGTTAGGTGCACTGTGTAGGGTTATTGTTAGGTGCACTGTGAAGGGTTAGGTGCTCTGTATAGGGTTAGGGTTAGGTGTTCTGTATAGGGTTAGGGTTAGGTGCTCTGTGCAGGGTTAGGGTTAGGTGCTCTGTATAGGGTTAGGGTTAGGTGCACTGTGCAGGGTTAGGTGCTCTGTATAGGGTTAGGGTTAGGTGTTCTGTATAGGGTTAGGGTTAGGTGCTCTGTGCAGGGTTAGGGTTATGTGCTCTGTATAGGGTTAGGGTTAGGTGTTCTGTATTCGGTTAGGGTTAGGTGCACTGTGCAGGGTTAGAGTTAGGTGTTCTGTATAGGATTACGGTTAGGTGCACTGTGTAGGGTAAAGGTTAGGAGTTCTGTATAGGGTTAGGGTTAGGTGCACTGTGCAGGGTTAGGGTTAGGTGCTCTGTATAGGGTTAGGGTTAGGTGTTCTGTATAGGGTTAGGTGCACTGTGTAGGGTTAGGGTTAGGTGCTCTGTATAGGATTAGGGTTAGATGTTCTGTATAGGGTTAGGGTTAGGTGCTCTGTATTGGGTTAGGGTTAGGTGCTCTGTATAGGATTAGGGTTAGGTGTTCTGTATAGGGTTAGGGTTAGGTGCTCTGTATTGGGTTAGGGTTAGGTGTTCTGTATAGGGTTAGGGTTAGGTGCACTGTGTAGGGTTAGGGTTAGGCCGCGTACACACGGGCGGATTGTCTGCCCAACTAAGTTCGTCAGACAATCCGACAGACAGTCCGTTCAACTTTTGAATGAACGGACTTGACCACACACGATGAACAGACAGTCCGCTGAAAACGTGCGCGATGACGTGTACAGCACGTATGACGGGACTAGAAAAACGACGTCCAATACACTGCAATGCAACCTTCAGCCGTGTAAACCCTTTCTGAACATGCGCCATACTTAGTCCATCCAACTTGCCTACACACGAGCGGACTGTCCGCTGAAACCAAGTTTGAACGGACAAAACCAAGTTTGGACGGACAAAATTACGGAAATTCCGAAAGACAAAGTCCGTTAGACTGTCCGCTGAAAAAGTCCGCTGAAGCCCACACACGAGCGGATTGTCCGCTGAAACACGGTTCAGCGGACTAAGTTGGGCAGACAATCCGCCCGTGTGTACGCGGCCTTAGGTGCTCTGTATAGGGTTAGGGTTAAGAGTTCTGTATAGGGTTAGGGTTTGGTGCACTGTGTAGGGTTAGGGTTAGGTGCTCTGTATAGGGTTAGGGTTAGGTGTTCTGTATAGGGTTAGGGTTAGGTGTTCTGTGTAGGGTTAGGGTTAGGTGCTCTGTGTAGGGTTAGGGTTAGGTGTTCTGTATAGGGTTAGGGTTAGGGTTAGGTGAACTGTGTAGAGTTAGGGTTAGGTGCTCTGTGTAGGGTTAGGGTTAGGTGTTCTGTATAGGGTTAGGGTTAGGTGTTCTGTGTAGGGTTAGGGTTAGGTGCTCTGTATAGGGTTAGGGTTAAGTGTACTGGGAAGGGTTAGGGTTAGGTGCATTGTGTAGGGTTAGGGTTTGGTGTACTGTGTAGGGTTAGGGTTAGGTGCTCTGTGTAGGGTTAGGGTTAGGTGCTCTGTGTAGGGTTAGGGTTAGGTGTTCTGTATAGGGTTAGGGTTAGGTGCTCTGTATAGGGTTAGGGTTAGGTGCACTGTGTAGGGTTAGGGTTAGGTGCTCTGTATAGGGTTAGGGTTAGGTGCACTGTGTAGGGTTAGGATTAGGTGTTCTGTATAGGGTTAGGGTTAGGTGCTCTGTGCTATATAATATTTGATCCAATAATGATTCTCATCGTGAACCCTTTTGGAGTAAATAACACAACGCATAGTAACGTATAAACAGATGGTGCTTGTTGCTGCTACACTCCTGCAAGCACCACAAATGTTTGACCCAAATTTGTTCTAACATCATTCTGATAGCTGGTTTTGGCCAAAGTCGAGGCACTCAGGGCTGGCAAAGAATGGGCACCTCAACTCCTACTCAACATGTGTTTCATAAGTTTGTAATTCTATTCTAATTCCAAGATTAATACATATGCCCAACACTTCCCTTCCTGCTCTGAAGTGGTATGACACACTTGGAAACTAAATATTTGTGCACCCGTCCCATTATATCATGTGTTTGTGTTCCACCTAAAACAAAGGAAAGAAAGGCCAGATTTGGATGGTATGTCATGCCCTATTATGGTGACTAATGTGATCGCTGATTGCCATTGTGCCCAAGTATTGGATTACCATCCTATTCATTATGTAGCATTACACAGAATTACATGGGAGGACTTTGATTCCCTTAGGGCACCAGGAAAATATTCTTCAAATAACAACAATATACTTTTGGGGAATTGCATATATTTTCACCACAATTCATAGAGTGATTTACTTATTGTCACAAAATCCTAATATAGTTAATTTTAGAAGGTAGGACTCCATGTCTGGACATGACAACTGTGACTCCTGTGGCAGGGCGAGCCCGTGCTACTGTCTAATGTGGTGGTTTAGATCAGATTTTGTAAGTAGCACACTGATGGCACACGTTTGTGCTGGCTTCATATGAGAGCCAGAGGTAGAGCTCAGAGCTCCATTCTCACATAGGGGTCAGTGTATGAAAAGAGCCGTGAGAGGTGCTGGTGTGTCCATGGTGTCCAGGTTGGGATCGAGCAAGACCCGAGCCTCAGAGAGAGTCCATGAGGGACAGAAGAGCTAGGAAGGTGAAGAGAGAGTCCATGAGGGACAGAGCAGCTAGGAAGGTTTAGAGAGAACACATGAGGGACAGAAGAGCTAGGAAGCCATAGATATAGTCCATGAGGGACAGACCAGCTAGGAAGGTGTAGAGAGAGTCCACGAGGGACAGAGCAGCTAGGAAGCCATAGATATAGTCCATGAGGGACAGAGCAGCTAGGAAGCCATAGATATAGTCCATGAGGGACAGACCAGCTAGGAAGCCATAGATATAGTCCATGAGGGACAGAGCAGCTAGGAAGCCATAGATATAGTCCATGAGGGACAGAGCAGCTAGGAAGCCATAGATATAGTCCATGAGGGACAGAGCAGCTAGGAAGCCATAGATATAGTCCATGAGGGACAGAGCAGCTAGGAAGCCATAGATATAGTCCATGAGGGACAGACCAGCTAGGAAGCTGTAGAGAGAGTCCATGAGGGACAGAACAGCTAGGAAGCCATAGATATAGTCCATGAGGGACAGAGCAGCTAGGAAGCTGTAGATATAGTCCATGAGGGACAGAGCAGCTAGGAAGCTGTAGAGAGAGTCCATGAGGGACAGACCAGCTAGGAAGCTGTAGAGAGAGTCCATGAGGGACAGAACAGCTAGAAATGTGTCGGGGTAGTCCATGAGTGACAAAGCCGATAGGAAGCTGTAGAGAAAGTCCATGAGGAAAAGAGCAGCTAGGGAGGTGTAGAGAGAGTCCATGAGTGACAAAGAAGCTAGGAAACTGCAGAGGGTGTCCATGAGGGACAGAAGAACTAGAAAGCTGTAGAGAGAATCCATGAAGGACAGAGCAGCTAGGAAGGTGTAGAGAGAGTCCATGAGGGACAAAGCACATAGAAAGCTGTAGATAGAGTCCATGAGGTACGGAGGATGTAGGAAGCTGTAGAGAAAGTCTATGAGTGAGAAAGCAGATAGAAAGCTATAGAGAGAGCCCATGAGGGACGGAGCACCTCGGAAGGTGTAGAGAGAGTCCATGAGTGACAAAGCAGATAGGAAGCTGTAAGAGAGTCCACAAGGGACATAAGAGCTAGAAAGTTGTAGAGAGAGTCCATGAGGCAAAGAGCAGCCAGGAAGGCATAGACAGAGTCCATGAGGGATTTAGCACATAGGAAGCTGTAGAGAGAGTCCATGAGGGACAGAGCAGCTAGGAAGGTTTAGAGAGAGTCCATAAGGGACAGAGCACATAGGAAGCTATTGAGAGAGTCCACGGGGGACAGAACATTTAGGAAGCTGCAAGAAATATGCACCTAACCCTAACCCTACACAGTGCGCATAACCCCACACAGTGCACATAACCCTAACCCTGCACAGTGCACTTAAACTTAACTGTACACAGTGCACCTAACCCTATACAGAGTACCTAACCCTAACCCTACACAGTGCACCTAAACTTAACTGTACACAGTGCACCTAACCCTAACCCTACACAGTGGACCTAACCCTAAGCCTATACAGTGCACCTAACCCTAACTCTACACAGTGTACCTAACCCTAACCCTACATAGAGCACCTAAACCTAACGCTACACAGTGCACCTAACCATAACTCTTAACAATGCACATAACCCTACACATTGCACCTAACCCTAACCCAATACAATGGACCTAACCCTAATCCTTCACAGTGCACTTAACCATAACCCTACACAGTACACTTAACCCTAACCCTACATAGTGCACCTAACCCTAACCCTGCACAGTTCACCTAACCATAACCCTGCACAATGGACCTAACCCTAACCCTTTACAGTGCACTTAACCCTAACCCTACACAATGACGCTAACCCTAACCCTACACATTGTACCTAACCCTAACCCTTCACAGTACAGCTAACCCTAACCCTAAACAGTACACCTAAACCTAACACTACACAGTACACCTAATCCTACATAGAGCACCCAACCCTAACTCTGCACAGTACACCTAACCCTAACCCTACAAAATGCACCTAACCCTAACCCTGCACAGTGCACCTAACCCTAAGGCCGCGTACACACGAGAGGATTGTCCGTCCAACTTAGTCCGCTGAAACGTGTTTCAGCGGACAGTCCGCTCGTGTGTGGGCTTCAGTGCACCTAACCCTAACCCTAACCCTACACAAGGCACCTAACCCTAACCCTACACAGAGCACCTAACCCTAATCCTACACAGTGCACCTAACCCTAACCCTACACAGAGCACCTAACCCTAATCCTACACAGTGCACCTAACCCTAACCCTACACAAGGCACCTAACCCTAACCCTACACAGAACACCTAACCCTAACCCTACACAATGCACCTAACCCTAATCCTACACAGTGCACCTAACCCTAACCCTACACAAGGCACCTAACCCTAACCCTACACAGAACACCTAACCCTAACCCTACACAATGCACCTAACCCTAATCCTACACAGTGCACCTAACCCTAACCCTACACAAGGCACCTAACCCTAACCCTACACAGAACACCTAATCCTAACCCTACACAGTGCACCTAACCCTAACACTGCACAGTACACCTAATCCTAACCCTACACAGTGCACCTAACCCTAACCCTGCAAAGTATAGCTAATCCTAATGCTACATAGTGCACCAAATCCTAACCCTATACAGTGCACCAAACTCTACATTGTACACCTAACCCTACATAGTACAACTAACCCTAACCATGTACAGTGCACCTAACCCTAACCGTGCACAGTGAACCTAAGCCTAACCCTATACAGAGCACCTAACCCTACACAGTACACCTAAACCTAACAATGCACAGTGCACCTAACTCTAACCCTTCACAATGCACATAACCCTAACCCTATGTAGTGCACATAACCCTACACAGCGCATCTGACCCTAACCCTACACAGTGCACCTAACCCTAACCCTACACAGTACACCTAATCCTACATCTATACAGAGCACCTAACCCTACACCTAACCCTACATAATGGACCTAGCCCTAACCCTTCACAGTGCACCTAACCCTAACCTTGCAAAGTGCACCTAACCCTACACAATGGACCTAACCCTGCACAGTGCACCTAACCCTAAACCTTCACAGTGCACCTAACCCTAAACCTGCACAGTGAACCTAACCCCAACCCTTCACCGTGCACCTAACCCTAACCCTACACAGTGCACCTAGCCCTATGCCTGTACAGTGCACCTAACTCAAATTCTACACAGTGCACCTAACCCGGAACCCTGCACAGTGCACCTAACCCTAACCCTACACAGTGCACCTAGCCCTATGCCTGTACAGTGCACCTAACTCAAATTCTACACAGTGCACCTAACCCGGAACCCTGCACAGTGCACCTAACCCTAACCCTACACAGTGCACCTAATCCTAATCCTACACAGTGCACCTAACCCTAACCCTACACAGTGCACCTAACCCTAACTCTGCACTCCTCTTGAACGGTAAATAAAATGAAAACAATTCTTGCACATAGTGTAGAATCACAACAGCGGCACACTAGAATGTCCTAAGATTGACAAAAATACATACAAGGCAGAAATTGAGGTGCTCTTATCCGTACAATATGATCAGCATGCCTTTGGGAAGGTGCAGCATGCTGTGGCAGCAGTACACCCTCAGAGTCAGTGTGCAGAGAGAGCCGGATTCCATGGGGGCACCTGTGCAGGCACGCTCCAGAGTCCTGCTGCCCCGTCCATTGACACAGACATCAGGACTCAGCCCTGCCCCCTGACTCCCGTGTCACTGGATTTGATTGACAGCAGTGGGAGCCAATGGCTATCAATCTATCCAAAGAGGACCCGAGACTCCAGCTGGAGCTGCTGTGCTCATCCCCGAACGATCGGGCTCAGGTAAGTAAAAGGGGGGTTCTGGGGGGGCGGCTGCAGTAAAAAAGGTTTTTCACGCTAATGCATAGAATGCAAACCATGAGACTTTACAACCCCTTTAATTTCATAAATCTTTTTTACAGATGACTAAAATACGACTAAAACTAAAATGACATTTTACTCAAAAGATTATAACTAAAACGAAATAGAAATGTGATATCAAAATGACACTATTGCCGATATCCAGATAGGATTGGTGTCAGTTGTTTCCTAATAGAACTTGCTAAGCACCCATGTGAATGCTGGAAGACGCACAACCTCCATACGTTTCTATGTGTTAGGAAAGTTTAACAAACCTAAGTGGCCTAACTACACGAGCAATAATTTACTGCCCGGCCAATCAAAGAGCAAGGACTCAGCCAAGAGCATCTCCCCAGCACAAACATTCAGGGACGTTTACAAGGTATGGAAGGATCGAAATGATGTTGCTAATTAATTTTCTATTTCCTCTCGCAGTGCCGCCCGCATTCCACGAGCCGCATACTCGTTGGTTCAGGTAGTTCTTCCATCGCTGCCAAGAGCTGAGCTCATACTCCACTTTCTCTTTTTCTTCATCACTGAAAAAAAAAAAAGAAAAATAAATAAACAAATACAAGGAATGTCAAATTCATGGCAGACGTATTTAAAAAAAAAAAAAAAAATGAAAAAAGAAATAAAAGGTTGCTATGGAATCACTAACAAACCGAACAAAACATTTGCACAAAGCGATGTGTTTGCCAGTGAACAGAAAGATGCTGAAAAAAATGGAAATTAACATCAACTTTTTAAAAGTGTATTAAAGTGACACTGAATCTGATGAAAAGGGTTTGTGTGGCTTCAAGTGTTGGTTCTTATTATGTTGAGTTGAAGGATTTCACATATTGTACAAAAACTGGAACCATAACATGAGATTGGTGACGAAATGACGATTAAAGTGAGATTCCCACATTGCCGCTAGCACGATAATTCAATTAAATATTGCGATGACCTTTTTTATAAAAAATGTTTTATTGTCATTTTAAATTGATATCTAGTGTCACTTTCAGGGGAGAAGGTAAGTAAACCTCCCCCTGAATTCAGCGATGCGGTCCTGAGTCTGGCACGGGGGTTACCGCTTTTGGTACAAAATCTCCACCCCGAGCCAGACTCGGGAATACCGCCAGGGGGGGTTAATCAGCTTTCTTTTTGCATACATCGGCTTACTGAGTTTTTTGTTGGCAGAGACCATCATGGATTCCTTGATTGTTAAGTGTAATAATGTCCTTTTGCATTATATACAGTGCCTTGCGAAAGTATTCGGCCCCCTTGAACTTTTCAACCTTTTGCCACATTTCAGGCTTCAAACATAAAGATATAAAATGTTTATTTTTTGTGAAGAATCACCAACAAGTGGGACACAATTGTGAAGTGGAACGAAATCTATTGGATTTTTTAAACTTTTTTAACTAATAAAAAAATGAAAAGTGGGGCGTGCAAAATGATTGGGCCCCCTTGTGTTAATACTTTGTAGAGCCACCTTTTGCTGCGATTACAGCTGCAAGTCTCTTGGGGTGTCTCTATCAGTTTTGCACATCGAGAGACTGAAATTCTTGCCCATTCTTCCTTGCAAAACAGCTGGAGCTCAGTGAGGTTGGATGGAGAGCCTTTGTGAACAGCAGTTTTCAGCTCTTTCCACAGATTCTCGATTGGATTCAGGTCTGGACTTTGACTTGGCCATTCTAACACCTGGATACGTTTATTTGTGAACCATTCCTTTGTAGATTTTGCTGTATGTTTGGGATCATTGTCTTGTTGGAAGATAAATCTCCATCCCAGTTTCAGGTCTTTTGCAGACTCCAACAGGTTTTCATCCAGAATGGTCCTGTATTTGGCTGCATCCATCTTCCCCTCAATTTTAACCATCTTCCCTGTCCCTGCTGAAGAAAAGCAGGCCCAAACCATGATGCTACCACCACCATGTCTCACAGTGGAGATGGTGTGTTGAGGGTGATGAGCTGTGTTGCTTTTACGCCAAACATATCGTTTTGCATTGTGGACAAAAAGTTGGATTTTGGTTTCATGTGACCAGAGCACCTTCTTCCACATGTTTGGTGTGTCTCCCAGGTGGCTTGTGGCAAACTTTAGACGAGACTTTTTATGGATATCTTTGAGAAATGGCTTTCTTCTTGCCACTCTTCCATAAAGGCCAGATTTGTGCAGTGTACGACTGATTGTTGTCCTATGGACAGACTCTCCCACCTCAGCTGTAGTTCTCTGCAGTTCATCCAGAGTGATCATGGGCCTCTTGGCTGCATCTCTGATCAGTCTTCTCCTTGTCTGAGCTGAAAGTTTAGAGGGACGGCCAGGTCTTGGTAGATTTGCAGTGGTCTGATACTCCTTCCATTTCAAAATGATCGCTTGCACAGTGCACATTGGGATGTTTAAAGCTTGGGAAATCTTTTTGTATCCAAATTCAGCTTTAATCTTCTCCACAACAGTATTACGGACCTGCCTGGTGTGTTCCTTGGTCTTCATGATGCTCTCTGCGCTTTCAACAGAACCCTGAGACTATCACAGAGCAGGTGCATTTATACAGAGACTTGATTACACACAGGTGGATTCTATTTATCACCATCAGTCATTTAGGACAACATTGGATCATTCAGAGATCCTCGCTGAACTTCTGGAGTGAGTTTGCTGCACTGAAAGTAAAGGGGCCGAATAATTTTGCACGCACCACTTTTCAGTTTTTATTAGTTAAAAAAGTTTCAAAAATCCAATAGATTTTGTTCCACTTCACAATTGTGTCCCACTTGTTGGTGATTCTTCACAAAAATTAAACATTTTATATCTTTATGTTTGAAGCCTGAAATGTGGCAAAAGGTTGAAAAGTTCAAGGGGGCCGAATACTTTCGCAAGGCACTGTAACAGGACATTTTCCTAAAATGCTTGTAGCTCCCTCAAATGCCAGGGCCCATAGTCAGGAGGCTAGCATTCAGTCCCCTCCAAAAGCTTCTGTTCCAGGTGAGTCTATCACAATTCCTATATTACAATAAGTGGCACCAATGGGTAAGGGGCCTGAGGTAGCATGTAGTAAGTAGGGTGATTTTTTATATGCCGATATCTGTTTAAGCTTTGATCAGTGAGCAATGATCTTGTTTGTGATCAGTCTGCTTCATATTCTTATACCATTTCTATGGAAGGTTGGGGCTCCTATAATCCCATTGTGATGACAGAAATTAGGCCTTGACCATAAACGTACCTTTTGTTTCTGGATTTGGTGACACATGGAATGTAACAAGCAGAAATGACGACACAGTTGACGTTCCCAAGTGGAATTATTGTGGCCTAGTCCATACAAATCACGGGTTTAGGTGTGGTGACAATATTTGGGTGAGGAGAACGCTGAATTCCACGAATGTTTCAGTCCAGACCAAATTGTTTGGCTAATCAAACCAAGAGAGATTTGCTCCTGTAGCCATCGCCTGGATTACAAAGGCATTTCTACATTTCCTTTGGCAGAAGAAGAGTCTGCAAAGTGATGAACAAGCTATACTTGTCTCGGGTTGATGGAGGAATCAGTTTCCGAAATAGTTGTGGCTGTGATCTAGCCAGCATTTCCAGACTTGTTAAGGACATGGTGATGGAGAGATTAGGTTTCTAGAATGAGTCCTGGTGCTGCTGGTGCAAGGCAGTATTTCTTCTCAAATAGTTTTGTTTTTTATTTTTCTTATTATAGGTATTTATAAAGTGCCAACAATTTTAGGCAACGGGGTGGATTTACTAAAGGCAGAAAGACTTTGCACTCTTCAAGTACAGTTGCTCCAGAGCTTAATACATGAGGAAGAGCCCTGTTGATGTTCATCATCCAATCATGTGAAAGCGACATTTTGTTGTTTTTTATTTCCTTTGCATGTGATTAGATAATCTTTGCAAAGTCAAGCTTCACCTCATTTACAATTTTTTGGGAGCAACTGCACGGTGCACTGTCTATAGGGACATGGCGATAGGGTGCCCACGTGTCCCTGATTGACAGTCCCACATTTGGCACGTTTGCCCCCAGTCCCAGGCACCTTCATTCCGGGACAATACAGTGTCCCGGGAATGAACAGCGTACAGCGGCATGCAGAGGGAGGGAGTGACTTGTAACAGGGACTGGTTGGTGTGGTGATCATCTTCTGTGTGCTGCAGCACTGCTGCCCCACTTCTCCTCCCACCAGGAGGGACCATCATCATCAGGGGCGGGGCGTCAGTGTCATACGCCCATCTCCACATTCTGCAGGTAGACTTACATTCTTCTGTTCTGTAGATACAGTCAGGAAACTATTAAGAATAAGTCAGAGGGTCTGCCTTCAACCCCCTTCGTTATCAGTCTCCAATCTTTTGGGGGGGGGGTGCCAAACCAACAACTTAGGTGTCCGTAAACATCCCTATTGTCTCTTCTTGCTGAGAATCTTCTTCTTCCTCACATAATGGGCCTCTGTCCCCACACTTATCACCTTGAGGGTGCTGTGAGTGGGGTGCTTGTCAGCTGGGTTTTGGAAACATATCTAGGTTTTGTGTGTGTGGTTCATACAGGATCATTTGGGATGGAGGGGGGGCACTTGTCAGCTAGGAAGTGCTGTGTGTATGTGTGGGTAACACCTATCATCTGGGGGTGCTGTGAGTGGGGTAAATGTCTACTGGATTTGGAGCACTTTCTGGGGGTTCTTATTTGTGTGTGGGGTGCTTGTCTTGTGTTTGTGTAGGTCATTTATTATCTGGAGTGTGAGGAGCTTTTCAGCTATTTTGGGGTTCGCTTATCATCTGGGGGTTGCTTTGTGTAGAGTGCTTGTCATCTGAAGTGTGCTGTTTGCAGGGAACACTTATTATCCGAGGGGTGCTGTTTGCGGGGAACACTTATTATCCGAGGGGTGCTGTTTGCGGGGAACACTTATTATCTGAGGGGTGCTGTTTGCAGGGAACACTTATTATCTGAGGGGTGCTGTTTGCAGGGAACACTTATTATCCGAGGGGTACTGTTTGCGGGGAACACTTATTATCTGAGGGGTGCTGTTTGCAGGGAACACTTATTATCCGAGGGGTGCTGTTTGCGGGGAACACTTATTATCTGAGGGGTGCTGTTTGCAGGGAACACTTATTATCCGAGGGGTACTGTTTGCGGGGAACACTTATTATCCGAGGGGTGCTGTTTGCGGGGAACACTTATTATCTGAGGGAAGCTGTTTGCGGGGAACACTTATTATCTGAGGGGTGCTGTTGCTTCCAAGCTGTGTGTGCGGTACTTATTATTTGGGATGCACTTTTTTTGGGTGGGGATGTCCCTGAATGGCAGTTTGGAAAAGTGGTCACCCTACATGGCGAGAATCTGCAGTGTGCACAGTCTGTAGGGAGAAGGCGGGAGCTGTGGTGTGTACAGTCTATAGGGACATGATGGGGAGCTGTGGTGTGTACAGTCTATAGGGAGAAGGCGGGGAGCTGTGGTGTGTACAGTCTATAGGGAGAAGGCGGGAGCTGTGGTGTGTACAGTCTATAGGGAGAAGGCGGGAGCTGTGGTGTGTACAGTCTATAGGGACATGATGGGGAGCTGTGGTGTGTACAGTCTATAGGGAGAAGGCGGGAGCTGTGGTGTGTACAGTCTATAGGGAGAAGGCGGGAGCTGTGGTGTGTACAGTCTATAGGGAGAAGGCGGGAGCTGTGGTGTGTACAGTCTATAGGGACATGATGGGGAGCTGTGGTGTGTACAGTCTATAGGGAGAAGGCGGGGAGCTGTGGTGTGTACAGTCTATAGGGAGAAGGCGGGAGCTGTGGTGTGCACAGTCTATAGGGACATGATGGGGAGCTGTGGTGTGTACAGTCTATAGGGAGAAGGCGGGGAGCTGTGGTGTGTACAGTCTATAGGGACATGATGGGGAGCTGTGGTGTGTACAGTCTATAGGGAGAAGGCGGGAGCTGTGGTGTGCACAGTCTATAGGGACATGATGGGGAGCTGTGGTGTGTACAGTCTATAGGGAGAAGGCAGGGAGCTGTGGTGTGTACAGTCTATAGGGAGAAGGTGGGGAGCTGTGGTGTGTACAGTCTATAGGGAGATGTTGGGTGCTGTGGTGTGTACAGTCTATAGGGACTTAGCGGGGAGCTGTGGTGTGTACTGTCTATAGGGAGAAGGCGGGGAGCTGTGGTGTGTATAGTCTATAGGGACATGATGGGGAGCTGCGGTGTGCACAGTCTATAGGGAGAAGGCGGGGAGCTGTGGTGTGTATAGTCTATAGGGACATGATGGGGAGCTGCGGTGTGCACAATCTGTAGGGAGAAGGCAGGGAGCTGCTGTGTGCACAGTCTATAGGGACATGGCGGGGAGCTGTGGTGTGTACAGTCTATAGGGAGAAGGCGGGGAGCTGTGGTGTGCACAGTCTATAGGGACATGGCGGGGAGCTGTGGTGTGCACAGTCTGTAGGGAGAAGGCGGGGAGCTGCGGTGTGCACAGTCTATAGGGACATGGCGGGGAGCTGTGGTGTGTACAGTCTATAGGGAGAAGGCGGGGAGCTGTGGTGTGCACAGTCTATAGGGACATGGCGGGGAGCTGCGACATGCACATGTCTGACACATTCATGTTTTAACAACAAGCATCCCTGAAGGGAGTGCCTACTTGGAATTGCACCCTAGATGAACAGGGGAATTTACCTTTTATATGTTGGTACATGGACCCCTAGAGTTATTTTTGGTCCAACCTTCTCCTCCTGCTAGGTTTTTTCTCCCCCTGTTGAACTCTTGTGTGGATTTCTGGGTATTGAAGTTACATATCTCTTGGATTGATAGACAGGATATTTATAATATTGGTGTGGTTAGTTTAATAAATATCCCCTGAAGAAGCCTAATACTTGCCGAAACATGGCGGGATCATTGGGATTACCATTCTATAAACTCCTTCTATTATAGATCATGTTTGTAAATATCCAAGATGAAATGATCCATTGTGTTCTTAACATATCTGAAATGGTCTTTTCAGTTGATCTTCTTGGATATTTTCCTTTTTTTAAATGTTTTTTATATAAATTGACGTAATAAAACGTTTACATTTTATCTTGCTTTGAAATTGAGAGTTATTGGCATTATAAAAAATCCTGCTTTGCTATTGAGCATCTGTCTCTTATCTTGTCCTCCTGCAATGGGATGCGGTGCCTATGAGGTCCCCTCTGACTGCCTCCTCTTGTGCACAGTCTATTGATTTACATTTTGTACATTCAGATCTCTGACCAGCTACAGATCAATAGACCTTCACCATTCCACCTTCCTGACTAGGGGGGCGTCTATCACAAGTGGCTTTATCTATTGGTGAAACGATGCACTAATCTAATAATGATTAGGCAGTTCCAGTACACCCTACAAACCAACATCGAGGGGAACCGAACAGGTCACCTCAAAAAAAGAAGTTGCATAAAGAGAACCAACAAAGGTATTTATTGTCTAGAAAAGATACTTTATTGAAAAAATGTACCAATTATCAAAACGTAATAGGCCAAATGACCAATACCTCCAAACACCAACAATTAAAAACAACGTGTACGGCTGAGGCTGATAGTGCACGATGAGCAGCAACGTTTCTCGCGATACCCTCCATGAAGCTGTGAGGGAGGTTCTACTGGGGTTAAGAAGGAAGAGGAGAAAGTTTCTGCAATGCGTGGAACTTCAGATCAGCCTAAAAAACTATGACCCCCCAAAAGAACAAGCGTTTCTCTGGCACTGTCAGGCTAAAGTCTACACCAAGACCCAAATTCTCAGTATGCCATTTGGGAGATCAGCAGCACTGTGATGAAGCTAAGGTTGTGGATTTACCCCACATGGACATTGAAGCTCTTAAGAAACTTAACAAGAACAAGAAGCTTGTGAAGAAGTTGGCTAAGAAGTATGATGCCTTTTTGGCCTCCGAATCACTTATCAAGCAGATTCCTCGTATTTTGGGACCTGGTTTGAATAAAGCAGGAAAATGTCCTTCTTTGTTGACTCACAATGAGAACATGGTGGCCAAAACTGATGAAGTCAAGTCCACCATTAAGTTTCAGATGAAAAAGGTCCTGTGTTTGGCTGTGGCAGTTGGTCATGTCAAGATGACAGAGGAGGAGCTTGTCTACAACATCCATCTTTCCATTGGTATCACTACTGAAAAAGAACTGACAGAATGTGAGGGCCTTGTACATCAAGAGCACAATGGGCAAACCACAACGTCTGTACTAATTTGTGATACCAATAAAGTTCTTCAACTTTAAAAAAAAAAACAACGCGTACAACGTTGTCACACGCATGCAACAGAACAGGGCCCCACACTCACATTCATGTTCTCTGATGAATACTCTCTGGTAAGGGGCCAAGGGACAAGGCAGGGGGTCTGGGGTTCAACACAGTCAGGGGCGGACTGACCATTGAGCCACTCGGGCACTGCCCGAGGGCCCCATCAGGGTTGCCAGCCTCAGTAAAACTAGGGAAAGTATGTAAAAATCTGTGTTTTTTTTTACATCTGTCTCTGAAATGTCCCTTACCAACATCCTTTTGGTCTACAAATCCTTAGATTATAGCTACCCCACCTCTCCAGTACCTTCTCAGCCAATAGAAACATGTCTATGTATACTGTGCGATTGTATACTGTGTGTGTGTGTTTGTGTATACTGTGTGGCCCCATAATGTCTGATTGCCTGGGGGCCCCATAATCTCCTATTGCCCGGGGGCCCCATGAGTTGTCAGTCCGTCCCTGAACACAGTGCATGTCTAGCAAAGGGCTAATGCATTGTAAGGACACTCCTGACTCCACTTTACCGCCCTTTAGAATTCCCAATGTCCTATGGTCTCATTCAGGTAGCCAAACAGGAATAAGACAAAAAGGAGGGGCTACACTAGGTATTAATGGCCCTACTAAGTTCCAGTACACCACACAGTGAATACTGGTTATCGGATGACACCTGAGATCATAGCTGCCCCCACCTTATTATAACTGATTGGAATGATTAGTAATGTTATGGTGATCATTAACCATTCCTTGTTTATTATCCAGCACTTTGTAGAATACAAAGAACCTCTTATATCATCCCTGTCCCCAGAAGGAGCTCTTTGTAGAGTACATAGAACCTCTTATATCATCCCTGTCCCCAGAAGGAGCTCTTTGCAGAGTACATAGAAACTCTTATATCATCCCTGTCCCCAGAAGGAGCTCTTTGTAGAGTAGATAAAACCTCTCATATCATCCCTGTCCCAAGAAGGACCTCTTTGTAGAGTACATAGAACCTCTTATATCATCCCTGTCCCCAGAAGGAGCTCTTTGTAGAGTAGATAGAACCTCTTATATCATCCCTGTCCCCAGAAGGAGCTCTTTGTAGAGTAGATAGAACCTCTCATATCATCCCTGTCCCAAGAAGGACCTCTTTGTAGAGTACATAGAACCTCTTATATCATCCCTGTCCCCAGAAGGAGCTCTTTGTAGAGTAGATAGAACCTCTTATATCATCCCTGTCCCCAGAAGGAGCTCTTTGTAGAGTACATAGAACCTCTTATATCATCCCTGTCCCCAGAAGGAGCTCTTTGTAGAGTAGATAGAACCTCTCATATCATCCCTGTCCCAAGAAGGACCTCTTTGTAGAGTACATAGAACCTCTTATATCATCCCTGTCCCCAGAAGGAGCTCTTTGTAGAGTAGATAGAACCTCTTATATCATCCCTGTCCCCAGAAGGAGCTCTTTGTAGAGTACATAGAACCTCTTATATCATCCCTGTCCCCAGAAGGAGCTCTTTGTAGAGCACATATAACCTCTTATATCATCCCTGTCCCCAGAAGGAGCTCTTTGTAGAGTAGATAGAACCTCTTATATCATCCCTGTCCCCAGAAGGAGCTCTTTGTAGAGTACATAGAACCTCTTATATCATCCCTGTCCCCAGAAGGAGCTCTTTGTAGAGCACATAGAACCTCTTATATCATCTCTGTCCCCAGAAGGAGCTCATTGTAGAGTACATAGAACCTCTTATATCATCCCTGTCCCCAGAAGGAGCTCTTTGTAGAGTAGATAGAACCTCTCATATCATCCCTGTCCCAAGAAGGAGCTCTTTGTAGAGTACATAGAACCTCTTATATCATCCCTGTCCCCAGAAGGAGCTCTTTGTAGAGTAGATAGAACCTCTCATATCATCCCTGTCCCAAGAAGGACCTCTTTGTAGAGTACATAGAACCTCTTATATCATCCCTGTCCCCAGAAGGAGCTCTTTGTAGAGTAGATAGAACCTCTTATATCATCCCTGTCCCCAGAAGGAGCTCTTTGTAGAGTACATAGAACCTCTTATATCATCCCTGTCCCCAGAAGGAGCTCTTTGTAGAGCACATATAACCTCTTATATCATCTCTGTCCCCAGAAGGAGCTCATTGTAGAGTAGATAGAACCTCTTATATCATCCCTGTCCCCAGAAGGAGCTCTTTGTAGAGTACATAGAACCTCTTATATCATCCCTGTCCCCAGAAGGAGCTCTTTGTAGAGTACATAGAACCTCTTATATCATCCCTGTCCCCAGAAGGAGCTCTTTGTAGAGTAGATAGAACCTCTTATATCATCCCTGTCCCCAGAAGGAGCTCTTTGTAGAGCACATAGAACCTCTTATATCATCTCTGTCCCCAGAAGGAGCTCATTGTAGAGTACATAGAACCTCTTATATCATCCCTGTCCCCAGAAGGAGCTCTTTGTAGAGTAGATAGAACCTCTTATATCATCCCTGTCCCCAGAAGGAGCTCTTTGTAGAGTACATAGAACCTCTTATATCATCCCTGTCCCCAGAAGGAGCTCTTTGTAGAGTAGATAGAACCTCTTATATCATCCCTGTCCCCAGAAGGAGCTCTTTGTAGAGTACATAGAACCTCTTATATCATCCCTGTCCCCAGAAGGAGCTCTTTGCAGAGTACATAGAAACTCTTATATCATCCCTGTCCCCAGAAGGAGCTCTTTGTAGAGTAGATAAAACCTCTCATATCATCCCTGTCCCAAGAAGGACCTCTTTGTAGAGTACATAGAACCTCTTATATCATCCCTGTCCCCAGAAGGAGCTCTTTGTAGAGTAGATAGAACCTCTTATATCATCCCTGTCCCCAGAAGGAGCTCTTTGTAGAGTAGATAGAACCTCTCATATCATCCCTGTCCCAAGAAGGACCTCTTTGTAGAGTACATAGAACCTCTTATATCATCCCTGTCCCCAGAAGGAGCTCTTTGTAGAGTAGATAGAACCTCTTATATCATCCCTGTCCCCAGAAGGAGCTCTTTGTAGAGTACATAGAACCTCTTATATCATCCCTGTCCCCAGAAGGAGCTCTTTGTAGAGTAGATAGAACCTCTCATATCATCCCTGTCCCAAGAAGGACCTCTTTGTAGAGTACATAGAACCTCTTATATCATCCCTGTCCCCAGAAGGAGCTCTTTGTAGAGTAGATAGAACCTCTTATATCATCCCTGTCCCCAGAAGGAGCTCTTTGTAGAGTACATAGAACCTCTTATATCATCCCTGTCCCCAGAAGGAGCTCTTTGTAGAGCACATAGAACCTCTTATATCATCTCTGTCCCCAGAAGGAGCTCATTGTAGAGTACATAGAACCTCTTATATCATCCCTGTCCCCAGAAGGAGCTCTTTGTAGAGTAGATAGAACCTCTCATATCATCCCTGTCCCCAGAAGGAGCTCTTTGTAGAGTAGATAGAACCTCTTATATCATCCCTGTCCCAAGAAGGACCTCTTTGTAGAGTACATAGAACCTCTTATATCATCCCTGTCCCCAGAAGGAGCTCTTTGTAGAGTAGATAGAACCTCTCATATCATCCCTGTCCCCAGAAGGAGCTCTTTGTAGAGTAGATAGAACCTCTTATATCATCCCTGTCCCCAGAAGGAGCTCTTTGTAGAGTACATAGAACCTCTTATATCATCCCTGTCCCCAGAAGGAGCTCTTTGTAGAGCACATATAACCTCTTATATCATCCCTGTCCCCAGAAGGAGCTCTTTGTAGAGTAGATAGAACCTCTTATATCATCCCTGTCCCCAGAAGGAGCTCTTTGTAGAGTACATAGAACCTCTTATATCATCCCTGTCCCCAGAAGGAGCTCTTTGTAGAGCACATATAACCTCTTATATCATCTCTGTCCCCAGAAGGAGCTCATTGTAGAGTAGATAGAACCTCTTATATCATCCCTGTCCCCAGAAGGAGCTCTTTGTAGAGCACATAGAACCTCTTATATCATCTCTGTCCCCAGAAGGAGCTCATTGTAGAGTACATAGAACCTCTTATATCATCCCTGTCCCCAGAAGGAGCTCTTTGTAGAGTAGATAGAACCTCTTATATCATCCCTGTCCCCAGAAGGAGCTCTTTGTAGAGTACATAGAACCTCTTATATCATCCCTGTCCCCAGAAGGAGCTCTTTGTAGAGCACATATAACCTCTTATATCATCTCTGTCCCCAGAAGGAGCTCATTGTAGAGTAGATAGAACCTCTTATATCATCCCTGTCCCCAGAAGGAGCTCTTTGTAGAGTACATAGAACCTCTTATATCATCCCTGTCCCCAGAAGGAGCTCTTTGTAGAGCACATAGAACCTCTTATATCATCTCTGTCCCCAGAAGGAGCTCATTGTAGAGTACATAGAACCTCTTATATCATCCCTGTCCCCAGAAGGAGCTCTTTGTAGAGTAGATAGAACCTCTCATATCATCCCTGTCCCAAGAAGGAGCTCTTTGTAGAGTACATAGAACCTCTTATATCATCCCTGTCCCCAGAAGGAGCTCTTTGTAGAGTAGATAGAACCTCTCATATCATCCCTGTCCCAAGAAGGACCTCTTTGTAGAGTACATAGAACCTCTTATATCATCCCTGTCCCCAGAAGGAGCTCTTTGTAGAGTAGATAGAACCTCTTATATCATCCCTGTCCCCAGAAGGAGCTCTTTGTAGAGTAGATAGAACCTCTTATATCATCCCTGTCCCCAGAAGGAGCTCTTTGTAGAGTACATAGAACCTCTTATATCATCCCTGTCCCCAGAAGGAGCTCTTTGTAGAGCACATATAACCTCTTATATCATCTCTGTCCCCAGAAGGA
Source organism: Lithobates pipiens (assembly GCF_037356315.1). NCBI lineage: Eukaryota > Metazoa > Chordata > Amphibia > Anura > Ranidae > Lithobates > Lithobates pipiens. The sequence continues at coordinate 239,676 of NW_027507752.1, read as the reverse complement.
GCTCATTGTAGAGTAGATAGAACCTCTTATATCATCCCTGTCCCCAGAAGGAGCTCTTTGTAGAGTACATAGAACCTCTTATATCATCCCTGTCCCCAGAAGGAGCTCTTTGTAGAGCACATAGAACCTCTTATATCATCTCTGTCCCCAGAAGGAGCTCTTTGTAGAGTACATAGAACCTCTTATATCATCCCTGTCCCCAGAAGGAGCTCTTTGTAGAGTAGATAGAACCTCTTATATCATCCCTGTCCCCAGAAGGAGCTCTTTGTAGAGTACATAGAACCTCTTATATCATCCCTGTCCCCAGAAGGAGCTCTTTGTAGAGCACATATAACCTCTTATATCATCTCTGTCCCCAGAAGGAGCTCATTGTAGAGTAGATAGAACCTCTTATATCATCCCTGTCCCCAGAAGGAGCTCTTTGTAGAGTACATAGAACCTCTTATATCATCCCTGTCCCCAGAAGGAGCTCTTTGTAGAGCACATAGAACCTCTTATATCATCCCTGTCCCCAGAAGGAGCTCATTGTAGAGTAGATAGAACCTCTTATATCATCCCTGTCCCCAGAAGGAGCTCTTTGTAGAGTACATAGAACCTCTTATATCATCCCTGTCCCCAGAAGGAGCTCTTTGTAGAGCACATAGAACCTCTTATATCATCTCTGTCCCCAGAAGGAGCTCATTGTAGAGTACATAGAACCTCTTATATCATCCCTGTCCCCAGAAGGAGCTCTTTGTAGAGTAGATAGAACCTCTTATATCATCCCTGTCCCCAGAAGGAGCTCTTTGTAGAGTACATAGAACCTCTTATATCATCCCTGTCCCCAGAAGGAGCTCTTTGTAGAGCACATATAACCTCTTATATCATCTCTGTCCCCAGAAGGAGCTCATTGTAGAGTAGATAGAACCTCTTATATCATCCCTGTCCCCAGAAGGAGCTCTTTGTAGAGTACATAGAACCTCTTATATCATCCCTGTCCCCAGAAGGAGCTCTTTGTAGAGCACATAGAACCTCTTATATCATCTCTGTCCCCAGAAGGAGCTCATTGTAGAGTACATAGAACCTCTTATATCATCCCTGTCCCCAGAAGGAGCTCTTTGTAGAGTAGATAGAACCTCTTATATCATCCCTGTCCCCAGAAGGAGCTCTTTGTAGAGTACATAGAACCTCTTATATCATCCCTGTCCCCAGAAGGAGCTCTTTGTAGAGCACATATAACCTCTTATATCATCTCTGTCCCCAGAAGGAGCTCATTGTAGAGTAGATAGAACCTCTTATATCATCCCTGTCCCCAGAAGGAGCTCTTTGTAGAGCACATAGAACCTCTTATATCATCTCTGTCCCCAGAAGGAGCTCATTGTAGAGTACATAGAACCTCTTATATCACCCCTGTCCCCAGAAGGAGCTCTCTGTCTACATGTTGGAAGCAATTTCAGGGATGAAACCATGGAACCTGCCGATGCTTAGAAGGCCATCTGCGGGAATACTGGAGAAGACAGCCTTGCCTCATTAATCAAAAGGTATTGTAATATTATTAAATCATCACAAATCCAAATCAAAGGGAATTCTGCGGTACTCTGTCAATGACATGGAACCAGTTCAGAGCATGTGAAGTCCTTATCGCCATAATGTCCCCCCATTAGATCGGCATGACAGCCCGGCAATCTGCCTTCACACATGGAGAACGGCATGTCATTTTCACATTTGTAAATTGCAGTTGTCGACTCTTACAATTATTTTTTCAACACAAAAATGATCTAGAAATTGGAACTGTCTCGATTTTACGCGCTTTAATGTGCAAAAATCTGAGCAATCTAACATCAATCAGTTCTGCCACATGGCTCATTACATTTTCCAATAAATTCAAAAGAACACCAATAAGAAAGCAGAAATATGCAGCACCCTATCTAGTATAAACACGTTATTCATTTTTCATGTTCCGTTCGTATGTTGGAAATCTCAGAAGATTGTTCTCAAGGGATGCACTTTCCCTGTCTCAACCCACTAAATCCTTCCAGTATCTGAATTCTTCACATCATAAAAAAAAGACACAGATTACACGAGTAAGGGGAAAATGACTGTTACTACCGGAGCAAAATGTATTTTCTAAGTGAAATGAGCATCTTTGGTTCCCTGCAACGGTTGCAGCAATGTTCTCTATCTCTGCCCGGGATTTTTCCTGACCTCTAAAGACCTTCTCCTTGGGGTGTAAGAAGGCTTGTGAAATTGTACTTGTTTTTTCCCTAGTTATCTAGAAGAATTTTTATTAGTTGTAGCAGTATATGAATGGAGAAATCAGGACTCCAGTGTTGCTTTAATGTATGCATGGTGTGGAAAATAATGAAAAACATCAGAATTTTATTTGACCCATTATGGGGATAGGTAGAGCAGCAGTCATTGTATTATGAGCCCTGATTGGCTTCCAGAACACAGGTCCCTCACCAGTTTGTGGACGGGCTGATCGCCATGCATGTGGGGATACCTTTCATGCTCATCAATGTACATACCAGGTGGGGGCTAAGGTGACGTGAGAACTAAACTTTAAGGCAGTTCCCTGACTTGGAGATGAGCCATGTTGCTGTGTGCAGTAATACAATTACAGAGTTCCTCTGAAATGTGATGTCCCGTGCCACACACACTGTTGCCTGACAAATGTTGCATTCAGGAGGGACACTGCTGATCCTGTGCCCTCTCTACCAGTCTAGCGTTCCTCTGCCAACTCGCTCCCAGTGACAGAATGGGGTCCCGCCAAGCACATAACGTGGACTCCATGCGTACACTTGTTAATAACTTCCTTTGGCACAATATGGCCAGGCTATGGGTCTCCGTAACACGGGTTTGGTTCCAGAGGCTACAGGAAACCAACTGCTGGGGAGGGAGCCAGAGCACTGACCCCTCCCACTAGCGGAGGACCTACCACCTGCCCCAGGTACCACAGCTCATGACTGGCTGCCATGTACCTTGCACTGGTTCCTTTGTTACTCATAGCAACTGCATTACTTCTCCTACTTGTATTTCTGAGTAAACTCTTTGTAGTGGTTTTACTTCATACCCCACATGTGCTCTACTGACCCTATTATTTTTTTTTAATATGCCAGAACCAACATGCACCCCTATAAATGACTTCAGGTCAAGCTTAGAAAAGTTGATGCAACTTTTACTTGCGTTAGTGGAATAGCACAGTCCAGCATGAACAGTAACACAGAAATGTCCCTAACTAATCGCACTGTACATACAGTGGTGTGAAAAAGTGTTTGCCCCCTTCCTCATTTCCTGTTCCTTTGCATGTTTGTCACACTTAAGTGTTTCGGAACATCAAACCAATTTAAACAATAGTCAAGGACAACACAAGTAAACACAAAATGCAATTTGTAAATGAAGGTGTTTATTATTAAAGGTGAAAAAAAATCCAAACCATCATGGCCCTGTGTGAAAAAGTGATTGCCCCCCTTGTTAAAACATACTATAACTGTGGTTGTCCACACCTGAGTTAAATTTCTCTAGCCACACCCAGGCCTGATTATTGCCACACCTGTTCACAATCAAGGCATCACTTAAATAGGAGCTGCTTGACACAGTAAGGTCCACCAGAAGATCCTTAAAAGCTACACATCATGCCGAGACCCAAAGAAATTCAGGAAAAATTGAGAAAGAAAGTAATTGAGATCTATCAGTCTGGAAAGGGTTATAAAGCCATTTCCAAAGCTTTGGGAATCCAGCGAACCACAGTGAGAGCCATTATCCACAAATGGCGAAGACATGGAACAGTGGTGAACCTTCCCAGGAGTGGCCGGCCGGCCAAAATTACCCCAAGAGCGCAGCGACGACTCATCCAAGAAGTCACAAAAGACCCCACAACAACGTCCAAGGAACTGCAGGCCTCACTTGCCTCAGTTAAGGTCGGCGTTCATGCCTCCACCATCAGGAAAAGACTGGGCAAAAATGGCCTGCATGGCAGAGTTCCAAGGAGAAAACCACTGCTGAGCAAAAAGAACATCAAAGCTCGTCTCAATTTCTCCACAACACATCTTGATGATCCCCAAGACTTTTGGGACAACATTCTGTGGAGCGATGAGACAAAAGTGGAACTCTTTGGAAGGTGTGTGTCCAAGTATATCTGGCGTAGAAGGAACACTGCATTTCATAAAAAGAACATTATACCAACAGTAAAATATGGTGGTGGTAGTGTGATGATCTGGGGCTGTTTTGCTGCTTCAGGACCTGGAAGACTTGCCGTGATAAAAGGAACTATGAATTCTGCTGTCTACCAAGAGATCCTGAAGGAGAATGTCCGACCATCTGTTCGTGTACTCAAGCTGAAACCAACTTGGGTTCTGCAGCAGGACAATGATCCTAAACACACCAGCAAGTCCACCACCGAATGGCTGAAGAAAAACAAAATGAAGACTTTGGAGTGGCCTAGCCAAAGTCCTGACCTGAATCCTATTGAGATGTTGTGGTATGACCTTAAAAAGGCCGTTCATGCTCGAAAACCCTCTAATGTAACTGAATTAGGACAATTCTGCAAAGATGAGTGGGCCAAAATTCCTCCAGGACGCTGTAAAAGCCTCATTGCACGTTATCGCAAACGCTTGGTTGCAGTTGTTGCTGCTAAGGGTGGCCCAACCAGTTATTAGGTTTAGGGGGCAATCACTTTTTCACACAGGGCCATGATGGTTTGGATTTTTTTTCACCTTTAATAATAAACACCTTCATTTACAAATTGCATTTTGTGTTTACTTGTGTTGTCCTTGACTATTGTTTAAATTGGTTTGATGTTCCGAAACACTTAAGTGTGACAAACATGCAAAGGAACAGGAAATGAGGAAGGGGGCAAACACTTTTTCACACCACTGTATGTGAATAGCCTCTGTGATGGAACCTGGACACCCTGACTGGGTATCTCCACCAAGAAGCTGCTTTCCAATGCTTTGGAATATGAGACCAGTGAATTCTGGCTCTAGTTACTCCAAGAACTAGGCAACACCAGTTTTGGAGTAAACTAGAATAAGAACTCTTTATTTAAACAAGAATAAGGGCTTTTATACACTTGAGAAAGACATTTCCCCCTCCTGATCAGATTACCCTAACAATACACCTTGTACACAGGAATATATTTACAAAAACTGACATATACTGTAAACACGACGTTAATTAGCTACCTGGATGACTTAGAGGTCTGACCTTCCAGGTCAGACTTGACATCTTCTAGCTCAGAAGGTACAACACACATTATCATAAGTATAAACACAGAACACCTTCACACAATAGCAGGAGCCCCCAGTAGCAGACGGACCGGCTCCTACATTGAAGACTATGGAATCCCTATCTAAGCAATGTTTTGATTAATTAGGGATTGTAGATGGCGTGGCAACAGTCTACAAAGTTCACACAATGTTCCATCATTCTGATACAGTGGAATTAATGAGGAATTTAATCATTGATTTTTTGAGGGATATTGTTGATAAATATTACTGTCCCATTTGTTTGATCACCCTGTGCCCCTAATAGACACAGATTGACTTAGACAAAAGAGGGTATGGAGAGCTGAAACAAAGGTTTCCCTTAACAAACCAGGGTGCATAGTCAGTAGGAAGGAGGCTAGCAATCAATCCCCTCCAAAAGCTTCTGTCCTGGGTGAGTCTGTCACATTGATCACATCCTCCATAGAAACTCATGTTATTTAATTTGTCACACAAATCCATGCAAATCAGACATTGCAATAGTGTGAATGAGGGCTAACTCGTCACTAAGGAGAATTACATAATTGATGCAGCTCTTCAACTAAGGCCTCATGTACACTTGGCCATCATTTACCACAGCCACTTCTGCTCTACATGTTTCACCCAGAAGAACTTCCTCGGGAGACTTAAGAGTGCTGTATAAAGTTGATGCTATAAGTAAGAAAGACAAGCATTTATGAATATTTACAATAAATTGTATTGTACACATATCATTACAGTTATTTTTTTGGTAATTTAGGCATGGATTTTACATAAATAATTATACAAAGTATATTGAACCAAAAAGAGGCCTACCGGGTGCTTAAAAGATCAAGATTTAATTTGAGGAATTTATATCCCCACATTCATAATGTTATATAATATTCATAAATCAAGTTCATAATTAGGATGTGGTGCCTATTTTGGCCTTTCACTGCCCGAACCTTGTTCCCAATATTTCTTATTGGTTTAGAAAACACAAAAGAAGAGAATATTGTACGCTCAGTCTTGGTTTTTATTAAGCAGTAGTGCGAATGAGTCACTTATTGGCATCATTGTCCCAAACAGTAAATGAGCCATCGGATAGAATGGCTGCACATAAACAAAGTAAGGATTTAACCTTAAAATTCGAACCTGAATATCATCAAAGGATTATGGCAAAGGTAGAGATCACATCCAGCCATTGGGGGGTAAAGAAAGGGCAATGGGGGGAACTTCTCTACAGCTTGGTTCCTCATAAAGGGAAGGTCATTGAAACATCTAAATATCTAATATACTTTCCCAATTTTTCTACCAATCATATGCTAATACTCAATCATTTTGCTGTCAGAAATGTTAAAAAACACAGAAAACCGGGAGGGGGACAAATGCATTTTTGCAGCTCTGGACACTTAAGCAAAGGATTGGCTCTAAATATAGAAAGAGTAATATTTCATTATACATTCTATTAATATATCATGTAGCACAATGTTGCCAGTTAGCAGTGAGTCAGAGGTAATGGAACCAATGATGTGTGACAATGTTACAACTCCGAGGAATTTGTCTCCATACGCTCCGTCTCTGCCAGCTTTAGCTGAGTTTAGCTTGGCACCAGAACTCTGTGAACTGATCCCAATTCTGAGAGGGCACCAGCATTGTGATAGCTTATGTTGGTCTTAATTTAATTTGGTTCAGATTTAACAATGTTTATTCCCAAATAAACATTGGAAGTGCCGTGCCAGTTTTAATTTTCTATGAGTTACTTATCTCATTTTTTATTATTCTGGAACTTTAAAGGCGATCATAGCAGGTTTTCAGTGATGATCTATAAAATGGATGACTTTATGTCGGTACCTGTAGAGTTCTGAACCTTTTCCTGAAGTTGGGATTCATGTATTTGTAGCACCCTGATGTTTAGGCAGGTTTGCTGTCAAATTTATTTGCCAGGCGATAGTTGCCTTGGCTAATTGTTAGGAGATCAATTTGTCTTCTGTCACTGGGTGGCACTGTGGTTGGTGATATTAGATAAGACAAGGGCTTTGCAACCTCAGACATGAATGGATGGGGTGTCTCAGCCAATGGGCAGGGATGTTCTTTGGTCCCTTGGCCTGCTGGGAGAGCCTATTTATTTGGTAGGGTCAGGTTGATCGGGTTCTGTGCCACCTGGACGGCTGTCTGGGTGTATGTGTGTTGTGCTGCCCCAGGCTGGGCCAGAAGCCTGAGGCCTGTCCCGGGGACATTTGGCTGCTAGGCTGTCTAAGGACATATGCGGAAGCAGGAGAGCAGCGTAGGGTTTAGACTGTAGCGGTTCAGCCGGATGAGGAACCAGCTGTGGTCAGAGGTAGAAGGGGAAGCTGTCACCACAAAGGGACCATCCACCTTGTTACCAGAGACCACCGTAAGCTAAAATCAGTACCAGAGTAGTCTTTTCACCAGCCGGGGATGGTGAAGAAGTGGGAAAGCTTCAGTGAGTGCCAACCAGGGACCCAGCGGGACAGCAGGGGTGACGCCATAGCCAGTAGCCAATAGCTGCCCTAGCGTTGGTTTTAGCCCATCAGACCAGCACACAGACGAATGGATTGTCCGCAAAAGCCGAATCCGGCGGACAAATTTGAAGCCAGTCTTATTTCTAGCTCTGCCGAACTTATGGGAAGAAAAAGTCCGCTGGAGCCCACACACGATCCAGTTGTCCGACGTAACCCAGTCCACCGGAAAGTCCGGTCGTGTGTACGCCACATTAGAGTTACATCATCCACACGCCGGCTTACAATACAATACAATTTTTGGCCAATTTTTAGGCACATTTTTTAGGCACCCTGGTTGAAAATGGCTGGTCTATAGCAGTGGTCTCCAAACTGCAGCCCTTTGCTTGCCTCTATCTGGCCCTTGGGGCACTAGTTCATCCACAGAAGTCACTAATGATGGGGTACCATTCCTCCCATTGATTCCAATAATGGGGTACCATTCCTTCCATTGACTCCAATGATGGGGTGCCATTCCTCCCATTGATACCAATGATGGGGCAACATTCCTCCCATTGATACCAATGATGGGGCAACATTCCTCCCATTGACACCAATGATGGGGTGCCATTCCTCCCATTGATACCAATGATGGGGCACCATTCCTAACATTGACACCAATGATGGGGCACCATTCCTCCCATTGACACCAATGATGGGGCACCATTCCTCCCATTGATACCAATGATGGGGAACCATTCTTTCCACTGACACCAATGATGGGGTGCCATTCCTACCATTGATACCAATGATGGGGCACCATTCTTCCCATTGATACCAATGATGGGGCACCATTCCTCCCACTGACACCAATGATGGGGTGCCATTTCTACCAATGACACCAATGATGGGGTGCTATTTCTACCATTGACACCAATGATGGGGCGCCATTCCTCCCATTGATACCAATGATGGGGCACCATTCCTCCCATTGACACCAATGATAGGGTGCCATTCCTACCATTGAAACCAATGATTGGGCACCATTCCTCCCATTGATACCAATGATGGGGCACCATTCCTCCCATTGACACCAATGATAGTGTGCCATTCCTACCATTGACACCAATGATAGTGTGCCATTCCTACCATTGAAACCAATAATGGGGCACCATTCCTCCCACTAACACTAATGATGGAGTGCTATTCCATCCACTGTTATCAACATATTGGGCACTATTCCTTCCACTAAACCAATGATGGGACATTTTCTGCCCCCACTGCCCCACAGTCCGGCCCCCTTAAAGTCTGATGGTCAGTAAACTGGCCCTTTGTTTAGAAGGTTTGGAGGCTCCCAACTGCCCCTGATTTGGAACAAAGTCCCCCTTTCCTCTTCATTTGTCCCTCATGTTGGTCTGATCTATAGAGTTGTACATTAAATGCATTATTTCTCTTTCAGAGTTTTTCACATTGATAAACCTTTTATCCAAATTTCTAAATTGCTGCATTTGTAAGTTTCAAAAGCCGATATAAAGGAATATAAAGTAATAGTAATGGTAAAATAAGACTTGTGGGTTTAACTAATCTTTTTTTGTATAATTCTCCTTTAAGAGGGTGTGTCCTATAGCTTTGTACTTTTGTTAACCACTTGCTTACTGGGCACTTAAACCCCCCTCAGTCCCAGACCAATTTTCAGCTTTCAGCGCTGATGCACTTTGAATCACAATTACGCGGGCATACAACACTGTACCCAAATGACATTTTTATCATTTTTTTTCCCACAAATAGAACTTTCTTTTGGTGGTATTTAATTACAGCTCGGAGTTTTATTTTTTGCTAAACAAACAAAAAAAGATGCAAAAAAAAAAAAAAAATCATGTTTAATAGTTTGTTATAAAAATTTTCTCCTTCATTGAAGTGCGCTGATGAGGCGGCACTGATAGGCTGCATTGGTGGGCACTGATAGGCTGCACTGGTGGGCACTGATAGGCATAGTTAAGGCGGCACTAATAGGCACAGATAAGGCGGCACCGATGGGCACAGATAAGGCGGCACTGATGGGCAAAGATGGGCACAGATAAGATGGCACGGATGGGTGGCACAGATGGGTGGCACTAAGGGGCACTGATAGGTACCACTGATAGATGGGACTGATGGACACTGATAGGTGGCACTGATAGGTGGCACTGCTGGGCACTGATGGGCGGCACTGCTGGGCACTGATGGACACTGGTAGATGACACTGATGGGCACGGATATGTGGCACTGGGGTGCAGCACCTTTGTTGAGGCAGATTGTGGGCACTGCTGGGTGGCACTGTGGGCACTGCTGGGTGGCACTGCTGGGTGGCACTGTGGGCACTGCTGGGTGGCACTGTGGGCACTGCTGGGTGGCACTATGGGTACTGCTGGGTGGCACTGATGGGGGGGGGCACTTATTTTTTAATCATCTTTATTGATGAGGGGGCAGGTGGGCACTGGCAGGGCTGGCCGTGATCGGGACTGATGTCCCGATCACGGCCGCCGGTGATCGGCTCTTTTTTTTTCTCCTCGCGCTGTCAGCGCGAGGAGGAATAATTGCCGATTACCGGCTCCGTTATATCACATGATCAGTTGTCATTGGCTGACAGCTGATCACGTGATAAGGGGTCGGGATCGACCCCTTGCTCTGATCGGTGATCAGGCGAGTCTCATAGACTCGCCGATCACAGAGCGTGCCGCGCGCGCCCCTCAGGGGGCGCGCAGGCCGCTCGTGCACGGGACGACGTCAATAGACGTAGTCCCGGAAAAGGAGATCCGCGCTGTAGCCGTCATTCGGCTATAGCGCGGATCCCAAGTGGTTAATACAGTGCCTGGAAAAAGTATTCACACCCCTTGAAATTTCCCATATTTTGTTACAACCAAAAACATAAATGTATTTTATTGGGATTTTATGTGATGGACCAACACAAAGTGTCACATAATTGTGAAGTGGAAGGAAAATGATAAATTATACAAATAAATATGTGAAAAGTGTGGGGGGAGGGGCATTTGTATGGCGCCCCCCGGAGTCAATACTTTGTAGAACCCCCTTTCTCTACAAGTCTTTTTGGGGGTGTCTCTACCAGCTTTGCCCATCTAGAGAGGACATTTCTGCCCATTCTTCTTCTTTGTAGAATATCTCAAGCTCTGTCAGATTGGATGGAGAGCGTCTGTGATCAGCAATTTTCAAGTCTGGCCACAGATTCTCAATGGGATTTAGGTCTGGACTGTGACTGGGCCATTCTAACACATGAATATGCTTTGATGTAAACCATTCCATTGTAGCTCTGTCTGGATGTTTCGGGTCGTTGTCCTGCTGGAAGGGGAACCTCCGCCCCGGTCTCAAGTCTTTTGCAGACTCTAATGCTGCGCGTACACACGACCGGAGTTTTCGACAGTAAAGGTCCGACGGGACGAATCTGGTGAACAATTTGATCGTGTGTGGGCTCCATCGGACCTTTGCTGTCCAAAAATCGGACGGACTTTAGAAATAGAACACGTTGCAAATTTTTTCGCCGGAACTCCGCCGAACCCAGTTAATATCGAGAAATCCGTTTGTGTGTATGTTAGTCCAACGGACAAAAACCGACGCTAGGGCAGCTATTGGCTACTGGCTATGAACTTCCTTATTCTAGTCCGGTCGTATGTCATCACTTTAAATCTGTCAGACTTTGGTGTTATTGCGTGTGACCAAGTCCGTTCATTCGGAAAGCCCGTCGGAACTCCACCAAAAGTATGTCGAAAAATCTGCTCTTGGGTACGCGGCATAACAGGTTTTCTTCTAAGATTGTCCTGTATTTGTCTCCAACCATCTTCCCATAAACTCTGACCAGCTTCCCTGTCCCTGCTGAAGAAAAGCATCCCCACCACATGATGCTGCCACCACCATGTCTCACGGTAATGAATTTGAGCGGAGACTGCGAGCCAGGCCTTCTCATCCAACATCAGTGCTTGACCTCACAAATGCTCTTCTGGAAGAATGGTCAAACATTCCCATAGACACCCTCCTAAACCTTGTGGACGGCCTTCCCAGAAGAGGTGAAGCTGTTATAGCTGCAAAGGGCCAACTCAATATTGAGCCCTCCGGACTAAGACTGGGATGTCATTAAAGTTCATGTGTGTCTAAAGGCAGGCGTCCCAATACTTTTGCTAATATAGTGTATATACTGTGTACACTTACCTTATAGATCACTGAGAGAGGAACTGAGCTCCTTATTCAATCTGATCAATCAAGTGGCTCTGATACAATACAATGATATTGTACAATCAGATTGTATCCTGTGTGGTCAGCATTAGATTGCATAGAAATACACCAGGAATGGTTAATGTTAAATCTTTTATTTGATGTAAACCGAATGAAATTTGCTCATGGGGACAGCCTCTCAATCCTGACAAAATCCTTCACCTCGGTGAGTGATACAAGATAGAATACGAGGGTAGATAGAATACGAGGGTAGAAAGAATAGGAGGGTAGAAAGAATACGAGGGTAGGTAGAATACGAGGGTAGGTAGAATTTGAGGGTAGAAAGAATATGAGGGTAGGTAGAATACGAGGGTAGGTAGAATACGAGGGTAGGTAGAATACGAGGGTAGATAGAATACAAGGGTAGATAGAATAAGAGGGTAGATAGGATACGAGGGTAGGTAGAATACGAGGGTAGATAGAATACGAGGGTAGGTAGAATACTAGGGTAGATAGGATACGAGGGTAGATAGAATACGAGGTTAGGTAGAATACGAGGGTAGGTAGAATACGAGGGTAGGTAGGATACGAGGGTAGGTAGGATACGAGGGTAGGTAGGATACGAGGGTAGGTAGGATACGAGGATAGGTAGGATACGAGGATAGGTAGGATACGAGGGTAGGTAGTATACAAGGGTAGATAGAATACGAGGGTGGATAGAATACCAGGATAGATAGAATACGAGGGTAGGTAGGATACGAGGGTAGGTAGAATACGAGGGTAGGTAGGATACGAGGGTAGGTAGGATAAGAGGGTAGGTAGGATACGAGGGTAGGTAGAATACGAGGGTAGGTAGGATACGAGGGTAGGTAGGATACAAGGGTAGGTAGAATACGAGGGTAGGTAGGATACGAGGGTAGGTAGGATAAGAGGGTAGGTAGGATACGAGGGTAGGTAGGATACGAGGGTAGGTAGGATACAAGGGTAGGTAGAATACGATGGTAGGTAGGATACGAGGGTAGGTAGGATACAAGGGTAGGTAGAATACGATGGTAGGTAGGATACGAGGGTAGGTAGGATACGAGGGTAGGTAGAATACGAGGGTAGGTAGAATACGAGTGTAGGTAGGATACGAGGGTAGGTAGGATACGAGGGTAGGTAGGATAGGAGGGTAGGTAGGATACGAGGGTAGGTAGAATACGAGGGTTTGGCTCACATTTCAGAACCAATTTCTCGGCAAATAGTAAACGTTTTCCCAGAAAGCCGTTGAAGTTTTGTGTCTCCCATCTGGGAAATAAGAAAGTAACAGATGTTCTGCTTTCATCACAAACTCAGATCCGGTTACCGGCTTCTCCCATCCATTGTTTCTTTCCAGGATTTCTTTACCTTCATAAAGGCGTCCCGTTATTGTGCCGTTCTCCGACGCTCACCGATGGATATTCCAGAAGAATGGAAACCTTCACCCTGCCCAATTCAATGGCATCGCCCCAGATTTACACAACACCTGCTCAGGACAAAAATGTGATTAAACCCTCCAAGAGTCCCAACAGATGAATGCTTTATATTTTGTAGACAGTCTATGTGCACGAGAAGGGGGACACCGAAACCCCCAGGATTATTCTAACTCTTTAATAAAGTGGAATGAAGGGATCACCTCCATTGTACTTTTTTGTCTAAATTTTATAAGATGCAAAAGCACAGGATGGCCTGGCCAGAAAATGAAGACCCATATCCCTTGAGCTGGATGCCCTGACCATAGCATGGCAACCAATACACCCCAATATGGATGACTTGGCCAGAACATGGAGACCCATATCCCTTGAGCTGGATGACCCGACCATAGCATGGCAACCAATATCCCCCAATATGGATGACCTGACCAGAACATGGAGACCCATATCCGTTGAGCTGGATGACTCGACTATAGCATGGCAACCAACATACCCCAATATGGATGACCTGACCAGAACATGGAGACCCATATCCCTTGAGCTGGATGACCTGACCATAGAATGGTAACCAACACACCCCAATATGGATGGCCTGACCAGAACATGGAAATCCATATCCCTCGAGCTGGATGACCCGACTATAGCATGGCAACCAACATACTCCAATATGGATGGCCTGACCAGAACATGGAAACCCATATCGCTCGAGCTGGATGACCCGACTATAGCATGGCAACCAACACACCCCAATATGGATGGCCTGACCAGAACATGGAAACCCATATCCTTCGAGCTGGATGACCTGATCATAGCATGGCAACCAGCACACCCCAATATGGATGACCTGACCAGAACATGGAGACCCATATCCCTTGAGCTGGATGACCGACTATAGCATGGCAACCAATATCCCCCAATATGGATGACCTGACCAGAACATGGAGACCCATATCCCTTGAGCTGGATGACCTGACCATAGCATGGCAACCAACATACCCCAATATGGATGACCTGACCAGAACATGGAAACCCATATACGTTGAGTTGAATGACCTGACTATAGCATGGCAACCAACATACCCCAATATGGATGACCTGACCAGAACATGGAGACCCATATCCCTTGAGCTGGATGACCTGACCACAGCATGGCAACCAAGATACCCCAATATGGAAGGCCTGACCAGAACATGGAGACCCATATCCCCTGAGCAGGATGACCTGACTATAGCATGGCAACCAACATACCCCCATATGGATGGCCTGACCAGAACACGGAGATCCGAATCCCCTGAGCAGGATGACCTGACTATAGCATGGCAACCAACATACTGCAATATGGATGGCCTGACCAGAACATGGAGACACGTATCCCCTGAGCAGGATGACCTGACCATAGCATGGCAACCAACATACCGCAATATGGATGATGGCCTGACCAGAACATGGAGACCCATATCCCCTGAGCTGGATGACCTAACCATAATGTCCTATCTTCCCTGATCTGGATGACCTTAGAACATGGCAACCCAAATAATTATTATTATACAGGATTTATATAGCACCAACAGTTTGCTCAACACTTTACAAAATGAAGGCAGACAGTACAGTTACAATACAATTTGGTATGAGAGGAATCAGGGTTCCCTGCTCGATAGAGCTTACAATCTAAGAGGGAAGGTAAAGTGATAAAAAAGGTAATAACTGTGGGGGATGAGCTTGTGAAGAAACTAAAATCACAGTGTATTCGTTAGAAGCAGGATAGACTTCTTTAAAGACAAGGGCCTTCACAGATCATCTAAAGATGGATAGATTAAGAGATAGTCAGACAGATTGGGGTAGAGAGTCCCAAAGGGTGGGAAAAGCTCATAGTTACATAGTTAGTCAGGTTGAAAAAAGACACAAGTCCAAGGGACAAAAAGAATATTATACAGTCCCATATACACAATCCTATACCCAGAATTGATCCAGAGGAAGGCAAAAACACCAGCAAAGCATGATCCAATTTCCTCCAGCAGGGGAAAAATTTCCTTCCCGATCCCCCCCCCCGAGAGGCAATCGGATATTCCCTGGATCAGCTTGTGAGAAGTCCTGGAGATGAGGATGGGAGGAGGTGACAAGAGAACTAGAGACCCAGAGACCTTGGGAGGACTGAAGTGGTTTGGATGATATTTTGAGACTATGTTAGTGATGTAGCTGGGGGCAGAGTTGGGGGCAGAGTTGTGGACGGCTTTGTAAGTTGCTGTTGGTACTTTGAATTTATTTCCTTGGGTGAAAGGAAGACGGTGGAAGGATTGGCAGAGCGGGGTGAAGGACACTGAATGCAGACCAGTGACGGGATTGCCAAGAGTCTGGCAGCAGCATTCATGATGGACTGAAGGGGGGTGGAGCCTATGCGAAGGTAATCCAATGAGGAAGGATTTGCAGTAGTTGAGATGAGAGATGACCAGGGAGTGAATTGGAAGCTTTGTGGTGTCATTGGTTAAAAAGGGGCGTATTCTGGAGATGTTGCAGTGGTTGAGGCAGCATGATTTGGACAGGGATTGGAGGTGGGCCTGAAAAGACAGTTCAGAGTCCAGGATTATCCCTGGGGATGGACTTATAGTTGTGCCACTAATCTTTACAGAGAAGTCAAGGAAAGAGGCACGTGGGGCAGGAAATATTGTGAGCTTGGTTTCGGATGGATTGAGTTTGAGGAAGTGGTGTGACATGCAGGCTATGTCTGTTAGTAAATTAGTGATGGGTGAGGTGACTGATGGAGTGATCTGACTGTTAGCCCTTGTACACACAGTCGGACATTCTGACAAAAAAATCCGTCGGATTTTGTCCGAAACTTGTGTTGCATACACACGGTCGGACAAAGTTGTCGGAAAATCCGATTGTTCATAACGTGATGACGTTATTTTGTTACGACGGGACTACGTTCAGGCTAGTAGCCAATAGCTTTGGTCTAGGAATTTGATCTGAGCATGTGTGTCCGATCGGAATTCTCTAAAAACCATCGGACAAAGTCCGATCGGATCATGTTGTTGGAAAATTTTATAGCCCAGCTCTAAAACTTTGTCGGTTGGATATTCAGATGGAAACTGTCCGATGGAGCCCACACACGGTCGTATTATCCGACAACACGATCCGATCGGACATTTTCCATCGGAATGTCCGACCGTGTGTACAAGGGCTTAGAGAAATACATTTGGGTATCATTAGCATAGAAATGGTATTGGACACCATAGGAAACTATCAGCTGACCCAGTGACGAAGTATAGATCGAGAGGTCCAAGGACAGAACCTTGGGAGACCACGATGGTAAGAGAAGTAGAAGAGAAGTAAGTAAGGTCACCCAAAGACCACAAGATGTATGGCCTGACCAGAACATGGCGACTCATATCCCCCGAGCTCTATGACCTGCCCAGAACATGGCGACTCATATCCCCCGAGCTCTATGACCTGCCCAGAACATAGCGACTCATATCCCCCGAGCTCTATGACCTGCCCAGAACATGGCGACTCATATCCCCCGAGCTCTATGACCTGCCCAGAACATGGTGACTCATATCCCCCGAGCTCTATGACCTGCCCAGAACATGGTGACTCATATCCCCCGAGCTCTATGACCTGCCCAGAACATGGCGACTCATATCTAGACATGTGCAAAAGGAAAAAATTGGTTTAGTTTCGTTTTAATTCGTTAATTCATTAATTTCGTTTAGTTATATTCGTTAACTTCCTTAAATTTGTTTTCGGATTTCGTTTAGTTTTCTACCGAATTCGAAAAATCTGCCACATTCGAAAATATTTCAACCAAATTCGAAAATATTTCTACCGGATTCGAAATGATTTCAACATGATTCGACATTATTTCAACCGCATTCGAAAATATTTTGTGACCCGACTTTAGGGCCATGTATCTCGGGGTCACTTGGTGCTAGACACTCCATCTGCATCCGAATGTCCGAATAAAAAAATAACAAATTACAACGAATACGAAAGAAATATAACGAATGAATTTGAATGAATTCAACATGATTCGACATTATTTCAACCGCATTCGAAAATATTTTGTGACACTTCAAATTTGGATATGTTGTAGTGCTAGTATTGTGTTTGCATACCCAATTTGGGGTTTCTAGCTATAAGTGACCCCGAGATATGTGGCCCCAAATCGGGTCGCAAAATGTTATTAGTTATTAGAGCAGAGAATGACATTTTGTGACCCGGTTTTGGGGCCACATATCTCGGGGTCACTTATAGCTAGAAACCCCAAATTTGGTATGCAAACACAATATTACTAGCACTACAGCATATCCAAATTTGGAGTGTCTAGCACCAAGTGACCCCGAGATACATGGCCCTAAAGTCGGGTCACAAAATATTTTCGAATGCAGTTGAAATAATGTCGAATCATGTTGAAATAATATGTGAATATTTTGGGGTTTCTAGCTATAAGTGACCCCGAGATATGTGGCCCCAAAATCGGGTCACAAAATGTCATTCTCTGCTCTAATAACTAATAACATTTTGCGACCCGATTTGGGGCCTCATATCTCGGGGTCACTTATAGCTAGAAACCCCAAATTGGGTATGCAAACACAATACTAGCACTACAACATATCCAAATTTGAAGTGTCACAAAATATTTTCGAATGCGGTTGAAATAATGTCGAATCATGTTGAATTCATTCAAATTCATTCGTTATATTTCTTTCGTATTCGTTGTAATTTGTTATTTTTTTATTCGGACATTCGGATGCATCCGAATGTCCGAAAGATGCAAAATTCGGCCGAATTTCGATTCGTTACGAAACGACTTGCACAAGCCTACTTATATCCCCCGAGCTGGATGACCTGACCAGAACATGGCGACTCATATCCCCCGAGCTCTATGACCTGACCAGAACATGGCGACTCATATCCCCCGAGCTCTATGACCTGACCAGAACATGGCGACTCATATCCCCCGAGCTGGATGACCTGACCAGAACATGGCGACTCATATCCCCCGAGCTGGATGACCTGACCAGAACATGGCGACTCATATCCCCCAAGCTGGATGACCTGACCAGAACATGGCGACTCATATCCCCCGAGCTGGATGACCTGACCAGAACATGGCAAACCAAATAAACAAAAATGGATAGCCTGACCAGAACTTGGTGACCCATCTCCCCTGAACTGGATGACCTGACCAGCAGTTCACAACAAAAATACCCCAAGAGGGATAGAGTGACCAGGGCATGGTGACCCATATCCTCCGAGCCAGATGGCCTGACCAGGACATAAGAACCCATATCCATCAAGCCAGATGGCCTGACAAGAACATGGGAACCCTTATCCTCTGCTGCCCTATAGGTTACTTTAGGGTTGGTGTTACGATAGGTGGGAGCCTACTAAAAGGCTAATAGCTCATTTGACAGGCAGTGCCATGCTGTGGGATGGTAAGAGTTAAAACATTTGTTTTTACTGACTTTTGAGGGTTGATTGGTGAATATGAACCCAGCGAAGTCAGCTAAGTAGACTTTTCACCATCGTAACTGTCATTTCTATAAATGACAGTACATTAGTCTATGATAGTTTGTAGCTGAGTCAAGTTTGGCAAGCGATGCTCCTTCCTGATATTGACTACACAAGTACGGAATCCCCAGGGCAGTTGCACACTCTGCATTTAGTCAGTATTTGGAAATACGTGGAATTAATTTGCACTTTACACAGTAATGTTTTGCAGGAGCCTCTGACAGTGAAAGGTGCTAGGTACGAGATATTGTTGTCTCTCCAATTTTGCATCCAGAGTGATCTCTAGTGATGCTCAGTATTTCCATGAGCTGCTCCCACAAACATGCTTACTCTGAGCGTGAAGCTGTATGTTCCTGACATATCTTTCATCTTCTCCTCATATTCCAAGATGATGCTATTACTTGCCTCCGCTCGCCGATGAAATAAGATCTCTGCACCACATACGCTACAAAGCTGGAAAGCAATTGTCCTCAACTGGAACGCTGTCTGTTTAAAAGTCTTCTATTTAACTGTTCAGCTGGGATATAAGGCAGTATGGAAAATATCTAAGATCCCTCCCTATATTAAAAATCTCATGTAACCTGTGAAATGCTAAACTGCAGTAATATGTTATTTGTAGAAAGCCAGAGGTTGTAAAAATTACCAATAAAGTGAACCTGCATTTTAAAAGAATCTTTGTCTTTGTTACGCCTTGGGTTATGGCCCAGGACATCCATAACAGGCTGCTGTAGGGTAGCTATACCCAAGGCATGCCCCTCTCTTCACATATAGCAACCACCTTTCTGGGGCATGTTCTGTGTGCGGCCTGGCACTCAGGTTCTCCAGGAATTTTGGGGTTATCCACTGATCATAGCCAAAGAGGAAGGGTGGGTTGTCACACATTCACAAGTGTATCCAGACAGAGAAAAACAACCCCAAATACAGAGGTTATTTTTTAAAATGATCCCAAAGGTTTAAATCACCCAGCTGCCAGAAGACCATATAAAGTCATAGTCAGAGACAGGGGCGGACTGACCATTGGGCCACTCGGGCACTGCCCGAGGGCCCCATGCCGCTAGGGGGCCCCATCAGGGTTGCCAGCCCCAGTAAAACCAGGGACAGTATGTAAAAATTTGTGTTTTTTTTACATCTGCCTCTGAAATGTCCCTTACCGACATCCTTTTGGTCTAAAAATCCCGAGATTATAGCTGCCCGACCTCTCCAGTACCTTCTCAGCCAATAGAAACATGTCTGTGTATACTGTGTGGTTGTATGCTGTGTGTATGTGTTTGTGTATACTGTGTGGCTCCATAATCTCTGATTGCCTGGGGGCCCCATAATCTCCTATTGCCCGGGGGCCCCGTAAGTTGTCAGTCCGTCCCTGGTCAGAGGTCAAAGCATGTGTCACAGCCAATACATAGTCTGAGCCAAACTTCACCAAGCTCAGGGTAGGAGGAGCTCACGCAAGGTCAGAGGTCAGCGATAAGATCAACTGCAGTACATGATACACAATTGCACCTATGTGCAGTAAGGTCTTCAATGGTTTACCAGATCATAAGCCTGGTAAAGGACTGTGGGTGCATAGGTGTGTGCCAAGGTACAGGACTGTTGGCTACAAGGCAAGAGGACCTAAGTGGTACAACAACAGCAGACAAAGTCAGCTACAGTAATTCCACGGAAAGTGGCAGAAAGCCTAATGTGATGATGCATTGATGGAGACCACAAAAAGGACTGCACCAATGCAACCAACAACCATCCTCACTCTAGAGAGATGACCATACCAAGGACAACCAGGGTGCCTGGTAACAATAACAAAGCAGGCTTTCTGCACACAACTTTCTAGGTATAGATTTCCTATCTGTCCTTTGAGTCTCTTAGCAATCTTCTTTATTGCCTTGGTGGACGAAAAGTATACATGCGATGGTGGAGGTGATTTGCGCAGTGTTGAGAGTTGGGATGGCGGGCATTTTAGCAAAGTGGGAAAGCCTCTCTTCCTTTTAACAACCAACAAGCTCGTTCACTCTGTTCATTGTTTTAAAGTATTTCAATATCAGCCAATTTTCTTTATCTTACGTGATGATAGTTCGCAAAAATGTTGCTGATCATGAAGGACTGTTATGATGTTTTGATATCTCCAAGTGTCACTTGTGATCTTGCCAGTTTCCAGGATACACGTATAACCAACCAACATGGTGACCATTGTATATTTCCATTATACATTGTTCTGTCCCTTGTCTGTGGGTCGCAGAGCCCATTATTCTCCACACTAATCTGAAGACTGCTGCCATGGCACTCCTCATAGGAGCCAGCATATATCTTTTACTTCCAAAATAGCCTTTCTTTACAAAGAAAGGGACTCTTCAGGCCCATGGTGTAAATCACCATACTTAGTTCCTCTAGGCTTGCCAGGTGTCTCCGGGGTATGTCTGTTTCCAGCAAATGTCTTGGACAGCAATTTGTTACCGCTGTGAGCTCCAAATTTTATTCCTTTCTAGAATGTAGGTTTGTAAAACTCGTGATACATGACCCACACTTTGAAAAACATGGTGCTACTATTTTGGAAAACATTTCATCTTTCAACATGTGGGCTTTTTTTTTTTGAAGATTAGTAACTTTCTATTAATGAGAAAATGTTTTATTTTACCCAAAAACATTCATAGGGCTGATATAACCAGAGAGTTGAAGTTGGAGGAGTAGATTTGAAATGTTTTATTAGCAAAATGAGCTTGTACAGCACTTAAATATTCAGATGTTCCACCCCATATACAGTATCTCACAAAAGTAAGTACACCTCCTCAGTGACATTTGTGTAAATCTTTTTCTTCTCTCTTTTCATGTGACAACACTGAAGAAATGACACTTGTCTACAATGTAAAGTAGTGAGTGTACAGCTTGTATAACAGTGTAAATTTCCTGTCCCCTCAAAATAACTCAACACACAGCCATTAATGTCTAAACCGCTGGCCACAAAAGTCAGTACACCCCTAAGTAAAATTGGTGGCCACACAAAATATTGACACTTTGGGCCCAATTTTGAGATTTTTCACTTAGGGGTGTACTGACTTTTGTTGCCAGCGGTTTAGACATTAATGGCTGTGTGTTGAGTTATTTTGAGGGGACAGGAAATTTACACTGTTATACAAGCTGTACACTCACTACTTTACATTGTAGACAAGTGTCATTTCTTCAGTGTTGTCACATGAAAAGAGAGAAGAAAAGATTTACACAAATGTGGGGGGGGGGTGTACTTACTTTTGTCAGATATTGTAAGTATTCATACCCCTTGATATTTCCCACATTTTGTCATGTTACAACCAAAAACATAAATGTATTTTATTGGGATTTTATGTGATGGACCAACACAAAGTGGCACATAATTGTGAAGTGGAAGGAAAATGATAAATGATACAAATAAATATGTGAAAAGTGTGGGGGGGGGGGGGCATTTATATTCAGCCCCCTTTACTCTGATACCCCTAACTAAAATCTAGTGGAACCAATTGTCTTCAGCAGTCACCTAATTAGTAAATAGAGCCCACCTGTGTGTCATGGACCTCTTGGCTCCTCTTGATGAATGCTCTCCTTGCCCGGCCAGTCAGTTTAGGTGGACGGCCATGTCTTTCCGATGATGGGTTGAACAGAGCTCCGTGAGATGTTCAAAGCTTGGGATATTATTTTATAACCTAACCCTGCTTTATACTTCTCCACAGCTTTATCCCTGACCTGTCTGGTGTGTTCCTTGGCCTTCATGATGCTGTTTGTTCACTAAGCTTCTCTAACAAACCTCTGAGGGCTTCACAGAAGAGCTGTATTTATACTTAGATTAAATGACACACAGGTGGACTCTATTTACTAATTAGGTGACTTCTGAAGGCAATTGGTTCCACTAGATTTTTAGTTAGGGGTATCAGAGTAAAGGGAGAGCCATGCAAATGCCCCTCCCCCACACTTTTCCCATATTTATTTGTATCATTTATCATTTTCGTTCCACTTCACAATTATGTGACACTTTGACATAAAATCCCAATAAAATACATTTAAGTTTTTTGGTTGTAACATGACAAAATGTGGGAAATTTCAAGGGGTATGAATACTTTTTGAATTAGTGAATTTGTATGAGAATGGCTGGTAGAGGCAAAATTATGATTGTCAATCACAGGCAGAGGTCTCGTCAGAAATGATGGGTGATGGGAGGATTCAATAATCGCATTAAAATATAATATACTATAATACATAATAAATGAAGAACATCTTTTGTAAAAACACAAAAGGCTTATCAGTATCTAAAGTTAAAAAAAAAGTTCACTGCAAATGAGGGAAGGGGCAGAGCTGACCTTGTTAATGTTCATAAAGACCATGACAGAAGCAGGGCTGGACTGGGACAAAAAAATGGCCCTGGAATTCATCCAGACCGGCCCACTTTAATTTTGCAAACATGCAAAAAACAGTATATAAACTGTACGCAATTGCGCAAAAAAGCCCCTAGAGAGCCCCCCTTACATCAGGGTCCCCAGAGAGCCCCTCTTACATCAGTCCCCAGAGATCATCCACCTTACATCAGGGTCCCTAGAGAGCCAACCCCTTACATCTGGGTCCCCACAGAGCCCCCCAATACATTTGGGTCCACAGAGAGCCTCTCTCTTACATCAGGTTCCCCAGAGAGCCTCCGTCTCACATCAGGGTCCCCAGAGAGCCCCTCCTTACATCAGGGTCACCAGAAAGAGGCAGGTAGTGGGCCAGGACCCTGTGGTTGGGGACTCCTGGGCTGACTCTGGGCCCCAGATTCGGGGCTATAGCCTCAAAAGTCCCCCTCCCCCAGCGATGCCACTGGCTGTCACTGAAACCGGCCCACTGAGCCATCGGCCCACCGGGAAACTCCCTATAGTCCCTATGGCCAGTACATGCCTGGACAGAAGGCACTACGGGATCGGTGCTAAGCTTTGATGAAGCTGGTGGGTGATAAACTTTGGAATCAGAAGAGAGGAATTCATTAGGGATAAGAAGGGTGAATAGATGAGGGGGGAATAACATAGGAATGCCCAAGCTCTCCAATGGAAAGGATAAGAGTCCAAATGAATTTATTAGTTTCCACTAAAAAAACATCCAACACGTTTTGGGGGTCAGAAAAAACTCCCCCTTCATCATGGCTTCAGTTAAAATAAAAATTTTGAATGGACTCAAAATAGAGTTTTTTCCTGTGTGAATCTGTGTGGAGAAGCTGATTGGTGGATCAGGATAGTTAGTGACCAGTAGGATCGGTGTGAGCAATCTAGATCTTAGACTTTATAAAGAATTTGACCTATGAATTAGAAAAGGTCCAGGATTTCCATCGGTTCTATCTTCTAGTGAAGTCTTAAATAAGAAAATATTTGCGTATGACAGCTTGTTGAGCATTCTTTATTGGAGGCAGGGGCGGATCCAGGGGAGGGGGCAACAGGGCGATTGCCCCCCCATAGAAAATATTGCCAACTCTGGGTCTCACATTCAGAATCAGCAGCAGTGGCGCAGAGACCCTCTTGTTATTGCACCGGCGCTGGCCTGGCCTCTACTGCCCGCCGCACTGGTTGCTATCGCCTGCCATCTGGTGTCTAGCAGCCAGTGACGTCAGGTCAGAGGAGGTGAGCAAGGCCCCAGCATTCAGAGCGGAGGATTATTAAACTTCTTCCTCCTCCGCTCCTAGTGAATGCTTTCTCCACCCACATCCTCCCTCCATCTTCTCCAGCGTGGTGCGAGGGAAGGGAACTGTGCTAGCCAGCCTGCCAGGATTAGAGCCGAGCACGTTGGAAGATCTTCCTGTTGACCTGCACCTGCCTGAGGTGAGGGTGAGGCAGATTGCAGATTAATTAAAAAATATAATCATTATTAGCATATTCTTTATTTAGCCTTTTCTCATTATGTTGGCTCTAATCAAGCCCTTACTGACCACCTAAGCTTTGGGTACTGTGGAGCAATCTAAAATGTCACAGTGGAAGCACAGAAATTGCACTTCATCACCCATTGATTCCCATGGCCTCAAGTAATATGAGAATCAATTACTTTATCCCTTTCATGACTAAGCCTATTTTTGGCATTTGGTGTTTACAAGTTAAAATCCATATTTTTTGCTAGAAAATTACTTGGAACCCCCAAACATTATATATATTTTTTTAGCAGAGACTCTAGAGAATAAAATGGCGATTGTTGCAATATTTTATGTCACACGGTATTTGTGCAGTGGTGTTTTAAACGCAACTTTTTGGGAAAAGGGACACTTTCATGAATAAAAAAAATAAAAAAAAAACAGTAAAATTAGCCCAATTTTTTTGCGTAATGTGAAAGATAATGTTACGCCGAGTAAATAGATACCAAACATGTCACACTTTATAATCGCACGCACTTGTAGATTGACGACAAAGTACGGTACCTAAAAATCTCAATAGGTGACGCTTTCAATTTTTTTTACGGTTACCAGGTTAGCGTTACAGAGGAGGTCTAGTGCTAGAATTATTGCTCTCGCTCTGACGATCGCGGCGATACCTCACATGTGGGATTTGAACACCGTTTACATACGCGGGCGTGACTTCCGTATGCGTTTTCTTTGCTTTGCGAGCTCGCGGGGACGGCGGGCGCTTTAAAAAAAAAAATTTATTTTTTTATTTATTTTATTTATTTTAAAATGACTAAATTGTTTTTTTTTTAAAAATAAATAAAATTGATCACTTTTATTGCTGTCACAAGGAATGTAAACATCCCTTGTGACAGTAATAGGTGGTGACAGGTCCTCTTTATGGAGGGATCGGGGGTCTAAAAGACCCCCCACCCCTCCTTTACACTTCAGTGTATTCAGATCGCCGAAAACGGCGATTCTGAATACCGGATATTTTTTTAAAACCGGCGCCATTGGCAGCCAAGTAAACGGGAAGTGACGTCATGATGTCGCTTCCGTGTTTACTATGAGGAGACTGGAATGAAGCCGATTACGGCTTCGTTCCAGTTCCTCCCCAGCAGCCGGAGGCGTCGGATCACGAATCGGTGCTCCCGATCGAGCGGGAGCACCGGTAACAGCGGCGGGAGGCGGCGGGAGGGGGGGACGTCCCCTCCCGCTCCTCCGGCATAACAGCCGAGCGGCTTTTAGCCGCATTGGTTGTTATGCCTGGATAGCCAATCGCCCGCTGCAAAAAACGGTACCGGGATGATGCCTGCAGGTGCGGGCATCATCCCGGTATAACCCCCGGAAGCCGAGTACGCATATCTGCGTACGCTCGGCGGGAAAGGGTTATTGTACTTGGCCTGCAGCTACAGAGGTTAGTGAAGTCTCATTTTTAGTGAAGGCTCATTTTTATTGAAGGTTGAGTTCTGTAAGCAACACCTTATTTTCTGACAGTGACCCTCCCGAGACTAGACTCTGGATCCGCCCCTGATTGGAGGTTCTTTCTGGGTGCTCCCCTGATACAAGTGGTAGCCAGGTTCTGTTCATTCAAGGCCGGGTCTACCATTGGGCATGACAAACTTGGGCCAAAATGTGGCATAAATACAAAGAGGGCTTGGCTAGGGTATTAAATATGGCTTGTCTATTCTGCTTAGACCATCACCCCATCATATTTCCAATAATATTAAAGACACCACAACAAGTTGAAGTTAAATGGCCATACCAGCCTTTTATTAACCAAAATATAAATTAACATTTGAATCACTTATAAAACACTTATGTAGCGCCGTCTCCTGAAGAGCATGCGCTATATGTTTTGAAATTTAATGTTAAACCTGAACTGCAGTTTGGTTTGGGTATAATTATTTCAAATTTCGACCTCAGCATCAGTCTGACTGGACTATAGGGTGTTCGGCCTGGCCATAGGGGGCGTTGTCTCTTCTGGCAGGCATGGAAACACAGTTTGGTTGGGTGCTTTAAGGTTACTTTTTCTTGGAGCCCGCCCAGTGGGAGTGTCACGCTTGCTGTGCTTTCTGGGAGAGGGTACTTAAGATGCAGATGTCAGGTGGTTCGGGGTTCCGGTCCAGAAAGTATGTTCTGACTCCATGGTCCTAGTCTTCCTGACCAGCCCCTAGAAAGGCTATGGCCTGGGGTGTGGATCCACCTGACTTTATGTCTTGGGGCTGGCTAGAGCGAGGCAAGGAAACTAAGGAAAGGATTCAGAGGTGGTCCAGTGCCGTCTCCGGTTGTGGAGAGGCCCAGCAGCTTTGGAGCTATCCGTTGGAGGACTCTTCGGAAGAAGGCCACATATGGGTTGGCTTCTTAGCAAGAGCCTAGTGAGGCTGAGGGACCTAAGAGAATCCAATCTCGTGAGGTATCGCCAAACCGGCTGAAAGATCCTGGTATCACATGAGTGTTCTACAAGTCCTAGTTTCCTACATGTTCTATAACAGAGTCTGTGGCAGAGACTTATTCCTGATTTGAGCACCTTGCTGGCTGCTAGGCCTTGTGAGAGAGGGACTATCCAACTTGAGTGACCATCCAGCTGTGAATGGCTATTCTCTGGATTTAGTCAAAGCAAGCAAGTTCATTATTATTGACTTTGACACTAAGAGTACCTGGACTTTTCTTCCTAACTCTCTGATCCTATACTAAGAGACTGTTCTTTAACTACGTTTTGCCAAATAAAAATCCCTTTAAGCGGATCTGTTGTCAGTCTGTAAAGTTTTTGGGCCAATCAAACCAGCAGCTCCTTTGGGGGTCAGTGCTACACTTAATACCACTGTGTAACAAAAACATGGAGCCTCAAGGTTCTATTAGGCATCCCGAGAAAAGAAAGCCAACAGGGAGCCATACCGTGGACAGGTCCCTAGAACGTACCTTTTTACCCACCATTACCTAAAAGGACCTTGTACCCCACCACACTTACCGTATATACTCGAGTATAAGCCGAGATTTTCAGCCCCTTTTTTTTAGGCTGAAAGTGCCCCCCTCGGCTTATACTCGAGTCACCGCCGTCTGTCTACCCGATCAGCGTGTCGTGCAGACAGACGGCGGCCATACCACTATTCAAAAGCCGCGCCTCCCTGTCTGTGATAGGCGGAACACTCAATTTCCCAGCAGTCAGTGGTCCGCCTATCACGGACATCCGCTCATCCTCATACTACGGACGAGGATGAGAGGATGTCCGTGATAGGCGGAACACAGACTGCTGGGAAATTGAGTGTTCCGCCTATCACAGACGGAGGCGCGGCTTTTGAACAGTGGAATGGCCGCCGTCTGTCACAGACGAGAAGAGGTGCGGCGATCCTGGCATGGCCGCCGTATGTGCAGAAGGACACAGGCTCAGGACACAGGTAGGCTGGACACACAGAGCGGCTGGACACACAGGGCGGCTGTACACACAGGGCGGCTGTACACACAGGGATGGACGGACACACAGGGATGGACGGACACACAGGGATGGATGGACACACAGGGATGGACGGACACACAGGGATGGACGGACACACAGGGATGGATGGACACACAGGGATGGACGGACACACAGAGCGGCTGTACACACAGTGCGGCTGGACACACAGAGTGGCTGGACACACAGGGCGGCTGGACACACAGGGCGGCTGGACACACAGGGCGGCTGTACACACAGGGATGGACGGACACACAGGGATGGACGGACACACAGGGATGGACGGACACACAGGGATGGACAGGCATGTCTCACCCTCGGCTTATACACGAGTCAATAAGTTTTCCCATTTTTTTTGTGGTAAATTGGGGGCCTCGGCTTATATTCGGATCGACCTATACTCGAGTATATACGGTAATACCACAGTGTATCAAAATCATGGAGCCCCAAGGTCTTATTAGGCATCATGGGAAAGGAACGTAACTGCGTATCACTTAATCAGGCCTCCAGTCGCAAGACCACCGACTCGGAGGCAACAGGCAGATACACATGCCAACAACAGGGAGCCTCGGACGGGTCCCTGCAATGTTCCTTTTTAACCACCCCAAACTAAAAGGACCTTGCTGCATGACAGAGGAAAAACACAAAACCAAAATTCCCCACACCGCAAAAAACACAATTACAGGGCAGGAGGACGGGAAGATTCCCCCAACTCTTCAGACCTCTCACTGAAGACCTTTCCAGACCAGCTACCAGACAACCCCCTGCAACTCCTCCCAACCCTGACCTTGACCCTAACTTCTGCTGCCTATATTCTTCTAAACACCTGAAAACCCCCACCCAGACCTAAGCCCCTTTTACCCCTGTCATGCCGGCCCTCCATCCATTTCCTTGTGCATTTTACTCCGGGCCTCGCTTTACCTTTTCTGGTTATTGAACATTGATGTAGAAATATGAAGGTGTGTGTAAATCTACGTAGTCACTCTTATGTACGTAAAATTCAAGGAACTAGGTTAGAAACCCCAGGAAAATATTTTTCTCTATGTTAATGAAAAGTTGAAGGTTGGCAGCAGTATCTAAGAAGGAATCTTCTGAACAACATGTGAAATGGGAGACGAGAAGACGAGAAAATTCTGCTGACTAGAAGGAGCAATGTTCAGTCAGCAGAGATGAATATATTAGAGGGGGGATGGGGCGAGTTCAGAGCTTCCTCCAGGTAGATAAGTATCATTGCGTGGACCGCACATCATGGACGCCAACGGTCAGAGCGTCACACAATAAATACATGAAATGATAGCGTTTGTTCGATGGACTCCACACTGCGACACAGAAACTGGAAGCAGATGTGGAGAGAAGGCTCCTTCAAACCAGAACTGTTATTTTAACCTCCACAATTTCTTCAATTTCATGTAAGAAGGATTGTTTTATTTTTACAGAGCCAGACATGGAGAAAAATAACTGCAGGCTGCAGTGCTGGACAGGATTCCCTTTAAGTGGAATGTCCTTGTGGTCATGGTGGCTCCCAATGGTGCCACAACTATTTGGTGGCATGGGATTGGAGTGGGGGATTGGGCAGACTGCACTTTTTAAATCAAGTGAATCAATTAAATATTTGGTAATTTTACAGTAGGATGTGTAGGCAAATATCTGCTGTACTGGCATGACCGGCGGGTGCTTGTACTTTTCCCACAGCGACTTACCGTATAATACTTTATTGGGGCTTACAATGAACCAGAGTGCCAAACACCATCTTTTTAAAACTAGTCCTAAACCCTAATTTAATTCCAACCTAATTTACCCCCCTCCCACCTGGCAGGGGCCAACAGGCAGAAGCTGCCATGGGGTTCATGGGTACCGCCAAAGGAAGGGATTGGCTATCAGACACCCTCTGACAGTGGTCATGTGACCTGCAGCTTAAGAGAAGCAAAATGACTAGAGAAGGTTCAAACAGCTATGAGATTAAAGGGCAGTGGGGGGAGTTCACCAGATCGATGGGATCGCTAACACGCTGATGGTTTCTTATATATTTTGGAGTGTTATTGAGAAGATTAATTTGCTGAAAGTCTATGAATGGGGTTCCCACCATTCCTGTGCTGAGTTCCCGGGTCTGTACACCCGCTGTGCCCATTATGAGGGGTTCCCACCATCCCTGTGCTGAGTTCCCGGGTCTGTACACCCGCTGTGCCCATTATGAGGGGTTCCCACCATCCCTGTGCTGAGTTCCCGGGTCTGTACGCCCGCTGTGCCCATTATGAGGGGTTCCCACCATCCCTGTGCTGAGTTCCCGGGTCTGTACACCCGCTGTGCCCATTATGAGGGGTTCCCACAAACCCTGTGCTGAGTCCCTGGGTCTGTACACCCGCTGTGCCCATTATGAAGGGTTCCACCATCCCTGTGCTGAGTTCCCGGGTCTGTACGCCCGCTGTGCCCATTATGAGGGGTTCCCACCATCCCTGTGCTGAGTTCCCAGGTCTGTACACCCGCTGTGCCCATTATGAGGGGTTCTCACCATCCCTGTGCTGAGTTCCCGGGTCTGTACACCCGCTGTGCCCATTATGAGGGGTTCCCACCATCCCTGTGCTGAGTTCCCGGGTCTGTACACCCGCTGTGTCCATTATGAGGGGTTCCCACCATCCCTGTGCCGAGTTCCCGGGTCTGTACACCCGCTGTGCCCATTATGAGGGGTTTCCACCATCCCTGTGCTGAGTTCCCGGGTCTATACACCCGCTGTGCCCATTATGAGGGGTTCCCACCATCCCTGTGCTGAGTTCCCGGGTCTGTACACCCGCTGTGCTCATTATGAGGGGTCCCCACCATCCCTGTGCTGAGTTCCCGGGTCTGTACACCCGCTGTGCCCATTATGAGGCATTCCCACCATCCCTGTGCTGAGTTCCCGGGTCTGTACGCCCGCTGTGCCCATTATGAGGGGCTCCCACCATCCCTGTGCTGAGTTCCCAGGTCTGTACACCCGCTGTGCCCATTATGAGGGGTTCTCACCATCCCTGTGCTGAGTTCCCGGGTCTGTACGCCCGCTGTGCCCATTATGAGGGGTTCCCACCATCCCTGTGCTGAGTTCCCGGGTCTGTACACCCGCTGTGCTCATTATGAGGGGTCCCCACCATCCCTGTGCTGAGTTCCCGGGTCTGTACACCCGCTGTGCCCATTATGAGGCATTCCCACCATCCCTGTGCTGAGTTCCTGGCTCTGTACACCCAGGTTGAACTGGATGGACTGGTGTCTTTATTCAACCTTACTAACTATGAAACTATGAAACTATCCCTGTGCTGAGTTCCCGGGCCTGTACACCCGCTGTGCCCATTATGAGGCATTCCCACCATCCCTGTGCCGAGTTCCTGGGTCTGTACACCAGCTGTGCCCATTATGAGGGGTTCCCACCATCCCTGTGCCGAGTTCCCAGGTCTGTACACCAGCTGTGCCCATTATGAGGCATTCCCACCATCCCTGTGCCGAGTTCCCAGGTCTGTACACCAGCTGTGCCCATTATGAGGCATTCCCACCATCCCTGTGCTGAGTTCCCGGATCTGTACACCCGCTGTGCCCATTATGAGGGGTTCCCACCATCCCTGTGCTGAGTTCCCGGATCTGTACACCCGCTGTGCCCATTATGTGGGGCGGCACAGTGGTGTAGTGGTTAGCACTCTCACCTAGCAGTAAGAAGGGTCACTGGTTCAAATCCCAACCACGACACTACCTGCCTGGAGTTTGCATGTTCTCCCTGTGCCTGCGTGGGTTTCCTCCGTGGTACTCCGGTTTCCTCCCACAAACCAAAGACATGCAGGTAGGTTGATTGGTTTCTGTCCAAAATTGGCCCCTAGTATATGAATGGGGATCCTGGATTGTGGGCTCCTTGAGGGTAGGGACCAATGTGAGTTTGTAATGTACAGGGATAGGGACAATTGTAGACACTCACTCAGGTTGAACTGGATGGACTGGTGTCTTTATTCAACCTTACTAACTATGAAACTATGAAACTATGAAACTATCCCTGTGCTGAGTTCCCGGGCCTGTACACCCGCTGTGCCCATTATGAGGCATTCCCACCACCCCCATGCCGAGTTCCCAGGACTGTACACCCGCTGTGCCCATTATGAGGGGTTCCCACCATCCCTTTGCCGAGTTACCGGGTCTGTACACCCGCTGTGCCCATTATGTGGGGTTAATTTTGTTTATTGAAAATCTTACAAACAACAACTTATATACAATAAAACCATAATAAATAAATAAAACATATTTACAAAATAATTGAATATGATTATACAAAACAAGAACATAATAAATGGTGCAAACCAAAAAGCATACAACATAATCCCTATGGGAGAGCCAGACTAAGGAACATCACCGTCATCATGCATGGAACCTTCTATAAAAACGGAGTGGGAACTGCCATTAGGGTAGTTGAGACAGATGTTTCTTAGCCCGACTACTCTTTCTACCTGGAGAACCAGCGCGCTTCGTTGCAACATGGCACTCATCATCCATAGAGGACGCTGAACTGAACGAGTCCCAATCATCATCATCATCTGACAGGACCTCAAACTTATTTTCTAAATGTAAAACCTTAGGACTTAAGGTAACTGTACCTCTTTTTTTTCCTTTCCTTTTGCCCCTCTTCCTTTTATCTTCCAATCACTCCATATCATCCTTGGACAAAACAGAGTCAACAGCCTCCCCACACCTATCCTACCCTTCACCCCCCTCTCCCCCATTCACCCTTCCCTTATCTACCACCAGGCCAGCCTCTTCACCATCCACCCCACTCCTCTGCACCCCATGACCCATAACAGAGACCCTACAGCATCGGGGGAGGGGGACTGGCACCGCACTTGATGCACCTGCCTCAGCACCTCTTGCTGCCTCTGCAATTTTAGAAGACACAGAAGGACGGAACACATTCTCAGCAACTGAAACCTTACCTACAGACTGGGGAGACACAGACACATTGGGTATTGGCACAGACTGTGGAGACACAGACACATTGGGTATTGGCACAGACTGTGGAGACACAGACACATTGGGTATTGGCACAGACTGGGGAGACACAGACACATTGGGTATGGGCACAGACTGGGGAGACACAGACACATTGGGTATTGGCACAGACTGTGGAGACACAGACACATTGGGTATTGGCACAGACTGGGGAGGCACAGACACATTGGGTATTGGCACAGACTGGGGCACCACAGACACATTGGGTATTGGCACAGACTGGGGAGACACAGACACATTGGGTATGGGCACAGACTGGGGAGACACAGACACATTGGGTATGGGCACAGACTGGGGAGACACAGACATATTGGGTATGGGCACAGACTCACATGGACTCACAGGCCCTCCAGCTGCTGAGCTCTGTGCATCCTCCATGTCCAGACGGAAGAACTCTCTCATGAGCTCAGGCTTGTTGTGCATTGCCTCAGGACACTGACTATAAGGATGTCCCACTGCATTGCACAGATTACACCTGATGATATTACAATCCTTTGCCAAATGCCCTATACCCTGACACAGAGAGCACTTCATCACTGGACAGGAGGATGCAAGATGCCCTTTAACTCCACACTTGTTGCAGAGCTTTGGCTGGCCCGGGTAGAAGATGGTCAGCCTGTCCCTCCCCAGGAAAGCTGAGGATGGCAGATGTTGGACAACATTGTCAATAACCTTTAATTTTAGCTGCACAGCCCATCTCCCCTGTCCATATTCCCCAATCGTCCAAAATCTTTCTCAGGGGGCTCAGGACGTCCCCATACCTCCCCAACCATACAGTCAGATCCCCTTGTGGTATGGATTCATTACGCACAAGAACTGTCACCATTTTAATGAGGGGCTGGCGTGAAATAAACTTGGGGATGAGCCCTTTCCAGTCCGGCAGGCCCCTACACACGTGTTCAAACTTCTCCCAAAATATGTCCAGAGACTCGGGACGGATAAAGGAAAAATCATATTCATAGGAACCTGCCGGACTGATCAGAGCGAAGATATCTGCAGGCCTAAACCCCATCTGCAGGATTTTATCCACCACTGTCCTCCTATGTGGGGGGTTTCCATCGCCTTCCCATTTCAACTGGACAACATTCCTCCTTTTAAACAGGGAGGAAGATAAAACATTTTCATATTCCTTCCCTGCTTGCTCCCCCTTCCCAGATCCTGTGGCAGCAACACCAGCATAAGTTTTTCTTCCACCACCAGCATTTGCAGTCTTGTCCTTAGATACATTCAGAGAGTCTGAATCAGCTGGGATAGCAGTCTTCTGATTAGCAGAGGCAGGACCCACCCCCTCCCTCTGCTCTGAACACTCATTTTCAATCCTGGGATCAATAACAGTCTTGGCTGCTGCAGACCCCTGGAGAGTTGTAGTACTACTGCTCCCAGCATCTCCTCCTCTACTCTCAGGAACATCCGCTGTGCCTGGTCCAGGCAAAGTCTCTGTATTGTCCATGGAGCTCCACACGGCAGACTCTCCCCCCAGAAGCTGACAGTTACTCACACCAGTTTGATCTGAAGTTTGTTTTCAGCAGGTAATTCAGACTTTGTCTATGGTTCTGGGCTGACTGCCCGTAGCACTACAACCCTCAGCAAGCCCATTGTCACTAATAAAGTCCACATCACCATCCTGCGCACACGCTGTACCCGCTTGCTGTGCTGTTACCTTTACAATGTCACGGCTGATGGTGGGATCAGACTTCATGGCGGATCTTGCTCTCGCAACAGGTCTCTGTTACAGGGTGAGGAACGGTGTCCATTTTCTCATCATCATCTGGAGATTCCAGCTTACAGATGAACTCCAGCGTGCCAGTACCTCCCTCAACCTCCGCTCAGATGTTCCATATTGCTGTTGCAGAGGGAGGGAGACAGAGGCCTCCGCCATTGAGGGTTCAGCAGATGTCTGAGGTGTTGAAGAGCTGGGCTCATCCTCCGGGCCCACTTTCTCACTCTCTACTGAGTCTGTTGGTATCTGCATCTCCTCACTGATGGGGTCACTTTCCATGCAGGAAGCGGCTCCTCTCCTCATGCAATTAAATCGCTCCTCGTTTCTATATTTCTCTTTAAATATGCCACTATTCTCCTTCAGAGAGCTCACCAGCTCCTTCTGCTTCCTCACAGCTTGCTGCAAGTCCTTCAACTCAGGCCTCAGAGCCGGCCTCTTCTTGCTGTATAATTTGGCACAAACTTGTTTTTTCTTCCTAAATTCAGCCATCAAAATCAAAATTTCTCCTCTTCTTTCTCAATCTGCTTCAGCTTTCCAACAATCTTCTGTCTAAAGGCAGGCAGGGACTCATCACTTCTTTGGCCAGGCCCAGAATCTTCCACAGGCCTATCCAGGGGACCCCCGCCAGGGTCCTCCCCAGGATCCAGCATCCCTCCTGGGACAGAGAAGCAACTCTAGCCCCTGGTCTCTGGAAGAACAGGAGCAAAGGAACCAGCAACCTCACACCTCGCTGTCAAGGAGCAGAATGGCAGTTTCCCACCATCCCTGTGCTGAGTTCCCGGATCTGTACACCTGCTGTGCCCATTATGAGGGGTTCCCCCCATCCCTGTGCCGAGTTCCCGGGTATGTACACCCGCTGTGCCCATTATGAGGGGTTCCCCCCATCCCTGTACCGAGTTCCCGGGTCTGTACACCCGCTGTGCCCATTATGAGGGGTTCCCCCCATCCCTGTGCTGAGTTCCCGGGTCTGTACACCCGCTGTGCCCATTATGAGGGGTTCCCCCCATCCCTGTGCCGAGTTCCCAGGTCTGTACACCCGCTGTGCCCATTATGAGGGGTTCCCACCATCCCTGTGCTGAGTTCCCGGGTCTGTACACCCGCTGTGCCCATTATGAGGGGTTCTCACCATCCCTGTGCTGAGTTCCCAGGTCTGTACACCCGCTGTGCCCATTATGAGGGGTCCCCACCATCCCTGTGCCGAGTTCCCAGGTCTGTACACCTGCTGTGCCCATTATGAGGGGTTCTCACCATCCCTGTGCTGAGATCCCGGGTCTGTACACCCGCTGTGCCCATTATGAGGGGTTCTCACCATCCCTGTGCTGAGATCCCGGGTCTGTACACCCGCTGTGCCCATTATGAGGGGTTCCCACCATCCCTGTGCTGAGATCCCGGGTCTGTACACCCGCTGTGCCCATTATGAGGGGTTCTCACCATCCCTGTGCTGAGATCCCGGGTCTGTACACCCGCTGTGCCCATTATGAGGGGTTCCCACCATCCCTGTGCTGAGTTCCCGGGTCTGTACACCCGCTGTGCCCATTATGAGGGGTTAATTTTGTTTTATTGAAAATCTTACAAACAACAACTTATATACAATAAAAACATAATAAATAAATAAAAACATATTTACAAAATAATTGAATATAATTATACAAACCAGAAAGAACAAGAACAAAATAAACAGTGCAAAAACAAATTGCGCACAACATAATCCCTATGGGAGAGCCAGACTAAGGAACATCACCGTCACCATGCATGTAGCCTTTTATCAAAATTGTATTTGATCTGAAAATCTAAGGGAGTGAAAGAAGAATACAAAGAAAGCCGCACACCACGAGATCAACAGGCAGCCGCTACAGAGTCCTGATATTCCTCCACGCCTTTATCCAGGCCTCCTGCTGCCACCGGTCTTTCTCAAGACCCCGAATCTTCCCAACCTCACCCAGAATGTTCTGCACCACCACTTCCACAGGGAGGATTTTACCCCGTAAGGATACCTGACACCGTGCACTCCACGTGAAATAACGGACTACTAAACTAACTAAAAAAAGTGTTTCCAAATCATAATCCCGACGAGTCTGGAAAGCCCCATACACCCACTCTGCATAACTCATATGGGGGAGGAAGGGTATACTCAGAGCCCTCCCCACCCTCTTGTACACCTCTATATTAAAAGGGCACTGAAGTAGAAAGTGATCCATGGACTCCACCACTCCTCCACACTCCACTCTCGGGCAGCCCCGATCACTCATGGAAAGAAACTTCAAGTTGCCCTTCACATATAGTTTTCCATGAAAGGCAAGCCAAGCCTGATCCCTAAACTTCATTGGGATTCTCTCCAAATTAATCAACCGCAAACCCACCCCCAAAACCAGGCTTGGGCAATCCCTCAAGGCCAGTGGCTCGCAAAAAACAGAGCTCATGATCCGCTTCTCAAGAAGTTTCCTTGGAAGAGATCTGACTTCTCCTGCCGTTACTTGCCACTGCCGAAGCATTTTCAAACACGGGGCAACATAAGCCGGGAGCTTATCATGCTTGACCCTCAGGCTTTTCACTGGCCCACCATTTTCCCAGTCTCGCAGAAAGGGCCTAAACCAGGACTGGAAAATACCAACCCACCCAGGCGGTCTCTCTGCCAACATGTTACCAAGATTGTACTTCACAAACATCAGAGAGAAAAAGACTACAGGGTTGATCATCCCTAGACCACCCTCCCGCCTAGAAAGGTAAGTCACATTCCTTTTGACAAGGTTTATTCTGTTCCCCCATAACAGCTGGAAGAAACAAGTATAGACCCTGGTATAGAGAGAAGCTGGCAAAACGCAAACAAAACTGACATATAGAAAAATCGGAATCAGGTAAGTCTTGATCAGATCAACCTTTTCCCTCAAGGAAAGCTGCCAACCTTTCCAGCTTGCCACCTTGGCATCGGCATTCTCCAGCCTGTTCACCCAATTTGCATGACCATAGTCACCTGGGCCAAATTCAATGCCTAGAACTCTAATTTTTTGCTGGGGCTCCGGGAAGTCATCCGGGAGAACAAAGCTCTCACCTTCCACGCCCATCCAGAAAGCTTCACACTTGTCCTGGTTGACCTTTGAACCTGATGCCTCTGAATACTGCGTTATCACTGAGACCACCTCCTGCGCCTCCCCAGTCCCAGAGACAAAAACAGAAACATCATCAGCATAGGCCACAACCTTCAAAGGAGGCTCACCAGCGATGCCCAAAGGTACCCCACACAATGGCCCATTCTCCAGCCTTCTGACGAAGGGGTCGATTGCAAATGCATATAACAGAGGACTCAATGGGCACCCCTGACGCACACCTGAGCCAACCACAAAGGGTTGCCCGACCCAACCATTAACTAGCGGAAAGCTTTCAGCCCCTTTGTACAAAATCTTGAGCCAATCAATGAAACCCCCCCCCAGGCCATATCTGCCAAGAAGGAGCCATAAGTACTCATGATTAACCCTATCAAAGGCCTTAGCCTGATCCAATGTCAGCAAAAATTTACCCCAACCAGCAGCCCTACAACGCTCCAAGGCCTCCCGGACGGCTAACACTGCTGAGAAAGTGCTTCTACCTTGGACCGAACAGTGCTGGTGGTGGGATAACAAACTGCCTGCCACTGGCGATAATCGCCAGAAAAAAATCTTTGCCAGTATCTTTCTATCGACATTAAGAAGGCTAATGGGGCGCCAATTCTCAATAATCGAAGGATCTTTACCCTTTGACAGAAGGATCACTGCAGATTGCCTCATGGAGGGAGGGAGAGAACCCTCCTGCAAACAGCTATTAAAAACCTCCGCAAGGTAGGGAGCCAGGATCGTCTTAAAACATTTATAAAACTCAGCTGTCAACCCATCTGGCCCTGGCGTTTTCTTGATGGCCAGTTTATCAATAGCCTGGACTACCTCATCTGCAGTGATTTCATCTGTCAAATTCATCAAAGGAACATTACTCTCCAGTCCTGGTGTAGAGTCCAAAAAACCCAACATCCTTGTCCGATCAAGGTTCCTTCCTCCCAGGAGATCGGCATAGTATGACCTGACAACCTCCAGGATCCCTGACCTAGACTTCGTCAGGGAGCCCGTACTGTCCTTCAGGCCATGGACCGTCTTAACTGCTACGCTCTGTTTACAGTTCTGGTAAGGGTCAGGCGAATGGTATTTCCCGTAATCCCTCTCCTGAACCAAAGAGGCGTGCCGGTCATATTCATGTCTCCTAAGGAGGAGCTTCACCTCAGAGATCGCCCCAGAATCTCCTCCATTCGAAACAAGACGGTCAAGTTTCCTCCGCAAACGCTGGTAGGTGATATACTTATCTCGCTGCTTCTTTCTTCCTATGGCCTTGAAAAGCCTAACAGTCCGCTGTTTTACAAGCTCCCACCATTCTGACTTGCTGTTGCAAAAGTCTAGGATCGTTACCTGTGCTTGAAAAAAGTCCTCAAAGGATTGTCTTACTCTCTCGTCTTCCAGGAGGGCCGAATTCAATCTCCAGATACCCCTCCCCCTAGGTGGCATGTCTGAGGCATTCAGAGTCACAGATAGAATACAGTGATCAGAAAACTCCACTGCCCGGCACACAGGTGCCGAAAAAGCAGAGTCTCCCTTTAAAAAAAACCTATCTATCCTACTCTGACTACTACCTCTCTGAAAAGTGAACCCCGTGCTGTCTGGGCAACGCTTAATGTGCGCATCTACCAGACCTGCTTCCCTAACTATCGCATTGAGAAAAAGGGTGTCATAGCCCAGCTTATCTCTGAAACCTCTCCTGTCTTTAGACCTAGTAATGGTGTTGAAATCACCTCCAAAGATAACCTGCTGGGCCGTAAAAAGAAAAGGCTTAATCTTTGTAAAGAGGCATTTCCTGTCCCACTTCGTCTGGGGACCATAGATGTTAATCAGGCGCAAGTCCTGCCCCCCTACAGAGACGTCCAAGACCATGCATCTCCCAATCTCTACCTCAATTACCCGCCGGCACGTTACCATACCAGAAAAAAGGACTGCAACCCCGCTGTAAGGCTCGGCCGCAAGAGACCAAAATGAGGGACCACGTCTCCACTCCTTCTTTGCCAGATGTATATCAGCCAGACTACTCAGATGGGTCTCTTGTAAAAACAAAATGTCAGCATCAAACTCGCTGAGCAAAAATAAGGCCATATGACGAGCGCTTACTGATCTCAAGCTGGCAACATTAATGGTTGCCACTTTTATCGGAGTGGGAACTGCCATTAGGGTAATTGAGGCAGACGTTTCTTAGCCTGACTACTCCCTCTGCCTGGAGAACCAGCACGCTTTGTTGCGCCCTGGCACTCATCATCCATGGAGGACGCTGAACTGAACGAGTCCCAATCATCATCATCATCATCGTCCGACAGGACCTTAAACTTATTTTCCAAAGGCAAAACTACAGGATTTAAGGGAACTGAACCCCTTTTTTTCCTTCTTTTGCCCCTCCTCCTCCTATCCTCCAACCACTCCATATCATCTTTGGATAAACCACAACCAGCCTCCCCACACCTATCCTCCCCTTCAACCCCCTCCCCCCCACTCTCCCTTCCCTTATCTACCACCAGGCCAGCCTCCCCACTATTTTCCCCACTCCTCTGGCCCCCACGATCTGCAATAGGAACCCTGCAGCGTCGGGGGAGGGGGACTGGCACCACACCTGATGCACCAGCCTCAGCACCTCTTGCTGCCTCTGCAATTTTAGAAGACACAGAAGGATTGGAAACAGAAGGATTGGACACATTCTTGGCAACTGAAACTTTACATACAGGCTGGGCGGACACAGACACATTGGGTACTGGCACAGACTGGGAGGACACAGACACATTGGGTACTGGCACAGACTGGGGAACCACAGACTGGGGAGACACGGACCCATTGGGTATGGGCACAGACTGGGGAGACACAGACACATTGGGTATTGGCACAGACTGGGGAGACACATTGGGTATGGGCACAGACTCCGATGGAATCACAGGCCCTCCAGCTGATGAGCTCTGTGCATCCTCCATGTCCAGACGGAAAAACTCCCTCATGAGCTCAGGCTTATTGTGCATTGCCTCAGGACACTGACTATAAGGATGTCCCACTGCATTGCACAGATTACATCTTATAATGTTACAATCCTTTGCCAAATGTCCTATACCCTGACACAGGGAGCACTTCATCACTGGACAGGAGGATGCAAGATGCCCTTTATCTCCACATTTCTTGCAGAGCTTTGGCTGGCCCGGGTAGAAGATGGTCAGCCTGTCCCTCCCCAGGAAAGCTGAGGATGGCAGATGCTGGACGACATTATCAATAACCTTTAGTTTCAGCTGCACAGACCATCCCCCTGTCCATATTCCCCGATCGTCCAAAATCTTTCTCAGGGGGCTCAGGACGTCCCCATACCTCCTCAACCATACAGTCAGATCCCCTTGGGGTATAGATTCATTGCGCACAAGTATTGTCACCATCT
Organism: Lithobates pipiens; assembly: GCF_037356315.1. Lineage (NCBI taxonomy): Eukaryota > Metazoa > Chordata > Amphibia > Anura > Ranidae > Lithobates > Lithobates pipiens. Next base: position 198,348 of record NW_027507752.1, on the reverse strand, counting down.
TAATGAGGGGCTGGCGGGATATAAGTTTGGGGATGAGCCCTTTCCAGTCCGGCAGGCCCCTACACACGTGTTCAAACTTCTCCCAAAATATGTCCAGAGACTCGGGACGGATAAAGGACAAATCATATTCATAGGAACCTGCCGGACTGATCAGGGCGAAGATATCCGCAGGCCTAAACCCCATCTGCAGGATTTTATCCACCACCACCCTCCTATGTGGGGGGTTTCCATCGCCTTCCCATTTCAATTGTACAACATTCCTCCTTTTAAACAGGGAGAAAGATAAAACGTCCCCATGCTCCTTCCCTGCTTGTTCCCCCTTCCCAGATCCTGTGGCAGCAACACCAGCATAAGTTTTTCTTCCAGCTTTTGCAGTCTTGTCCTCAGATACATTCAAACCTGCTGGCAGAGAGTCTGAATCAGCTGGGATAGCAGTCTTCTGATTAGCAGGACCCACCCCCTCCCCCGAACACTCAGCTTCAATCCTGGGAGCCGTCACAGTCTTGGCTGCTGCAGACTCCTGGAGAGCTGTAGTACTACTGCTCCCAGCATCACCTCCACCATTCACAGGAATAGCCGCTGTGCCTGGTCCAGGCAAAGTCACTGTATTGTCCATGGACCTCTCTGCAGACTGAAGCTGACAGTTATTAGCAGATGTTATTGCTTGCTGTACATTGTCTATGGGTCTGGGCTGACTGTCTGCAGTACCACAACCCTCAGCAGGCCCATTGTTATTAAAGATCCCACCATCCTGCACACACACAGTACCTGCACCTGCTCTCTCCACAGGACTTTCTTTCACAGGGCTGGGAACGGTGTCCATCTTCTCCTCACCTTCCTGGGGAGCTGAATCTGGACTGGACTCCAGTTTGTTGATCAGATGCAGCATGTCAGAACCTTCATCCTCCGGCTCAGATGTTCCACATTGCTGGGGGGGGAAGGGGACAGAGGCCTCCGCCATTGAGGGCTCAGCAGGTGTCTGAGATGTTGAACAGCTGGGCTCATCCTCCGGGCCCACTTTCTCACTCTCTGCTTCCATCTCCTCGCTCTCCATGCAGGAAGAAGCTCCTTTCCTCATTTGATTAAATCGCTCCTCATTTTTATATTTTTCTTTAAAAGCTCCACTATTCTCCTTCAGAGAACTCACCAATTCCTTCTGCTTCCGCAGAGCTTGTTCCAGGTCCTTCAATTCAGGCCTTAGAGCCGGTCTCTTCTTACTGAAGACTTTGGCACAAATCTGCTTCTTCTTTTTAAATTCAGCTTTCAAAGCTCCCAACTTCTCCTCTTCCTTCTCAATCCGCTTCAGCGTTTCCACAATCCTCCGTCTAAAGGCAGACAGAGATTCATCCTTCCTTGGGCCAGGCCCAGAATCTTCCGCAGGTTGAGGCCTATCCAGGGGGCCCCCGCCAGGGTCCTCCCCAGGATCCAGCATCCTTCCTGGGGCAGAGGAGTAACTCTAGCCCCTGGTCTCTGGAAGCACAGGAGCAAAGGAACTAGCAACCTCTCACCTCGCTGTCAAGGAGAGGAATGGCAGTTTCCCACCATCCCTGTGCTGAGTTCCCAGGTCTGTACACCCGCTGTGCCCATTATGAGGGGTTCCCACCATCCCTGTGCTGAGTTCCCAGGTCTGTACACCCGCTGTGCCCATTATGAGGGGTTCTCACCATCCCTGTGCTGAGATCCCGGGTCTGTACACCCGCTGTGCCCATTATGAGGGGTTCCCACCATCCCTGTGCTGAGATCCCGGGTCTGTACACCCGCTGTGCCCATTATGAGGGGTTCTCACCATCCCTGTGCTGAGATCCCGGGTCTGTACACCCGCTGTGCCCATTATGAGGGGTTCCCACCATCCCTGTGCTGAGTTCCCGGGTCTGTACACCCGCTGTGCCCATTATGAGGGGTTCCCACCATCCCTGTGCTGAGTTCCCAGGTCTGTACACCCGCTGTGCCCATTATGAGGGGTTCCCACCATCCCTGTGCTGAGTTCCCAGGTCTGTACACCCGCTGTGCCCATTATGAGGGGTTCTCACCATCCCTGTGCTGAGTTCCCGGGTCTGTACACCTGCTGTGCCCATTATGAGGGGTTAATTTTGTTTATTGAAAATCTTACAAACAACAACTTATATACAATAAAACCATAATAAATAAATAAAACATATTTACAAAATAATTGAATATAATTATACAAACCAGAAAGAACAAGAACAAAACAAATTGCACATTACATAATCCCTATGGGAGAGCCAGACTAAGGAACATCACCGTCACCATGCATGGAGCCTTTTATCAAAATTATATTGGATCTGAAAATCTAGGGGAGTGAAAGAAGAATACAAAGAAAGCCGCACACCCCGAGATCAACAGGCAGCAGCTACAGAGCCCTGATATTCCTCCACGCCTTTATCCAGGCCTCCTGCTGCCACCTGTCTTTCTCAAGACCCCGAATCTTCCCAACCTCACCCAGAATGTTCTGCATCACCACTTCCACAGGGAGGATTTTACTCCGTAAGGATACCTGACACCGTGCACTCCACGTGAAATAACGGACTACTAAACTAACTAAAAAAAGTGTTTCCAAATCATAATCCCGACGTGTCTGGAAAGCCCCATACACCCACTCTGCATAACACATATGGGGGAGGAAGGGTATACTCAGAGCCCTCCCCACCCTCTTGTACACCTCTATATTAAAAGGGTACTGAAGTAGAAAGTGATCCATGGACTCCACCACTCCTCCACACTCCACTCTCGGGCAGCCCGATCACTCATCAGGGCCGTCTTTAAGGCAGGGCAAAAGGGGCAGGTGCCCTGGGCCCTGTCATTGTTTTGGGGCCCAAAGCAGCTGCCTCATACTTGCCAACTATCCCAGTTTAAATTCCCTTGTCCTTTGAAATTTTAGTCCTGTGCTGTGTCCAGATATCTGTGTGAAGTGCTGCTACTAATGCTGCCCAGCTCTGCCCTATTGTTGTGTATGAATGACTCACCTGCAGACCCTATGTTTACATGTAAATAACCAGTATTCATATGTAAATAGCAGCAGCATTCATAAGTAAATAGCTGTGGCCAGCGGCATTCATATGTAAATAAAGGCGGCATTCATATGTATATAATACCCCCCTGCAGAGGAGATGATGTACTGTATCCTCTAGCAACCAATCAGTGAGCAGTATTGCTTTACAGTAGTCTCAGGCAACCAAATAACAAGCAGAAATCATTTGCTGTAACCTCTAGCAACTAATCAGTAAGCCATAATGTGTGCTGTATCCTAAAGCAACCAGTCAGTAAGCAATAATTATATGCTGTAACCGCTGGCAACCAATCGCAATTGCTGCCAGATCTGATACAGTAAACGGATTTTAAGTCTAGCTGCTATTTATTGTATGTCTCAGAGCAGGTGGAGAGTAAAATTGCATCGGGGGGGCCCAAGAAATGTTTTGCCCAGGGTCCAATCAATATTAAAGACAGCCCTGTCACTCATGGAAAGAAACTTCAAGTTGCCCTTCACATATAGTTTTCCATGAAAGGCAAGCCAAGCCTGATCCCTAAACTTCATTGGGATTCTCTCCAAATTAATCAACCACAAACCCACCCCCAAAACCAGGCTTGGGCAATCCCTCAAGGCCAGTGGCTCGCAAAAAGCAGAGCTCATGATCCGCTTCTCAAGAAATTTTCTTGGAAGAGATCTGACTTCTCCTGCCGTTACTTGCCACTGCCGAAGTATTTTCAAACACGGGGCAACATAAGCCGGGAGCTTATCATGCTTGACCCTCAGGCTTTTCACTGGCCCACCATTTTCCCAGTCTCGCAGTAAGGGTCTAAACCAGGACTGGAAAATACCAACCCACCCAGGCGGTCTCTCTGCCAACATGTTACCAAGATTGTACTTCACAAACATCAGAGAGAAAAAGACTACAGGGTTGATCATCCCTAGACCACCCTCCCGCCTAGAAAGGTAAGTCACATTCCTTTTGACAAGGTTTATTCTGTTCCCCCATAACAGCTGGAAGAAACAAGTATAGACCCTGGTATAGAGAGAAGCTGGCAAAACGCAAACAAAACTGACATATAGGAAAATCGGAATCAGGTAAGTCTTGATCAGATCAACCTTTTCCCTCAAGGAAAGCTGCCAACCTTTCCAGCTTGCCACCTTGGCATCAGCATTCTCCAGCCTGTTCACCCAATTTGCATGACCATAGTCACCTGGGCCAAATTCAATGCCTAAAACTCTAATTTTTTGTTGGACAAAGCTCTCACCTTCCATGCCCATCCAGAAAGCTTCACACTTTTCCTGGTTGACCTTTGAACCTGACGCCTCTGTATGCTGCCTTATCACTGAGACCACCTTCTGTGCCTCTCCAGTCCCAGAGACAAAAACAGAAACGTCATAAGCATAGGCCACAACCTTCAAAGGAGGCTCACCAGCAATGCCCATAGGTACCCCACACAATGGTCCATTCTCCAGCCTTCTGATGAAGGGGTCGATTGCAAACACATATAACAGAGGACTTAATAGACACCCCTGACACACACCCGAGCCGACCACAAAGGGTTGCCCGACCCAACCATTAACCAGAGGAAAGCTTTCAGCCCCTTTGTACAAAATCTTGAGCCAATCAATGAAACCCCCCTCCAGGCCATATCTGCCAATAAGGAGCCATAAGTACTCATGATTAACCCTATCAAAGGCCTTAGCCTGATCCAATGTCAGCAAAAATTTACCCCAACCAGCAGCCCTACAACGCTCCAAGGCCTCCCGGACGGCTAACACTGCTGAGAAAGTGCTTCTACCTTGGACCGAACAGTGCTGGTGGTGGGATAACAAACTGCCTGCCACTGGCGATAATCGGCAGAAAAAAATCTTTGCCAGTATCTTTCTATCGACATTAAGAAGGCTAATGGGGCGCCAATTCTCAATCATCGAAGGATCTTTACCCTTTGACAGAAGGATCACTGCAGATTGCCTCATGGAGGGAGGGAGAGAACCCTCATACAAACAGCTATTAAAAACCTCCGCAAGGTAGGGAGCCAGGATTGTCTTAAAACATTTATAAAATTCAGCTGTCAAACCATCTGGCCCTGGCGTTTTCTTGATGGCCAGTTTATCAATAGCCTGGACTACCTCATCTGCAGTGATTTCATCTGTCAAATTCATCAAAGGAACATTACTTTCCAGTCCTGGTGTAGAGTCCAAAAAACCCAACATCCTTGTCCGATCAAGGTTCCTTCCTCCCAGGAGATCGGCATAGTATGACCTGACAACCTCCAGGATCCCTGACCTAGACTTCGTCAGAGAGCCCGTACTGTCCTTCAGGCCATGGACCGTCTTAACTGCTACGCTCTGTTTACAGTTCTGGTAAGGGTCAGGCAAATGGTATTTCCCGTAATCTCTCTCCTGAACCAAAGAGGCGTGCCGGTCATATTCATGTCTCCTAAGGAGGAGCTTCACCTCAGAGATCGCCCCAGAATCTCCTCCATTCGAAACAAGGCGGTCAAGTTTCCTCCGCAAACGCTGGTAGGTGATATACTTATCTTGCTGCTTCTTTCTTCCTATGGCCTTGAAAAGCCTAACAGTCCGCTGTTTTACAAGCTCCCACCATTCTGACTTGCTGTTGCAAAAGTCTAGGATCGTTACCTGTGCTTGAAAAAAGTCCTCAAAGGATTGTCTTACTCTCTCGTCTTCCAGGAGGGCCGAATTCAATCTCCAGATACCCCTCCCCCTAGGTGGCATGTCTGAGGCATTCAGAGTCACAGATAGAATACAATGATCAGAAAACTCCACTGCTCGACACACAGGTGCCGAAAAAGCAGAGTCTCCCTTTAGAAAAAAAGATCTATCCTACTCTGACTACTACCTCTCTGAAAAGTGAACCCCGTGCTGTCTCGGCAATGCTTAATGTGCGCATCCACCAGACCTGCTTCCCTAACTATCGCATTGAGAAAAAGGGTGTCATTATGAGGGGTTCCCACCATCCCTGTGCTGAGTTCCCGGGTCTGTACAACTGCTGTGCACATTATGAGAGGTTCCCACCATCCCTGTGCCAAGTTCCCGGGTCTGTACACCCGCTATGCCCATTATGAGAGGTTCCCTCCATCCCTGTGCTGAGTTCCGGGTCTGTACACCCGCTATGCCCATTACGAGAGGTTCCCTCCATCCCTGTGCTGAGTTCCCGGGTCTGTACACCCGCTGTGATCATTATGAGGGGTTCCCACCATCTCTGAGGTGAGTTCACTTCATTAAGTGGTTCCCACTCTCCTTGTGGGACTTTTATTAATTTTATATCAAAGAGAATGAATGAGGTGGTTGGGAACACCCAAATTTCCCTGGTGGGCTGGAACAGAATATAGAATTGTGTCAGAGAGATCTTGCTGTTGGCGTATACAAGACATGTGAGAAGCCAGGGGTTGACTCATGCCACTGGGCTCCACCAAATAAAAATAACCATCTAAGCCTCGACTCTGTGCTTACCGTCCCTCGGGCAATAACAATCTGCTATCACTATACAAGGGGCCCGGGGGCCCCAGACACCAGCTGGAGGACCATATACGGGGTGACACTGTAAAGCTGGACAATAATGATCACAAATATCGATCCTACCGTCTATTCTACAAAATATTCATTGTAGGGTTCCAGGCCAAGATGTCAAATGGTCACCATCACCATGTATAGCAAGAAAAAGACATTGAAGTAAAATAACAAAACCGAATCTCGAGATTCTAGCATCTGCTCCAAAACTTTTAGCGTTTCCATCTGGAGCAGTCACAGTCTTCAAATTCATCCAACTATAGGGTTGAATTAATATTTAATCACATTAATTCTAATCTCGGCAGAGACAATAAGAAAACAGAGGCCACATGCTGAAGGGGAACGGAGCAGGGAGGCCAGTAACTTATCTGTTAAATAAAATACGAAACAATAATAAATCACATGTTTCATCTCTTGGGGGAACGCTTCTATTACAAAGCAATTCCAGGAAGACAATCCAGAGCCAAGGCAAACACACGTAATAATAAGGAAAAAATGCTTTCTAGTCCCACTGTCTAAAGGCGTTGATATAATACACCCCGCTCCCCCAGATAGTTCACTTCATGTTTTCAATGCGATTGGCGTGAACACGCGTATATATATATATATAGTAAATATGGACATTTATATATACAGACAATATAAAGGACATAAATAAATGCAGTTTAATATTCATCAACACGTCAGTAAATACATCTTTGGGGAGATTTACTAAAACTGGAGCTCTCAGAATCTGGTGCAACTCTGCATGGTGGCCAATCAGCTTTTAACTTCCGTTTCTTCAAGTAAAGTGGTTGTAAACTTTAATCTTGTACTTGTACCTATAGGTGATCCTATAATAGGCTTACCTTACAGTTTAGGAGATATTTACTATATATGCAGCCAATGACGTCATCAGGGCATGCGCTCTGAAGGAATGGCCACCCGTGCTGTTCCTACAGAATCCTGTGCCGTAAATGGTGGCTCCCCTGCGCATGCGCTGGAGTGAAGTCATCGTGATGCATACTGGCACATTATGCACAGGTTACAGTCCAGGATTACTCTGTGCATTAGGGGAGGCACTGATAGTTGTATTATTGATCTTGATTGAGAAGTCGGGGGGGTGGGGGGGAAACATTATTAGTTCGGTTTTAGAAAGATTGAGTTGGAGGAAGTGGTGTGACATCCATGCTGATATGTTGGTTAGTAAGTTAGTAATGTGAGAGGAGACTGAAGGGGTGAGGTGAGGGGTAGAGGGTTAGATTTATGTGTTGTTAGCATAGAGATGGTATTGGAAGCCATGGGAGTTTATCAAATGACCAAGGGAGGAGATGTAGATAAAGAAGAAGAGGGGTCCGAGGACAGAACGTTGGGGAAACACTACATAAAGAGGAAATGGGGAGGAGGAGATAGAGTTATAGGCAACACTGAAGGAGCACTGTGATAGTTAGGAGGAAAACTAGGAGAGAGTCTTGAAGGCCAAGAGAGTGGAGTTTTATTTGAGGAGGGGATTGTCAACAGTATCAAAGGCTTTTGAGTGGTCTAGCCCATTGGTTGGGACAAAACCTTTATTGGGCTGTGCTTCCGGTGATGTCACTAATGTCCTATGGAGCAAACACCAAGGCGGCTCTTCCAGGCTTACATGTGTTGTTCTTTATACAAGTGAGAGTAAAGCCCCACACACACGATCAGATTTTCTGCTGAGTTTTTCCTTCAGATTTACCAAAACCATGTAGTGAAGGGCCGGCCTGATTGCATACACATTGAAACTCCTAAGGTTTGACCTCATATTATATGGTTTTGGTAAATCAAATACTGCAGCTGCTGACTTTTAAAATAGTGACACTTACCTGTCCAGCGCGCCCGCGATGTCGGCACCCGAAGCCGATCGCTAGGTCGTCTGTCGGGTGTTGCCGCCGCCATCTTGGGTATGGGAATCAGGAAATGGAGCCTTTCGGCTTCATTTCCCGGTTCCCTACTGCGCATGCGCGAATTGCGCTGCGCAATAAGGACGCTCCCCGCTGCCTCTGGGAGCTGTGTGTTTCCCAGCAGGCAGCGGGGCACTTGCGGGAAGGGGCGGGCACTTGCGGAAAGGGGCGTAAGTTACGCCCCTTTCCGCAGAGAGCTGTCCCGGAAGTGGGTGCAGTTACCTGGATTATCCAGGTAACTGCACCCCCCTCCCCCCTGAAAGGTGCCGATTGTGGCACCGGAGGGGGGGAGGGTTCCGATGAGCGGAAGGTCCACTTTAGGGTGGACCTCCGCTTTAATGGAGGAGATTCCTATTATTTAGTAATAACATTTTACTACACTATGTTGGATTTTCTCTTTTGTTCCCCTACTGTTAATCCAAGTCATTTATGTGCTATACTGACGTGGTGGAGATTAGAGGAGGAACCTGGATACAGATACAGAAGGATCACGGAGGACATTGGAGTGACCCAGAAGGGTGATATCCACAAGCTAGGTTGACTCTTGTGCTGACTGAGGGATGAAGAATCTCTGCGGGAGAGCAGGGGGATCACGGGTGGTTGAACGTTTTCACACTGGATGGAAGAATGCTGTGCTATATTGCCCTGGTGGATTTTCTATAGCATATTGTGCTCAGAACACTGGAGGACTGGGACTTTTTATTTTCATTTACTATTTGTATGAGATTGTTTTTCCTCTGGTGACTCTTGTGTTTTACAAATATAGTGTTTTAAAAGGCCAGCGCTGTGAGTAAAGAGTATATTACTCCCCTTTGTTTTCCCAGGAGTCTTAGTACATGGACTGACATCGAACGGCAAACACTTCTGGAAAATTGGCAACCTGTACTTGATCCAGGAGTCCATCTGGTAAAATAAAACGTGCGTTTTCAAGGAGGCCTGAACCGAGGCTGCCAATGCCGAGCCTTCATCTCGTAATGATGACTTTTGGATTGAATGACTTCCATAGTTGTGGAAACACTGAACCAGAACAAGTATTTGGATTAGGACCTCTGATTGCACATGTGTGTTCCAGGCTAGGATCTCAGAAAATACTATAACCAGAGGCCCTGAAGCATCATTTTCTGAAGGACGGCGACTGTTTTCCCTCTTTATTTCTCTGAGTAGAATTTTTTAAATGAAGACATTTAAAATGGAACACCAGCCAAGAAGCCTTTCCTATTGGTCTGGATTGAGTGAGATGGGGGTTACAACATTTTTCGTAGGTTTATTGCCTCCTTTATGTCAGTTGGGAGGACTATCCTTTACTTTCTATCCTGATAAGAACAAATGGAAACCTGGACATTTAGGCAGCAATAAGAACGTTCACAGAGAAGAACGTGGAGAAGGGGTCAGGTTTATTTTGCTGTCTATGGGGGGGGGGGGGGGGGGGGGTGGATTCCTGGGGACAATGCTCCAGAAGTAGTTGTTAGGATCTGATACCTGAATGTGGAAGGACCATGACATCAAATTCTCCTATTCTTCTACATTTGTAGATATTCTCTTGTCAGAGGCTGCATTACAACATACAGAGGCTGGATTGACACCTCACAATGACACAGTGTCCATCTGGCAATAGTGTTTGAACACATGGCAGGCACCTCTATTAAGTACTGTTGATTCTGGACATAGCTGTGAAGATATATTGATTTAGGCCAAAAATAGGCTGTTGGCTAGATGTCATGTCCTGCAGCCAAAGCAAATTACACTAATACTTAAAATATGGCATTTTCAGGCTTCAGACACTATCGAGTTTTGAAATGGCAGCTTCTGAAGCTCTCACATCATAGGGCAGAGGGATGTGTCATATGTTCTTTTGACCTCATGCTTTAAGCACCTATACTGCCAATGCAAACATCGCTCGTACATGAATCAATGGGCCCCTGATTTTATCTTCTCTTTCAAGCAAATATTCACCCCAACAAAGCCAGAGAACCAGACCATCCCATAGCTAACATGACCCATAGCTAACATGACCCATAGCTAACATGACCCATAGCTAACATGACCCATAGCTAACATGACCCATAGCTAACATGACCCATAGCTAACATGACCCATACCTAACATGACCCATAGCTTCAATCATTTTTATTGGTTGACTATTTATTATCAACTGTAAATGAATATCTTCGTCTCTACATTGTACTACAATAATTTCCACCATCCTCCTATTACTCTGAATCATCTTGAACTTTGTGAAGACCCCACACATCTCGTTCCTGGAATTCTGGGACATGGAGTCACTATATCCTGTGAGGAGGCACTGCTGTGTCACACCTTTCACAGAGCCTGCCTTCTGAGGGGGGGCATTTCAGGATGCGGAGTCAGTACAGGCATCAGCAAAGTACAACATAGGACATGTAGTCCTTAGAAATGGAGGAGAAGCTGCAAAGCATGCTGGGAATCCAGGAAGTTGTGGAAAGAGATGACCAGCAGACAGACGGAACAACATGAAAGGAGATTTTTCCAGTAATCTTATATTGGATTGTCAGTAATATCTATTGTTTGTATTCTTATTACAATGCTGATGTAGCATGGAAGTATACGCTGAGAACGCCTTTATATTAAATAGTCATGACACTCCATGGACTTCATGCATGCCAAGTATGTGTGTAGTTCACACCAACCAGTGTCTGCCTTTTAATTTATTATTCTGGTTTGTAACATTTAAGTCCAATGGCTGGAGGTTATATTTACCCTTTCCATCCTTGCACATTCTATATATGTGATTACTTGTCAGGGCTGGGCTCAGCCCTTCCTTCTCTGAGCTGGCCGCCCAGCTGTTGGCTAATTGCCAGCTTCTTTCTCTCCACAGTTACTCAGCTGTTGATGATATCCTGCTTGTCAAGTCCTGCCTATTAAGCCATCTAGCCCAGATGATCTCTGCCTTCACCTTGGTCAACATCACAGAAAATCTCCTGCATTCCTGTTCAAAGACTTGCTTGGCTGACATCCCTTCTGGCTCCAGATCCTGCTTGCTGTTTTACTACGCTCATCTCCGGCTCCCAGACTTCTGGCTTGGCTGACTATCCATTCTGGTTCCTGAAGTCTGGCTATGTTTTGACTATGTTTGTTCTATTTACTTTTATTATTAAACAAGTATGATTTACCTGTACTTCTGTCTCGGTCTGATAGCATGGTTTCTGACAGTACTCTTTAGATCCTGTAGAACTTGCGGGCTAGTCAAAGGCTCCCATCACATTTCCCACTCCTCTCTGTGCAGGTGGTAAGCATCATCCACACTCATAAATGAGAAGATATCTTAAGTTATATTATCCTTAGCCAGCAATTACATTCCCTCTTTCAGATTAAAAGTCCATTATAGAAACTTATATTTTAGACAATTTTGATTCCCCATATCGTCAAAAGTTTGTGAATGCCTGACTGTGACATGTATAGCCAAAGAATATGGACCTCCTCCAATGATGGAGTTCGGGTATTTCCAGTGAAGGGTCCTGGCGATCCTCCACCATACAAAGACATTGTAAACAATTGTGGTAACAGTTTTGTGAAGACCCTTTTCTGTTCCACCATGACTGCGCCCCCCACCCTGTGTACAAAGCAAGCTCCATAAAGACATGACTGTGCCATTGTGTACAAAGCCAGCTCCATAAAGACATGGTGTGACCAGTTTGTTGTGAAGGAAGACAACATACAAAAAGGCCCAGAGAGCTCCACCTGGTGCCCAGATAAAAGAACATCTAATGTACATATGTAATATTTGTGTATCGGCGGCTCCTGAAGAACATGCGCTATGGGTTTTCAAAGTTAAAGTTATGCCTAAACTGCAGTTTGGTTTGGGTACAATTGTCTAAATTTAGACTTCAGCATCAGTCTGACTGGATTGTGAGATGTTCAGCCTGGCCACAGGAGGCGCTGTCTCTTCTGGCAGGCATGGAACTATGGTCTGGTTAGGTGCTTAAGTTACTCTCTCTTGGAGCCCGCCCAGTGGGAGTGGCACTCTCACTGTGCTTTCTTGGAGAGGGTATTTAACCACTTGACCACTGGGCATTTAAAGTGGTTGTAAACCCTTCCCCACAACTTTTTCCCATGTAAATCATCATAAAAATCCCTAATGAACACGGCTTGTAGATATCTCCTTACTTGTTTAGTATTGTTGTAATCCTTTTTGTTCTTTAGAATGACGTCACTGAGCATGCCCAGATCTCCCCCTTAATAACCTGACCAATTTTCAGCTTTTGGTGCTCTCACAATTTGAATGACAATTACTCAGTCATACAACACTGTATCTATTTGAAATTTATGTCCTTTTTTTCACACAAATCGAGCTTTCTTTTGGTGGTATTTAATCACTGCTGGGTTTTTTATTTTTTGCGATATAAAAGAAAAAAGACCGAAAAAATTCTGTAAAAAAAATCATTTTCTTAGTTTCTGTTATAAAATTTTGCAAATTAGTAATTTTTCTTCATATATTTTGGCCAAAATTTATACTACTACATATCTTTGGTAAAAATAACCCAAATTGGTGTATATTATCTGGTCTTTGTGAAAGTTATAGAGTCCACAAGCTATGGTGCCAATCTCTGAAAATGTATCACACCTGAAGTACTGACGTCCTCATCTCATTTCTTGAGACCCTAACAAGCCAGGAAAGTACAAATACCCCCCAAATGACCCCTTTTTGGAAAGTAAACATTCCAATTTATTTAGTAAGAGGCATGGTGAGTTTTTTGAAGTTGTCATTTTTTCCCACAATTCTTTGCAAATTCAAGATTTTCTTTTCTTTTTTTCACAAAATTGTTATATTAGCAGGTTATTTCATAGTTAGTAAGGTTGAATAAAGACACCAGTCCATCCAGTTCAACCTGAGTGAGTGTCTACAATTGTCCCAATCCCTGTATATTGTACACACACATTGGTCCCTACCCTCAAGCAGCCCACAATCCAAGGTCCCCATTCATATACTAGGGCCAATTTTGGACAGAAGCCAATTAACCTACCTGCATGTCTTTGGATTGTGGGAGGAAACCGGAGTACCCGGAGGAAACCCACACAGGCACAGGGAGAACATGCAAACTCCAGGCAGGTAGTGTCATGGTTGGGATTTGAACCAGTGACCCTTCTTACTGCTAGGTGAGAGTGCTAACCACTACACCACTGTGCTGCCAATTTCTGTGCTGCCAATTTCTCACACTCAGCATATGCATACCACAAATTACACGCCAAAACACATTCTACTACTGCTCCTGAGTATGGCGATACCACATGTGTGAGACTTTTCCACAGAGTGGCCACAAGAAAACAACCCAATGTATAATCTATGAGCCATATCGAGTCTTTTGAACATGTCATTTTTTTGTACAAGTTTTTGGAACATGTGTAAAGAAAACGAGAACGCATTTTTTTTACACAACGTTGTCAATTTACACAATATTTCTAACACATAACAGGTACATACCAAAAATTACACCCCAAAATAGATTCTCCTACTCCTCCTGAGTATGGCGATACCACACGTGTGAGACTTTTCCACAGGGTGGCCACATACAGAGGCCCAACATGCAGGGAGCGCCATCAGGCGTTCTTGAAGCATAAATTACACACATAATTTCTTGACTACCTCTTACATTTTTTTAGGCCCTGGAGAACCAGAACAATGGAAACGCCCCAAAAATGACCCAATTTTGGAAAGAAACAGCCCAATGTATAATCTATGAGGCATATTGAGTCTTTTGAACATGTCATTTTTTCCTACAAGTTTTTGGAAAATGTGTAAAGAAAATGAGAACACATTTTTTTTACACAACGTTGTCCATTTACACAATATTTCTAACAGATAACAGGTACATACCAAAAATGACACCCCAAAATAGATTCTCCTACTCCTCCTGAGTATGGTGATACCACATGTGTGAGACTTTTCCACAGCGTGGCCACATACAGAGGATCAATATGCAGGGAGCACCATCAGGTGTTCTAGGGACATAAGTTTCAAATCTAATTTGACTACCTATTACACTTTTGTGAGGCACTGTAGTGGCATGAATGAGCATGAATGGGGATGGATGAGCCGTGGATGGGGATGACTGAGCATGAATGAGTATGGCTGAGTATAGATGAGATGGCTGGATATGGCTGAGTATGGCTGGGTATGACTGAGCACGATTGAGTATGGCTGGGTATGGATGAGGAAGGCTGGGTATGGCTGGATACGGCTGGCTATGACTGAGTACGATTGAGTATGGCTGGGTATGGCTGAGTACGATTGAGTATGGCTGGGTATGGCTGAGTACGATTGAGTATGGCTGGGTATGGCTGAGTACGGCTGGGTATGGCTGGGTCCAGCTGGGTATGGCTGAGTATGGCTGTGTGCGGCTGCGTACGGCTGAGTATGGCTGGGTACAGCTAATTATGGATGGGGGTGGATGGGATGGCTGAGCATGGATGGATGAATGGATTAGTATTGCTGAGGATGGATGGATGGATGAGTATGCTGAGTATGGATGAGGATGGATGGATGAGTATGCTGAGTATGGATGGGTGAGCATGGATGGGTATGCAGAGTATGGATGATGGGTATGCAGAGTATGGATGGATGGTTATGCAAAGAATGGATGGGTATGCAAAGTATGGATGGGTATGGATGGGTATGCAGAGTATGTAGTGTATGCAGAGTATGGATGGGTATGCAGAGTATGCAGAGTATGGATGGGTATGGCTGGGTATGCAGAGTATAGCTGGGTATGCAGAGTATGGATGGTATGCAGAGCATGCAGAGTATGGATGGGTATGGCTGGGTATGCAGATTATGGATGGGTATGCAGAGTATGGATGGTTATGCAGAGCATGCAGAGTATGGATGGGTATGCAGAGTATGGATGGGTATGCAGAGCATGCAGAGTATGGCTGGGTATGGAGAGTATGGATGGGTATGGCTGGGTATGCAGAGTATGGATGGGTATGCAGAGCATGCAGAGTATGGCTGGGTATGCAGAGTATGGCTGCGTATGCAGAGTATGGCTGGGTTTGCAGAGTATGGATGGGTATCGCTGGGTATGCAGAGTATGGATGGGTATGCAGAGCATGCAGAGTATGGATGGGTATGGCTGGGTATGCAGAGTATGGATGGTTATGCAGAACATGCAGAGTATGGATGGGTATGCAGAGTATTGATGGGTATGCAGAGAATGGATGGGTATGCAGAGTATGGCTGGGTATGCAGAGTATGGATGGGTATGGCTGGGTATGCAGAGTATGGATGGGTATGCAGAGTATGGCTGGGTATACAGAGAATGGATGGGTATGCAGAGCATGCAGAGTATGGCTGGGTATGCAGAGTATGGCTGGGTATGCAGAGTATGGATGGGTATGGCTGGGTATGCAGAGTATGGATGGGTATGCAGAGTATGGCTGGGTATGCAGAGTATGGATGGGTATGGCTGGGTATGCAGAGTATGGATGGGTATGTAGAGTATGCAGAGTATGGATGGGTATGCAGAGTATGGCTGGGTATGCAGAGTATGGCTGGGTATGCAGAGTATGGATGGGTATGGCTGGGTATGCAGAGTATGGATGGGTATGTAGAGTATGCAGAGTATGGATGGGTATGCAGAGTATGGCTGGGTATGCAGAGTATGGCTGGGTATGCAGAGTATGGATGGGTATGCAGAGTATGGCTGGGTATGCAGAGTATGGATGGGTATGCCGACTATGGCTGGGTATGCAGAGTATGGCTGGGTATGCAGAGTATGGATGGGTATGGCTGGGTATGCAGAGTATGGATGGGTATGCAGAGTATGGATGGGTATGCAGAGTATGGATGGGTATGCCGAGTATGGCTGGGTATGCAGAGTATGGCTGGGTATGCAGAGTATGGATGGGTATGGCTGGGTATGCAGAGTATGGATGGGTATGCAGAGTATGGATGGGTATGCCGAGTATGGCTGGGTATGCAGAGTATGGCTGGGTATGCAGAGTATGGATGGGTATGGCTGGGTATGCAGAGTATGGATGGGTATGTAGAGTATGCAGAGTATGGATAGGTATGCAGAGTATGGCTGGGTATGCAGAGTATGGCTGGGTATGCAGAGTATGGATGGGTATGCCGAGTATGGCTGGGTATGCAGAGTATGGCTGGGTATGCAGAGTATGGCTGGGTATGCAGAGTATGGATGGGTATGGCTGGGTATGCAGAGTATGGATGGGTATGCAGAGTATGGATGGGTATGCCGAGTATGGCTGGGTATGCAGAGTATGGCTGGGTATGCAGAGTATGGATGGGTATGGCTGGGTATGCAAAGTATGGATGGGTATGTAGAGTATGCCGAGTATGGCTGGGTATGCAGAGTATGGATGGGTATGGCTGGGTATGCAGAGTATGGATGGGTATGTAGAGTATGCAGAGTATGGATGGGTATGCAGAGTATGGCTGGGTATGCAGAGTATGGCTGGGTATGCAGAGTATGGATGAGTATGCAGAGTATGCAGAGTATGGATGCGTATGCAGAGTATGGCTGGGTATGCAGAGTATGGATGAGTATGCAGAGTATGCAGAGTATGGCTGGGTATGCAGAGTATGGATGAGTATGCAGAGTATGCAGAGTATGAATGCGTATGCAGAGTATGGATGGGTATGCAGAGTATGGCTGGGTATGCAGAGTATGGATGGGTATCACTACCTGTCACTAAGCAGCGCTGTGGGCACTACACATGCAGCCCACAGCGCTGCTGCCACCGATCCCTCCCCTCTCCATCCAGTGTGAGCGGAGGGAGGAACCGGAAATCACGCCAGTTTGTTTACATGTAATCGCTCCGTCATTTGACGGAGCGATCACGTGGTAAACGGCTGAGATCAGCGGCCGTTCACCGTGATCCATGATGCACCGGAAGTTCTTGGCTGCGTGCCCCAGGGGGCATGTGAGAGCGGAATTCAGGGAGGACGTCATAGTACGTCCTCCCAGAGTTAGGCAACCACCCTGTAGCCATCATTCGGCTATGGGCCGGTTGCTAAGTGGTTAAGATGCGGATGTCACTTGGTTCGGGGTTCCGGTCCAGAATGATGTACTGACTTCATGGTCCTGGTCCTCCTGACCAGTCCCCAGGAAGGCTATGGCCTGGGGTACGGATAACCCGACTTTAATGCCTCGGGGTTAGCTAGGCCGAGGCAAAGGAAACTAAAGAAGGATTCTGAGGTAGTTGGGTGCCGTCTCCGGTTTGGGAGAGACCCAGTGACTTCAAGCATTCCATGGGAGCAGGGCCGCTGTTAGAAATCATGGGGCCCCATACAGCCTACCTGACGGGGCCCCATTGACCCCGCCCACAACCCATCCTGGCTCCGCCCATAACCCCACCCCTGCCTCCACGCTGTCAGGGCAGGAGGCAGGAGCTGGAACATTTAACATTTACAGTGCCCCACCAATCATAACTGCATCTGAATGGGAGAGATGTCAGTGTTTTGACATCTGTGCCCATTCAGTTTGTGTCTTCACACGGAGCTTTCAATCAGGTCTGCATGAAAAAGGACCTAATTGCAAAGCTTGGGTGAAAGGTTATGAAAGGAGAGTGGTTTGGGGGTGGTAAAAATGCAGCTTGGCTATGTATTTTTACTGTCCCTTCCCCCATCACATGTGTAAAAGTAGCATCTCACTATGTGCACATGGTCATTATCATTATGATGATCAGTGCACAGCAGGTGCTGTGTGGCTCTGTCAGTGTAACATGACTGTGTGATGCTGACTTTGTTATGGCTGTGCTGAGTTATAGTCTGTAACACACAGTACAGTCATATATCAGGAAAGTCAGCACCACACAGTCATGTTACACTGACAGAGCCATACAGCACCTACTGTGCCCTGATCATCATAATGATAATAACCATGAGCACACAGAGTCTAGGGACTGCACATGCTACAATAGTGTGACCTGTCAGTGTGTGTGTGTCTGTGCAGGGGACTGCTTGCCTGTGCACCACTGCCATTGTCCAGATTACTCCTGCTGCTCTGTCTGTCTCAGCCGTCCCAGTGATAAGTCCCTCAAGCTGCAGCACTTACTGGATGAAGGGAGCCGTATAACAGTAATATCCATCCGCCGGGGAGGCATACAGTGAGCAGGAAGAACTTTAGTTTGTGCAGGTATACTGAGAGCAGCATGCGGCATGGAATTGTATCCCTGCACCCGAAAATAGAAAAAAAGTCCCTCTTCTGCTTTCACCTCCTGGGCCCCTCTGGTAACCTGATGGGGCCCAGGAAATGAATATATATTCCTTATATATGTTAGTAATCAAGTGGGTGCAGGTTAATATAGTTATTTCGTTTTTTTTTTTTTTTTTTTTTTTAGCTAGAAGTTAAAAGCTGCTCGGGCCCCCCCTGCTGGCCGGGCCCGGTACAACAGGGCTGGTTGTACTGCCCTATCAGCGGCCCTGCATGGGAGGACTCTTCAGAAGAAGACCACGTACGGGTTGGTTTCTTAGTAAGAGCCTGGAAGGGCTGAGGTACCCGAGAGAATGCGGTCTTGTAGATATCGCCAAGCTGGCTGAAAGATCCAGGTATCCTACGAGTGTTTTCAAGCTTAGTTTCCCTACATGTTCAACAACAACGTCTGTGGCAGAGAAATTATCTTATACATTTTTATAAAAACGTCTGTGGCAGAGAAATTATCTTATACATTTCTATAAAAACGTCTGTGGCAGAGAAATTATCTTATACATTTCTATAACAACGTCTGTGGCAGAGACTTGTTCCTGAGGAAGCACCTTGTTGGCTGCGAGACCTCATGAGAGAGGGACTGTCCAACCTGAGTGATCATCCAGTTGCGAGTGGCTATTCTCTGGATGCAGTCAAAGTAAGCAAGTTCTTCAACATTTTGACTTTGACACTCAGAGTACCTGAATTTCCTTTCCAACCCTCTGATTCTGATTTAAGAGACTGTTCATTGTCTACGTTTTGCAAATAAAATCCATTCAAGTGGATCTGTTGTCGGTCTCTCAAGTTACTGGGCCATTTACCACGGGACACCCCTAGACGTGCAACAAGGAGAACGGGGGGTAACGATAAGCCCAAATCTAACCAGCAGCTCCTTCAGGGGTTAGTGCTACATTTGATATTCATATAACATAAATAGATAAATATATATTTTTTAATATAATAAATTAATGGAGAAAATATATGAAATACATTCTAGAAATCCTCTTTAAACATCACAAATCTTCTAACTTTATAATTTATGATCCTGCCAGGTCAGAAGAGGCATGACAAGCAGAACAGCCAAGGATCGGGTGCTTGGCAATGACTGAGTTCCATTTCATGTCTCGTACAAACATCATACTGCAGTTGGCATATCATGAGTCACAGTGGTGTCCAATAGGCTTTTATCGCCATTCCTGGTATAGATCACAATTCTCTATGGACAGGTTTGCTTCATTTGCACAGTTTGCAATCATTTCACAGTTGCAGAAATTCTATTTTCTCAAGGACATCACTTTCCAGCAGATTGAGCGTTGGAAGTTTGAGGCTATGCTTCTCTACCTGGCCAGCCTCACAGTCAGCGTCACTCATGGATGACTTCTTCCTGGAAATGTTTTTTGTAGTTTTGGATTTTTCCAGGAATATATAAAGAAAACATATTTTCTACAAAATGAGTGTCTAGGAAAGAGGAAGAGCCCCCTGTCAGTGTGCCCACCATTCAGTGTGCCATGCCTTTACTATGTGCCAAAATATGGTCAGACTGGTAACCCAACTGACACAAACCTAGAATGTCTACAACTGATGGTACAACCAAAAGGAACATCAAGGGGCATGAGGTGAATTTATAACTCGTATTTATCGGTGTATAACACGCACCCCAAGTTTAGGAGGGAATTTTAAGGTAAAAAACTTTTAGGAGGGAAGTTTAAAGAAAAAAACTTGCATTTAAATGCCCATCAATGCAGCCTTATCAGTGTCCATCTGCAGCCTTGTCAGTGTCATTTGCAGCCTTGTCCATCATTGCACCCTTGTCTGTGTCATATGCAGCTTTGTCATGCAGCCTGTCCATCATTGCAACCTTGTCCATCATTGCAGCCTGTCCATCATTGCAACCTTGTCCATCATTGCAACCTGTCCATCATTGCAGCCTGTCCATCATTGCAACCTTGTCCATCATTGCAACCTGTCCATCATTGCAGCCTGTCCATCATTGCAGCCTTGTCCATCATTGCAGCCTTGTCCATCATTGCAGCCTTGTCCATCATTGCAGCCTGTCCATCATTGCAGCCTTGTCCATCATTGCAGCCTGTCCATCATTGCAGCCTTGTCATGCAGCCTTGTCAGTGTCATTTGCAGCCTTGTCCATCATTGCACCCTTGTCTGTGTCATATGCAGCTTTGTCATGCAGCCTGTCCATCATTGCAACCTTGTCCATCATTGCAGCCTGTCCATCATTGCAACCTTGTCCATCATTGCAACCTGTCCATCATTGCAGCCTGTCCATCATTGCAACCTTGTCCATCATTGCAACCTGTCCATCATTGCAGCCTTGTCCATCATTGCAGCCTTGTCCATCATTGCAGCCTTGTCCATCATTGCAGCCTTGTCCATCATTGCAGCCTTGTCCATCATTGCAGCCTTGTCCATCATTGCAGCCTTGTCCATCATTGCAGCCTGTCCATCATTGCAGCCTTGTCCATCATTGCAGCCTGTCCATCATTGCAGCCTTGTCATGCAGCCTTGTCCATCATTGCAGCCTGTCCATCATTGCAGCCTGTCCATCATTGCAGCCTTGTCCATCATTACAGCCTGTCCATCATTGCAGCCTGTCCATCATTGCAGCCTGTCCATCATTGCAGCCTTGTCCATCATTGCAGCCTGTCCATCATTGCAGCCTGTCCATCATTGCAGCCTGTCCATCATTGCAGCCTGTCCATCATTGCAGCTTGTCCATCATTGCAGCCTGTCCATCATTGCAGCCTGTCCATCATTGCAGCCTGTCCATCATTGCAGCCTGTCCATCATTGCAGCCTGTCCATCATTGCAGCCTTGTCCATCATTGCAGCCTGTCCATCATTGCAGCCTGTCCATCATTGCAGCCTGTCCATCATTGCAGCCTGTCCATCATTGCAGCCTGTCCATCATTGAAGCCTTGTCATGCAGCCTTGTCCATCGTTGTCCCCTTGTCAGTGTCATTTTCAGCCTTGTCAGTTTTATCTTCTGGTTTTATTTTTAAAAATGGTGCCCCAGGGATGTCCTGTGGATCTAGGCGGCGCTCGGTAGTTCTCGGCCGCCTTCGGCTGTTCTCTGAAAGCCACCGAGAAGGGCCGAAAGCTGCCGAGAAGGGCCGAAGGCGGCCGAAAGCCACAGAGAAAAGCCGAAGGCAGCTGAAAGCCGCCCAGAGGCTCCAAAATAGTGGAGGATCGACATATAACACGCACCCGCAATTTTCCCCTGATTTTAAGGGGGAAAAAGTGCGTGTTATACGCTGATAAATACGATAAATATTCGGGACTTAGTATGAATGCCAATTGCTGGCACTAATTGTACACATCCAAGCTCATCATTTAGTATAACATATTAATGATTACCAACTGAGGTATTTGTGATATTTTAGGTGCAAATTCATCAACAACCATATAAAAATCCCATCCAAAATACCTCAGGTGGTTCTCTTTAATATTTAAGGGATGATGGTGCCATTTATATATTCTTACCTTTATTATTCGGTATAACATATGGGATGATGTACAATACACCTCGTGGTCTCAGGAAATCCTTCTGTTCATCATATTCATTTCCAATATGAGAACTATGAAGATGTATGTTGACTGAAGAAAGAAATTCTACATAACAGCCATGTGACTATTTAGGGTGAAAGGTGTTGGGGTACCAAGAGATCTGTGGAGGAAATATCTGTAGATCCATTTATTCATATTGAGACTTATGTATACTTTATAGTTCTGTCAGAGCCCTGGAAAAGGGGGCCTAAGAAATGCAAAGTGAGTTGGCGAGTTATCTGGATGATTAGACAAAGAAAGACCCCCAACTGGAATGGCCTTTTTATAGATTTATGCAGTCTTGGAAGTCCTCCTCCTGTCGGCTCTTTCTTACCTCGTCAAGACTTCAAACTCTTCCAAAGAAATTGGTAATGATCATAATCAAGCCTATCAGTATCCAGAAAGTTCTGATAATTCCTGTAGTCGATTAGTCTGGGTTGAGTGTTTTCCCAGCTTGGTTGAACTTCACATTGGATTTCCATCACGGGGCAATGTTTATGTATTTATTTTTACTTCAGTGCCGGTTTATTTATTACCAAATGAGTAAGAACGGGTGCTATGTATCCTGTACTAACTCACATTGGGAAAGGGGCCGGATATGGAGGTGGCCCCTTGTTCTACAAGGAACTTCCAGATTACAAATGTTTCCCACACAAGACCACAACATTTGCCAGGTCATGGATTTGGGGATAAGTACCTTGTACCCCATCAACATGGAGTTATAGTGCCTTGCTGGGGGGTGGGCTGTGTGGCCCCTCCTGGCAAGGTACTCTGCCAATATTCATTGGGAGCAGTCAGACTGGAAGCAGAGCTTGTATCTGTATACAGAAAATACTGATTTTCTACCCTGCAGAGTGTGTAATTTTGCCCACTTACAAAGAAATGAAGGGTCTATAATTTTTATCACAGATGTGTTTTAGATGATAGAGACAGAATAGCAAACAAAAATACAGAAAAAAACACATGATACAAATGTATTTGATCCCCTACCAACCAACAATAATTCTGCCCCCCACAGACTGGCACCAGTAGGTGCTCATGTGGTCCACAGATTAGTCCCAACAATGTAAGAAGGTTCTCGTTATGTGTATAAAAGACAACTGTTCATAGAATCCCTTCCCTCCAATCCTCACCATCATGGGGAAGAGCAAAGATCTGTCAGAGGACGTCGGGGGGAGAAGATTGGAGACCTGCACAAGGCTGGAATGGGCTACAAGACCATCAGCAAGAAGCTTGGTGAGAGGAGACGAGTGCCGGAGAGATTATTCACAAATGGAAGTAATACAAAATAACCATCAATTGTCCTCAGTCTGGAGCTCCATGGAAGATTTCTCCTCATGGGGTGAGGATGGTCATGAGAAAAGTGAGGGATCCGCCCAGAACTACACGGGAGGAGCTTGTGAAGGATCTCAAGGCAGTTGGGACCACAGTCACCAAACACACCATTGGTAACACAATACACCACCATGGATTGAAATCCTGCAGCACCCGCAAGGTCCTCCTCCTCAGGAAGACACATGTACAGGTCCCCCTCCTCAGGAAGACACATGTACAGGTCCCCCCCCTCAGGAAGACACATGTACAGGTCCTCCTCCTCAGGAAGACACATGTACAGGTCCCCCTCCTCAGGAAGACACATGTACAGGTCCCCCCCCTCAGGAAGACACATGTACAGGTCCCCCTCCTCAGGAAGACACATGGACAGGTCCCCCTCCTCAGGAAGACACATGTACAGGTCCTCCTCCTCAGGAAGACACATGGACAGGTCCCCCTCCTCAGGAAGACACATGGACAGGTCCCCCTCCTCAGGAAGACACATGTACAGGTTCCCCTCCTCAGGAAGACACATGGACAGGTCCCCCTCCTCAGGAAGACACATGTACAGGTCCCCCCCCTCAGGAAGACACATGTACAGGTCCCCCCCCTCAGGAAGACACATGTACAGGTCCCCCCCCTCAGGAAGACACATGTACAGGTCTATCTGAAGTCTGCCAATGAACATCTAAATGATTCAGAGAAGGATTGGGGAGAAAGTTCTGTGGTCAGATGAGACCAAAATTGAGCTCTTTGGCAATAACTCGACTCGCTGTGTTAGGAGGAAGAAAAATGGTGAATATGACCCTAAGAACACCATCCCTACAGTCACACATGGAGGTGGGAACATGAACACCATCCCTACAGTCACACATGGAGGTGGGAACATGAACACCATCCCTACAGTCACACATGGAGGTGGGAACATGAACACCATCCCTACAGTCACACATGGAGGTGGGAACATGAACACCATCCCTACAGTCACACATGGAGGTGAGAACATGATGCTTTGGGGCTGTTTCTCTGATAAAGGTACAGGCCAACTTTGCCACATTGAGGGGCCAATGGACGGGGTCATGTATTGTAAGATCTTGGATGAGAACCTTCTTCACTCATCCAAAACACTAAAGATGGGTCACTGATGGGTCTTCCAGCATGACAATGACCCAAAACACATGGCCAAGACAACAAAGAAGTCGCTCAAGAAGAAGAACATTAAGGTCATGGAGTGGCCTTGTCAGTCTCCAGACCTTAATCCTATAGAAAATGTATGGAGGGAGCTGAAACTTTGAGTTGCCAAAAGACAGCCAAGAGACCTTTAGGATTTAGAGAAGATCTGTACCAAAATCCCTCCTGAGATGTGTGCAAACCTGATCACGACTACAAGAGGCGATTCAGTTCGCATTGTGCGCTATACAAGTTTTTTATTCATTCATTCATTCAAGAAACGTCTGACCTCTGTGATCGCCAACAAGGGTTTCTCAACTACTAGTGATGGCCGAACGGTTCGCCCGGCGGTCGTTTCGCGGCGAATTTCCGACTTTCGCCGTCCGCGGGTTCGAACGCCTTTTTCCGTCGTTCGCCCCGGCGGACTTACGTGTTTAATGTATACAAGAACTTTAACCTTTCGTGACACGTTTATCATGTGTTACAGGACAACCAATTGAGACATGACAGCTCATGGACACTTGGACATTCCCCCTAACCTATAAATACACCCGATCCGGTGGCCATTTTACATTCTTTCTTCTGTCACTGTAGGGAAAGGATCCTGTGTGGAGTAGGGACAGAGAAAACGCTAGCTATTTGGTACACAAAAGTTCTTTTCAGGACTGGTATAGGTGTTAGGTCAGCAGCCTGAGTTTCTTTTGTCAGTTTAGATAAAGGGACAGAGCGCTGTATGCTGCTATTTTAGGGACAGCTCAGCCAGATTAGTCTTTCTTCATCATCATCATCATCATCATCATTAGCTGTTACTATCAGGTCCACAAAAGAGCTGTTCCAGCTAATCGTTCCAGCCTACTCTTTTTTGCCAATTTGTATAGGGACAGGCAGGAAGCAGTGTGTCAGGCAGTGAGGATAATTTTAAAGACTTGCTGTTACTATTAGTTCCACAAAGGTTCTTTTCAGGACTGGTATCAGTGGTACGGTAATAGGCTTGTACACGTATAATATTCTTTCTTCCAAATATAGAAAGAATATTATACTTGACTGCTGCCCTTCTGCTGCAGTCTGCTAATCATTCACAACTCACTTGTTCCACAAAGCTCTTTATCAGGACTGGTAACTTGGTCTGTCTAGGGTGCTACGGTACATAGGCTTGGGTGCGGTACAGTCTGCTGTTCTGTAAGGACCGCTATCGGTCCACAATACATAGGGTTGCCGTGCACTACTGCTGACCGCTGCCCTATACTGCAGCAGTCCTTCAGCGGTATAGGGACTGACGCACAGTCTGCTAAACACTAATACACAACCTGCTTGGTCCACAAAAGTTCTTATAAGGACTGGTAACTTGGTATAGGGTGCTACGGTACATAGGCCTGAGTGCAGTACAGTCTGCTGTTCTGTAAGGACCGCTATCGGTCCACAATACATAGGGTTGCCGTGCACTACTGCTGACCGCTGCCCTATACTGCAGCAGTCCTTCATTGGTATAGGGACTGACGTACAGTCTGCTAATCACTAACACACAACCTGCTTGGTCCACAAAAGTTCTTATAAGGACTGGTAACTTGGTATAGGGTGCTACGGTACATAGGCCTGAGTGCAGTACAGTCTGCTGTTCTGTAAGGACCGCTATCGGTCCACAATACATAGGGTTGCCGTGCACTACTGCTGACCGCTGCCCTATACTGCAGCAGTCCTTCATTGGTATAGGGACTGACGTACAGTCTGCTAATCACTAACACACAACCTGCTTGGTCCACAAAAGTTCTTATAAGGACTGGTAACTTGGTATAGGGTGCTACGGTACATAGGCCTGAGTGCGTTACAGTCTGCTGTTCTGTAAGGACCGCTATCGGTCCACAATACATAGGGTTGCCGTGCACTACTGCTGACCGCTGCCCTATACTGCAGCAGTCCTTCAGCGGTATAGGGACTGACGCACAGTCTGCTAAACACTAACACACAACCTGCTTGGTCCACAAAAGTTTTTATAAGGACTGGTAACTTGGTATAGGGTGCTACGGTACATAGGCCTGAGTGCAGTACAGTCTGCTGTTCTGTAAGGACCGCTATCGGTCCACAATACATAGGGTTGCCGTGCACTACTGCTGACCGCTGCCCTATACTGCAGCAGTCCTTCATTGGTATAGGGACTGACGTACAGTCTGCTAATCACTAACACACAACCTGCTTGGTCCACAAAAGTTCTTATAAGGACTGGTAACTTGGTATAGGGTGCTACGGTACATAGGCCTGAGTGCAGTACAGTCTGCTGTTCTGTAAGGACCGCTATCGGTCCACAATACATAGGGTTGCCGTGCACTACTGCTGACCGCTGCCCTATACTGCAGCAGTCCTTCATTGGTATAGGGACTGACGTACAGTCTGCTAATCACTAACACACAACCTGCTTGGTCCACAAAAGTTCTTATAAGGACTGGTAACTTGGTATAGGGTGCTACGGTACATAGGCCTGAGTGCGTTACAGTCTGCTGTTCTGTAAGGACCGCTATCGGTCCACAATACATAGGGTTGCCGTGCACTACTGCTGACCGCTGCCCTATACTGCAGCAGTCCTTCAGCGGTATAGGGACTGACGCACAGTCTGCTAAACACTAATACACAACCTGCTTGGTCCACAAAAGTTCTTATAAGGACTGGTAACTTGGTATAGGGTGCTACGGTACATAGGCCTGAGTGCAGTACAGTCTGCTGTTCTGTAAGGACCGCTATCGGTCCACAATACATAGGGTTGCCGTGCACTACTGCTGACCGCTGCCCTATACTGCAGCAGTCCTTCATTGGTATAGGGACTGACGTACAGTCTGCTAATCACTAACACACAACCTGCTTGGTCCACAAAAGTTCTTATAAGGACTGGTAACTTGGTATAGGGTGCTACGGTACATAGGCCTGAGTGCAGTACAGTCTGCTGTTCTGTAAGGACCGCTATCGGTCCACAATACATAGGGTTGCCGTGCACTACTGCTGACCGCTGCCCTATACTGCAGCAGTCCTTCATTGGTATAGGGACTGACGTACAGTCTGCTAATCACTAACACACAACCTGCTTGGTCCACAAAAGTTCTTATAAGGACTGGTAACTTGGTATAGGGTGCTACGGTACATAGGCCTGAGTGCGTTACAGTCTGCTGTTCTGTAAGGACCGCTATCGGTCCACAATACATAGGGTTGCCGTGCACTACTGCTGACCGCTGCCCTATACTGCAGCAGTCCTTCAGCGGTATAGGGACTGACGCACAGTCTGCTAAACACTAACACACAACCTGCTTGGTCCACAAAAGTTTTTATAAGGACTGGTAACTTGGTATAGGGTGCTACGGTACATAGGCCTGAGTGCAGTACAGTCTGCTGTTCTGTAAGGACCGCTATCGGTCCACAATACATAGGGTTGCCGTGCACTACTGCTGACCGCTGCCCTATACTGCAGCAGTCCTTCATTGGTATAGGGACTGACGTACAGTCTGCTAATCACTAACACACAACCTGCTTGGTCCACAAAAGTTCTTATAAGGACTGGTAACTTGGTATAGGGTGCTACGGTACATAGGCCTGAGTGCGTTACAGTCTGCTGTTCTGTAAGGACCGCTATCGGTCCACAATACATAGGGTTGCCGTGCACTACTGCTGACCGCTGCCCTATACTGCAGCAGTCCTTCATTGGTATAGGGACTGACGTACAGTCTGCTAATCACTAACACACAACCTGCTTGGTCCACAAAAGTTCTTATAAGGACTGGTAACTTGGTATAGGGTGCTACGGTACATAGGCCTGAGTGCGTTACAGTCTGCTGTTCTGTAAGGACCGCTATCGGTCCACAATACATAGGGTTGCCGTGCACTACTGCTGACCGCTGCCCTATACTGCAGCAGTCCTTCATTGGTATAGGGACTGACGTACAGTCTGCTAATCACTAACACACAACCTGCTTGGTCCACAAAAGTTCTTATAAGGACTGGTAACTTGGTATAGGGTGCTACGGTACATAGGCCTGAGTGCGTTACAGTCTGCTGTTCTGTAAGGACCGCTATCGGTCCACAATACATAGGGTTGCCGTGCACTACTGCTGACCGCTGCCCTATACTGCAGCAGTCCTTCAGCGGTATAGGGACTGACGCACAGTCTGCTAAACACTAACACACAACCTGCTTGGTCCACAAAAGTTTTTATAAGGACTGGTAACTTGGTATAGGGTGCTACGGTACATAGGCCTGAGTGCAGTACAGTCTGCTGTTCTGTAAGGACCGCTATCGGTCCACAATACATAGGGTTGCCGTGCACTACTGCTGACCGCTGCCCTATACTGCAGCAGTCCTTCATTGGTATAGGGACTGACGTACAGTCTGCTAATCACTAACACACAACCTGCTTGGTCCACAAAAGTTCTTATAAGGACTGGTAACTTGGTATAGGGTGCTACGGTACATAGGCCTGAGTGCGTTACAGTCTGCTGTTCTGTAAGGACCGCTATCGGTCCACAATACATAGGGTTGCCGTGCACTACTGCTGACCGCTGCCCTATACTGCAGCAGTCCTTCATTGGTATAGGGACTGACGTACAGTCTGCTAATCACTAACACACAACCTGCTTGTTCCACAAAAGTTCTTATAAGGACTGGTAACTTGGTATAGGGTGCTACGGTACATAGGCTTGAGTGCGGTACAGTCTGCTGTTCTGTAAGGACCGCTATCGGTCCACAATAGATAGGGTTGACGTGCACCACTGCTGACCGCTGCCCTATACTGCAGCAGTCCTTCAGCGGTATAGGGACTGACGTACAGTCTGCTAAACACTAATACACAACCTGCTTGGTCCACAAAAGTTCTTATAAGGACTGGTAACTTGGTATAGGGTGCTACGGTACATAGGCTTGAGTGCGGTACAGTCTGCTGTTCTGTAAGGACCGCTATCGGTCCACAATAGATAGGGTTGACGTGCACCACTGCTGACCGCTGCCCTATACTGCAGCAGTCCTTCAGCGGTATAGGGACTGACGTACAGTCTGCTAAACACTAATACACAACCTGCTTGGTCCACAAAAGTTCTTATAAGGACTGGTAACTTGGTATAGGGTGCTACGGTACATAGGCTTGAGTGCGGTACAGTCTGCTGTTCTGTAAGGACCGCTATAGGTCCACAATAGATAGGGTTGACGTGCACCACTGCTGACCGCTGCCCTATACTGCAGCAGTCCTTCAGCGGTATAGGGACTGACGTACAGTCTGCTAAACACTAATACACAACCTGCTTGGTCCACAAAAGTTCTTATAAGGACTGGTAACTTGGTATAGGGTGCTACGGTACATAGGCTTGAGTGCGGTACAGTCTGCTGTTCTGTAAGGACCGCTATAGGTCCACAATAGATAGGGTTGACGTGCACCACTGCTGACCGCTCACCTATACTGCAGCAGTCCTTCAGCGGTATAGGGACTAAGAGTTTTGTCACAGGGTCATTTAAAAAATGACATGCAGAGGAAGAGGCAGGCCCTTCCGCAGGGGTGGTAGGGGTAGGGCAGGAGCAACAGGCTTGAGCCAAAGTGGGAAGTTGCAGAAGGTGCGTTCAATTACTTTAAAGGATGCACCAGACTTGGTTGAGTGGCTCGCTCAGCCTTACTCTTCTGCACCCTCCTCATCCTCTCGATCTGCACCCTCTTCTTCACTCTCTGCTATGTGCACCCCCAAAGACACTACCACCAACAACACGACCACCACCACCACCACCACATACCTTCCGCTTGAGTCACTGGAATTATTTTCCGATCCATATCAAGAGGACATTTCTGATGCGCAGCCACTCTTGGTATTGGATCAGGAAGAGGAGGTAGCAACAAGCGCTACTCAGCAGTCTGACGCCAGTACCCAGATCAGCCCAAGGAGGAGGTTGGTCCCCGGTGTTGCTGCCTACTCTACTTATAGCGGTGGGGAAGGTGACGTTGATGATGACGTGTCTAGTGATGTCACGTGGGTGCCCACAAGAGAGGAAGAGGAGGGGAGTTCAGAGGGAGATATGGACCAGCAGATAGGGAGGAGAAGCAGCAATGACTTACATTGCACAGCAGGGACAAAGCAGACTGCAAATGTATCAGGAGCGAGTCATCGACCATGTACGGTCACATCTGGCGCTCCCAGGACACCGGCACATGGCTCCGCAGTGTGGGCTTTTTTTAACGTGTCCGCTGCTGACAATAGCGTTGCCATCTGCAATCTTTGCAGTCAACGCGTTAGTCGCGGTAAGCCCAATACTCACCTAGGGACGACCGCCTTAAGAAGGCACATGAGCAGCCATCACCGAGCCCAGTGGGAGCAACGGAACACACAAAGCCACACTGCAGGCTCTCACCGTCCAGCCTCGTCTTCTACTTCTCCTTCTCCTCTCTCCTCACAATTGTCCTCCACTCCACCTTCCATCACGCCAAGCTCACATTTTTCTGCAAAAAGGCAGGCTTCCGTGGGCCTAATGTTTGAGCGTAAAAAAATGATGACGCCGGATAACCCTCTTGCCCAACGGTTGGCGGCTGGCTTGTCAGAACTCATAGCCCGCCAACTACTGCCATATAAACTGGTGGACTCGGAGGCCTTTCGCAAATTTGTGGCCATTGGAACACCACAATGGAAGGTCCCAGGAAGGAAGTATTTCTCAGAGAAGGGCATCCCAGAGCTATATGGCCATGTTCAGCGGCAAGTGAATGTATCTCTGGCACACAGTGTCGGTGCCAAGATACATCTGACCACAGACACGTGGTCTAGCAAACACGGGCAGGGAAGGTATATCAGTTTTACTGCCCACTGGGTGAACCTTCTGACGGCCGTCAAGCATGTAACCCGTGGCACCCTTGTAGATTTGGTTTTACCGCCACGGATTGCATGCAGGCCTGACTCTTCTTCTCCTCCTCCTACTCCATCCTCCTCCCTCTCCTCCTCAGCTGCCTCCTCCTTTTCCGCTGCTAGCGTCTCTTCCACTGCACCGCCCAAGCTCCCCAGAACCTATTCCACATGCCAGGTGAGACGTTGCCATGCCGTGCTGCGTCTGTTGTGCCTGGAAGCAAAGAGCCACACTGGCCCGGCACTCCTTTCAGCTTTGCGTTCACAGGCAGATGAGTGGCTAACACCGCTCAATTTGACAGTTGGTAAAGTGGTGTGTGACAACGGTGCCAATCTGCTTAGCGCATTGAAACAGGGCAAAATCACGCACGTGCCGTGCATGGCACACGTCTTAAACTTGGTCGTGCAGCGATTCCTTGTCAAATACCCTGGGGTCCAGGACATCTTGCGGCAGGCAAGGAAAATCTCGGCCCATTTCAGAAGATCTTACACGGCCATGGCTCGCCTTGCTGACATTCAGCGGCGACACCATCTGCCGGTCAGACGTCTTATTTGCGATTGCCCGACGCGATGGAACTCAACCTTCTATATGCTTGATAGGCTGCTCCAGCAGAAACGTGCAGTTAACGTCTACCTGTATGAACTCTGCGAAAGAAACGGTTCTGGGGAGCTGGGTTTTTTTTCACCGCGCCAGTGGCTGCTCATGCGCGACACATGCAGACTTCTGCGGCCATTTGAGGAGATCACCAAACTGGTCAGTCGCAGCCATGGCGCCATCAGTGACATGGTACCTTATGCCTTCTTTCTGGAGCGTGCATTGCGTCGTGTCATTGATCAGGCTGTGGAGGAGCAGGAGCGGGAAGATGAGGAAGTCGCAATGCTGGATGAATTCCCAGGGGGGGCTACTCTATCTGAGACAAGTCAACAACAGGAGTCTGATGAGGAGTCAGAGGAGGATGGTGCCGGGGCGGATGAGCAGGAGCAAGAAGAGCATGCTTTAAACCTTTCTGGGATCCCTGTTGTGCGAGGATGGGGAGAGGAGAATGAAGAGGACGACATTATCCTGGATGATGAGCAGGAGCCAGGCCACCACACCGCTTCCACTTTAGTGCAAATGGGGGCCTTCATGCTCCAGTGTTTTAATAGGGACCCCCGTATAAAAAGCATGAGGGTCAAGGACCAGTACTGGGTGGCAACGTACTTAGACCCCCGGTACAAACACAAAATGGCGGAAATGTTACCGCCGTCGCAGAGGGCTGTCAGAATGCAGCACTTCCAGGCCTTGCTTCGAGAAATGCTGCATTCTGCTTTTGCGTGCGCTGGCAGAGGAGCAATTCCCACTCCCAGAGAAGGATTTGCGGGTACCAATCCAACAGCGCCTGCAAGAAGAGGCCGGTTTGAAGATGTGTTGGTGACTTCGGATATGAGGTCATTCTTTCAGCCGACCCATCGACAGGTGTCATCCGGATCCAGCATCAGGGAACGCCTAGACCGTCAGGTGTCCGACTACATTGGGTTAACGGCCGATGTGGACGCTCTGAGGAGTGATGAACCCCTAGACTACTGGGTGGGCAGGCTTGACCTCTGGCCAGAGCTTGCCCAATTTGCAATCGAACTGTTGGCTTGCCCCTCATCCAGTGTCCTGTCCGAAAGGACGTTCAGCGCAGCAGGGGGGATTGTGACCGATAAGCGTACTCGCCTAGCTCACCACAGTGTTAACTACCTCACATTTCTAAAAATGAATGAGGCATGGATCTCGGAGGAATTCAACACATGTGATCAGTAGACCATGTATATGTCTATAAACAATTTTTGGAATCAAGCACACAGACCTTCTTAATTCATTTGGCTCACTTCCCTGACCCAAAAAAGCACACCGTACTATATGCCCCTACCCTCCTCTTTGAAGAGGTTGAGCGGTGTCATATTTCTACTGGGGCTGCTTATTATGAGGGGTTCCCACCATCCCTGTGCTGTGCTGACTTCCTCCTGGGTGTTCTTATTATGAGGGGCTCCCACCATCCCTGTGCTGTGCTGACTTCCTCCTGGGGGTTCTTATTATGAGGGGATCACACCATCCCTGTGCTGTGCTGACTTCCTCCTGGGGCTGCTTACGGTGCTGCTGTCAGCGCTGTATGTCACGGAGCTGCTGTCAGCGCTGTATGTCACGGAGCTGCTGTCAGCGCTGTATGTCACGGAGCTGCTGTCAGCGCTGTATGTCACGGAGCTGCTGTCAGCGCTGTATGTCACGGAGCTGCTGTCAGCGCTGTATGTCACGGAGCTGCTGTCAGCGCTGTATGTCACGGAGCTGCTGTCAGCGCTGTATGTCACGGAGCTGCTGTCAGCGCTGTATGTCACGGAGCTGCTGTCAGCGCTGTATGTCACGGAGCTGCTGTCAGCGCTGTATGTCACGGAGCTGCTGTCAGCGCTGTATGTCACGGAGCTGCTGTCAGCGCTGTATGTCACGGTGCTGCTGTCAGCGCTGTATGTCACGGAGCTGCTGTCAGCGCTGTATGTCACGGAGCTGCTGTCAGCGCTGTATGTCACGGAGCTGCTGTCAGCGCTGTATGTCACGGAGCTGCTGTCAGCGCTGTATGTCACGGAGCTGCTGTCAGCGCTGTATGTCACGGTGCTGCTGTCAGCGCTGTATGTCACGGAGCTGCTGTCAGCGCTGTATGTCACGGAGCTGCTGTCAGCGCTGTATGTCACGGAGCTGCTGTCAGCGCTGTATGTCACGGAGCTGCTGTCAGCGCTGTATGTCACGGAGCTGCTGTCAGCGCTGTATGTCACGGTGCTGATGTCAGTGCTCTGTATTACGGTGCTGCTGTCAGTGCTCTGTATCTCCTGCACCCTCTTGTTTGCCTACCCTGGTCCCTGACCTTCCCTCTCCTCCATTGCCTTCATTAGCTCCATAGTCCTGAATTGTCAGAACAATTTCCCAAATAAAAAAAAAATGCTTGTAGTTATCGATCCCAAATTCACCTCATACATGTATTATGCTATTGTCCAGGTGGTGGGACTACGTGCTACCCCCTAATAATTACCCCGTGGCCGCAAATTCGACCTAAAGGTTTGCGAAATTCGCCTCCCATTGAAGTCAATGGAGCCCGCGGCGAACGGTCGTTTTCGCGAACGTTTGTGTCCGTTCGCGTTTCGCGTTCGCGAAACGTCCCGTCGGAAGTTCGTCCATCACTATCAACTACTAAGGAGATCAAATACTTATTTTACTCACTGAACTGCAACTCCATTTATAACATTTGTATCATGTTTTTTTCTGGATTTTTGTTTGATATTCTGTCTTTATCATATAAAATACACCTCTGATAAAAATTACAGACCTTGAATTTCTTTGTAAGTGGGCTTAGGAATGGAGGCTGGTGAGAATAACCCCAGAATAGTATGCAGGCATCCAACACACACATTGTGCAGCACTACTAAGCAGGAAAAAAAAGATGTGCAAATGTGACCACCTATTGTACATATTGTATATAATTACCAACCCCCGCATAGAAACAAGGTGTATAATACCTTCACACATAATAAGACTGGTAGACTTCAGGGAATGTACATCTAAAAAAAAAGCTAGTTAAAGAGACTACTTTAAAACATTATAGGACTAAATTAAACCTTTATTAAGTTTTAATTTTCCTTGACTAGGATGAATGTTAGTGATGTCTTCCTCTGGTTAACCACTAGAGGGCAATCTTCACTATGGGGCTCATTGAAAAGGGTTGTTTTATTTCATTGTCAAACATTCAACAAAGAATTGATTGGAATACAAAGTGAATTATAGAATATAAAGTGAAATATAGAATATAAAATGAATTATAGAATATAAAGTGAAATATAGAATATAAAGTGAAATATAGAATATAAAATGAATTATAGAATATAAAATGAATTATAGAATATAAAGTGAAATATAGAATATAAAATTAATTATAGAATATAAAGTGAATTATAGAATATAAAATGAATTATAGAATATAAAGTGAAATATAGAATATAAAATGAATTATAGAATATAAAGTGAAATATAGAATATAAAGTGAATTATAGAATATGAAGTGAATTATAGAATATAAAATGAATTATAGAATATAAAGTGAATTATAGAATATAAAATTAATTATAGAATATAAAGTGAATTATAGAATATAAAATTAATTATAGAATATAAAGTGAAATATAGAATATAAAGTGAATTATAGAATATGAAGTGAATTATAGAATATAAAATGAATTATAGAATATAAAGTGAATTATAGAATATAAAATTAATTATAGAATATAAAGTCAAATTTAGAAAAAAAAAAAAGTCAATTATAGAAAATAAAGTGAAATTTAGAAAATAAAGTCAAATTTAGAAAATAAAGGCAAATCTAGAATATAAAGTAAATGATAGAAAATAAAACAAATTATTGATTTAAAAGTGAATTATGGAATATAAAGTGATATTATTTCCTTTTTCACGTCGTCCATTCCAGCTGTTCTGTACGATGAAAACTGAAAATAAGGCGGAAATTCGATATTTACTATGGTGGTGAAAGGTATAGGCGGATTGTTTGGTGTCACAGATGATCGTTATAGTTCCATATTTAGTAATGTTATGGACTCCACTAAGCAATTAGAAAAGCTATTGGTTTGCCTATAGAATTATTGATCAGTCGTATGGGGGAGGGAAGGGTTAGTCCAGTGCTCCATGTCTGACCTCTGCTGAGCCCCCAATCCACCTAATGACGGTTTGTAGCAGCAGCGCCCTCCTCTGGGCAAGGCAATGTCTTGTAAGATTTTCTTTTTTTTTTTTTCTCTCCTGGGACATATATGAATGCTCAATTCCACTTCTGATTGGCTGGCAGCGGGGACCAATCAGAATCAGCTCTGAGCAGCCACATGCCCTGATGAAGGAACCATTGCAGCGAGGGTCGGAGGGAAGAGAATGTTAAAAGAGAGCCATGGCTTACATTGGAGGCCGCTGTCAGGATATTGAAATTACAACTAGAGGAGGGGGGAGGGGGGTACAGTATTGTATTGTTGGTTGTCAGGGGGCTTAATAATGTTCTGCTGCTCCCACAACTACGGGGTAGTAAACCCCAACAAACCCAGATAATCAGCCTTGTCTTCCCTTCATAAAGGTAACAGACACATAGCTCCCAATTTTTTTTTTTTTTAAAAGCCTGTGGCGTGCAAAACACACCCAAAAATCTTCCACCCGGTGCCAAAAAAAGTGCACACACATCAAGAGTGACACACTAAAAAGTGCAGACGGGTGTCTGATATCCTCCACTAGGAAGGACCTTATCCTGATCCCCCGGGGCGTTAGGCTCCAGACAGGGACTGAGGTACCAGACTCATCATGGCCATCCAGCCGAAGCCGGACGACCTCCTTTCCCCGGAAGGTCTGCCGAAACAGAACCTCCTAGGTACTAGGTACTATGGGGCTCCCCCGAAGGTAGGCCCCCCAATAGAGGGCGGACCAAGCCAGAAGGCCTATGTCCACCCTCCCGCAAGACTTTCAGGATAGGTCCGAGGACTGACACCCTACTCGTCAAACGTGCAGTGACTGTGACATGACACACAAACACAAATAAAATAAATAAAAAGTGAGGAAAGGGATAGTGAAGAGGAGAGTGAAAAGGTGGCCATGTCCCAGATGAGCGTGCATACAGCCCATGGAGGGTGTGTGGTGAGCGTGTATACAGCCCATGGAGGGTGTGTGGTGAGCGTGCATACAGCCCATGGAGGATGTGTGGTGAGCGTGTATACAGGCCATGGAGGGTGTGTGGTGAGCGTGTATACAGGCCATGGAGGGTGTGTGGTGAGCGTGTATACAGCCCATGGAGGGTGTGTGGTGAGCGTGCATACAGCCCATGGAGGATGTGTGGTGAGCGTGTATACAGGCCATGGAGGGTGTGTGGTGAGCGTGTATACAGGCCATGGAGGGTGTGTGGTGAGCGTGCATACAGCCCATGGAGGGTGTGTGGTGAGCGTGCATACAGCCCATGGAGGGTGTGTGGTGAGCGTGCATACAGCCCATGGATGGTGAGCAGTGAGCGTGCATACAGGTCATGGAGGGTGTGTGGTGAACGTGCATACAGGCCATGGAGGGTTCATGGTGAGCGTGCATACAGGCCATGGCGGGTGAGTGGTGAGCATGCGTACAGACCATGGCGGGTGAGTGGTGAGCGTGCGTACAGGCCATGGCGGGCACATGGTGAGCGTGGGTGCAGGCAATGGCGGGTGCATTGGGAGCGTGCGTACAGGCCATGGCGGGTGAGTGATGAGCATGCATACAGGCCATGACAGTGAGTGGTGCGCATGCGTACAGGCCATGGCGGGTGCATGGTGAGCGTGCGTACAGGCCATGGTGGCTGAGTGCATTACTTATTGTGAACCTACTAATTCCAAGTCTTTCTGAAGCTCTCCACAAGTGGTCCTTGGCTCATTGGACAACTCTTCTGATAATTCTTTTCACTCCTCTGTCAGAAATCTTGCGAGGAGCTCCCGGTCATGGCCGGTTTATGGTGAAATTCTGGATTATGACCCCAACGGCGTCACTGGAACATTCAGACGTTTAGAAATCCTTCCTTAACCAATGTATGTTTGGGACTTTATATGAGGACATTGGACTGTACCTCCATCCCTGATAATTGAGATGTATAGGAGCAAGCTTTGGGACTTTGTGTTGGGTTGCCTCCCTGGCTTCGTGTTTCATAGAAAGTCCCAAACTTTGCTCCTATACATCTCAATAATGTTGTGAAGGTCTTGAGCAGCTCCAACACTCACCAACCGAACAAGGCTGAGAGGGCCTAACGCGGTCTTCAAGTAGGTGAAGATACAGAAGTGGATGAATCCACCGTCACCAGAGACCCGATATCCTATTTATAAGCAGCACCGGCATGTACAGTCTCCGTGGATGTCACAGCCCCGCCCCTCGTATTGCAGAGCGGGCGTGCGTTCCAAAGGAAGTGAACCGGAATTGACATCAGGTCTCCCCCGAAATGCATTTCCCATATAGCGGCAATGTAACATTTATTAAAAACACTATTATTATTATTATTAATAATAATAATAATAATAATATTTTGGATACATAATTTGTACCCTTTTATGTTATTGATAGATTTGATATAGAGTGAACAGTAAAGGAGAAGCAGCACGCTGATGAGGTCATCATTCTGTTCAGACCATTGATACAAAGCTCTATAGCTGGGAATCTAATAGAAGAACCTAGTTCAGGTGAATTCTATATATAACCGGGATGAATGCGTCTTTATCTCTATTCCCGATCGTCGCTCCGTAATCCTGGAAAATCATTTATGGAAGAAGAAAACTTCTGCTAATTGACATTCTATAAAGAGCCTAAATCTGTCCTCCGCCGGGATCGGGAGGGGGAGGGGGGGCTCCGAATTCTGCCTCTGTGATCTTTTCATGTCCATGTTTAGATTTGGACGAAGGGGAATTCCTCCTGTTTTTCTAAAGCCGCCCTTTTAATCAACTCCTCCTGGCTAATTTGGCTGCTGCGGCATTCCAGTTCCCGGCTCCCAGTGCTTACTGGGGAATATGGAAATTTAGAATGTTAGCAGAAGGCCGAATGATATCGAAGGATTCAAAATTTCTCCAAACATTCACAAGAGTATTATTACCGCTATCCCGGGGGAAGAGTATTATTACCGCTATCCCGGGGGAAGAGTATTATTACCGCTATCCCGGGGGAAGAGTATTATTACTGCTATCACGGGGGAGGAGTATTATTACCGCCATCTTGGAGGAAGTCTTATTGCCGCCATCCTAGAGAAACAGTATTATTACCGCCATCCCGGAGGAAGAGTCTTATTACCTCCATACCAGAAAAAGAGTATTATTACCGCCATCCCAGAGGAAGATTATTATTACCGCCATCCCGCAGGAAGAGTCTTATTACCACCATCCCGGAGGAAGAATGTCATTACCGCCATCCCAGAGGTAGAGTAATATTACCGTCATCCCGGAGGAAGAGTATTATTACTGCCATCTTGGAGGAAGAGTATTATTGCCCCCATCCAACAGAAAGTCTTATTACCGCCATCCTGGAGGAAGAGTCTTATTACCGCCATCCCAAGGAAGAGTAATATTACCGTCATCTCGGAGGAAGAGTATTATTACCGCCATCATGGAGGAAGAGTATTATTACCGCCATCATGGAGGAAGAGTATTATTACCGCCATCATGGAGGAAGAGTATTATTACCATCATCTCGGAGGAAGAGTATTATTACCGCCATCATGGAGGAAGAGTATTATTAAAGCCATCCCAGAGGAAGTCTTATTACCGCCATCCCGGAGGAAGAGTCTTATTTTCGCCATCCCGAATGAAGAGTATTATTACCGCCATCCCAGAGGAATAGTATTATTACCGGCATTCCCGGAATAAGAGTATTATTACCGCCAACCTGGAGAAAGAGTATTATTACAGCCATCCCATATCCAGATCTCGCAACCTTCTTTGGATTTCCTCTTTGGAAGACGTGTCACTGAGGAGGAGGAGCAGTGGCGTAACTAGAACCTTCAGGGCCCCGATGCAAGAAACCATAAAGGGCCCCCTGAACCCCAGCCAAGGCCCTTCCCTCCGAGTCCGGCGGTGGAATTCCAGGGCGTGGTCACAGGTATGACATTTGTGAGCCCTGTAGTTCCACCACTGGTATCAGTTTTTGCACCCAGGTGAGAAGGGGTCCCTGTCCCCACGTGAGAAGGGGTCCCTGTCCCCAGGGGGAGATGGAGGGGGTATGTAATGGTGTGTGAGGGATGGGGTCCTCTCACTCACCATGACCAAGCTGTAGGCCATAACATTGACTCATCCATGTTGGCCTGGGCTCCATCCAGTGTGCTGGACGGGTGATCAGCATATCTCCCGGAAAGACCTTTCATCATCTGTGTATGACGGGGGAGGGGGGGGGGGGCTGGCAGACAAGCCTGCAGTGTCCTCAGGGGGGCTCTTATAGGGCTGCACTGCATCTGTGTGCTTAAAGTTTGTTTACCCGGGAGAAGTATGCAGTGCAGTGTGGGCCGGACTCGGGGGGGCGGGACTCTGGCTGGGGAGAACAGACATCGGACTGAGCGGCAATGCATGGAGCAGGAGAGGGGTACTCTGAGGAGCCGGCCGAGGACACAGGTCATGCGGGGAATGCACAACTAAAGAGCAGCCAGTGCGATAGTCGAGCATGGAGCTCTGCTAGTCACCCTCCACCTCCAGCCACCCGTGTGCATGGTGCACTGGTACCCCTAGCTGCCTATGCTGCTGCCGGCCATATGTAGAGGGGGCTGCATGGGCCCCCTGCATCACAGGGCCCGGTTGCGGTCGCAACTGCTGCACCCCCTATAGTTACGCCTCTGAGGAGGAGTATTATTGGAGGAAGTCACTGAGGAAAAGGAGGAGTATTATTGGAGGGTGTCATTGAGGAGGAGGAGTATTATTGGAGGGAGTCAGTGAGGAGGAGGAGTATTATTGGAGGGAGTCAGTGAGGAGGAGGAGTATTATTGGAGGGAGTCAGTGAGGAGGAGGAGTATTATTGGAGGGTGTCACTGAGGAGGAGGAGTATCTAATGAAGAGTATGATGTCACATTTTTAGAGTGAATTTTTAACTCATCATTACACATGAATATGATGGGAATCCCGGCTGAGCGAAGAATATTTTTTAAATTCTGTTTTCACCTTTTTTTCCCATTTGTCACATCTCATTTCTGCTGATCTCCTGCAGCCTATTTGCAGCCACTTCCTGTCTCCATACACTCCAGTTATGAAATATCTCAGGGAGGGATTTCTGATGGTGACACCAGAGGAACATGTCATGTGTCTGTGTCGTGTTTCTGTGTCTGTCATGTGTCATGTGTCATGTGTCATGTGTCATGTGTCATGTATCTGTGTCATGTGTCTGTCTCATGTGTCTGTCTCATGTGTCATGCGTCATGTGTCTGTGTCATGTGTCTGTCATGTGTTATGTGTCTGTGTCATGTATCTGTCATGTGTTATGTGTCATTGGTCTGTGTCAGGTGTCATGTGTCGGTGTCATGTGTCTGTGTCATGTGTCTGTATCATGTGTCATTTATCATGTGTCATGTGTCGTGTATCATGTTTCGTGTGTCATGTGTCATGTTTCTTTGTCATGTGTTATGTGTCATGTGTCGTGTGTCATATACCTGTATCATGTGTCATGTATATGTGCCTTGTGCCTGTATCATGTGTCGTGTATCATGTGTCGTTTGTAATGTGTCATGTGCCTGTACGGTGTGTCATGTGTCTGTGTCATGTGTGATGTGTGATGTGTCTGTGTGATGTGTTATGTGTCTGTGTGATGTGTTATGTGTCTGTGTCAGGTGTCTGTCATGTGTTATGTTTCTGTGTCATGTGTCATGTGGCATGCGTTATGTGTCACGTGTCATGTGCCATGTGCCATGTGTTATGTTTCTGTGTCATGTGTTATGTGTCATGTGCCGTGTGTCGTGTGTCATGTGCCTGTATCATGTGTCATGTGTTATGTATCATATGTCGTGTGTCATGTGTCATGTGTCAAGTGACGTGTGTCATGCATCATGTGTCAAGTGTTGTGTGTCTGAGTCATGTGTCTGTGTCATGTATCATGTGTCGTGTGTCATGTGTCATGTTTCTGTCATGTGTTATGTGTCATGTGTCGTGTGTCATATACCTGTATCATGTGTCATGTATTTGTGTCATATGCCTGTATCATGTGTCCTGTATCATGTGTCGTTTGTCATGTGTAATGTGCCTGTATGGTGTGTCATGCATGATGTGTCATGTGTCATGTGCCTGTATCGTGTGTCATGTGTCTGTGTCATGTGTCATGTGCCTGCATCATGTGTCATGTATGATGTGTCATGTGTCATGTGCCTGTATCGTGTGTCATGTGTCATGTGCCTGTATCGTGTGTCATGTATGATGTGTCATGTGTCATGTGCCTGTATCGTGTGTCATGTATGATGTGTCATGTGTCATGTGTTATAAGAGGAAGTTCCTGATCCAGGACCTCCATGGCGGGATCCCTCTGCAGCGATTGGAGGAGGCAGCGCTGGATATCAGAGCCTCTTACATATCTTGTGGTTGCAGGGAGGGATCCCCGGCATTCCCGGCTCGCTGCTCCGTGACCTTGGCCGTCACCAGATTTATCCGCAGCCTAGAATTTCCTCCCAGGTGTGAGAACTCGGCTTCTCCTCTCATTATCCCGGATCTTTTCCCACATCTGTGGGTGCGGATCAGACGGAAAACTCCCGCTGACAGACAAATGACCGGCAACAAAAATACATTCCCAGCCGGATTCAGACATCGCAGACGACCACCTGCCAGACATCCCATAATAGACCTCCCAACTGCAACCTGCAATCTACCAAAGAGCATACATCCCATAATAAACCCCCCAACCGCAACCGGCAATCTACCAAAGAGCATGCATCCCATAATAAACCCCCCAACCGCAACCGGCAATCTACCAAAGAGCATGCATCCCATAATAAACCCCCCAACCGCAACCGGCAATCTACCAAAGAGCATGCATCCCATAATAAACCCCCCAACCGCAACCGGCAATCTACCAAAGAGCATGCATCCCATAATAGACCCCCAACCGCAACCGGCAATCTACCAAAGAGCATGCATCCCATAATAGACCCCCCCCAACCGCAACCTGTAATCTACCAAAGAGCATGCATCCCATAATAGACCCCCCAACCGCAACCTGTAATCTACCAAAGAGCATGCATCCCATAATAGACCCCCAACCGCAACCTGTAATCTACCAAAGAGCATGCATCCCATAATAAACTCCCAACCGCAACCGGAAATCTACCAAAGAGCATGCATCCCATAATAAACCCCCAACCGCAACCGGCAATCTACCAAAGAGCATGCATCCCATAATAAACCCCCAACCGCAACCGGAAATCTACCAAAGAGCATGCATCTCATAATAACCGCAACCGGCAATCTACCAAACAAAGAGCATGCATCCCATAATAGACCCCCCAACTGCAACCTGCAATCTACCAGAGAACATGCATCCCATAATAACTGCAATCTACCAAAGAGCATGCATCCCATAATAACCACAACCTGCAATCTACCAAAGAGCATGCATCCCATAATAACCACAACCTGCAATCTACCAAAGAGCATGCATCCCATAATAGACCCCCCAACCGCAACCAGGAATCTACCAAAGAGCATGCATCCCATAATAGACCCCCCCCCCCCCAACCGCAACCTGCAATCTACTGAAGAGCATGCATCCCATAATAGACCCCCCCAACTGCAACCTGCAATCTACTGAAGAGCATGCATCCCATAATAGACCCCCCCCCACCGCAACCTGCAATCTACCAAAGAGCATGCATCCTATAAAAGACCCCCCAACCGCAACCGGCAATCTACCCAACAAAGAGCATGCATCCCATAATAGACCCCCCCAACCGCAACCTGCAATCTACTGAAGAGCATGCATCCCATAATAGACCCCCCCCCCCCCCAACCGCAACCTGCAATCTACTGAAGAGCATGCATCCCATAATAGACCCCCCCAACTGCAACCTGCAATCTACTGAAGAGCATGCATCCCATAATAGAACCCCCACCGCAACCTGCAATCTACCAAAGAGCATGCATCCCATAAAAGACCCCCCAACCGCAACCGGCAATCTACCCAACAAAGAGCATGCATCCCATAATAGACCCCCCCAACCGCAACCTGCAATCTACCAAAGAGCATGCATCCTATAAAAGACCCCCCAACCGCAACCGGCAATCTACCCAACAAAGAGCATGCATCCCATAATAGACCCCCCCCAACCGCAACCTGCAATCTACCAAAGAGCATGCATCCCATAATAGACCCCCCAACCGCAACCGGCAATCTACCAAACAAACAGCATGCATCTGATAATACAAAACATGATCAGGATGGCAAAGGACATGCATCCTCTGCCACATAATACACCTATACATGTTCTTATTGCATGTTTGCTCACCACTGACCACTGCATTGTAAAGAGGACCTGACATCAAATACTTGTTGCTATCGTAAAATAAAGAAGGTTTACAAG
Organism: Lithobates pipiens; assembly: GCF_037356315.1. Classification (NCBI taxonomy): domain Eukaryota; kingdom Metazoa; phylum Chordata; class Amphibia; order Anura; family Ranidae; genus Lithobates; species Lithobates pipiens. Next base: position 153,763 of record NW_027507752.1, on the reverse strand, counting down.
CAGTTTGTTGGCACAGTCGGGTCCAACCAGTTGCTTCCTCTTCACCATCGCCAAAGGGGGGTTTAGTGTTCGGCTTGGGAAGAGGAGCTAAGCATGTGCTGCCCTTCTACTACTTTTGGGGGAGCATAAGGATCACAGCCCAGAGCTGCCTGTGGTTTTTCAGGAACTACAATAAGAGTGATGATCTCCTGGTATGAAGAGCAGAATGCCAGCAGCACAGCAGTCTGAGCGGTGGTAAGTCTGAGCGGTGGTAAGTCTGAGCGGTGGTCTCTGAGACTCTCTGAGACTAGGCCAGAAGAGAAAGGGGACATACTTGGACAGGACAGCAGCACCTATGTGGGGGACCGGGGGCTACACAGCACTCTGCGCTCCAGGGTCCAGGCAAAGCTCCTCTCCCAAGCCCAAGGTGGGAGTGGCACTGCAAGCCAACGGGAATACATGGTGTGCAGTGGGCAGGACTACACACACCGCTGGCTCCCACTGTGCTGCCTGGTGATAGATCTGTTAGCCTTCAGCCCGAGCTCAATAGACCGGCCTGGCGGCGTACCACAACATGTGCGCGGGTATGATAATGATCTATTACACTTGCTGCAGCGGCATTATTACACTCGGTGTGCCACTGACTTCAGTGCTGCCTGTCGTGGTGCCATGTGTGGCTGCAGAGCAGGGACACCATGCATTTCATTTTGGACTTAGGGGGGGGTTTGAACACCCCTGACCCCCCCCCTTATCTACGCTCCCTGCTAAATAGGTCATCAGCAGGAGGAAGGAGGTCCCGATTCCTCTATATAAATCTTTATAGCACTAGATGGGTCACCTGCAGTCCATTTACTCACCATGTTTAGGTGCAGCGGCAAGCATCTTTCACCCTTTTTCCCACAATCCCCTAGGTTCCTACCATCCCTGATGCTCCTGGGCATACCTAAGGATTAGGATTTCCCTGCTTTTCTTCCTCAGCAGCTCGGTGAGATTGTACCAGATGAGGCAGAGGTGGTCGGGCACGCGATCTACAGCTAGGTGTATGCTCTTCCACTGTTAGTTCCAGTGTGTGGCCATCCAGGCCTCCTGAAGCCTCTGCCTTGGTGCCCCTTAGAGTATTGCTGCCTCCTATATGGTCTCGTATGTGTGACTTATTATATTTATCATTGTTTGTGCTGCCAGCACTTTATACCCCATGTTTTTTTCATGCTCACCCTGTTTATTCTAAGTGGAACTGAGATGGATTATGGAGATACTTGTGCGGTCTATGGTGGGTGACCTGTGCAGGGTTATATCACCATCAAATGGGGATTTATAGAATTCAGTTTGTTTCCGTTGTTAATATCATCTTTTCTTGTAGATGAATTTCCACTTATCCAAACCTGAGGAAGAACACGTGTAATTGAAATGCGTTAGGGCTTAGTATCTACTGTCATCCTCCATTGGGCGTCCATCATGTAACATTCGTCTCCTATGACATGATGTTGCTTCATCCCCTTTGTACCTGTACTTCTGTGCTGATTAGTCAGTGGACCTGCAATGTTTATGTAGTGGTTCATTTTGATGGCTGGGTGTACCCACCAGTGATTTACGGGGTTACAATGTGAAAATCAGTATATTCTGTGCATGTATTGTGACGTCCTTCACGGTCCATCTTTGACCCAACACTTCATGATCAGCCATTGTACTACTTCTAATCGTTTTTATGGTCTTTGCAATTCAATTTGTAAAACAATCTTTTGTAATGATCTTTTATGTGTCTTTCTTGGGTGCCTAAAAAGTCCTCTATAATTATTTTTTTTTAACTACTTTTTTAAATAAGGGACCCCAAGTTTCGTCTGTCTGGTCATCGGAGGGCTCCCCTCTCTGTTACAATGATTTTGCATAAAGAGTAGTGGATTCTTGGAGCAGACGTCTGGCAGAGGTACATGGTGGTCTCTTCATCTGGGACACACGTTGTGAAGGAATGTAAGTATTGATGGCTTGATTTGATATTATAAGATATGAAATAGGAACATTGTATCCGCCCCCACACTGTGGTCTTTTTAAACCCCTTCTTCCCCCCCTCCCCCTTTTTTTTTTTTTTGGGAACACCTTAGCTTTTTGATAGGTGATATAATGAAATATGTTATGTATATTTGGATATATGTATTTTATATGTATGCTTATATATGTGTTTTTTAGTATTTCATATATATATATGTTTTTTCTTTTTTATTTATTTTTTTTTTTCTCCTTACAATTTAGAACAGTGTTATCAGCTCCTGAAGAAGCGTCATTACAGACGCGAAACATGTAGAGCACCAAAAATACATGTAATTGTTGACTGTATGGTTGATATCCTTGATTCTATATTTATATAGATATGTACTTTGTTTTTTTCCCTTTTGGAAATTTGAAATGGACTTTACTACCTTTGATAGGATGTCAACTAGGTCTTAAATGTGTAGTTATAAAGGAGAAAACATCTCTCTTTTTTGTAAAAAGAAAATTGAATTTTTTATTTATTTTCTGTTTTTACTTCTGTTTTAATAAATAGAAATAATTCTTTCTGAATATATTGGTTGTGTTTACAACTCCTTTTATGCCTAAAAAGTCCAACTGAACCCACATTTTTTCGAGGTCTTTTATGTGAAGGTTCTTTTAATTTTTTTATTTTTCTCCCCAATTCCCCTTTTTCCTTGTCAATGTTTACATTTATAAAGTGATAACCAGGACGTGGCATTTTGTTTATCAGTGTATCCACAGACACCACCCTGTGACAGATACACACTTTTTTCATTTAAATATCAGAGGTACAACAAAGATCTATACCCAGACCAAGGGGCAGACTTGGTGGACCGTCTTTATGTACCAACAATCTTCCATCTTCTGTCTAAAGGACACTTATAACGTTCCAGCATCTAGGACTTTCTAAACCAAAGGTCTTCAAACTGTGGCCCAGGAGCCAGATGTGGCCCTTTGCCTGCTTTTATCCTGCCCTTGGGGCACTATTTCATCCACTGATACCAACAATGGGGCATAATTCTCCCCCCCCCCCCCATGACACCAATAAAGGGGGAACATTTCCTCCCAATGACACCAACAATGAGGTCCAATGACCCCAATGATGGGTCACAATTCCTCCCAATTACACCAATGAAGGGGACACAATTCCTCCCAATGACATCAACAATGGGGCCCGATGACTCCAATGATGGGTCACAATTCTCCCACTTACACCAATAATGGGGCACAATTACTCTCAGTGAAAACAAAAATGGGGCATTATTATTTCCACTGACGTCAGGACCTTTTCTACCCCCACTGGCCACAGTCGGGCCCCTCTAAAATCTGAAGGACAGTGAACTGGCCCTTGTTTAGGAAGTTTGGAGACCCCTGTTCTATACGAATGTTGATGCTCTGCTATGACTATGGGTATTTATTTTACTTATCTTACCATGATACAGTGCACTGAATATTAAAACTCAAGTTCAAAAACCTGATGAGAAAAGTGCCGGGTCTCCAGACATTTCACCAGTCCAAAGAAAATAGATTTTTCATGTAAACTGATGTTAACAAAAGAAAATGATGTCAAATTTGGCCATGTATATTTATGTAGTGCAGTATTATTACACTTTCCGGCACATTCCTTTACACCCAGTGGCACCAAAGCCTCAGTCAGAAGATTATCTTTTGCATATTCTTTTATAGTTTGCATTCTATTACTTTCTATAAAATCATTTCTTCTGAACATTTTAGCCGTGAGGTTAGAAGAGCAAACTTCTGTTGAAATCGGGTCTTTGCTTGGTCTGTACACCGTGAAACCTTTACAAGTTCCGTTTTGGCTGTTGGTTAGGAAATAATCAGACCATTGATGGATCTTGACATATGCTGGACACACACGCATACCTTATTTTCCACATATCACACATGTGCTGCAGATTCCTTCCACCATACAACATCACTTATAATAGGCAATCCTTTAAGTATTTACAACTTAGCCAACAAACTCATTATCTAGATCAGTCCTCATGTCAACCGCCGTGATCAATCCCCCTGTGCTGGAGGATATATCGATGTGGCTAGAAGCAGTAACATGGGTGCCTTCCATGGTTATGGTGGAACATTTGGGGTGAATATGACACTTATGCTGCATACACACGATCGGAATTCCGGCCAGAAAAAGACAGATGAGAGCTTTTCATCGGAAAATGCGACCGTGTGTACGCTCCGTCGGAATTTAGCTGTCCAAATTTCCGCCAGCCAAAAATTGATAGCATGTTCTCAATTTTCCCGACGGAAAAACTTTCTATCTGTAATTCCGACCGTGTGTGTGCAATTCCGACACGCCAAAAATCACGCATGCTCAGATTCAACTACGAGACAGAAGCTATTGGCTACTGGCTATTGAACTTCCTTTTTCTAGTCATGTCATACGTGTTGTACGTCACCACGTTATAAACGATCGGAATTTGATGTGACTGTGTGTAGGCAAGACAACTTGAGCCGAATTCCGTCGGAATTCCGTCGGGAAAACCATCAGAGCTTTTTCCGACGAGAATTCCGATCGTGTGTACGCGGCATTAATGTACTTCATACCAGGATACTGACAGCAACATGGAGGAAAACTTGCTCCTGCTTGTCATGTGCTCTAAAGAAACAAGGAAAGTGACATAATTCGTATCTCAGTTTTATATATTGATGCATCTGATTTATCAAAGAGCTTCAGCTGGTGACTTGCTGTCTTCATCAGGCTATCTGGGTACAAAGAACTTCTGTTCTTTGTTTGCCATAGACGTAGTCGAACATCTCCATGAGGGGAGGCTGGTTTCTTGAAGAACCTAGTCCTCCTGGAGCTGTTTCCGATTTTAGCAGCATTGGAAATATGGGGGGAATCCTTCCACAACTTGAAAGTGCGTCTCAATTGTGACAACCTTGGGGCCATCCAGGTGGTTAACCGATTGTCGGCGACATCCATGCCAGTGATCAGGTTGCTGCACCATTTAGTACTGCGCTGTTTGCAATTGAATGCCTTCATTTACGCTGTACACTTACCGGGGGTAGACAACACCGTGGCTGAGGCTTTGTCTCGTTTTCGGTGGGACAGGTTCTGGGAGGTGGCACCAGACACGGAGCAGCACGGGGTCACCTGTCCCGATTATATGTGGGACATTGCCTTGAAAATGCAGAACGGTGGATTCAACGCTTTCTGAATACGACTACCTGGAATGCCTACTCGAAGGTATGGCAGGAATGGTTGGCATGCTTGTATAGGCTGGAGATTGCCCCCCGATGGTCAAGTGGTGAATCACGCAGTCCTTTATTTTATTAACATGGGACTAGAGAAGGGTATCTCGCCAGCAGCCATTGATCATAAATTGGCAGGTTTGGCCTTTCTTTTCAAGTTGCAAGGGTAACGGGATTATACAAAAGATTTCTGGGTGAAACAAGCAAGGGGTACAAGAGGGCGCATAAGAAGAGGGACGGGCACTGCCCAGTTTCGTTCGACATGTTAGACATTTTATTTTCGCGTTTGGGCAGGGTCTGTAGCTCAGGGTATGAATGTACTCTTTTCCATGCTGCCTTCGCATTGGCTTTCGTGGGGCATTACGGATAAGCGAGCTAGTCAGCCCTTCAAAAAGGGAAAAAGGGGTCTGTTGGTACATGAGGTAGAGTATTTGGGGGACTCGGTTAGACTGTGGGTACGATGGTCAAAAATGGATCAGACCGCCAAGGGCATGCAGCTTGAAGTTTTCTGAATCTCAGAGTCGCACATTTGTCCGGTAAGGGCGGTGGAATCTTTTTTCGGGACATGCGTCCTGAGTTTGAAGGCTCGTTTCTTATACATGTCATTTTTCTTGTTTACAGATGGAAAGGTCGGCCTAGTGTGGAGATCGCAGGTCACTCCTATGTATACTGGGAGGCCAGACGAGCTGATGTTCGGCCGAACGGGGGGCAGTTGGGCATCCCCAGACAGGAAAATCAGGTCCGATGGACCCGGGGTTCCGAGTATGCTGTGGAACAGGGTACTTACGGAGGTATACGGGTTCTCCCATTTAGACAGGGCACCAGACGTTTTGGTGCTACATGTGGGGGTGAACGACATGGGAGCCAGGTCTATGAAGGATCTCATGGGACGTAAAATTAGATTTTTTTACATTTAGGTTCGTCTTTTCCCGGGAATGGTCATAGTTTGGTCGGACATGGTGGGCAGGACGTCCTGGTGATGGGCTTGGTCAGCAAAAAAAGTGGACAGGGCCCGTGTGAATGTTAATAAGGAAGTGGGCAGGTTCATAATCAAGGATGGTGGAGTGGCCTATACGTCACAGGGAGCTGGAAGTGGATACATGGAGGTATCTTAGGAGCGATGGGGTACAACGCAATGACGTGGAAACCGACCTTTGGGCGCTGGGGTTGCAGGAAGGCATACAGCGAGCATTGAGGGTGTGGAGGTGCATGCAAGGTTAAGGTGTTACCCCTTTTGTGCTGTGGCAGTGTTGGGTCTTTGGAGGAGGAGAAAATGACTGTTATATACATATAACATGGTTGGGATCCATCTGTGGTATGGGGTTCTCAGGTACCTTCCGGTTACGAGGGGTTAACCAGAAAGGGGTAAAAGGTAGGTCTCTGCAAAAGGTTGAGTACCGTCTCGGAGTCAGGACTTGCGACTGGAGGCCTAAAGTTTAAAAGAGTTGGTCGCAGTGACCAAGGTTGTGTGTTGTTGCCCTTGAGCACCCCAAAAAAGATTTATATAAAAAGTCGGTTAACAGTTATTTAGAAAGTAATTTATTATATTTACGGTAATTGTTAATAAAAGGCGCTTTACTCCAAAAACCTTGTCACGTCATTTGCGGGGGATGTGAGGGGTTTTGAGTATGTATAAGCCCTTGTACACACGGTCGGAGAATCGGTCGGAATGTGTCCTATCGGACCGTGTCGTCGGATAATCCGACTGTGTGTGGTCTGCATCGGACTGATTCCGTCGGAATATCCGTCGGACCCAATTTTCCAACATGTTGGAAATATTTCCCGACCAACTGGTTCGATCGGACATACTCCGATCATGTGTAGAGAATTTTTATCGGACCAAGTGCCACGCATGCTCAGATCAAATTCCTACATCAAAGCTATTGGCTACTATCCTGAATGTAGTCCCGTCGTAACGAAATTACGTCATCACGTTCTGAAAGATCGGATTTTTCAACAACGTAAGCCTCATACACACGGTCGGACTTTGTACAAACTTTCCCGTGGACTGTTGTACAAAGGGCGTAATCCACAAGTTTGTATTGCATACACACGATCTGACTTTTTGACAACAAACACGAATGTAGTGACGTCATAACATACTGACGACACTTCAAAAGAGGGCGTTCAATGACTCCAGCGCCACCTTTGGTCAACTTCTGTATTGTAGTCTGATCTTTTGCATTGGTTCTGAGCATGCGTGTTTGTACCTTGTACAAAAGTCCGATGCTTTTGCGTACACACGGTCGGACTTTGCTCCATCGGACTTATGTTGTCAAAAAGTTTGTCCGTTCGCACAGCCAACAAAAGTCCGATGAAAACAGAAAAAGTTTGTCCGATGGAGCGTACACACGGTCGGATGTTGCTCCAAAACAGCTAATTTGCATGTTTGTTGTCAAAAAGTCCGACCGTGTATGCAACAGTTTCGGACAAAATCCGACGGACAAAATCCGACGGATTTGGTTGTCAAAATCTCCGACCGTGTGTACAGGGGCTAAGAGGTTGGTAAGTCCTTCACATGTCACGATTTCGGGATTGTGGTGTTCACAACACGACTAAAATAGGACAGAAGCTGTTGGTGAAACGGGTTAGATAGCTGCTTAGAACTGTCAACAAAAACTTTCCAAGCAAATCAGAGATTGTCAGTGAACTTTCCAAGTGAGACAGTAAATACGGCGTATCTAATTGTAAGAGCATTTCACAGGGAGTCGGATTTGTGTCTGGTGGGTAATGAGGTAGCAATGGAAATTCAATGGAAAGACTTTCAGAAAAAAAAAAACGTCACGGCTTTATGGAAAGAAAATGTTTATCTTGCTGATCATCGTACCGTGTCGGGGGAGGTGACCCTTTGTTCTCCATGGATCATCCTCATCAATCTTTTGTTTTTTTCCATGTGATTCTATAAACTGCACCCATCAGAATGAACACATATCATGTTTAACCCTTGAATGACCAGAGTACATTGATGCCCAGGCCAATCCCAAGCAGAGTCGGGTCATTACAACGATGATGAATTTCTCTATCAAAATAGTTTTTGGAATTTTTTTAACAACATATTTTTGGGTTGAAATTGATGGACTTGTGTCTTTTTTCAACCTGACTAACTATGTAAGTATGTATAAGGATTTGATTGGGTGCGATGCTTTCATCTTTTTATTTATTTATTATAAACTGACAAATGGACAAAAAAAATGTAACACCATTTTTATCATTTGAACCCCCAACTTGAACCCTTTTGTTTATATAATGCAGTCAGACGGCAAATACAATGATAAGTGTGCAGTTTTACCTTTTTAGCTGCTATATGATACAGCAAGGGTTAATGTCCCCTGTGCTGCCAGCACATAGGAGAGTCATACCGGCACATGGGGAAGTTATACCAACACATGGGAGAGTCATACCGGCTCATGGAAGATTCATACCAGCACATGGGAGAGTCATACCGGCACATGGGAGATTCATACCGGCACATGGGGAAGTCATAGCGGCACATGGCAGAGTCATACCGGCACAAGGAAGAGTCGTACCGGCACATGGGAGAGTCACACCAGCACATGGGAGAGTCACACCAGCACATGGGAGAGTCATACCGCTGCTGCCCGGCCCTCCAGCACTTGTCAGAGACGTGAAGACAGAGGAGACGTCTCAGGACCAAAAACAGCAATAGGCTAAGCCAGGGGGCGGCAACCTTAATTATCGGGTTTTACCCCCCAACTACAAATGTAAATGAACTCTTCCTGCTCTGAACCCCCCTATAAGGCGCCTTTCACACTGATGTGCTGCTTATTACCTGCACCGTGCAAAGCACTATGTCTGTGACTTTCCTGGCTTAGCTACACTTTGCCATAGATTTCTATCATATCCTGAAGGTGTGGGGCGCCAAAACACCATTCAGAAAGTGCAGCAATCCTGCAGGATATAATAGAGGTCTATGGATAAGTGCAGCAATCCGCAGGACATAATAGAGGTCTATGGATAAGTGCAGCAATCCTGCAGGATAGAATAGAGGTCTATGGATAAGCGCAGCAACCCGCAGGATATAATAGAAGTCTAGAGATAAGTGCAATAATCCCGCAGGATAGAATAGAGGTCTATGGATAAGTGCAGCAATCCTGCAGGATAGAATAGAGGTCTATGGATAAGTGTAGCAATCCCACAGGATGGAATAGAAGTTTATAGCAAAGTGCAACAAACCTGCAGGAAAGCTGCACTGCACCCACGGTGGCGATAACCCGCAGCACTTCAATGTGAAAGCAGCCCGATACTATAATGTTCAGTGTATTCCTTCACACTGACCTGAAGATCTCTTCTTTTCTGCTGCTGGCACCGCTGTCTGGGATAAGAGGTGGAGTTGGTATCACAGGAGCCGGCACTACAGGGGAGGGATAAGAGGTGGAGCCGTCACTACAGAGGAGGGATAAGAGGTGGAGTCGGCACTACAGGGGAGGGATAAGAGGTGGAGTCGGCACTACAGGGGAGGGATAAGAGGTGGAGCCGGCACTACAGGAGAGGGATAAGAGATGGAGTCGGTATCACAGGATCCGGCACTACAGAGGAGGGATAAGAGGTGGAGCTGGCATTACAGAGGAGGGATAAGAGGTGGAGCCGGCACTACAGAGGAGGGATAAGAGGTGGAGCCGGCACTACAGGGGCGCCGTCCGCTTTTGCAGCTCCTTCTCCCTACTACACCTCCAACTTTACAAGTATTCCCTCTGTTTGATGCTCTGGGATGGCGGGTCAACAAGCCCAGCCCCCCATCGACCAGTCACCTGTCCGCGATCTACTGGTTGCTGACCCCCGGGTGTTAGAATATTATTCCAAATTCATCATTCGGGACTTATAGGCGTTTTATTATTCATCTCAAGCTTTTGGATTGGATTTATGGATTAATCATAGTGAATAAAGAATGTGTGAATGACATTGATCAATAGATTTGATATGATTCTTCATCTAAAGCTGAGTATTGGTAGAAGTATTATGGTGTATATATTATAGTATAGTTCATTTAGTAATGACATATAAGGTATCTGGTATAGAATGTTAAAGGGAGGGGGTGGGGATAACACATCTCCAGGCAAGCCTTCAATTTAAATGGAGGAATACAGCCCTGAGATACCTAGGCACCTACCTACCCCCCAAACTGTCTCAAATCTTTGCCCTGAACTTCCCACCCTTACTGAAAACCATCCAAGAACTACTCAACAAGTGGCACACAGGACTATACTCGTGGTACGGCATCCTTAAGATGAACATCCTCCCAAAGTTCTTGTACCTCCTACAAGCCCTGCCGATCCATACACCCTCTAATTACTTCAATCAAGTCGGGGTGATGTTCTCCGACTTTATTTAGGCACACAAACGACCAAAATTGAACAGACAACAGCTCTCGCTACCCAAAATATACAGCGGACTGCCAGTCCCAGACTGGGTACCAACAGGCGACACACCTGACCAAACGAATAGACTGGAACCGACACCAAATCACCAAATTGTGGCCCCGCTTGGATCAATCTCAATGCAACATCCCACTAAACACCTTGGAGTTACCAGTTACTCCCAAGCGAAATAAAGAACCATTCGCGGGTGGGACTAACTTTTTACGAATCTGCACATCCTTCTTTTTTAAACTCTCTCTTACATCAACCCATTCTCCTTTATATCCAATACTGGGAAACCCTAACTTTACCCCATGGTATCAAGATCTAGTCTTCCACTCTCTGAGGCACTCTGCCAGCTTTCAAGCCTCTCACTTCCTAACCCACAGTAAATGGCCATCCCTGCCTGAACTTATGGTTAAAAATACAACAGTACAGCGCAGATACACAACACAAACTAAATAATAAATAAATAGAATGCAGCATAGATAAGGGAAGCATCAAGAGTCCACAAGTGCAGGGTGTCTTCTTTCAACAAAATGAAAAGTGATAGATGTGATCCCTTCCACCGGTGGATAAAATGGACTCTCACCTTAAGCAATGGACCCCTGACAAGTCAGACAGGTCAAACAGGCATATCCCCACCCGGGGTAAATCACAGGTAACAGCTTTCCAATACCGGTGCTCCAAGGGTTAATCCTTCTCATATCCCTTATGTCAGCATAATTCCGAGAAGTATATATAAAAACATAAAAGGACAACAACTAGTGCTCTCGGTTTCAAAATTTATTACAAAAACAGATTTAAAATGGTACACTCACATGGTATGGCACTGCTCTCCAGTGCCGAGTTGCAGACAGAGTCATAATACAGTCAGAAAAACCATCCATGTACAGATCAGCGTTGTAAACAAGCGGGTGACGTCACGGCTAATGTCACGTGGTCCGAACGCGTTGCGTCCCCACAAGGTAGGCTTCATCAGCGGTGACGGCGTAACGACAAGCTCCCGCTTATATACTAATAACACTAGTCGATGGCCAATAAGATTCGATGGCCAATAAGAGATTCCATGGTCAATAAAAAAATTGCCAATGCGCAGGTCGAATCCTGAGGCGAACATTACAAACGTGACCCCGGAAATAAGAAACACACAAATGACCAGGCATGGGAGAAAAGTGAAAGGGAGAATCGAAAACTCCGCCAGACAAAATGAAATAAACAAAAGATAAAACCTTGCTCCCTAAGGCCCAAACAATTAATAGGGCAGGGCTATACAAGCCTCAAACGGAAGCAGGGATTTACTGGATCACAAACGAAATCTCCAGCTGTACCCTAGTCGCAGAAAAAAAAAACATTTACAAAAGAGAGAGAAGGATATTTACCTGAGAGGGTAATGGTAAAAAAAAAAACAATGGAATTTAGGCAATATGTAAAAGTTACCTGTGATTTCCCCGGGTGGGGATATGCCTGTTTGACCTGTCTGACGTGTCAGGGGTCCATTGCTTAAGGTGAGAGTCCATTTTATCCACCGGTGGAAGGGATCACATCTATCACTTTTCATTTTGTTGAAAGAAGACACCCTGCGCTTGTGGACTCTTGATGCTTCCCTTATCTATGCTGCATTCTATTTATTTATTATTCAGTTTGTGTTGTGTATCTGCGCTGTACTGTTGTATTTTTATTTTTGATTGTGGGATTTGGTATTTTGTCCTATAGTATTCTAGCTGCAGTATTTTGCTTTTATATGTTTAGCGCTGGTTGATCTGTCTCTGAACTTATGGATAGACTACTGGAGAGCCATCCAAATACATTACTTCTTTATGTCCTTGCCCCCCCCCCCCCCCCCAGACAATTTTTGCCAAACCCTTACCACCTTACCACCTTGAAAACATATTGCTCAGAGGAAGGTGCCATGCCCCACACTCTATCGGCTGCCTACCGGCTACTGATTATGCCCCCTGACAACTACCAGCCACCAAGCCTTGGTGCATGGGTGAATGATATCAAGAGCAAGCTCTCGCCCCGGCAAAGGCAAAATATCCATGCCTCATTGTATGCTACTGATCCTCCTCCATGTACATTGAAAATGTTGTGTGTCGTGTTTCATGATTCTTGAAATAAATAAAAGATTTGAAAAAAAAAGAATGTCAATGGAGGTCCAGAATAGGCCAGTATTTATGTAGTTAGAGGAATAATTCCTATTTGTTTATATCCTGTTAAGTTAGTTTAGTGTATTCTCAGTCATATTAATGAGTATTAGTATATATAGTTACTTAATGTAGTTAAAGTTGGTAATATGTGTTAATATTAGTAGATGTTTGGTTATATGACATTACATGATCAGCACATTACTACAAGTGTTACATGTGGGCTTGTCAATCACACTTCATACATGACACTCTGGGTTAGTATCTCCTTCTGTATAGCATATTGCTGAAGTTAGCAGAAATGAATGTGTGCCATACAAGGTTCTAAGTTTTGTGAAGTTATGACGTTCACATGTAACATATAAAGCCAACAATTCGATATTGGAGGTCAGACAGACACACGCCCACTAGGAGAGATGACACTGACATTTTCACATGAAGACCCTTTGACAAGTTGGAACAGCTAAATTCTCCCAGAAGTCTAAGCCCTTGTACACACGGTCGGAGAATCCTTCGGAATGTGTCCTGTCGGACCGTGTCGTTGGATAATCCGACTGTGTGTGGTATGCATCGGACTGATTCAGTCGAAATATCCGTCGGACCCAATTTTCCAACATGTTGGAAATATTTCCCGACCAACTGGGCCGGTCGGACATACTCCGATCATGTGTAGAGAATTTTGATCGGACAAAGTGCCACGCATGCTCAGATCAAATTCCTACATCAAAGCTATTGGCTACTAGCCTGAATGTAGTCCCATCGTAACGAAATTACGTCATCACGTTCTGAAAGATCGGATTTTTCGCCAACTTGGCCCGACCGTGTGTATGCAACAGTTTCGGACACAATCCGTCGGACTAAATCCGACAGACAAAATGCGACGGATTTGGTTGGCAAAATCTCCGACCGTGTGTACAGGGGCTAAGAACATAATTTCCTGCTTCTTTTTGGACTACACAAGACAGCATGGAGACAGAAGTCAGCCGCCATTAGGCTTGTGCAATTCGTTTCGTAACGAATCGAAATTCGGCCGAATTTTGCATCTTTCGGACATTCAGATGCATCCGAATGTCCGAATAACAAAAAAAAAAACAAATTACAACGAATACGAAAGAAATATAACGAATGAATTCGAATGAATTCGACATGATTCGAAATTATTTCAACCGCATTCGAAAATATTTTGTGACCCGATTTTAGGGCCATGTATCTCGGGGTCACTTGGTGCTAGACACTTCAAATTTGAATATGTTGTATTGCTAGTACCATTGTGTTTGCATACCAAATTTGGGGTTTCTAGCTATAAGTGACCCCGAGATATGTGGCCCCAAATTTGGGTCGCAAAATGTTATTAGTTATTAGAGCACAGAATGACATTTTGCGACCCGATTTTGGGGCCACATATCTCGGGGTCACTTATAGCTAGAAACCTCAAATTTGGTATGCAAACACAATGGTACCAGCACTACAACATATCTAAATTTGAAGTGTCTAGCCCCAAGTGACTCCGAGATACATGGCCCTAAAGTCAGTCACAAAATATTTTCGAATGCGGTTGAAATAATGTTGAATCATGTTGAAATCATTTAGAATCCGGTAGAAATATTTTCGAATTTCGTTGAAATATTTTCGAATGTGGCCGATTTTTCGAATTCGGTAGAAAACTAAACGAAATCCGAAAACGAATTTAAGGAAGTTAACGAATATAACTAAACAAAATTAATGAATTAACTAATTAAAACGAAACGAAACTAAACAAATTTTTTCCTTTTGCACATGTCTAGCCGCCATGAAGCACACATGCTTTTATAAGCTTATTACAGCTTTATGACTATTTATTCTATTTCATATATTTTTACCTACACTGAACTGAACTGTTATACTTTTTACATTGTATTTATGATGCCAACTGTGTGACAATAAACTCACACTTTGTTTTTAAGTCAGTCTGACTATCAATGCTATTCATCTAGAAACACCCTTCAGATACAAGAATATTAGATATTGAATAATTTATTCTTCACCAGGCTAAGCCAACCCCAAATTTCCTTTTGCTTAGCGGTCATTGACAGGTGCTAAATATCTACAGTTCCAACTTCCAACAGAAAATATTATTTATCCAGATATATTGAAGATGGGGGGGGGGGTAATACCTGGCTGCCATAGGCAGTTACCATCATTCAGGTTGCCATCAGTATGACCTGATTGAATGCAGGCCTTGTTCTGGACGAGCAGAGAAAGATTCACAAAAGATTAACATAAAGGATTACACAACTTTGGCTTTGTGGCAGTGGACGGGTTAGGAAAACACTGATTAAATCCAATGATCCTGTTTTAATTACCAAGATGGAAATGTAATAGGACCCGTCCAAACCGTTCAGCTTGATAAAAAGGCTGATAACATTCATGGGAGTAAAAGCTGCCTCTGTCACCCCGAGTCCTTTTTTTTTTAATCTAGGAATTGAGACGTTCATTTACTTTGTAGTGCCGCTCCAAGGATGTAACTCTAGACCTTCTTGGCTGGGTTCAGCAGGTGGATTGAGGCCTAAATGTAAAGGTTGGGCTGAGGAGCACCTGCTAATGGCCAGAAAGTCCACCCCGACAATTTAGCTCTTTGTAATTTGTGTGTTTTTCAAATGGTTATTTTTCTACCTGCTTTGATAAGCATAAAAGTACCAACCTCTTGCCAGTATTGATGTGGCCTCCAAACACTTATTCTCAGCTAAAAATGGAAAATCACAAGACTTGTTTACTAAACTAAAGTACAATCTGCCCAACCGCTCCTAAATGATGTAATACCTCCGATGTGCGATGTATTATTACCGTACAAAATGTATGAATTTAGTTTCCCACTCAAACACTTATAGATGATTCCACAACACCTCCCTCGTAGAAATCCACATCCAAAATCCGTATAGTCTACAGCTATATATGACAAACCAAATCTGTGCCAGTCCCAACAACTTGTGTACTTCAATCTTCAATAACCGTGTGATGTGGGATATACATATATTGTCTCACTCTTCCTCGTATGCCATGTGTGCCGTGTGTGCCGTGTGTGCCGTATGGGCGCCCACCCTATGGCCAAGCCAACCTGCTCATCTCCTTATGAGACCATATAAATGGTCTCATAAGGTAGTTCCGTTTTAGCTTCACCACTTGTTCCAGCCTCATACTTCTCCTTTCTCCTCTATATTGCTTAGATATCTCAGAATATAGATCACTTAAAACAACAAAGCAGAGTTATAGTGCTTTCTAATTTCCTTTATTCACGCCCCCAGGATTAAAACACTCACAGAACATAAAAACAGTTCAAGCTCTTAATCTGTATCAATTTCAGCTTACCACCTGTACTTCCAAGATGGCCGTGAGGTGACGTCACAAGCTCAGCTCCTCCCTCCTATATGCGTTACGCCTGTGATTGGTCTTCCTCAGCAGGCGTCTATATCCCACCCTCTAGGTCTATTCAGTTGGAAGAATGAGGGTACTATGTCTGATCTCATTAGTCTTGAGGATAGTTATAAGCGGGGACACGAGAATTCTGCCATGGTTATCACCAGAAACGTATAGAAGAGATTTCCAGAAAAAAAACACCCATTGTTGTGAGGAGGGCAGCAAGGCCATTGACATTCTAACTATAATGGTTGAGTGCACCACACTTCCCTGTAGCCAGCACTCAATCCCAGGAAGATTGTTTTATGGTTATTACCAGGAAAGGGAAATGGCAATGAGTATTGGTACAATGTTTTAATTTTTAGCTATGAAATGCCCTATCTGCCCTACCTGGTGTCCCATGTACAGATAAGACTCATATTGTATCCAGGATAGATAGGCTTAAAACATTAAAAACTAAACAGGTGTGAAAAAAGGTGTGGGAAAAGTTAGAAGTTAAAAACCAAAAAGTGGACGGTCGGTGTGAGATTTCAGTAAACGAAGCTTGGAGAAAAACCAAAATATCAATTAAATTGCTTAATACAAATGTAGCCAAATCTTCCTCATACACCAGGCATTAAATCCATTTATTTCCATCTCTGATAACTAGAAGCAGTACATAGCAAACCTTCCAAGTTCCATATCTGTTCAAATCCATTTGGGATTACGATCACTTGGGATTACGACCATTTGGGATTACGATCACTTGGGATTATGATCACTTGGGATTACGACCATTTGGGATTACGATCACTTGTGATTACGACCACTTGGGATTAAAGCCTATATTGATGTTAATTAAACAATTTGGATAAATTACTCACCTGGAATAAATAAATGATATAAAATAAACGATATAAAGCCCAAAGAGTTCTGGATAGAAATGTCAATTGAGAATCATA
Organism: Lithobates pipiens; assembly: GCF_037356315.1. Taxonomy (NCBI): domain Eukaryota; kingdom Metazoa; phylum Chordata; class Amphibia; order Anura; family Ranidae; genus Lithobates; species Lithobates pipiens. Next base: position 136,699 of record NW_027507752.1, on the reverse strand, counting down.
TTGCGCTTCAGGTATGGCTAAATAGAGAAGATTATTGGAGGAATAATAGACAGAGTATTTCAGACAACTCTATAGAAGTGCCGACATGAAAAGCTGCTAGCAATTATAGTAAAGACAGCGTAACAGAATTTCCACTGCCCCACCCCCCCCACCCCTCTCTATACTATATTTTGGTTAAGTCCTTCTGTGGACTATGGAAATACAAGTATATCTTTCACATTCCTTAACCTGTAAAGGATACTAGAGAAACCTCCAATGTCAGGAGCTTCAAACTGCTCCACCAATATTAGTGTAAATAACACAATGACTAACAGGCAGTACCCCAATCCCCCCATCCCAGAAAGACATCATGAGTGGAGATGTCCACTTTTTAGCCGGAATAGCTGGAAGGTGAAAACCACCTTAGACAGTCTTTGCTGGGAGTCAAGTCAACTAAATGAAACCAAATCACCATGAATATCTTCACATCTGAACATGCAGCTGGTTTTGGCAACTGGAAATAGTTATGTTGAGAATCCCAGCTGTATAATAAGTATGACCCTTCCAAAGTCTCCTCTGAAAATATATGAACCATCTGAAAAAAGTATGGAATAGACCTCACCAGGGGTGGGGGAAGGTATAACCTCTGTCAGTTCCCTTTGGGGAAATTTCCCTTTTCCTGCCCTATAGCCATTACAGGAATTGGGAGGAACTCTCTTCCATGTGAGAGGATTTGTTTCCCCATTGGAAGATTTCCCCATTATAATAGTTGGTGAATGACAAATAATGTTACCTGAGTCTTAAAAAAAATTACTTGAAAAGAGAACATTTTTCAATAATTACTCACCCCACTGGCTTCTCCAAGATGGCTTGCGGTTCCATCAACTATGGCCAGTGCTTCCATCATTAAAATGAGCCTGACAGATCTATGACGGCAGTGCATGCAGAGTATTGCCCCACACATCCACAATTGCCCCCTCAGTATGGCCCCCTTCTTCCACACCCATGCATAGTATTGCCCCCTCAATAGTGCCCCCTTCTTTCACACACACATGCATAGTATTGCCCCCTCAATATTGCCCTCTTCTTTCAAACACACATGCATAGTATAGCCCCCCTCAATTCTGGGGTGGGTCCTATATATAATACCTTCTTGGGGTGGAGTCCCTAAGACATGTGGAAAGGTTTGGTCTGATGCAATCACTATGTAGGCCAAAAGAAAACTAGGAACAGACCCCATTGGTTAGGACCGGCACTCCTATCTGAAGGGACCTAAATGAAGGACTGTTGCTGGATTGTTGTCATTTGTTATTTGTCCTCGGATCTTGTAAGTGCTTGCTAAGTAATGAAGACGAAGGAGAAGACTGGCGATATGCTGTGTTGTTGTAATGGTCATCATGGTTTAAGTAAAGCATCTGAAAAAGCCATCAGTGTGCCCAATTGTTGGGCATATAGTGTGCAGGCTTCAGGCCTGGAGATTATGAGCAGATAAGATGGCGGAATGGCTTCCCTATACAGGTGTGTGCATGTCCCTCCCTAGTCCTGAACTCAGAGATGGGAGGTGCCCCTGACCAGCTTGGCAGGAGTAGGCAGCATATCGAGGCTGCCAGAATTCCTCTCACCACTCTTCCAGCACTAAACTCCCTCAACTCCGACTGTTCTCTGATCTACCAACAATCAAACCACCCAGATTAAGATTGACACCTCTGGCAGATGACGCAGGTACACCCAAGTCACACCCAAGGCTTGCTTGGTTTAATCTAAGCAACAGCTTGGTTTTCTCTAGAGCTTTTACAAGGCATGATTGGCCAGTAACTCTAGTGGTCCCTCAGGATCAGCCCACTAAGGGATTGCAGGAACAGGATGGCTTTTCTGTGGAGACAGTGATATGATATGATCGAGGGTCAGAGACCAAGTTGAGGTAGGCAAGATAATAGGTGGTGTAGATGGTGAGTAGAGAGTACATAGTGTTCAGGCAAAGGCCAAGGCAGGCAGCAGAGGAAAGTATAGGCAGTGTAGATGGTGGGTAGAGAGTACATGGTGTTCAGGCAAAGGTCCAGGCAGGCAGCAGAGGCGAGAATAGGTGGTGTAGATGGTGAGTAGAGAGTACATTGTGTTCAGGCAGAGGTCGAGGCAGGCAGCAGACAGAAGAATAGGCGGTGTAGATGGTGGGTAGTGAGTAGGTGGTGTTCAGGCAGAGGTCAAAGCAGGGAGCAGATGTGAGAATAGGTGATGTAGATGGTGAGTAGAGAGTACATGGTGTTCAGGCAGAGGTCGAGGCAGGCAGCAGACAGAATAGGTGGTGTAGATGATGGGTAGAGAGTAGGTGGTGTTCAGGAAGAGGTCGAGTCAGGCAGCAGATGAGAGAATAGGTGGTGTCGATTTAGAGTAGAGAGTACATGATGTTCAAGCAGAGATCGAGGGAGGCAGCAGGCAGGAGAATAAGTGGAGTAGATGGTAAGTAGAGAGTACATGGTGTTCAGGCAGAGGACCAGGCAGGCAGCAGATGAGAGAATAGGTGGAGTAGATGGTGGGAAGAGAGTACATGGTGTTCAGGCAGAGAACAAGGCAGGCAGCAGATGAGAGAATAGGTGGAGTAGATGGTGGGAAGAGAGTACATGGTGTTCAGGCAGAGAACAAGGCAGGCAGCAGATGAGAGAATAGGTGGAGTAGATGGTAAGTAGAGAGTACATGGTGTTCAGGCAGAGAACAAGGCAGGCAGTAGATGAGAGAATAGGTGGAGTAGATGGTGGGAAGAGAGTACATGGTGTTCAGTCAGAGGTTGAAGCAGGGAGTAAATTAGAGAATTGCTGGTGTATATGGTGAGTAAAGCGTACATGGTGTTCAGGCAGAGGTCGAGGCAGGCAGCAGATGAGAGAATAGGTGGTGTAGATGGTGAGTAGAGAGTACATGGTGTTCAGGCAGAGGACAAGGCAGGCAGCAGATGAGAATACAACAGAAATGGTCAGTCAGTAACAAGGGCCTAGGACAAGAGCAGGGTCAGGCAATCTGAGTCAACAAGTACAGCAACGACAAGAAACTTTTAACACCACCCCCCAACACTCTCACTACTCTCCCACCCCCCCCCCACACACCAAGACATGCTCATGCTACATTGCTGCTAGCAATGAATCCTCCCACCCCTGCTGTACCTACCCCCCCATCACAGTCCCACTCACCCATCCTCCCCCCCCCCGCCCTGGTCTCAGCACACACACCAGCACACTTGCACGTAGCACCGCGCTTGCATGCCGATTCACCTGACCACTGCACCAGACCCCATACTCCTCCTGACTATGCCTGCAGAGAAACCTCTACTGTCACCATCACACCTACCACCATCCCAGCTGACATTTTCATTGATCGGGAATGCGCACGCCTTCATTACAAAACACAATAAACATCTACTGAAGAGAAAATACCAGATTACGTCTTTTCTTGGAGTTGTGGGAAAAAAAGTTGAAATGTTTGGTGAAGAAATTGGTAAAAAAAGGTGTTTGGGAGAAAAAAACGAAATCGAAAATGAAGAAAAAGCGATGAAAGGTCTATCTCACCCCTTAAATAAACGGCCCCTAAATCTAGATGTAGAAGAATGGGGAGGGTTAACAAGATGCATTGCAGGTGGCTCCCTATGGGATGGGAATTGTTCGAGAGGCATTTTCTGGCCGGCGTTCGGAATGATGTCATCCCGTGGAATGTGTTAAAATCTGTTATTTAAGCATGGATCTCCATCTTTGAAGAGGCCAGGAGCTCCCCGTGTCCTTCTCATGTGCAGCCAACCAAGAACTGTGCTTTCTTACACCTCATTTGGTTTAAATAAACCATTTCTGTGGCATCCTGGGACATAGAGAAATTTCGGAATACTTTCCCTTCATCACACGATATTTTTTTTTATTGACATTATCACCTGCTGGTCTGTGAGTGCGGAGCAGACGCAGGGCGAGGAAACGCTCGCCGTATCACCATTACACATTTCTACCAATGTCTGTCACCTGCACAGTCACCAATGGCGTTCTCAGCCCGATCCTCGGGGGAACCCACCACCGGACTGAATTTCATGTCCATATATCTCATAACACGTCTCCATGGTTGTCATAGGGGAGCCTCGGGGGACGGCGTCCCATACAAGCTGCTCCAATCACGGCCTCAAACTACAAGGCTGGAGAAACTGATCTTCTTGGTAGAAAAATTCTAGAAAGTTCCTGATTGCTTTCTATACGGTTTGACACCAAAAATCATTCCCACCAATTTATGGCATGAAAAACTTACATCAGATTGGTGCCAAGGGTATGGCTCTGAATTTACCCCTCCCCCTCCCCCTCCCCCTCCTCCATCCCCCATCTTGTACTAGTTCCCTGCTATCACGAGTTTAGAGATTTGTGAAGTTTATGGATTACAAACTTTTAACCAAAAACTTGTTAGGTTCCCTGGCAAGACTAAAGAACAACTTACACTACAGAGCATGGTCTTTACTGCTGGTGACCTGACCTACAAGAGCCAACCAATGGAAGGAATGGATAGCTCCGCCCCCTTTCTATAAAAGGGTTGGCTCACAGCAGCCCTGTTAGTGGGTGTTGGAGATGCTACAAGGAGCTGATAAATCTGCGGAGAGAGATAACATTTCCTTTGGCGTTGGTACATGTCCCCCATGGCAGAGCATGGCTTCTCATGAATAGACCCTCCCCCGCTGTACATTGGTACATGTCCCCCATGGCAGAGCATGGCTTCTCATGAATAGACCCTCCCCCGCTGTACACTAGTATCCCATGAAAAGATCCACCCCCGCTGTACATTGGTACATGTCCCCCATGGCAGAGCATGGCTTTTCATGAATAGACCCTCCCCCGCTGTACACTAGTATCCCATGAAAAGATCCACCCCCGCTGTACATTGGTACATGTCCCCCATGGCAGAGCATGGCTTCTCATGAATAGACCCTCCCCCGCTGTACATTGGTACATGTCCCCCATGGCAGAGCATGGCTTCTCATGAATAGACCCTCCCCCGCTGTACACTAGTATCCCATGAAAAGATCCACCCCCGCTGTACATTGGTACATGTCCCTCATGGCAGAGCATGGCTTCTCATGATTAGATCCTCCCCCACTGTACACTAGTACATACTCCCATGAAAAGATCCACCCCTGCTGTACATTGGTACATGTCCCCCATGGCAGAGCATGGCTTCTCATGAATAGGCCCTCCCCCGCTGTACATTGGTGCATGTCCTCATGAATAGGCCCTCCCCCGCTGTACATTGGTACATGTGATTATGAATAGACCCTCCCCCGCTGTACATTGGTACATGTGATTATGAATAGACCCTCCCCCGCTGTACATTGGTACATGTCCCCCATGGCAGAGCATGGCTTCTCATGAATAGACCCCCCCCCCCGCTGTACATTGGTGCATGTCCTCATGAATAGGCCCTCCCCCACTGTACATTGGTACATGTGATTATGAATAGACCCTCCCCCGCTGTACATTGGTACATGTCCCCCATGGCAGAGCATGGCTTCTCATGAATAGACCCTCCCCCGCTGTACACTAGTATCCCATGAAAAGATCCACCCCCGCTGTACATTGGTACATGTCCCCCATGGCAGAGCATGGCTTCTCATGAATAGACCCTCCCCCGCTGTACATTGGTACATGTCCCCCATGGCAGAGCATGGCTTCTCATGAATAGACCCTCCCCCGCTGTACACTAGTATCCCATGAAAAGATCCACCCCCGCTGTACATTGGTACATGTCCCCCATGGCAGAGCATGGCTTCTCATGAATAGACCCTCCCCCGCTGTACATTGGTACATGTCCCCCATGGCAGAGCATGACTTCTCATGAATAGACCCTCCCCCGCTGTACACTAGTACATACTCCCATAAAAAGATCCACCCCCGCTGTACATTGGTACATGTCCCTCATGGCAGAGCATGGCTTCTCATGATTAGACCCTCCCCCACTGTACACTAGTACATACTCCCATGAAAAGATCCACCCCTGCTGTACATTGGTACATGTCCCCCATGGCAGAGCATGGCTTCTCATGAATAGGCCCTCCCCCGCTGTACATTGGTGCATGTCCTCATGAATAGGCCCTCCCCCGCTGTACATTGGTACATGTGATTATGAATAGACCCTCCCCCGCTGTACATTGGTACATGTGATTATGAATAGACCCTCCCCCGCTGTACATTGGTACATGTCCCCCATGGCAGAGCATGGCTTCTCATGAATAGACCCCCCCCCCCCCGCTGTACATTGGTGCATGTCCTCATGAATAGGCCCTCCCCCACTGTACATTGGTACATGTGATTATGAATAGACCCTCCCCCGCTGTACATTGGTACATGTGATTATGAATAGACCCTCCCCCGCTGTACATTGGTACATGTCCCCCATGGCAGAGCATGGCTTCTCATGAATAGACCCTCCCCCGCTGTACACTAGTACATACTCCCATAAAAAGATCCACCCCCGCTGTACATTGGTACATGTCCCCCATGGCAGAGCATGGCTTCTCATGATTAGACCCTCCCCCACTGTACACTAGTACATACTCCCATGAAAAGATCCACCCCTGCTGTACATTGGTACATGTCCCCCATGGCAGAGCATGGCTTCTCATGAATAGACCCTCCCCCGCTGTACATTGGTGCATGTCCTCATGAATAGGCCCTCCCCCGCTGTACATTGGTACATGTGATTATGAATAGACCCTCCCCCGATGTACATTGGTACATGTGATTATGAATAGACCCTCCCCCGCTGTACATTGGTACATGTCCCCCATGGCAGAGCATGGCTTCTCATGAATAGGCCCTCCCCCGCTGTACATTGGTGCATGTCCTCATGAATAGGCCCTCCCCCGCTGTACATTGGTACATGTGATTATGAATAGACCCTCCCCCGCTGTACATTGGTACATGTGATTATGAATAGACCCTCCCCCGCTGTACATTGGTACATGTCCCCCATGGCAGAGCATGGCTTCTCATGAATAGACCCCCCCCCGCTGTACATTGGTGCATGTCCTCATGAATAGGCCCTCCCCCACTGTACATTGGTACATGTGATTATGAATAGACCCTCCCCCGCTGTACATTGGTACATGTGATTATGAATAGACCCTCCCCCGCTGTACATTGGTACATGTCCCCCATGGCAGAGCATGGCTTCTCATGAATAGACCCTCCCCCGCTGTACACTAGTATCCCATGAAAAGATCCACCCCCGCTGTACATTGGTACATGTCCCCCATGGCAGAGCATGGCTTCTCATGAATAGACCCTCCCCCGCTGTACATTGATACATGTCCCCCATAGCAGAGCATGGCTTCTCATGAATAGACCCTCCCCCGCTGTACACTAGTACATACTCCCATAAAAAGATCCACCCCCGCTGTACATTGGTACATGTCCCTCATGGCAGAGCATGGCTTCTCATGATTAGACCCTCCCCCACTGTACACTAGTACATACTCCCATGAAAAGATCCACCCCTGCTGTACATTGGTACATGTCCCCCATGGCAGAGCATGGCTTCTCATGAATAGACCCTCCCCCGCTGTACATTGGTGCATGTCCTCATGAATAGGCCCTCCCCCGCTGTACATTGGTACATGTGATTATGAATAGACCCTCCCCCGCTGTACATTGGTACATGTGATTATGAATAGACCCTCCCCCGCTGTACATTGGTACATGTCCCCCATGGCAGAGCATGGCTTCTCATGAATAGACCCCCCCCCCCCCGCTGTACATTGGTGCATGTCCTCATGAATAGGCCCTCCCCCACTGTACATTGGTACATGTGATTATGAATAGACCCTCCCCCGCTGTACATTGGTACATGTGATTATGAATAGACCCTCCCCCGCTGTACATTGGTGCATGTCCTCATGAATAGACCCTCCCCCCTGTACATTGGTACATCTGATCACGAATGGACCCTCCCCCGCTGTACATTGGTACATCTGATCACGAATAGACCCTCCCCCGCTGTACATTGGTACTTGTGATCATGAATAGACCCTCCCCTGCTGTACATTGATACATGTCCCCATAAATAGACTCTCCCCCGCTGTACATTGATACATGTCCCCATGAATAGACCCTCCCCCGCTGTACATTGATACATGTCCCCATGAATAGACCCTCCCCCGCTGTACATTGGTACATGTCCTCATGAATAGACCCTCCCCCCTGTACATTGGTACATGTCCTCATGAATAGACCCTCCCCCCTGTACATTGATACATGTCCTCATGAATAGGCCCTCCCCCGCTGTACATTGGTGCATGTCCTCATGAATAGGCCCTCCTCCGCTGTACATTGGTGCATTTCCTCATGAATAGGCCCTCCTCCACTGTACATTGATACATGTCCTCATGAATAGGCCCTCCCCCGCTGTACATTGGTGCATGTCCTCATGAATAGGCCCTCCTCCGCTGTACATTGGTGCATTTCCTCATGAATAGGCCCTCTTCCGCTGTACATTGATACATGTCCTCATGAATAGGCCCTCCCCCGCTGTACATTGGTGCATGTCCTCATGAATAGGCCCTCCTCCGCTGTACATTGGTGCATTTCCTCATGAATAGGCCCTCTTCCGCTGTACATTGGTGCATGTCCTCATGAATAGGCCCTCCTCCGCTGTACATTGGTGCATTTCCTCATGAATAGGCCCTCCTCCGCTGTACATTGGTGCATGTCCTCATGAATAGACCCTCCCCCGCTGCACATTGGTACATGTCCTCATGAATAGACCCTCCCCCGCTGTACATTGGTACATGTCCCCCATGGCAGAGCATGGCTTCTCATGAATAGACCCCCCCCCCCGCTGTACATTGGTGCATGTCCTCATGAATAGGCCCTCCCCCACTGTACATTGGTACATGTGATTATGAATAGACCCTCCCCCGCTGTACATTGGTACATGTGATTATGAATAGACCCTCCCCCGCTGTACATTGGTACATGTCCCCCATGGCAGAGCATGGCTTCTCATGAATAGGCCCTCCCCCGCTGTACATTGGTGCATGTCCTCATGAATAGGCCCTCCCCCGCTGTACATTGGTACATGTGATTATGAATAGACCCTCCCCCGCTGTACATTGGTACATGTGATTATGAATAGACCCTCCCCCGCTGTACATTGGTACATGTCCCCCATGGCAGAGCATGGCTTCTCATGAATAGACCCCCCCCCCGCTGTACATTGGTGCATGTCCTCATGAATAGGCCCTCCCCCACTGTACATTGGTACATGTGATTATGAATAGACCCTCCCCCGCTGTACATTGGTACATGTGATTATGAATAGACCCTCCCCCGCTGTACATTGGTACATGTCCCCCATGGCAGAGCATGGCTTCTCATGAATAGACCCTCCCCCGCTGTACACTAGTATCCCATGAAAAGATCCACCCCCGCTGTACATTGGTACATGTCCCCCATGGCAGAGCATGGCTTCTCATGAATAGACCCTCCCCCGCTGTACATTGATACATGTCCCCCATAGCAGAGCATGGCTTCTCATGAATAGACCCTCCCCCGCTGTACACTAGTACATACTCCCATAAAAAGATCCACCCCCGCTGTACATTGGTACATGTCCCCCATGGCAGAGCATGGCTTCTCATGATTAGACCCTCCCCCACTGTACACTAGTACATACTCCCATGAAAAGATCCACCCCTGCTGTACATTGGTACATGTCCCCCATGGCAGAGCATGGCTTCTCATGAATAGACCCTCCCCCGCTGTACATTGGTGCATGTCCTCATGAATAGGCCCTCCCCCGCTGTACATTGGTACATGTGATTATGAATAGACCCTCCCCCGCTGTACATTGGTACATGTGATTATGAATAGACCCTCCCCCGCTGTACATTGGTACATGTCCCCCATGGCAGAGCATGGCTTCTCATGAATAGACCCCCCCCCGCTGTACATTGGTGCATGTCCTCATGAATAGGCCCTCCCCCACTGTACATTGGTACATGTGATTATGAATAGACCCTCCCCCGCTGTACATTGGTACATGTGATTATGAATAGACCCTCCCCCGCTGTACATTGGTGCATGTCCTCATGAATAGACCCTCCCCCCTGTACATTGGTACATCTGATCACGAATGGACCCTCCCCCGCTGTACATTGGTACATCTGATCACGAATAGACCCTCCCCCGCTGTACATTGGTACTTGTGATCATGAATAGACCCTCCCCTGCTGTACATTGATACATGTCCCCATAAATAGACCCTCCCCCGCTGTACATTGATACATGTCCCCATGAATAGACCCTCCCCCGCTGTACATTGATACATGTCCCCATGAATAGACCCTCCCCCGCTGTACATTGGTACATGTCCTCATGAATAGACCCTCCCCCCTGTACATTGGTACATGTCCTCATGAATAGACCCTCCCCCCTGTACATTGATACATGTCCTCATGAATAGGCCCTCCCCCGCTGTACATTGGTGCATGTCCTCATGAATAGGCCCTCCCCCGCTGTACATTGGTGCATGTCCTCATGAATAGGCCCTCCTCCGCTGTACATTGGTGCATTTCCTCATGAATAGGCCCTCTTCCGCTGTACATTGATACATGTCCTCATGAATAGGCCCTCCCCCGCTGTACATTGGTGCATGTCCTCATGAATAGGCCCTCCTCCGCTGTACATTGGTGCATTTCCTCATGAATAGGCCCTCTTCCGCTGTACATTGGTGCATGTCCTCATGAATAGGCCCTCCTCCGCTGTACATTGGTGCATTTCCTCATGAATAGGCCCTCCTCCGCTGTACATTGGTGCATGTCCTCATGAATAGACCCTCCCCCGCTGCACATTGGTACATGTCCTCATGAATAGACCCTCCCCCGCTGTACATTGGTACATGTCCCCCATGGCAGAGCATGGCTTCTCATGAATAGACCCCCCCCCCCCGCTGTACATTGGTGCATGTCCTCATGAATAGGCCCTCCCCCACTGTACATTGATACATGTGATTATGAATAGACCCTCCCCCGCTGTACATTGGTACATGTGATTATGAATAGACCCTCCCCCGCTGTACATTGGTGCATGTCCTCATGAATAGACCCTCCCCCCTGTACATTGGTACATCTGATCACGAATGGACCCTCCCCCGCTGTACATTGGTACATCTGATCACGAATAGACCCTCCCCCGCTGTACATTGGTACTTGTGATCATGAATAGACCCTCCCCTGCTGTACATTGATACATGTCCCCATAAATAGACCCTCCCCCGCTGTACATTGATACATGTCCAAATGAATAGACCCTCCCCCGCTGTACATTGATACATGTCCCCATGAATAGACCCTCCCCCGCTGTACATTGGTACATGTCCTCATGAATAGACCCTCCTCCGCTGTACATTGGTACATGTCCTCATGAATAGACCCTCCCCCCTGTACATTGGTACATGTCCTCATGAATAGACCCTCCCCCCTGTACATTGATACATGTCCTCATGAATAGGCCCTCCCCCGCTGTACATTGGTGCATGTCCTCATGAATAGGCCCTCCTCCGCTGTACATTGGTGCATTTCCTCATGAATAGGCCCTCCTCCACTGTACATTGATACATGTCCTCATGAATAGGCCCTCCCCCGCTGTACATTGGTGCATGTCCTCATGAATAGGCCCTCCTCCGCTGTACATTGGTGCATTTCCTCATGAATAGGCCCTCTTCCGCTGTACATTGGTGCATGTCCTCATGAATAGGCCCTCCTCCGCTGTACATTGGTGCATTTCCTCATGAATAGGCCCTCCTCCGCTGTACATTGGTGCATGTCCTCATGAATAGACCCTCCCCTGCTGCACATTGGTACATGTCCTCATGAATAGACCCTCCCCCGCTGTACATTGATACATGTCCTCATGAATAGGCCCTCCTCCGCTGTACATTGATACATGTGGTCATGAATAGACCCTCCCCTGCTGCACATTGGTACATGTCCTCATGAATAGACCTTTGTAAATTGTATTTTAAAGGGGTTGTAAAGGTTCGTGTTTTTTCACCTTAATGCATCCTATTTTACATTGTGTGATGATATAATAATACTATACTGAATACTGCGGTCACGTCTTCCTTATCTCTGTTCTGTGATGATATAATAATGTTATACTGATTACTGCGGTCACATCTTCCTTATCTCTGTTCTGTGATGATGATATAATGCTATACTGAATACTGCGGTCACGTCTTCCTTATCTCTGTTCTGTGATGATGATATAATTCTATACTGAATACTGCGGTCACGCCTTCCTTATCTCTGTTCTGTGATGATGATATAATACTATACTCATTACTGCGGTCACGTCTTCCTTATCTCTGTTCTGTGATGATATAATAATGCTATACTGAATACTGCGGTCACGCCTTCCTTATCTCTGTTCTGTGATGATGATATAATACTATACTCATTACTGCGGTCACGTCTTCCTTATCTCTGTTCTGTGATGATATAATAATACCATAGTGAATACTGCGGTCAAGTCTTCCTTATCTCTGTTCTGTGATGATATAATAATGCTATACTGAATACTGCGGTCACGTCTTCCTTATCTCTGTTCTGTGATGATGATATAATACTATACTGAATACTGCGGTCACGTCTTCCTTATCTCTGTTCTGTGATGATATAATAATGCCATAGTGAATACTGCGGTCACGTCTTCCTTATCTCTGTTCTGTGATGATGATATAATACTATACTGAATACTGCGGTCACGTCTTCCTTATCTCTGTTCTGTGATGATGATATAATACTATACTGAATACTGCGGTCACGTCTTCCTTATCTCTGTTCTGTGATGATATAATAATGCTATACTGAATACTGCGGTCACGTCTTCCTTATCTCTGTTCTGTGATGATATAATAATACCATAGTGAATACTGCGGTCACGTCTTCCTTATCTCTGTTCTGTGATGATATAATAATGCTATACTGAATACTGCGGTCACATCTTCCTCGTCTTTGTTCTTTGTCAGTACCTTGCGATGTCCTGCGTATTTCGGAATGGATGTGAGACGTGTTATATAAATATGTTGCCGTGTTCTGGGAAGAATGGAGGGAACGCCCGTCTGGGACAACCCTCATCACGTTACCCTCGCCCAGTTAATTCTAAACGTATGCAGCCCAGGCCTGCAAACAAATTGCAGCAATTGGTCACCTGAGACACGTAGAATGGTGAATGTGGTCTGCTCGGTGGTTTGGGAATTAGACAGCCGTTCCCCTTATTACTATGAATGCAATGTGTAGTGCTGGATCCTCATCATCCACTCTGAGGTTTGTTTAACCCAAAACCTAAAGACTAGGCGAGGGCTCCTACATACCTCAGCCTTCTCTACCGATGCCAGATCTCCGCTAACTGATAAATCCGCACAGCTTCCCAGGCTGAACAGGAGCCTCACAATGGAAAATTGGGGCCCAGAAAATTCAGCCGTCCATCATCTTCAAATGGAGGTCACCAGACACCACAGAGGAGGTCACCATACCCCACACAGGAGGTCACCATACCCCACAGAGGAGGTCACCATACACCACAGAGGAGGTCACCATACACCACAGAGGAGGTCACCATACACCACAGAGGAGGTCACCATACATCATAGAGGAGGTCACCATACATCATAGAGGAGGTCACCATACACCACAGAGGAGGTCCCCATACACCACAGAGGAGGTCCCCATACATTATAGAGGAGGTCACCATACACCACAGAGGAAGTCACCATACATCATAGAGGAGGTCACCATACACCACAGAGGAGGTCACCATACCCCACAGAGGAGGTCACCATACCCCACAGAGGAGGTCACCATACCCCACAGAGGAGGTCACCATACCCCACAGAGGAGGTCACCATACCCCACAGAGGAGGTCACCATACCCCACAGATGAGGTCACCATACCCCACAGATGAGGTCACCATACCCCACAGATGAGGTCACCATACACCACAGAGGAGGTCACCATACACCACAGAGGAGGTCACCATACCCCACAGAGGAGGTCACCATACCCCACAGAGGAGGTCACCATACCCCACAGAGGAGGTCACCATAAATCACAGAGGAGGTCACCATAAATCACAGAGGAGGTCACCATATACCACAGAGGAGGTCACCATACCCCACAGAGGAGGTCCCCATACATCACAGAGGAGGTCACCATACCCCACAGAGGAGGTCACCATACCCCACAGAGGAGGTCACCATACCCCACAGAGGAGGTCACCATACACCACAGAGGAGGTCACCATAAATCACAGAGGAGGTCACCATACCCCACACAGGAGGTCACCATACACCACACAGGAGGTCACCATACCCCACACAGGAGGTCACCATACCCCACAGAGGAGGTCACCATACCCCACAGAGGAGGTCACCATACCCCACAGAGGAGGTCACCATACCCCACAGAGGAGGTCACCATACACCACAGAGGAGGTCACCATACACCACAGAGGAGGTCACCATACATCACAGAGGAGGTCACCATACCCCACAGAGGAGGTCACCATACCCCACAGAGGAGGTCACCATACCCCACAGAGGAGGTCACCATACCCCACAGAGGAGGTCACCATACACCACAGAGGAGGTCACCATACACCACAGAGGAGGTCACCATACCCCACAGAGGAGGTCACCATACACCACAGAGGAGGTCACCATACACCACAGAGGAGGTCACCATACACCACAGAGGAGGTCACCATACACCACACAGGAGGTCACCATACACCACACAGGAGGTCACCATACACCACAGAGGAGGTCACCATACCCCACAGAGGAGGTCACCATACACCACAGAGGAGGTCACCATACACCACAGAGGAGGTCACCATACACCACAGAGGAGGTCACCATACACCACACAGGAGGTCACCATACACCACACAGGAGGTCACCATACACCACAGAGGAGGTCACCATACACCACAGAGGAGGTCACCATACACCACACAGGAGGTCACCATACACCACAGAGGAGGTCACCATACCCCACAGAGGAGGTCACCATACACCACAGAGGAGGTCACCATACCCCACAGAGGAGGTCACCATACCCCACAGAGGAGGTCACCATACACCACAGAGGAGGTCACCATACACCACAGAGGAGGTCACCATACACCACAGAGGAAGTCACCATACACCACAGAGGAGGTCACCATACACCACAGAGGAGGTCACCATACACCACACAGGAGGTCACCATACACCACAGAGGAGGTCACCATACCCCACAGAGGAGGTCACCATACACCACAGAGGAGGTCACCATACACCACAGAGGAGGTCACCATACACCACAGAGGAGGTCACCATACACCACACAGGAGGTCACCATACACCACAGAGGAGGTCACCATACACCACAGAGGAGGTCACCATACACCACACAGGAGGTCACCATACACCACAGAGGAGGTCACCATACCCCACAGAGGAGGTCACCATACACCACAGAGGAGGTCACCATACCCCACAGAGGAGGTCCTTGTATGTCACAGAGGACATTGTGGCTGGGGTTCTATTCCATAGTACAATGCAGATTTGTAGAGAACCAAATATACATTGGATGGACAGAATGTAAAGGATTGGAATCTCTGTTGTAAATGATGAAGAGATATCCATGGACACAATGGAGTTCTCAAAACCCAAAAACAAAAACTGTCCTCGGCTGCACCTCTCCATCCTCAGACGTGGTGACTGCATTCAAATTCTTTTTTTCCTGGATCGGTTTGACTTTCTTCCAATGCTTCCTAGCCCTGGCTATGTCATTATCCGTCGCTCTTATATCCCGTTTCCATTGCTGACGTCGGTCGGAGCCCACCCTCCTCGGCTGAATGTTCCTCATCCTTCTCTGTTATGTTGTACATAATACGTCTACGTCCTATAATACCTGCAACCCGTGCAATCTCACCGCTGGAAACCAATAAACATTTTTATCGAGAACTCCTTTTTTTCTTTTATTTTGAAGATCCTGCCAGAAAAACAGGTCCGGTCCTAGGGTGACACCATACACTCACTGTACTGGAGGCTAGGAGCAGTGTTGTCACCCAAGGATTCCTTCCCATCTTCTCATCTCCGGGGGGATAACATTGCTATAGATTTCCCTTCAGTAAGTTACAAGGACACAGAATTTCTGGCAGGATCAGATGGCTTTCTGTACTTGCAGTAAATGCACTTCGCCTGATATAAGAAAACGAATGCGTATACCACATCCATGGAGGGGACGCTGCAATAGCTGACATTTTTTCTTGGTATACTTTGCAGAGGACTTTCACATCAAATATGAAAAACTGCACCCCCTCCCCCAATCTAAAGAAGAGAACATTTTTGTAAAAAATAAAGATTTGTATTTCTCTTCTGCAGCCTCCATTGTTGTTTAGGTGAAAATGACAACAATAGTGATGTCACATACTGACTTCCCCACCGCACAGGAAGATGCACCCACCACTATGTCATCAAGGGGGCGCCGGTGAGAACCAGAACATTGCTTTATGACAAAGAAAACAGATATGCCGGCTGGGATGGGATGTGCAGAGAAATAGCGGGGGGGGGGGGGGATGATAAGACAACAGAGGGCCTGCTGGCTATCACAGGTAAGTAGCAGACCAGAGATCGCATGTAATCCTCGCTGTCACACCACACAGGGAAAGACAAGAGGTCGCATGTAATCCTCTCTGTCACACCACACAGGGACAGACCAGAGGTCACATGTAATTCACGCTGTCACCCCACACAGGGACAGACCAGAGGTCGCATGTAATCCTCGCTGTCACACAACACAGGGACAGACCAGAGGTCGCATGTAATCCTCGCTGTCACACAACACAGGGACAGACCAGAGGTCGCATGTAATCCTCGCTGTCACACAACACAGGGACAGACCAGAGGTCGCATGTAATCCTCGCTGTCACACAACACAGGGACAGACCAGAGGTCGCATGTAATCCTCGCTGTCACACAACACAGGGACAGACCAGAGGTCACATGTAATCCTCGCTGTCACACAACACAGGGACAGACCAGAGGTCGCATGTAATCCTCGCTGTCACACCACACAGGGAGAGACCAGAGGTTGCATGTAATTCACGCTGTCACCCCACACAGGGAGAGACCAGAGGTCGCATGTAATCCTCACTGTCACACCACACAGGGACAGACCAGAGGTCACACCACACAGGGAAAGACCAGAGGTCGCATGTAATCCTCACTGCCAAACCACACAGGGGCTAACCAGAGGTCGCATGTAATCCTTGCTGTAACACCACACAGGGACAGACCAGAGGTCGCATGTAATCCTTGCTGTAACACCACACAGGGAAAGACCAGAGGTCGCATGTAATCCTCACTGCCAAACCACACAGGGGCTAACCAGAGGTCGCATGTAATCCTTGCTGTAACACCACACATGGACAGACCAGAGGTCGCATGTAATCCTCGCTGTCACACCACACAGGGAAAGACAAAAGGTCGCATGTAATCCTCTCTGTCACACCACACAGGGACAGACCAGAGGTCACATGTAATTCACGCTGTCACACCACACAGAGAGAGACCAGAGGTTGCATGTAATCCTCGCTGCCACACCACACAGTGACAGACAAGAGGTCGCATGTAATTCACGCTGTCACACCACACAGAGAGAGACCAGAGGTTGCATGTAATCCTCACTGTCACACCACACAGGGACAGACCAGAGGTCACACCACACAGGGAAAGACCAGAGGTCGCATGTAATCCTCACTGCCATACCACACAGGGGCAAACCAGAGGTCGCATGTAATCCTTGCTGTAACACCACACAGGGACAGACCAGAGGTCGCATGTAATTCTCGCTGTCACATCACACAGGGACAGACCAGAGGTCGCATGTAATCCTCGCTGTCACACCACACAGGGACAGACCAGAGGTCGCATGTAATCCTCGCTGTCACACCACACAGGGACAGACCAGAGGTTGCATGTAATTCTCGCTGTCACCCCACACAGGGACAGACCAGAGGTCGCATATAACAGAACTCTCCATAGAGACAGAAAATCTGGGGTTCCAATTAAGTGCATTACAGATAAAGCTTAATGATTGGAAAATATAATTTCATGAAGGAAAAGGAAAAACATTATAAACCAAAATATTCACAGAAAAAGATTTACACACAATAGACAATAACGGCAAAATTAGCTGGAAGGGTGGAGCCCAGTGTGCAATACCAGTGAATGTTCCAATGAATGTAGATCAGTCTGTGGTTCCAGAGTCCAATGAATGTAGATCAGTCTGTGGTTTCAGAGTCCAATGAATGTAGATCAGTCTGTGGTTTCAGAGTCCAATGAATGTAGATCAGTCTGTGGTTTCAGAGTCCAATGAATGTAGATCATTCTGTGGTTTCAGAGTCCAATGAATGTAGATCAGTCTGTGGTTCCATAGTCCAATGAATGTAGATCAGTCTGTGGTTTCAGAGTCCAATGAATGTAGATCATTCTGTGGTTTCAGAGTCCAATTAATGTAGATCAGTCTATGGGTCTAGAGTCCCATGGATGTAGATCAGTCTGCAGTTCCAAAGTCCAATGAAGAGTCCAATGAAGAGTCCAATGAATGTTGATTAGTCTGTGGGTCCAGAGTCCAATGAAGAGTCCAATGAATGTTGATTAGTCTGTGGGTCCAGAGTCCAATGAAGAGTCCAATGAATGTTGATTAGTCTGTGGGTCCAGAGTCCAATGAATGTTGATTAGTCTGTGGGTCCAGAGTCCAATGAAGAGTCCAATGAATGTTGATTAGTCTGTGGGTCCAGAGTCCAATGAAGAGTCCAATGAATGTAGATCAGTCTGTGGGTCAGAGTCTAATGAATGTCGCCCATTCTGTGGCTCCAGTGAATGAAGCATACTGATCCTGCAGAATGACTCTTGGCATATGTGCGGTGATGGAATATATGCCGGCCTGGTTAGTATCTCTGAGCTGACTATTGATCCTGAGAATTAGATGGCTGAATATGAATATTGATTATGACTCCTCATTACAATCACAGATGACCACACACGATAATGATAATAAGGATGAGGGGGATGGGTCACTGTCTTCACTCACCACACAGGTAATACAGTCCACATCAGACAAACCCTTCTAATCCGGGAACATCCGATCTATAGTAAGGAGATCATTTATCAATGCACACCGGGCTTCAGTGCCGTGTTCTCATGACTCACCATCCAATATTCCTCCATTCACCATAAATGTAAATCTTGTTTGTCCGGCGCAGCTGCCAAGTCATTCGGCGAGAGGTTTGAATATTTATGACGGGATTATTTTTGTAGCCGTTTGAAGCGTTTCACTTTGTTTCCAATGATGTGAAGTGCGCAGTGGTTGGGCGGATGATGACCTCGGCTCTGACCCCGCTGATTCACTCTCCACCAGTCACACTTACCAAACTTTAGGCATTGGCTGGAAACAAATTCTATCCAACATGAAGGGAGGAGGACTTCCCCATAGGAAGAGCGGCTTCCATGGATCAGAACATAAAATCCCATCACTAAAATCTCCAATCACCTTTAACATGTAAATTTCAATCTTTTTATATCTGCGTCTTTCATTAAATCCCCGGTGATCCTGCCATGAAGATCTTTGCTCAGGCCCTTCCTGTTACAGGATGACGGTGCTCTGTCCTTGTCCCCCAGTTGGGCTCCAGGGCTGTCATCCCATCACATGGACTTCCTATGGAGACTACAAGTCGCCTTTTTACATGGATGACACAGACGTGGTCCTCTGGTGTCACCATCAGGAAACCCTCCCTGAGAAATTCCATCACTGGAGTGTATGGAGACGGGAAGTGGCTGCAAGGAGGCTGCAGGAGATCAGCAGCAAACATGACAATTGTTTTGGATACACGGTGCACAGAGAAAGCTAAATGTCCGGCAGTTAGAATTTACATTTCCTTTAACTTCAGTTCCAATGTGATTTACATGAAAAAGACACATGTCATAATTACATACATGGTATAAGAGCAAAAGTTGTGTGGCCCCTGACCCATAAGATAAAAAATAGGCCCCTGAATTCCTACATCCAATCCAACCGGGACTGATGTGTGAAGGTTTGATACTTTACATTCACAACCCAATATAATCATCGAAAACTGGACTTCTCTGTGTCAATGTAGTTACATTGTATTACATAGTATTATATAGTATTACATTGTTACATTGTATTCCATAGCATTACATAGTATTATATAGTATTACATTGTATTACATAGTATTATATAGTATTACATTGTTACATTGTATTCCATAGCATTACATAGTATTATATAGTATTACATTGTATTACATAGTATTATATAGTATTACATTGTTACATTGTATTCCATAGCATTACATAGTATTATATAGTATTCCATAGCATTACATAGTATTATATAGTATTACATTGTATTACATAATATTATATAGTATTACATAGTAGATGGTGTTGAAAAAAGTCCATCAAGTCCAACCCATATGACATTTCAGACATCGCTTGTTGGAACATTTGATGGACTGGGCATGTTGCTCGGGGCGGCAGAGGGATGGCCTTTCACATACACCCGGGGTGAAGAGCAAAGGCCACTTAAGTGACTTGGTAACCAGTCGCGGGCCACAATGAGCAGAGTGGGCGGATGACAGGTCCGTGTACACTCAGCATATGCAGTGCGGACACAGCCCACTCTACTCTACGGGCCCCCCGATCCGCCCAGATGGAAGGGGATCTCCTTCTGGTTTTTTTTCTTTTAGCGGATTGGATTGAAGGTATGCAGGTGTAAACGGACAGAAGTCTGTTTACATTTGCTGCTCCATAGAGGTGAATGGAGGGTCTGATTGGATCAGACCAATCATGTGAAAGCCCCTGTACACACAGTCGGAGATTCTGCCAACCAAATTCGTCTGATTTTGTCCGTCAGATTTAGTCTGACTGATCGTGTCCGAAACTGTTGCATACACACGGTCGGACTAAGTTGTCGAAAAATCCGATCATTCAGAACGTGATGACGTTATTTCGTTACGATGGGACTACATTCAGGCTAGTAGCCAATAGCTTTGATGTAGGAATTTGATCTGAGCATGCGTGGCACTTGGTCCGATCAAAATTCTCTACACACGATCGGAGTATGTCCGACCGGCCCAGTTGGTCGGGAAATATTTCCAACATGTTGTAAAATTGGGTCCGACGGATATTCAGACGGAATCAGTCCGATGCATACCACACACAGTCGGATTATCTGACGACACGGTCCAATAAGACGCATTCCGACGGATTCTCCGATCATGTGTACGTGGGCTTAGAGGCCTAATACCGCGTACACACGATCAGAATTCCGGCCAGAAAAAGACAGATGAGAGCTTTCCATCGGAAAATGCGACCATGTGTACGCTCCATCGGAATTTAGCTGTCCGAATTTCCGCCAGCCAAAAATTGATAGCGTGTTCTCAATTTTCCCGACGGAAAAACTTTCTATCGGTAATGCTGATCGTGTGTATGCAATTCCGACACTCCAAAAATCACGCATGCTCAGATTCAACTACGAGACGGAAGCTATTAGCTATCGAACTTCCTTTTTCTAGTGCCGTCGTACGTGTTGTACGTCACCGCGTTATAAACGATCGGAATTTGATGTGACCGTGTGTAGGCAAGACAGCTTGAGCCGAATTCCGTCGGGAAAACCATCAGAGCTTTTTCCGACAAGAATTCCGATCGTGTGTACGCGGCATAAGGCTGTTTTCACACTGATGTGCTGTGGTCTACCCCGAGCAGAGCGCCTCTGGCTTTTCTTTTGGTTAGCTGCACTTTGCCATAGAATTCTATGATATCCTGCGGGTGTGGTGCACTTTCTGAAAGCTCCCCAAATCCGTAGGTAATAACAGAAGTCTATGGCTCAGTGCAGTTTGAAAGCAGCCCGGTAATCACTGCAGAACAGATATGCCCAAATATACACTGTGATTATAGAATTAAACATTCCTTTTAATAACAGTCTTCAATTCAGGTATCGGCAGCTGTTGCTGTTCCAGGCAGAGGGCATTTGGTATCACTCCGCCTGTGACAGGAGGTGGCGCTATACAGGAAGCATTGTCTTATGTGGCTCTGCTATGCAATTGCTTGCTTCCTCTACCGCCGGCTTCATTCACAACACTGATGCTCTGGGATGCCGGGTCGGGATCCTGTGATGTGGGCTTGCCAACCAGCCATCCCAGAGCAGGAGGTCGCGGGCCACATTAGAGGGCTCCGCGGGCCACATGTGGCTCCAGGGGCCACTGGTTGGGCACCCCTGACATACACTATAGTGTCAAACGTATCCCAGTCTTAGTCTGTAGAGTTTAATATTGAGTTGGCTATAACAGCTTCACCTCTTCTGGGAAGGCCGTCCACAAGGTTTAGGAGGGTGTCCTATGGGAATGTTTGACCATTCTTCCAGAAGAGCATTTGTGGTGAGGTTAGGCACTGATGTTGGATGAGAAGACCTGGCTCGCAATCTCCACTCTAATTCATCCCAAAGGTGTTCTATCAGGTTGAGGTCAGGACTCTGTGCAGGCCAGTCAAGTTCCTCCACCCCTCATCCACTCGCTCATCCATGTCTTTATGGACCTTGCTTTGTGCACTGGTCCAAACCATTTGGTGGAGGGGGGATTATGGTGTGGGGGGAGGGTGGATTATGGTGGGGGGGTTGTTTTTCAGAGGTTGGGCTTGGCCCCTTAGTTCCAGTGAAGGGAACACTAAAGCCCCATACACACTATCAGATTTTCTGCTGAGTTTTTCCTTCAGATTTACCAAAACCATATAATATAAGGTCAAACCTTAGGAGTTTCAATGTGTCTGCAATCAGGCCGGCCTTTCACTACATGGTTTTGGTAAATCTGAAGACAAAAATCTGCAGAAAATCTGATAGTGTGTGGGGGCTTTAAGGTGTCAGCATACCAAGACATTTTGGACAATTTCATGCTCCCAATTTGGTGGGAATTTTTTGGGAACAGTTTGGGGACGGCCCCTTCCTGTTCCAACATGACTGCTCACCAGTGCACAAAGCAAGGTCCATAAAGACATGGATGAGCGAGTTTGGGGTGGAGACTGTGAGCCAGGCCTTCTCATCCAACATCAGTGCCTGACCTCACAAATGCTCTTCTGGAAGAATGGTCAAACAGTCCCATTATCATACAAGATTTATATTATTCATATTGTTATCATACAGGATTTATTTTATGATTGTTATTATTATACAGGATGGATTTATGTTCATATAGTTATTAAACAGGATTTATATATTATTTTAATTATTCAGGATTTAAAGCGGTTGTAAACCCGCAGAATTTTTTTTTTGCTCACCTGCAAAGCAAAAGGCATAATGAGCTAGTATGCACCGCATACTAGCTCATTATGAAATACTTACCTTAGAACGAGGCCCCGACATCTGTCCCGATCCACGCCGAGGGAGCTGACATGTTCCCTCTGAGTTTCTTCCGGATATCGCGGCTCCGGCGCCGTGAGTGGCCGAAGCCGCGATATCGTCACTGAGATTTCTCTCCAGCAGGGTCCGGCGTCTGCCGGGCTTCCAGCCGGAAAACCCCTGTGCGCATGCGCTGCTGCAGTCAGCGGAGCATAGCGAGGGGAATATCTCCTAAACTGTACAGGTTTAGGAGATATTTTTTTTACCTACAGGTAAGACTTATTGTAGGTAAAAGTCCCCAATTTGACTATACAACCACTTTAAATATTATTATTATAATTATTCAGGATTTATGTATTATTATTATTATTATTATTATTATTATTCAGGATTTATTTATTATTATTATAATTACTCAGGATTTATATATTATTATTAATATTATTATTCAGGATTTACATATTATTATTATTATTATTCAGGATTTATTTATTATTATTATAATTACTCAGGGTTTATATATTATTATTATTATTATTATTATTATTATTATTATTATTATTATTATTCAGGATTTATATATTATTATTATTATTATTATTATTATTCAGGATTTATTTATTATTATTATAATTACTCAGGGTTTATATATTATTATTATTATTATTCAGGATTTATATATTATTATTATTATTATTATTCAGGATTTATTTATTATTATTATAATTACTCAGGGTTTATATATTATTATTATTATTATTATTAATCAGGATTTATGTATTATTATTATTATTATTATTCAGGATTTATTTATTATTATTATAATTACTCAGGATTTATATATTATTATTATTATTCAGGATTTATTTATTATTATTATAATTACTCAGGATTTATATATTATTATTATTATTATTATTATTATTCAGGATTTACATATTATTATTAGTATTATTATTATTATTCAGGATTTATTTATTATTATTATTATTATAATTACTCAGGATTTATATATTATTATTATTATTATTATTATTATTTAGGATTTATTTATTATTATTAGAATTATTCAGGATTTATATATTATTATAATTATTTGGGATTTAGCACCAGCAGTGTAACTCGGCACATAACAACATGGAGGAGACGTTACAGTTACAATACAATTCAAGTTATTAAAAATTAGATTCAGTTTCCTCAACACAAATAAAAAAGGTAGAACTGTTTGTAATTGTATTTAGATGACGCTGTGCATGTGTAGTGGGCCCTTCCTGTATTCACATAGAGGGGCCCTGATTTTGGAAGTGCCCCCCTCCCCCACTGACAGTTGCCCCGGAATAAGACGGAACCAAATCCTCATCCTCCCTGATCATGTGATCAGTATATCGGATACATTAAACAAGCGGTTTGGGACTTTGAATGAGGCCGGTGATCACTATTCAAATACAGAGGAGATGTAATCAATCAGAGAGTAGATTGAATACAATTGTTTACATTCACATTACATGAAATATAAATATTAGTAAAAAACAATTTCATATACAGACGCGTTTCATGAGTAAATAGCAGAGGCACTACATGCATGAACATCAATCTACTCTCTGATTGATTATATCTCCTCTGTATTTGAATAGTGATCACCGGCCTCATGCAAAGTCCCAAAGCGTTTGTTGAATGTATCTGTATAGGGATGGGGGCCTGTGCCTGCAGACCTTCTGCTTGTATCATTATATCGGATGGGACATTTGTCCGCTTGTCATCCTATAATAAGAATATTTATTAGAAAAGTCAGGTTGCCGGCCTCTCTGCACCGATGACCTCTGGGTAGGAAATGGGAATGACCATAAAGGTGAACTCTGGCTGAAGCACCTCGGATTTCCATATGTAGCGGTCTCGGGACCCCTGGGGCCTAATGGTGACCTCCAGAGTCAGGGACAGCCGACATCCTTCAGTGTAGAGGGGGGCACAAGGCATGGTGGGTGTAATGCAAAATAGATCAATGGGCGGCAAACACTTCTTGAATGCAGAGAGATTTTATTTTCTCTTGAACGGAACTGGAGAAGAGAGGGTTAGGGCCAGGACACCCTTTAGTCATTGCAATGTTATCTGGCAGACTCCGAGACTTCATCAGGTAGACAGTTATACAGGGAAAGGCATCCAGCAAGACACATCTGCATGTGTAGGAATGCCGTCTGCTATGGCAACAGTCTTATAACAGTTTCTAACACAAATTGTAAGGAACTCCTTTACTTTTCTACAATCACTTCTTGTAGATCTTCCCTCCACTGAGCTCCCCGTCTCTCTCACTAGACTTCCTTATCCACTCACCACTGGATCCCCCGAGCTCTCCCAACCTTCACACTCAGTATCTTCCTCAGGCGTCACACCACTGGCCTCAGGCCGTCTTTAATATTGATTGGACCCTGGGCAAAACTTTTCTTGGGGCCCCTCCATGCAGTTTCGCTCTCCACCTGCTCTGAGACATACAAGAAATAGCAGCTAGACTCAAAATAAGTTTACTGAATCAGATCAGGAAGCGATTGCAATTGGTTGCCAGAGGTTACAGTGTATCATTACCCCTTACTGACTGGTTGCTAGAGGTTACAGCACACATTACGGCTCACTGATTAGTTGCTAGAGGTTACAGCACATGATTTCTGCTTGTTGGTTGGTTGCTAGAGATTACTGTACAGTAATACTGCTCACTGCAGGGGGCATGATATCCATATGAATGCCGCCTTTATTTACATATCTATGCTTTAGGATGAAGCTATTTACATATGAATGCCGGGTATTTACATGTAAACACAGGGCCTGTAGGTGAGTCATCTGTACACAACAATAGGGCAGAGCTGGGCAGCATTAGTAGCAGCACTTCACACTGAGATATCAGGACATAGCAAGGGACTAAAACTTCAAGGATCAAGGGAATTTAAACTGGGATAGTTGGCAAGTATGAGGCAGCTGCTTTGGGCCCCAAAACAATGACAGGGCCCAGGGAAGCTGCCCCTTTTGCCCTGCCTTAAAGACGGCCCTGGATATTGGGACAGAGCACAGGAATAAAACCTCAAGGGACAAGGGAATTGAAACCAGGATAGTTGGCAAGTATGGGGCAGCTGCTTTGGGCCCCCAACAATGACAGGGCCCAGGGCAGCTGCCCCTTTTGCCCTGCCTTAAAAACAGCCCTGACTGGGCTGCCCAGTCCTTGGCTTGGCACACTCATCTGCTCTGCAAGGGTCACCTCTGCTGGTTGGGTCCCTAGCTTGGCACTCAGATACTCCTCAAGCTTCTTCCCACTGGCCTGCTCGGTCCTTGGCTTGGCACACTCATCTGCTCTGCAAGGGTCACTTCCGCTGGTTGGGTCCCTGGATGACACCTGCTGAAGTTTCCCGATTCCTCACCATCCCCGGTTGGTGAGAATTCTGCTCCGGTACTTGCTTCAGCTACTCACGGTGGTCCCTGGTAATAAGGTGGTTGGTCCATTAATGGTGACAGCTTCCCTTCTACCTCCGACCACGACAGGTTCTCTGGCCAGCAGAACTGCCACTTTTGGTCGGACTGAAAGCCGCAATCCCAAACCCTGACTTTGGGATAGGCTCTCAGACAGCCTGGCAGCCAGATGCCCCCAGGATAGGCCTCACGCTCTGGCCTAGCAGCCCACAAAACACACATCCACCCAGACAGCCGTCCAGGTGGCACAGAACCCCGATCACCTGACTCCACCCAAATAAATAGGCTCTCCCAGCAGGCCAAGGGACTCAAGAAAATCCCTGCCCATTGCCTGAGACACCTCATCCATTCATGATCTGTCCTTGCAATGCCCTTGTCTTATCTAATGCCACCAGATACCCGGCCACCTAGTGACAGAAAGAGAGAAGTGCAGCAATTCCAGAATTAGGGTGAAATTAATTGAGCTCCTAACAATTGGCCAAGGCAAATATTACTTGACGTATCAATTTACTAGCAACCCCGACTAATCATCATTGTGCTACACACAGAAATGTCAGAAGTAGGGATGTCATCTGATGGGCGTCTTCTGACGTCACTTCACACTACAGAGGAAGGACAGCACGCCCCGGCGGGTGGATCGCCAGCAGCAATCTGCAGAGTTTTCTGCTACTTGACCAACAAATCTAATTAAAGAAAATGTCTGAGAAGGAGAATCTGTCGGCCAGATGTGAGGAACGTGCGCGGTGATGTCACAGATTTCTTCATCCATTGCAGTCATAATGATCTTCTGGCTTTAGATGTGAAGCTGAGGAGAAGCAGAAATATTCCACCATTACCTGTGGAACGTTCCTTGATCAGAAGATGTGTGATTACACCAATTACCGGACACAATAGACCTTCCTATATATAGAAGAAGAAGAGACGCCATTACTATACAATGAATGAGGTCATACAGAAAGATCAGATGATCCTCTATTGAGGATTACGAGGAATCACGTGAAGATCCATTTATATTACAATGTATGGAAGCCGCTCAGTAAAATCTCCCAGAGGCTGCTCGAGTCATTCTGAAGGTCCTTTTCCATCCATGGTGTTTTATATTTTGGGTGTGGGGGGATGGTGCTTTATATTCGGGGTGTGGGGGGATGGTGTTTTATATTCGGGGTGTGGGGGGATGGTGTTTTATATTTGGGGTGTGGGGGATGGTGTTTTATATTCGGGGTGTGGGGGATGGTGTTTTATATTCGGGGTGTGGGGGGATGGTGTTTTATATTCGGGGTGTGGGGGGGTGGTGTTTTATATTTGGGGTGTGGGGGATGGTGTTTATATTTGGGGTGTGGGGGATGGTGTTTTATATTCGGGGTGTGGGGGATGGTGTTTTATATTCGGGGGGGGGGATGGTGTTTTATATTCGGGGGGGGGGGATGGTGTTTTATATTCGGGGTGTGGGGGGATGGTGTTTTATATTCGGGGTGTGGGGGATGGTGTTTTATATTCGGGGTGTGGGGGGATAGTGTTTTATATTCGGGGTGTGGGGGATGGTGTTTTATATTCGGGGTGTGGGGGGATGGTGTTTTATATTCGGGGTGTGGGGGGATAGTGTTTTATATTCGGGGTGTGGGGGGATGGTGTTTTATATTCGGGGTGTGGGGGGATGGTGTTTTATATTCGGGGTGTGGGGGATGGTGTTTTATATTCGGGGTGTGGGGGGATGGTGTTTTATATTCGGGGTGTGGGGGGATGGTGTTTTATATTCGGGGTGTGGGGGGATGGTGTTTTATATTCGGGGTGTGGGGGGGTGGTGTTTTATATTCGGGGTGTGGGGGGATGGTGTTTTATATTCGGGGTGTGGGGGGATGGTGTTTTATATTCGGGGTGTGGGGGGGTGGTGTTTTATATTTGGGGTGTGGGGGGGTGGTGTTTTATATTTGGGGTGTGGGGGGGTGGTGTTTTATATTCGGGGTGTGGGGGGGTGGTGTTTTATATTTGGGGTGTGGGGGGATGGTGTTTTATATTCGGGGTGTGGGGGGATGGTGTTTTATATTCGGGGTGTGGGGGGATGGTGTTTTATATTCGGGGTGTGGGGGGATGGTGTTTTATATTTGGGGTGTGGGGGGGTGGTGTTTTATATTTGGGGTGTGGGGGGGTGGTGTTTTATATTCGGGGTGTGGGGGGGTGGTGTTTTATATTTGGGGTGTGGGGGGATGGTGTTTTATATTCGGGGTGTGGGGGGATGGTGTTTTATATTCGGGGTGTGGGGGGATGGTGTTTTATATTCGGGGTGTGGGGGGATGGTGTTTTATATTCGGGGTGTGGGGGGTGGTGTTTTATATTTGGGGTGTGGGGGGATGGTGTTTTATATTCGGGGTGTGGGGGGGTGGTGTTTTATATTTGGGGTGTGGGGGGGATGGTGTTTTATATTCGGGGTGTGGGGGGGTGGTGTTTTATATTTGGGGTGTGGGGGGATGGTGTTTTATATTCGGGGTGTGGGGGGGTGGTGTTTTATATTTGGGGTGTGGGGGGATGGTGTTTTATATTCGGGGTGTGGGGGGATGGTGTTTTATATTCGGGGTGTGGGGGGATGGTTTTTTATATTCGGGGTGTGGGGGGATGGTTTTTTATATTCGGGGTGTGGGGGGATGGTTTTTTATATTAAATCCAGAAAACACACAATACAAATGTTATAAATGTTATAAATGAAGTTGCAGTTCAGTGAGCAAAAGAAGTATTTGATCCCCTTCACAAAACATGACTTAGTAGTTGGTGGGGAAACCCTTGTTGGTGATCACAGAGGTCAGACGTTTCTTGTAGGTGGTGATGAGGTTTTCACTTCTCAGGAGGGATTTTCTCCTCTCTTCTCTACAGATCTTCTCTAAATCCTGAAGGTTTCTTGGCAACTCGAAGTTTCATCTCCCTCCATATATTTTCTATAGGATTAAGGTCTGGAGACAAGGCTGGGTCACTCGATGACCTTATTTTTTTTCTTTTGAGCCTCTATTTTGTTGCCTTGGTTGGTATGTTTTGGGTCACTGTCATGCTGGAAGACCCATCCATGACCCATCTTCAGTGTTCTGGTTGAGGGTAGAAGGTTCTCATCCAAGATCTTACAATACACGGCCCCGTCTATTGGCCCCTCGATGCGGCAAAGTCGGCCTGGACCTTTATCAGAGAAACAGCCCCAAATCATCATGTTTCTACTTCCGTGTGACTGTAGGGATGGTGTTCATGTTTCCACCTCCATGTGTGACTGTAGGGATGGTGTTCATGTTCCCCCCTCCGTGTGTGACGGTAGGGATGGTGTTCATGTTCTCACCTCCGTGTGTGACTGTAGGGATGGTGTTCATGTTCCCACCTCCATGTGTGACTGTAGGGATGGTGTTCATGTTCCCACCTCCATGTGTGACTGTAGGGATGGTGTTCATGTTCCCCCCTCTGTGTGTGACTGTAGGGATGGTGTTCATGTTCCCACCTCCATGTGTGACTGTAGGGATGGTGTTCATGTTCCCACCTCGTGTGTGACTGTAGGGATGGTGTTCATGTTCCCACCTCGTGTGTGACTGTAGGGATGGTGTTCATGTTCCCACCTCTGTGTGTGACTGTAGGGATGGTGTTCATGTTCCCACCTCTGTGTGTGACTGTAGGGATGGTGTTCATGTTCCCACCTCTGTGTGTGACTGTAGGGATGGTGTTCATGTTCCCACCTCGTGTGTGACTGTAGGGATGGTGTTCTTAGGGTCATAGTCAGCATTTCTCTTCCTCCAAACATTACGAGTCGAGTTCATGCCAAAGAACTGAATTTTGGTCTCATCTGACCACAGAACTTTCTCTCGATCCTTCTCTGAATCATTTAGATGTTCATTGGCAAACCTCAGACAGACCTGTACATGTGTCTTCCTGAGGAGGAGGACCTGTACATGTGTCTTCCTGAGGAGGAGGACCTGTACATGTGTCTTCCTGAGGAGGGGGACCTGTACATGTGTCTTCCTGAGGAGGAGGACCTGTCCATGTGTCTTCCTGAGGAGGGGGACCTGTCCATGTGTCTTCCTGAGGAGGAGGACCTGTACATGTGTCTTCCTGAGGAGGGGGACCTGTACATGTGTCTTCCTGAGGAGGAGGACCTGTACATGTGTCTTCCTGAGGAGGGGGACCTGTCCATGTGTCTTCCTGAGGAGGAGGACCTGTACATGTGTCTTCCTGAGGAGGGGGACCTGTACATGTGTCTTCCTGAGGAGGAGGACCTGTCCATGTGTCTTCCTGAGGAGGGGGACCTGTACATGAGTCTTCCTGAGGAGGAGGACCTGTACATGTGTCTTCCTGAGGAGGGGGACCTGTACATGTGTCTTCCTGAGGAGGGGGACCTGTACATGTGTCTTCCTGAGGAGGGGGACCTGTACATGAGTCTTCCTGAGGAGGAGGACCTGTACATGTGTCTTCCTGAGGAGGAGGACCTGTACATGTGTCTTCCTGAGGAGGAGGACCTGTACATGTGTCTTCCTGAGGAGGAGGACCTGTACATGTGTCTTCCTGAGGAGGAGGACCTGTACATGTGTCTTCCTGAGGAGGAGGACCTGTACATGTGTCTTCCTGAGGAGGAGGACCTGTCCATGTGTCTTCCTGAGGAGGAGGACCTGTACATGTGTCTTCCTGAGGAGGGGGACCTGTACATGTGTCTTCCTGAGGAGGAGGACCTGTCCATGTGTCTTCCTGAGGAGGGGGACCTGTACATGTGTCTTCCTGAGGAGGAGGACCTGTACATGAGTCTTCCTGAGGAGGAGGACCTGTACATGTGTCTTCCTGAGGAGGGGGACCTGTACATGTGTCTTCCTGAGGAGGGGGACCTGTACATGTGTCTTCCTGAGGAGGGGGACCTGTACATGTGTCTTCCTGAGGAGGGGGACCTGTACATGAGTCTTCCTGAGGAGGAGGACCTGTACATGTGTCTTCCTGAGGAGGGGGACCTGTACATGTGTCTTCCTGAGGAGGAGGACCTGTACATGTGTCTTCCTGAGGAGGGGGACCTGTACATGTGTCTTCCTGAGGAGGGGGACCTTGCGGGGACTGCAGGATTTCAATCCATGGCGGTGTATTGTGTCACCAATGGTGTGTTTGGTGACTTTGGTCCCAACTGCCTTGAGATCCTTCACAAGCTCCTCCCATGTAGTTCTGGGCGGATCCCTCACTTTTCTCATGACCATCCTCACCCCATGAGGAGAAATCTTCCATGGAGCTCCAGACTGAGGACCATTGATGGTTATTTTGTGTTTCTTCCATTTGTGAATAATCTCTCCGGCACTCGTCTCCTCTCACCAAGCTTCTTGCTGATGGTCTTGTAGCCCATTCCAGCCTTGTGCAGGTCTCCAATCTTCTCCCCGACCTCCTCTGACAGATCTTTGCTCTTCCCCATGATGGTGAGGATTGGAGGGAAGGGATTCTGTGGACAGGCGTCTTCTATACACATAACGAGTTGTCGTTAGGAGAACCTTCTTACATTGACAGGACTGATCTGTGTACCACATGAGCCCCTACTGGAGCCAGTCTGTGGGGGGAGGGATATTGTTGGTTGGTTGGGGATCAAATACTTGTTTTACTCCATTTATAACATTTGTATCATGTGACTTTTCTGGATTTTTGGTTGATATTCTGTCTCTATTATATAAAATACCCCTCTGATAACAATGATAGACCCTTCATTTCTATGTAAGTGGGCAAATCTTACCCCATCTGCAGGGGAGACGATCGTTATTTTCCCCCCACTGTATAACATGTTTATTATATTTTTAAAAATGACCTTTAGAATCACTTTAAATAAATCTTCAGCCTTATTTACTAAGCTCAGTGAACATTTAATCTGAATAGTGACTTTGATAATCGTAGTATTAGTAGACCTGGACCCCAGAGCCGGCATCATGGATTATGTCAGGAATTGTACATGGAATAAAAGATGGATTATCCATGGACTGGAAAGGAGCTCCACCCACCCACTGATCCTCCAATCTCCACTCTGCAACTTCTGACAGAATCTTCCATCATTGGCGGGAGTGTCAGATGTTTGCAGCACCCCCTAGTGGTCGCTGACAAGCCGGTTTCTGCACTAGGGGACCTCCATGAACTCGCCTCCAGGGGAGGAGGGGGTTAGAAACATTCCCTGATTACGCCACAGCTGGAAGGCTTTTGGAAAGGAGACAACATGCATATAATACTGGTAGGGCAGGACTTAGGGTGGTGGGGGCCCCTGGGCTTGAGTCACTTTCGGGCCCTACCTTCTATACATTACCATATTTATCAGCGTTTAACACGCACCCCAAGGTTAGGAGGGAATTTTAAGGAAAAATAAATAAATAAATTTAAATGCCCATCAATGGAGCCTTATCAGTGTCCATCTGCAGCCTTATCAGTGTCCATCTGCAGCCTTGTCATTGCAGTGTTGAAGTTTAAAAATGGTGCCGCCGAGATACAGAGTCCTGTGGGTCCTCTCAGCGGCTCTCGGGTTCTCTCTGAGGCTCTTGGCGGCTCTCGGGTCCTCCGGGAGGCTCTTGGTGGCTCTCGGGTCCTCTTGGCGGCTCTCGGGTCCACTCTGAGGCTCTTGGCAGCTCTCGGGTCCTCCGGGAGGCTCTTGGTGGATCTCGGGTCCTCTCGGCGGCTCTCGGGTCCACTCTGAGGCTCTTGGCGGATCTCGGGTCCTCTCGGCGGCTCTCGGGTCCTCTCTGAGGCTCTTGGCGGCTCTCGGGTCCTCCGGGAGGCTCTTGGTGGCTCTCGGGTCCTCTCGGCGGCTCTCGGATCCTCTCTGAGGCTCTTGGTGGCTCTCGGGTCCTCTCGGTGGCTCTCAGGTCCTCTTGGTAGCTCTCAAGTACTCTCGCAGTCCCGAGTGAAGCTGAGTGTAGCCGAGTGTACTTTGCTTGGCTCACAGTTACACCCAGTCCCCGTGTTATGTCCGTCATAGGGCAGGGCTGGGCCGTGACTGTGAGCGGAGCCGAGTACACTCAGCTATGTGTCTCGTCGGGGCCCCTATTTGGTGGGGCCCATGGGCTTGAGCCCAGTCAAGCCCAATGGTAAGTCCTGCCCTGAATACTGGTTGTTGGGGCCCCAGTATGGTGGTTCTAGGCCCGAGCTACCCATTGCACAAGGTCATGACTTTCTCAGCTGGTGGTCCAGACTGGGCACCACTTCTCCTGCCCACCAAAAGCCCCGTGCCCAAACCAGTTCTTGCCCCCCCAGGTATAGGCCATTGTAATGATAAACTGGTAATGAGTCGGCGGGTGATGGGAGTCGGTGGATGATGGAAGTACAGGTTACTGGGAATATGTCAATAGGCTCATGGCCACCTTCTACTGAACCTTCCTCACCAATCTTCTAATGAAGTGCGGGGGGAAGGGAGGATAAGGTTGGTGATATGAAGAGAACGTTCAATAAGCCGTCTCCACATCCTCCAATCTAATAGCATCTACAAGTCCTTCCATTGCAGGGATGTCTGAATGTCTGGGGTGCATATCAGATTTCCATGTATATCCAGCCATCCATGTCCAGGAGCACCTACCTCCCAGTGCCCCCTAGCAGACCACAGGTATGTTGTGATGGCCTTTTTCCCCATGTCTTGATGGGGATGGCGTGCGGCCGGTAACGGCAGGAAATCTGGTGCTCAGCAAGATGCTGAGAATTCGATGAAAACCTGCGATGGAATGTCAAGGTGAGGCGTCATGTTCGAGGCATTTCCTCCTGCAGATTGGGTGACTGCAGAGAAAAAATAAATAGAAAGTATCAGACTTCCAGCGAGCAACCTGACGTCTTTATCTAGAAATGTTAACATGGAATGGAATTCCTCTCATGCTTCTCACTACCTTGCCGAAAGGTAAGTATCGGACTTTGGGAAAACCAATCTGTCTTGAAAGCAGGAAGAAATCCGCCCCTGTCTAGCTAGTCTAAATAAAATGATGACTTACATCACCCCGGCTTGAACTTTCCACCACAATTAGCTAAAGTATCTCAATTTATCTTTTCCTGACAGTTTATGATTTTAAGGAAATTTGAGATGTTTTCTGAAAAAAAAAAAAAGAATTCTTAGCACCATCTGCCGGTGTGAAAATTAGCCGTGAGAGGCAAGAAACAAGAAAACAGAAGAGGAGTGTTCCTGGCTGTAATTAGGAGGGAGATTTGACTCTGTGGAGTCTCTCGCCTTGTCGAAGGATCACAAACTCAATGAAGGGAAAACACGGCGCACTCCAGATTCATGCGACTTCAAGCCCAACTTGAAGAGGCTCCTGCACTGGCGACTGGTGGTCCGGATCCAAAAGGTTCACTGTTGTCACTGGAACAGGAAGTGGTGGGAGATCTTCCAATAGGGACACTGTGTCCAGGAGTTGGCTTACAAACAGGCATGCACTGGCCATAGGGACTATAGGGAGTTTCCTGGTGGGCCGATGGCTCAGTGGGCCGGTTTCAGTGACAGCCAGTGGCATTGCTGGGGGGGGACTTTTGGGGCTATAGCCCCGAGTCAGTCCAGGAGTCCCCAACCGCAGCCCACTACCTGCCCTCTTTCTGGTGACCCTGATGTAAGGAGGGGCTCTCTGGGGAACCTGATGTAAGAGAGAGGCTCTCTGTGGACCCGGATGTAAGGGGGGCTCTGTGGGGACCCAGATGTAAGGGGTTGGCTCTCTAGGGACCCTGATGTAAGGCGGATGATCTCTGGGGACTCTGATGTAAGAGGGGCTCTCTGGGGACCCTGATCTAAGGGGAAGGCTATATGGGGACCCTGATGTAAGGGAAGGCTCTCTGGGGACCCTGATGTAAGTGGGGGGCTCTCTGGGGACCCAGATGTAAGGGGGCTCTCTAGGGGCCCAATTGCGTACAGTTTAAATACTGTTTTTTGTGTGTTTGCAAAATGAAAGTGGGCCGGTCTGGATGAAGTCCAGGGCCAAATTTTTGTCCCAGTCCAGCCCTGCTTACATATCCTCTCACTTCCTGTTGTTCTTCTGGGAGAGGAAGTGAAGGGAACCCCCCCCCCCCCCCCCCAATTGGGACTCATGAAATTATTTCGAACCATTCTCTACTGCATCCAAGATATTAAAATGTATTCATCCATAGGAGAAAATATTTCCTTGTAAGAAAGCTTTGCGTAGGATGAAGGTTTCATGATGAACATAATAATAATAATAATGGGGCGAGCAGGAGGGTATCTCAGGGTCCTCCAGAAACCACACAGAATCTTTCCCAGTATCACCATTTCAAAGGAAATCTCTTCTGCACCAGGCACTGGCTTTTCTTGCACATCTGAGCCTCCCGCCAGTGAAAACACTTCATATTAAGTACCCCGGCAAACCATAACATGTCAGTCCACATTAAACACAACTTTGTGATGGAAGACCTACAAGACGTTGTAAAGTGATCCAAGGCGAGCCGTTCCAGCACTCTGGGGGGTAGAAGGATTTGGCGTGATAAGGAAATCTCTCCAACCCCCGTACCTGCTCCATGTTATGTGATTGAAGGATCCATAGTCTGGACAATAAAACCGATATCTAAAATAAATCAATGATGTCAGGTGATGGCTGAGACTATAATTGGGAAAAGGTGTCGGGGGAAGGGACGATGACCTAGATAGGGAGAGGAGATTTCTGGGAAGTTTATGGGAAACATCTGAGCAGATCCCAAACCTTTGATAAGGAATGGGGGGCTTCATACCGATGATATTTAAATGTCTTTGACTAATAAAGGACCACTAAAGGAAAATCTTCTGGTACCAATATGGGGGTAATGCCTGTCATCATAAATATATAAACAAGGCCCTAACCTGTAAATTTTAGTATTTAATTTTATTTCTATAGCCTCGTGGGGAGGGCTGTGTACCGGGGGGAGGCATGTAGAAGAGTGGGGGGGCTGTATTTAATGTGTTCAAGAGTGGGGGGCTGTGTATGATAGTGGGGGCCATGAACAAGGGTGTTGCTGTGTACAAGGGTGGGGGCTATGTATGATAGTGGGGGCCATGTATGAGGTTGAGGCTGTGTATGATAGTGGGGGCCATGTACGAGGGTGGAGGCTGTGTATGATAGTGGGGGCCATGTATGAGGTTGAGGCTGTGTATGATAGTGGGGGCCATGTACGAGGGTGGAGGCTGTGTATGATAGTGGGGGCCATGTATGAGGGTGTGGCAGTGTACAAGGGTGGGGGCTATGTATGATAGCGGGGGCCATGTACAAGGGTGGGGCTCTGTATAATAGTGGGGGCCATGTATGAGGCTGGGGCTATGTATGATAGTGGGGGCCATGTACGAGGGTGGGGCTGTGTATGATAGTGGGGGCCATGTACGAGGTTGGGTCTGTGTATGATAGTGGGGGCCATGTACGAGGGTGGGGCTGTGTATGATAGTGGGGGCCATGTACGAGGTTGGGTCTGTGTATGATAGTGGGGGCCATGTATGAGGTTGGGGCTGTGTATGATAGTGGGAGCCATGTACAAGGGGGGGGCTGTATATGATAGTGGGGGCCATGTAGAAGGGTGTGGCCGTGTACAAGGGTGGGGGCTATGTATGATAGTGGGGGCCATGTACAAGGGTGGGGCTGTGTACAAGAGTGCAGGCTGTGTATGATAGTGGGGGCCATATACGAGGTTGGGTCTGTGTATGATAGTGGGGGACATGTACGAGGTTGGGGTCGTGTATGATAGTGTTGGCCATGAACGAGGGTGGGGGCTGTGTACAAGAGTGGGGACTCTATTTAATGTGTATAAGAGTGGGGGGGACTGTGTACGATAGTGGGGGCCATATACAAGTGGGGGCTTGGTACAAGGATGGGGCCCATGTAAAAGAGTGGGTGGGCTTTGTTCGAGGGTGAGGCCGTGTACATGGGTGGGGGGTTGTGTCTAAGCATGTGGGGTTGTGTACAAGGTTGGGGGCTGTGTATTAGAGTGAGGCACTGTGTACAAGGGTGGGGGGCAGTGTACAAGAGTGGAGGGCTTTGTACAAGGGTGGGGGG
This sequence comes from Lithobates pipiens, assembly GCF_037356315.1. Lineage (NCBI taxonomy): Eukaryota > Metazoa > Chordata > Amphibia > Anura > Ranidae > Lithobates > Lithobates pipiens. The sequence continues at coordinate 98,840 of NW_027507752.1, read as the reverse complement.
CTGTGCTTGAGGGTGGATAGCTTTGCACAAGGGTGAGGGAATGTGTACGAGTGTGGGGGGCTTTATACAAGGGTGGGGGGCTTTATACAAGGGTGGAGGTTGTGTACAAGAGTAGGAGCTTTATATTATGGTGGGGGCTGTGTACAAGGGACAGGACTGTGTATGAGGGTGGGGGGCTGTGTACAAGGATGGGGGCTATGTACAAGGGTGGGGGGCTGTGTATGAGGCTTGGGACTGTGTACAAGTGTGGAGGCAGCATTCAAGGGTGGGTAGCTGTGTACGAGGGTGGAGGCTGTGTACAAGCATGGGGCGTTATGTATAAGAGTGGAGGGTTGTGTAAAATGTGTACAAGAGTGGGGGGTTGCGCAAAAGGGTGGGTAGATGTGTATAAGAATGGATGGCTGTGTACAAGTGTGGGGGCTATGTATGAGGGTGGGGGGTTGTATACATGGGTGGGAGTTGTGTATGACAGTGAAGACTGTGTACAAGAGTATGGGGCTTTGTACGAGGGTTGGGGGGATGGACAAGAGTAGAGGGTTGTGTACGTAAGTGGGGGGCTGTGTACGAGGGAAAAGTGGCTCTGTAAGAGGGTTTAATTATGTCCTAAGCATAAAGTTTAGTCTTAAAAAACAATTATAGGGGGAAAAAAAAAACCTTTGGGAGCCAGTGAGGACCGTTTTAGGGCTCTGTGATGGACGGGCGATAGACAACAGGAAGTGACATGAGAACTTAAAAAAAGGGCTGTCATGTGACCAAGTTTTAGTTAAGTTATTCGAGATTTTGATTCCACTTTTATAAATGAAAACTATTGATTAGTGGGCAGAGAAGATAAGTAATAGACTGAGGAAGGGTTCTGGGCAGGAGTCAAACAGGGTTTCCCCTTGGCTGAAGGCTGCAGCAACATGACACTGTTCATATGGCAATGAATGTTCTACTCACAAGAGGAAAAAGAAAAAGCTTGGAAGAGTTACAAAACTTCAACACTGCAGAAAAGTCCAGCTGAATGTGAATAACATACACCATTACCTGGATCCATGAGAATAACTAACACTAGATACACATGACCTGGATCCATGAGAATAACTACCACTAGATATATTATGACCTAGGTTCATGAGAATAACTACCACTAGATATATTATGACCTAGATTCATGAGAATAACTACCACTAGATATAAATATTGTATCCAAGAATAGGAAAAAAGGGAGGGGCAGGGGATTTTTTTTAACGGTACACTATATAAAGAAACAGAGATTTCTTTTTCCTATTCTTGGATACAATATTTATAGAATTATTAGGGGATGAGGTACCTTCAACAGTAATGTGTCTCTGGGATAGTGTGGACCAACTTATTTCTACCACTAGATATACATGACCTGAATCCATTAGACCAACTACTATTAGATCTACCATGACCTGGATATACGAGACCAGCTACTACTAGATATACCATGACCTTGATCCATGAGAGTAGCTAATACTAGAAATACCATGGCTTGCATCAATGAGACCAATTACTACTAGATACACCATGACCGGGATTCATTAAACCAACTACTACTAGATATACAAAAAAAGAAAGACACTGCCCCACCTATAACTGACCATTGCAGTGAGTAGCATTAGAAGGCAACATATGTTAGAAAAAAAGCCAAGTAGATCAATTACTACTAGATATACCATGACCTAGATCCATGAGACCAACTACTACTATATATACCATGACCTAGATCCATGGGACCAACTACTACTAGATATACCATTACCTAGATCCATGAGACCAACTACTACTAGATATATCATGACCTGGTTCCATGAGAATAACTACTACTAGTTATATCATGACCTGGATCCTTGAGACCAACTGCTACAATATATACCATGACCTGGATCCATGAGACCAACTACTACTAGATCTACCATGACCTGGATCCATGATAATAACTACTACTAGATATATCATGACCATGATCCATGAGACCAACTACTACTAGAAATATCATGACCTGGATCCATGAGACCAACTACTACTAGATATATCATGACTTGGATCCAAGAGACCAACTACTACTACTAGATCTACCATGACCTGGATCCATGAGACCAACTTCTACTAGATATATCATGACTTGGATCCAAGAGACCAACTACTACTAGTAGATCTACCATGAGACCAACTTCTACTAGATATAAAACTCAAACAATATAATGTAGCGCTAAAAAGTGCTGTAAAAAACACATGTGACAAATAGTAAAAAAGAAAAGAGAAGGTGGATGCAGTCCAAATGCTCAGTGAATACGAATAAGTCCTTAGAGTCCTCACAGGACATAAAATGTGGTATTTCACATAATATAGAAGCTAGAAGGTGATCTTGAAGGCATCTTAAAGCAGTGGATTCTAGGTAAAAACTAACAAGATGGGTACTCTTACCAGAACCATGAGGTCATACGTGCATATAGAGATAGATGGATCCCCACAGGTTTACCAGCCGTTGAGATTGCTGTAGGTCTTCTGGTCATAGGAGGAATGATCCGTATCGTCCCCAAGATTCCTATTTCTCCAGGGTCCCGATGGAATGGATGGAAAAACTCAACTCCAACAAAAACCAAGGATGGTAGATAACTCCAAACTCATATGGAGGATCACATAAGGGACAAAAAAGAACAGCTTCCCATAGTGTAGATGAAAAATATCGGATGGCTGTTTATTGGCATAAAATCAACGAATAAAGGATATAAAATATATTTTAAGATAAAAATAAAAACGTGATCACATAAAAGAAAACAATACAGGGAACATGACTACCACGCCCTATGCGTTTCGTCCCATAGGACTTCAACAGGGGCATCTATACCATGACCTGGATCCATGAGAATAACTACCATTAGATATACAGCAAAAAAATAAAAAAGAGAGTGCCACATCCAGATATATACAAATATTGAAGAAATTAGAAAGGAATGAAAAACTGAATACCTAAAATTTTTTGTTTATTTCTAATTTCTTAGATACCACTAGATATACCTTGACCTGTATCAATGGGAATAACTACTACTAGGTATACCATGACCTGGGTGCATGAGACTAACTACATAGTTACACAGTCATGCAGCACGCAGTAGGTGCACGCAACCGGACTTGCAGCAGGAAGATTTTTCCAACGTAGTTTGATTAATGTCAACATTTTGGCAGTGCACAGCGCGCCTTTCTTATGACAAATATAGTAGTTAAGCTACTTTCACACTGGGGAGGGAGGGAGGGCTATTTTTAGTGCCGCTTTACCATCGTTTTAGCGTCACTATTCGGCCTCTAGCAGGGTGGTTTTAACCCCAATATCGGCCAAAAAAGGGTTAAACCGCTCCAGTGGCTTTTACACTGGAGAGACATGAGAGGCTCTTTCCAGGCGCTATGCAGGTGCTATTTTTAGTGCTGTAGCGCCTGTATAGCGCCTGTATAGCGCCTCAGTATAAAAGTAGCTTTCCATATGTAGGTATAAATTCCCACAAGGGGTTGGCAGCAACAACAGCTGCGGAGCCTGGCCAACAATGTCACCCACAGGCTTACTATGGAAGCCGAACATCCGCTGTCCCTCCTCTACACTGAAGCGGGTGCTGGGAACCAATCATGTGACCGGACTGGAGCAGCTTCAGAAGAGGAAAGTATAGATAGACATCTTTTCTTTCACAGGGTAGATGTAATAGTAGAATGGGGTGGGAGTAGGTTCAGGCCTGGCCAAAATTTGACTGGAATTGCACTTTAAATGTTTCTGAAAATCCAGAACTGTTTATTGATGGCTGAAGTCTCTCAGAATGCCGAGTCCTACGGTCACTGACATCTCTTCATATGAATTGTTGTATATGTGACCCCATTGGAGTGTTCCAATACACGGCTGAAGAGTCTTCTTATCAGTCTAGTGTTTTGTAGACAACCCTCTGTTCTATGTGTTCTTGCAGCAGATCCTGATACTTGACCCGTAGATTGTTCAGATGAAGAGCATTCCAACCTGAGACTTAGTCACCTTGTTTCCTCCTTGTCTTTATTTTAAGAGGACTCTTTGTGGGTCCTTTGAGAAAACGCACCCCGCTTTTATTGCACTGGACTCTAGAAATGGATCAAAAATACGTTTGATAAATATGAGATGAATGTTTCCATCTTTACTGCCTTGGAGAGAAATAACTTAAACCTTAAGGTCTGGCTCCAAGTTTGGGGTTAGGGTTTGACAGTGACACATTTGAATTATACATGACCTTTTTTTCCAGGGATCTTGTGATCAGGACAAATGGAGTCCACTTTGTCTCTCCTCCAGTGATGGGTGGTCTTCTGTGTGTCCGAGAAATTGTGAATTCAGCACTCTTACATGGTTACATAGTTAAAATGACCCAAGCTCATCCAGTTCAACCAACATTGTGAGCCCAGGCCAACGTGATGTCCATGACAACCTGTGCTCACAGGATGTGCCTTCAATGACAATCAGCATTCTTCAAGCTGGAAGTCAGCTGATTTAGGGTGGCACAGTGGTGTAGTGGTTAGCACTCTTGCCTAGCAGTAAGAAGGGTTGCTGGTTTGAATCCCAACCACGACACTACCTGCCTGGAGTTTGCATGTTCTCCCTGTGCCTGCGTGGGTTTCCTCCCACAATCCAAAGACATGCAGGTAAGCTAATTGGCTTCTGTCCAAAATTGTCCCTAGTATATGAGTGGGGACCTTGGATTGTGGCTCCTTGAGGGTAGGGACTGATGTGAGTGTGCAATGTACAGGGATAGGGACAATTGTAGACACTCACTCAGGATGGACTGGTGTCTTTATTCAACCTTACTAACTATGACTATGATATTGCAGAACAGAGGAAGACATGAAGAGGTTAGTACTTGGAAATTGGGGTTGGGAGGAAGGAGGTCATTTATTTGATTAAATTGGAAAAGGTGGAGATGTCCTTTAAATACTTGAAATGTTGCAGAAAGGAATTCTAAGATGCTTCTCCAATAAAGTGCTGCATTTGCTCGGCAGGAACATGTGCTGATACAAAGCTTTCTCTGATTTCACTTCCCTGGAGAACTCTAAATGCTGCGCACACCTGGCTCACTTTACACGACTTCATACATGACGCTACTCACAGCCGAGGTCTGCCGTGTGTCCGCACAGCTTAGAGGAAACCCATGAGGAGGAAACACCGAGGCTTCCACTGCAGATTGTTAGTATGAAAGGTATGAAAATAGGGAGTTCTGACCCTCTTCTATATTTCTATTATTAGCGATCAGAAAATCCCCCCGGGTTCCATTCACAGGCAAGTTTGGCAAATATGGCCAAAAATCCACAATTGTGAACTTTAAAGTGGATGTAAACCCTTACAAACCACTTTGACCTACAGGTAAGCCTAGATTAAGGCTTACCTGTAGGTCCAAGAAATATCTCCTAAACCTATATTGTTTAGGAGATATTCACAAAAAGACAGCCACCGCACTGGGCATGGCCACAGATCACGGCAATATGCCGCTCGTGTCGGCTCCCATGCGCATGCGTGGGAGTGACGTCATCGCGGCTCCAGCGAATCACAACGCCGGAGCAGCGAGACCCGGAAGTCGCTCCGGGATACATGGCAGCGGCGAAGAGGAAGACGGAGGACCGCTTTGGGGGCTTCGTTCTCAGGTAAGTTATTCATAATGAGCTAGTATGTTATGCATACTAGCTCATTATGACTTTGCCTTACAGGGTGTGTTTTTTGGGGGTTTTTTGCCTTTACTTCCTCTTTAACGTGAACCCCACTAAAGTCAATGGGAGGCAAATTGTGAAAATCAGTTCCCTCCATTTTCAAGTCAAAGGATTGTCAAATAAAGGGCATGGGGAATTATGCGGGGGTGAGGGGTAATGCACTAAAAGACATGTATTAAAGCTTTGGCCCTCTTTTGGGGGAAGGGGGAGGGTTAAAAATAAATGGTCCACCCAAACAAAATATTGCATTAAACCTGTAGGTAAGTAAATGAGCCAGAACCTTTGCTAAGTGCAAGAGTAGGATTGGTAATAAGGTTGGCGGCAGTTCCCCCACAAAGGACTGGGCCCCAACCCAGGACAAGGCCTCCGCCCTGGACAGGTCCCCCTACCCAAAGAGAAGGCCTACGCCCAGGACAAGGCCTTCGCTCAGGAAAGGTCCCCCTATCCAAAGAGAAGGCCTACACCCAGGCAAGGGCCCCAACCCAGGACAGGTCCTCCACCCAGGACAGGTACTCCCACCTCCCCACCCAGGAGAAGGCCTACACCTAGGACAGGGCCCCCACACAAGACAGGGCTCCCACCCAGTACAGAGTCTTCACCTAGGACAGGTCCCCCCACCCAGGAGAAGGCCTACAATAAGGACAGGGACTCCACACAAGACAGGGCCCCCACCCAGTACAGGGTCTTCACCCAAGACAGGTCCCCCCACACAGGAGAAGGCCTACACCCAGGACAGGGCCTCCACACAAGACAGGGCCCCCACCCAGTACAGGGTCTTTATCCAGGACAGGTCCCCCATGGGAAGGTGTTCAAGGAGAGTGGCAGATCCCTAAGCTTTCCTTACTCACCTGGAACCCTTTCCCATTGCTTATACTGTCCTTAAACCTGCCCCTGTACACTAATTACATGCTAAATGTGCACCAAACCCAGGATCTTAAAGCGGAAGTCCACCCTAAAGTGGACCTTCCGCTCATTGGAATCCTCCCCCCCCCTCTGGCGCCACAATTGGCACCTTTCAGGGGGGAGGGGGGTGCCGGTACCTGTACAGTACAGGTATCTGCACCCACTTCCGGCGTAGATTCTGCAGAAGGTATGCCCCTTTCCGCAGAATCTACGCCCCTTTCCGAAAGTCCCCCGCTGCCTGCTGGGAAACACACGGATCCCAGAGACAGTGGGGACCATCCTTATTGCGCAGCGCGACTCGCGCATGCGCAGTAGGGAACCGGGAAATGAAGCCGAAAGGCTCCACTTCCTGATTCCCATACCCAAGAAGGAGGCGGCAGCACCAAAAGAGAAGATTGAGAGATCGGCTTCGGGTGCCGACATTGCGGGCGCGCTGGGCGGGTAAGTGTCACTATTTTAAAAGTCAGCAGCTGCAGTATTTGTAGCTGCTGGCTTTTAAAAAAAAAAAACGGCGGACTCCCGCTTTAAATAAATTATGTCTTACCCAAGATGGCTGCCAGGATCACATGGGCTGTCAGCATCCAACCGGATCACTGCCCCAGTGACCCAGGAAACTATACAGGAACTATGTTCCTCCTGCCTTCCTCTCCCTCTTTACTGCCACTGCAGATGAGCGCCACCTGCAGTGGAGAGAACAGAGTGCACCTGCCTAAAAGTGGGATGAACAAAAAAAAACTGACAGATCCCTGCATCAACACAATCGATGCTATCTCCCCCGCAGCGCTATTGTATTGTGACACAGGAACCCCCCAACAATACAGCGATCAACGCTTGCAGCCATTGGACAAAAGCCCTGATTGAATGTTGGTTTTCCAACAAGACCGTTTAACTGTTGAACAGACAGCAGTACACATGTACAGGACGTCGGGCAGTTTCTTCTAGATTGGCCAACCTTTGGCGTGTATTTACCCTGACACATTACTGAAGAGGATAAAATAGTTCTCATGACAGGTCCACTTTACATAAATCAAATCTCTATTTGTAGGAACGGCTCAGTTATCAGAGCTCTGTGAATGTGGATTTGGTGGTGTGCAGGAAAAGGCAGCCCCTCCCCCCCCTACAATATTATTGCTAATTTCAGGATCACCCCACCCTTCGCTGCTTGTTATGGGCCTCTCATCTCCGTTAAATAAAGACTTCAATTTCAAGAATAACTCAGCTGGAGAAATCCAATTCTTGTAAATGGCCTGAGATGGGTGAGAATTGTGGGCATCGATCCAAGACTCTTCTATAAGAACATCTGCTCCGGGGTGGACTCCTCCGTCTCCAGGAATACGTCTCATTTTCAGGTTATTTTAATCCTGAGTCATGAAATAGTCCAGCATGGGAATCCTATGGCCATAGTACACCTGGGGGGCGGGGGACATTAACCCCGGGACCAGGACAAATAATATATGTAGGGCTGGTAACAAGTGCTGGCCATGATATGAACCCGCGAGGACGGTGTCTGGCAGAGGGAAGTCTGTGATGTCATCTGAACAAATGTGATAATACTGGTGATGAGTGTGTGGGACTTCATTGAGTTCTTCTCATTTTATCATCTTGTTGCGTTCAAAGAGTCCTTTCTTATTTACCTTTCTTTCCTTCATATATACAGTATGAGACAAATGTCTTACAATGTTGTCACCGGTTCTACCAAAACCACCAGTCATTAGGCCACGCTAAGCCCTTGTACACACGGTCGGAGATTCCGATGGAATGTATCCGATCGGACCGTTTTGTCGGATATTCTGACTGTGTGTGGTCTCCATCGGACTGTTTCCGAGTATCCGACCGACCAAATTTTCTAACTTGTTGGTAAAATTTTCCGACAAAATGCTCCGATCGGACATACTCCGATCATGTGTAGAGAATTCCGATCGGACAAAGTGCCACGCATGCTCAGATCAAATTCCTACACCAAAGCTATTGGCTACTATCCTGAATATAGTCCAGTCGTAATGAAATAACGTCATCACGTTCTGCACGATCGGTTTTCCCGACAACTTCGTCCGACCGTGTGTATGCAACAGTTTCGGACAAAATCCGACGGACAAAATCCGACGGATTTGGTTGTCGGATTCTCCAACCGTGTGTACAAGGGCTTAGTGTGGTACACTTTTGGCCCACGGGAAGCCATCCCACCCATGGAAGGCCAGTTGGTAGTTGGTTGGTTCCCCAACCCCCCCTCTTCCTCAGAATTGGGAATCGCAGAGAAGGGTAGAAATGTTGATCCTGATGACAAATTAGAGATCAAAGTCTAATTTCTCCAGATTAGAGAATGAAGCCGACACCTGACTGTTATCTGCAGGCAGCACATTTGGATGCAAAGCCTCCAAGAAGGAAGACCTTAACCTGACTATATTATCTAGAGAGAGCTGGACGACTGCCACACACTTAAGAAAAGAGTGCAAGCCTGGCGACCTGCTGGGGAATGATCTCCTCATTGTTATTGTTCTAACTTGATTATCTGTAGACTAAGAACACCTACAAATCCTCTACCCATCTTCCCCTCCACATGAGTCCCAACTCACATACTTTGGGGCTTCTGTTTATCATTGGGTTGGATTTTGTTGAAATCACGGAACAGTCTGGAGGAATCGGAGGACACTTAGGAGGTAAGATTACTTGTGTTGTGTTATAAATTGCTGGAATTTGTAGAGAACCTCCAGTCAAAGAATATAGATTTCTGCAAGCCTGAGAACTCGGGGTCATCTGTGATATGTCACGGGAAGATGGCTGAGCAAGGATTATGTCCCAGCTGCCCCTCTGATGACTGAATAGGCCCTGGATGGAGGACCATGACATGGACACACACTATACGGTATATCCAGATGGATGACCATGACATGGACACACACTATACGGTATATCCAGATGGATGACCATGACATGGACACTCACTATACGGCATATCCGGATGGATGACCATGACATGGACACTCACTATACGGTATATCCAGATGGATGACCATGACATGGACACACACTATACGGTATATCCAGATGGATGACCATGACATGGACACACACTATACGGTATATCCAGATGGATGACCATGACATGGACACACACTATACGGCATATCCGGATGGATGACCATGACATGGACACTCACTATACGGTATATCCAGATGGATGACCATGACATGGACACACACTATACGGCATATCCAGATGGAGGACCATGACATGGACACTCACTATACGGTATATCCAGATGGATGACCATGACATGGACACTCACTATACGGTATATCCGGATGGATGACCATGACATGGACACTCACTATACGGTATATCCAGATGGATGACCATGACATGGACACACACTATACGGCATATCCGGATGGATGACCATGACATGGACACTCACTATACGGTATATCCAGATGGATGACCATGACATGGACACACACTATACGGCATATCCAGATGGAGGACCATGACATGGACACTCACTATACGGTATATCCAGATGGATGACCATGACATGGACACACACTATACGGCATATCCAGATGGAGGACCATGACATGGACACTCACTATACGGTATATCCAGATGGATGACCATGACATGGACACTCACTATACGGTATATCCAGATGGATGACCATGACATGGACACTCACTATATGGTATATCCAGATGGATGACCATGACATGGACACACACTATACGGTATATCCGGATGGAGGACCATGACATGGACACACACTATACGGCATATCCAGATGGAGGACCATGACATGGACACTCACTATACGGTATATCCAGATGGATGACCATGACATGGACACTCACTATACGGTATATCCAGATGGATGACCATGACATGGACACACACTATACGGTATATCCAGATGGATGACCATGACATGGACACTCACTATACGGTATATCCGGATGGATGATGGTATGGTTGCTGTACTGCAGATCTGGTTTGTAAATTCAGGCGAAGTGTGCGTCCTTCTCTTGGTTTCATCACTGGAATCCCCATGTGAAGTGAGAGTTAATTGCTCTTCATACCTTCTGACTTCTCCGGTTACACAAGGAGGACAAACAGCCGACTAAGACTTGGCTCCAGTTCAGGATATTTGGGTGCAGATTGTGGCTTTGAGCGGCTGCTCTCTGGAACATCCTTTCCTTGGATGAAGGATTCTTCCACCCACTGAAAATATCTTGCTGACTCAGAAGAAGTAATATGGGCTTTTCCCAGGCCACATACGCAGACAAGGCCTTGCCACAGATGACGGCCATGCTGGTTCCTGGCCAATGTATCTTTACTATGCTTCTCCGGTGTGAAAAACGCATCCAAATATTTCTTCTTTTTACTAATAATGACAATATTCACAGAAAAATAAAACTTTTTTTTTTATTTCCTGACAAGGAAGACCAGTGTCATTTCTAGAGTATAACCCATTCAATTCTGAAGTGCAATGTCATGAATTCACTTCTTCAGTTACAGAATTATCATTAGAATAATGATAGAAGGAAAGTCTACACAATACCCTCCCGATACTCCAATAAATAACAATGTAAACATCTTTTTGAGGCCTTTCTTTGAGTCCATAGCCTGCCTATAGGCAGGTGTAGACTGCAGTATTTCCTCCAACCTGAAGGTGGCAATGTGGCATTTCTTCAGGCTGGCAGGAGCCCATTGGGGAATAATTATCTCCTGACATGGACTACAGGCAGCCATCTTGGAGAGGAAGGCAATCCTATTGGATCCTATAAGATGCCCCAAACCTGCCTGAGGAACAATCATGACTTTATCAGGCAGAAGAACTGTACAGTGTGCTTGACATTTGTATTGTCTGACACTTCCACCACATTTCCACTAATACCACCAACTCCTCACCTTCCTCCAAACCCCTCACACCCCATTAACCAGACCAGACTACGTTTGGAGTAAATGGCCGAAGGCCTTGATTTATTAACCAAAATATGTATAAATATAACAAATATAAACTTTCAATAAATAACTTTTATTAACATGTAAACTTTCCTTTAATACAGAAACATGGGTCATTAGCATACCCAAGACCCTACTGGCCACTGCACAATATATTTGACCTCTTGACCTCCAGACGGACTCCCCTGTCTCGGAGGCTATACCCAAACCAATGCAGTGACCTACCCCTTTTACTCTTCCGGTTACCCCCTTGTAACCGTGAAGTACAGCACCAACCATCCCCATCACCATGGATGGGTACAACCTATTCTCCACCTGCACCACTTGACCTTATCAACTGACCCCCCCAAACAACCTGCCCACCCTGTAAACATACCCCAATAAAAACAAAAACCCCACTACCAAAAGGGAGGGTGGGTGGGAATCTCTTCCTCCTCCGCTCTCCAACTGCCCTGGCTTCCGCTCGGCTTCCCGGCTAAACATTCCGGCTCCGCCCCTAACCCCGCCTACCCGAGATCCTTAAAGCGGCCCCTATGATGCTCTCTAAAAACGGCGACAGTGCATTCAAAGCAACTGTCATGCCGTCCCTTTGCCCACAGCCTTTGGCTGTTGCTACGTGGACTCTCTATGTATGTGGTGCCATTGCTGGACCTGCCTTGGATGTGTCTTTCTACAACATATACGCAGTGCGCCGGGTCCTCGCAGGTCTCAGGCTGGGTGCACCCTGCTGTAAACTCATGCATTTGTGTAGCACATTTTTTTTTCATGTTTTTAACATAGTTACACTATCTGACAAAAGTAAGTACACCTCTCAGTCACATGTGTGTAAATCTTTTCTTTTATCTTTTCATGTGACAACACTGAAGAAATGACACTTGTCTACAATGTAAAGTAGTGAGTGTACAGCTTGTATAACAGTGTAAATTTCCTGTCCTCTCAAAATAACTCAACACACAGCCATTAATGTCTAAACCACTGGAAAACAAAAGTCAGTACACCCCTAAGTGAAAATCCCAAAATTGGGCCCAAAGTGTCAATATTTTGTGTGGCTGCCATTATTTTCCAGCACTGCCTTCACCCTCTTGGGCATGGAGGTCACCAGAGCTTCACAGGTCCCCACTGGAGTCCTCTTCCCCTCCTCCATGATGACATCACAGAGCTGGTGGATGTTGGAGACCCTCCCCTCCTCCACCTTCCGTTTGAGACACACTTGTCTTTGTCCTCCTCACCTGGTTGCCCCCACACACGCTTGTCACCATCTGACACCAAATACGTTTATCTTGGTGTCATCAGACCACAGGACATGGTTCCAGTAATCCATCTCCTTAGTCTGCTTGTCTTCAGCAAACTGCGGTCTTTCTTGTGCATCATCTTTAGAAGAGGCTTCCTTCTGGGACGACAGCCATGCAGACCAATTTGATGCAGTGTGCGGCGTATGGTCAGGCTGACCCCCCACCCCTACAACCTCTGCAGCAATGCTGGCAGCACTCATAAGAGAAGCCCGGAGCATGGTGACACGCAGGGGAACTTGAGAGTAGGGCTGGGCATGACGAGGTGCCCAGTTACGCCCAGGGAGGAGTTTTGGGAGGAGCTAAGGGAGGTGGGAGGAACGGCATTATAAAAGAGGGGCGGAGCCGAAGGGGAGCCAGTCGGCATTACTGTGTGCGAGGAGGCGGTTTTCCCACCCACCCTCCCTTGTGCTAGGCTGTTTAATCTTTATTTTATTTTTATGTTGTCATTCCAGGTGCAAGTACAGAAGGTCGTCAGTGATGGGAACGGTAACAGATGTGACAAAATGGGGTGGGGGGCTCATCGGTAGTATGGCCCCTCCGGTGTATTCATCAAACGGTTGGTGAATACTGGTGGTTGCACTGCGGGAAAAGGGGGTGTCTCCGAGTGGTACAGCTGGAGGCCTATGATGGTTGGTAAAGGTCCCTCAGTGTACTGGTGTGATATATATGTATATATATATCCGGTGAAAGAGGAGATAGCTACGTCACTGACCAATAAACGGGGGTTGAAACATGTTGTCTCTTATGGTTGTAATTACCATGTTTTATAAAGTTATTTGGAGTTTTTATATATAAGTTATTTGGTTAATAAAGGCTGTTATGGCCATTTATACTCCATAAGAACGGTGTGGTCTCTTATTCGAAGAAGGTGGAAAAGGGGTATGATGGGTCTGTAACAGTTAGAAGGAAGTTTATCTGGGTTACACTAGTCATGTCTATTTCCCAAAGACAACCTCTGGATATGATGCTGAGCACATGACCTCAACCTCTTTGGTGGACCATGGCGAGGCCTGTTCTGAGGGGAACCTATCCTGTTATACCGCTGTATGGTCTTGGTCACCGTGCCGCAGCTCAGTTTCAGGGTCTTGGCAATCTTCATATAGCCTAGGCCATCTTTATGTAGAGCAACAATTCTTTCTTTCAGATCCTCAGAGAGTTCTTTGCCATGAGGTGCCATGTTGTACTTCCAGTGACCAGTATGAGAGAGTGAGAGCGCTAACACCAAATTTAACACACCTGCTCCCCATTCACACCTGAGACCTTGTAACACTAACGAGTCACATGACACCGCGGAGGGAAAATGGCTAATTGGGCCCAATTTGGAGATTTTCACTTAGGGGTGTACTGACTTTTGTTGCCAGTGGTTTAGACATGAATGGCTGTGTGTTGAGTTATTTTGAGGGGACAGGAAATTTACACTGTTATACAAGCTGTACACTCCCTACTTTACATTGTAGACAAGTGTCATTTCCTCAGTGTTGTCACATGAAGAGAGAAGAAAAGATTTACACAAATGTCACAGAGGGGTGTACTTACTTTTGTGAGATACTATATATAGTTAGTCTGTTTGAAAAAAAAACAAAAACACAATTCCATCTAGTTCAAGCAATGCGTTTTTGATGCATTCCTTTGTAGAAAAAGGAGACGGGTTGAACACAAAATCCTGCCAAAAACACACCAGAATCGCATCTACCTGCGTTTTATGTGCACTTTTCAGGTGCTCCTGTTGAAGTTTATGTTGCAAAAAAAAATGCATTGTGCTGCACAAAGAGAAGCGCCTGCAGCTTTTCAAACGTCGCAGTGCTCCATGTCGCATTGATGGGAGCGGCACCATAGAGAATGTGGTGCATTGCAGTGTGATGACAGACGCAGGGAAAAGCGCATCGTGTGAATAGGGGCCCCGGGGGACACTGATTGGACCCCAGCTACATACATACATAGGAGGTCGGTGACATCTCATAGTCATTTACAGATGAATAGAATGGAAGGTGTGAATCCGGCAATCCCAGAGTCCTTATTATTTATTTATTTGTTCGATTTCCGGTAATTCTATTATTAGGATCTCAGGGGTTGCATTAGGGAGAACTCCGGGGGTTGTCTAATAATCCAGAACATTTCATATCCCCTCTGTGCATGTTTACCAAATCCATCAAATGGATTTGCCCATCCCCCCAGCTTCTCATATGATGGGAATTAAGATTTTGGCTGAATTCCCAGCAGACTCCCCCCAACCGTCACCACCAAAACCCCAAAAACAGCTGCCAGGACAGGTTTTCCCCCTTTGAGGTTTAGCAAGCAGCTGCTTCCCTGAGGGATCTGAGAAGCTTCTCTGGATTAGAAGAATTAGAAATCTTCAGTTCTCGATGTGCGAATGATAGAGACGGCCCTTTCTGGGGAGTATCTGATGGGCATTTCTGGGGAGTATCTGATGGGTATTTCTGGGGAGTATCTGATGGGTATTTCTGGGGAGTATCTGATGGTCATTTCTGGGGAGTATCTGATGGTCATTTCTGGGGAGTATCTGATGGGTATTTCTGGGGAGTATCTGATGGGTATTTCTGGGGAGTATCTGATGGGTATTTCTGGGGAGTATCTGATGGTCATTTCTGGGGAGTATCTGATGGTCATTTCTGGGGAGTATCTGATGGGTATTTCTGGGGAGTATCTGATGGTCATTTCTGGGGAGTATCTGATGGTCATTTCTGGGGAGTATCTGATGGGCATTTCTGGGGAGTATCTGATGGTCATTTCTGGGGAGTATCTGATGGGTATTTCTGGGGAGTATCTGATGGTCTTTTCTGGGGAGTATCTGATGGTCCTTTCTGGGGAGTATCTGATGGTCATTTCTGGGGAGTATCTGATGGTCATTTCTGGGGAGTATCTGATGGTCCTTTCTGGGGAGTATCTGATGGTCCTTTCTGGGGAGTATCTGATGGTCATTTCTGGGGAGTATCTGATGGATATTTCTGGGGAGTATCTGATGGGCATTTCTGGGGAGTATCTGATGGTCATTTCTGGGAAGTATCTGATGGTCATTTCTGGGAAGTATCTGATGGTCATTTCTGGGGAGTATCTGATGGTCATTTCTGGGGAGTATCTGATGGTCTTTTCTGGGGAGTATCTGATGGTCTTTTCTGGGGAGTATCTGATGGTCATTTCTGGGGAGTATCTGATGGTCCTTTCTGGGGAGTATCTGATGGTCCTTTCTGGGGAGTATCTGATGGTCCTTTCTGGGGAGTATCTGATGGTCCTTTCTGGGGAGTATCTGATGGTCATTTCTGGGGAGTATCTGATGGGCATTTCTGGGGAGTATCTGATGGTCATTTCTGGGGAGTATCTGATGGTCATTTCTGGGGAGTATCTGATGGTCCTTTCTGGGGAGTATCTGATGGTCATTTCTGGGGAGTATCTGATGGTCATTTCTGGGGAGTATCTGATGGTCCTTTCTGGGGAGTATCTGATGGTCCTTTCTGGGGAGTATCTGATGGTCATTTCTGGGGAGTATCTGATGGTCATTTCTGGGGAGTATCTGATGGTCATTTCTGGGGAGTATCTGATGGGCATTTCTGGGGAGTATCTGATGGGCATTTCTGGGGAGTATCTGATGGGTATTTCTGGGGAGTATCTGATGGGTATTTCTGGGGAGTATCTGATGGTCATTTCTGGGAAGTATCTGATGGTCATTTCTGGGGAGTATCTGATGGTCATTTCTGGGGAGTATCTGATGGTCTTTTCTGGGGAGTATCTGATGGTCATTTCTGGGGAGTATCTGATGGTCATTTCTGGGGAGTATCTGATGGTCCTTTCTGGGGAGTATCTGATGGTCCTTTCTGGGGAGTATCTGATGGTCCTTTCTGGGGAGTATCTGATGGTCCTTTCTGGGGAGTATCTGATGGTCCTTTCTGGGGAGTATCTGATGGTCATTTCTGGGGAGTATCTGATGGTCTTTTCTGGGGAGTATCTGATGGTCATTTCTGGGGAGTATCTGATGGTCATTTCTGGGGAGTATCTGATGGTCCTTTCTGGGGAGTATCTGATGGTCCTTTCTGGGGAGTATCTGATGGTCCTTTCTGGGGAGTATCTGATGGTCCTTTCTGGGGAGTATCTGATGGTCATTTCTAGGGAGTATCTGATGGTCCTTTCTGGGGAGTATCTGATGGTCATTTCTGGGGAGTATCTGATGGTCATTTCTGGGGAGTATCTGATGGTCATTTCTGGGGAGTATCTGATGGTCCTTTCTGGGGAGTATCTGATGGTCATTTCTGGGGAGTATCTGATGGTCATTTCTGGGGAGTATCTGATGGTCATTTCTGGGGAGTATCTGATGGTCATTTCTGGGGAGTATCTGATGGTCATTTCTGGGGAGTATCTGATGGTCCTTTCTGGGGAGTATCTGATGGGCATTTCTGGGGAGTATCTGATGGGCATTTCTGGGGAGTATCTGATGGTCTTTTCTGGGGAGTATCTGATGGATATTTCTGGGGAGTATCTGATGGATATTTCTGGGGAGTATCTGATGGATATTTCTGGGGAGTATCTGATGGGTATTTCTGGGGAGTATCTGATGGGTATTTCTGGGGAGTATCTGATGGCCCTTTCTGGGGAGTATCTGATGGGCATTTCTGGGGAGTATCTGATGGGCATTTCTGGGGAGTATCTGATGGTCATTTCTGGGGAGTATCTGATGGTCATTTCTGGGGAGTATCTGATGGCCATTTTTAGGGAGTATCTGATGGATATTTCTGGGGAGTATCTGATGGCCCTTTCTGGGGAGTATCTGATGGCCCTTTCTGGGGAGTATCTGATGGGCATTTCTGGGGAGTATCTGATGGGCATTTCTGGGGAGTATCTGATGGTCATTTCTGGGGAGTATCTGATGGTCTTTTCTGGGGAGTATCTGATGATCATTTCTGGGGAGTATCTGATGGTCTTTTCTGGGGAGTATCTGATGGGCATTTCTGGGGAGTATCTGATGGATATTTCTGGGGAGTATCTGATGGTCATTTCTGGGGAGTATCTGATGGATATTTCTGGGGAGTATCTGATGGGCATTTCTGGGGAGTATCTGATGGTCATTTCTGGGGAGTATCTGATGGGCATTTCTGGGGAGTATCTGATGGGCATTTCTGGGGAGTATCTGATGGTCATTTCTGGGGAGTATCTGATGGGCATTTCTGGGGAGTATCTGATGGTCATTTCTGGGGAGTATCTGATGGGCATTCCTCATGTGAACGGTGATTCCACCATGCTTCATGTTACTCCCATATCTAGGAGGACACATGGTCACATGCAGCAAGAATGAATATCTGCAGGTTGGAGGATTGTTTTGAGCCCACATTCTTTCTCAGTAGGGGTAAATGAAAGGATAGTTAACCTTACAACCAGAAATATCTATTGCTGCTTTAGATGTGGTGGCGACATTTGTTTTCTTTTTTTCAGGCTAATACCATTTCCAATAAGTACAAAAAACATCTGTAGATCCTGCCAGAAATGCGGTGTCTTATCTTTAATTTGCGATTACCATTGACCTCCATATAAAGAAGATGAATAGAGAAAGATGTGTGTGAGTCCAGTCTTGGTGACAACCATGGCCTGTGCAGTCAGTGAGCATTGTCACCCTCTCACAGGGAATGTGTTACTGGCAGGATCACCAGGTAAAACTAAAGAAAAAAGCTAGAAGAAAGAAAACTAATACAGCCATCACATTGAACATAAATATAGATGATCAAAACTGTTTTAATTTTCCCCAAATTTCAGTAAAAATCAACAAATTTGGGGGAAATTTAAACATTTTGGCAAACTACATTAGGGTCACTAGGGGTGACAAAATAAAGAGGGTTTCTGGTGGGTTATAGAAATGCACTGAGCATTAGAGAAACGTCTTTCTACTATTCTGAACCGATTCTTGTCCCAATAGTACTAACCCTAATGATAACCCTGACCCCTAACCCTAATGATAACCCTGACCCCTAACGATAATCCTGACCCCCTAACCCTAATCATAACCCTGACCCCTAACCCTAATCATAACCCTGACCCCTAACCCTAATGATAACCCTGACCCCCTAACCCTAATCATAACCCTGACCCCTAACCCTGACCCCTAATCATAACCCTGACCCTTAACACTAATTATAACTCTGACCCCCTAACCCTAATCATAACCCTGACCCCCTAACCCTAACCCTAATGATAACCCTGACCCCTAACCTTAATCATAACCCTGACCCCCTAATGATAACCCTGACCCCTAACCCTAATGATAACCCTGACCCCCTAACCCTAATGATAACCCTGACCCTAACCCTAATCATAAGCCTGACCCCTAACCTTAATGATAACCCTGACCTCTAACCCTAATAATAACCCTGACCCCCTAATGATAACCCAGACCCCCTAACCCTAATCATAACTCTGACCCCTAACCCTAATGATAACCCCGACCCTCTAACCCTAATGATAACCCTGACCCCTAACCCTGACCCCTAACAATAACCCTGACCCCCTAACACTAATCATAACCCTGACCCCTAACCCTGACCCCTAACGATAACCCCGACCCCTAACCCTAATCATAACCCTGACCCCTAACCCTAATCATAAACCTGACCCTCTAACCCTAATGATAACCCTGACCCCCTAACCCTAATCATAACCCTGATCCCCTAACCCTAATCATAACCCTGACCCCCTAACCCTAATGATAACCCTGACCCTAACCCTAATCATAACCCTGATCCCCTAACCCTGATGATAACCCTGACCCCTAACCTTAATGATATCCCTGATCCCCTAACCCTAATGATAACCCTGACCCCTTACTCTAATGATAACCCTAATGAAAACCCTGACCTCTAACCCTAATAATAACCCTGACCCCTAACTCTAATCATAACCCTGACCCCCTAACCCTAATGATAACCCTGACCACCCTAACCCTAATGATAATCCTGACCCCCTAACCCTAATCATAACCCTGACCCCCTAACCCTAATCATACCCCTGGCCCCTAACCCTAATGATAACCCTGACCCCTAACCCTAATGATAACCCTGACCCCCTAACCCTAATGATAACCCTGACCCTCTAACCCTAATGATAACCCTGACCCCTAACCCTAATCTTAACCCTGACCCACTAACCCTAATCATAACCCTGACCCCCTAACCCTAATCATAACCCTGACCCCCTAACCCTAATGATAACCCTGACCCTCTAACCCTAATCATAACCCTGACCCCTAACTCTAATCATAACCCTAAACCCTTAACCCTAAAGATAACCCTGACCCCTAATATTAATCATAACCCTGACCCCCTAAACATAATCATACCCCTGACCCCATAACCCTAATGATAACCCTGACCCTCTAACCCTAAAGATAACCCTGACCCCCTAACCCTAACGATAACCCTGACCCCCTAATCCTAAAGATAACCCTGACCCCCTAATCCTAAAGATAACCCTGACCCCCTAATACTAATCATACCCCTGACCCCCTAACCCTAATGATAACCCTGACCCCCTAACCCTAATCATAACCCTGACCCCTAACCCTGACCCCTAATCATAACCCGGACCCCTAACCCTAATGATAACCCTGACCCCCTAACCTTAATCATAACCCTGACCCCTAACCCTGACCCCTAAAGATAATCCTGACCCTCTAACCCTAATGATAACCCTGACCCCTAACCTTAATCATAACCCTGACCCCCTAACCCTAATGATAACCCTGACCCTAACCCTAATCATAACCCTGATCCCCCTAACCTTAATGATAACCCTAACCCTAATGATAACCCTGACCCCTAACCCTAACGATAACCCTGACCCCTAACCCTAATGATAACCCTGACCCCTAATGATAACCCTGACCCCTAACCCTAATGATAACCCTGACCCCCTAACCCTAATCATAACCCTGACCCCTAACCCTAATCATAACCCTGACCCTCTAACCCTAATGATAACCCTGACCCCTAATGATAACCCTGACCCCTAACCCTAATGATAACCCTGATCCCTAACCCTAATGATAACCCTGACCCCTAACCCTAATGATAACCCTGACCCCTAACCCTAATGATAACCCTGACCCCCTAACCCTAATCATAACCCTGACCCCTAACGATAACCCTGACCCCTAACCCTAATCATAACCCTGACCCCTAACCCTAATGATAACCCTGACCCCTAACCCTAATCATAACCCTGACCCTCTAACCCTAATGATAACCCTGACCCCTAACCCTAATCATAACCCTGACCCCTAACCCTAATCATAACCCTGATCCCCTAACCCTAATGATAACCCTGACCCCCTAACCCTAATCATAACCCTGATCCCCTAACCCTAATGATAACCCTGACCCCTAACCCTAATGATAACCCTGACCCCTAACCCTAATCATAACCCTGACCCCTAACCCTAATCATAACCCTGACCCCTAACCCTAATGATAACCCTGACCCTCTAACCCTAATGATAACCCTGACCCCTAATGATAACCCTGACCCCTAACCCTAATGATAACCCTGGCCTCTAACCCTAATGATAACCCTGACCCCTAACCCTAATCATAACCCTGACCCTATAGCCCTAATCATAACCCTGACCCCCTAACCCTAATGATAACCCTGACCCTCTAACCCTAATGATAACCCTGACCCCCTAACCCTAATCTTAACCCTGACCCCTTACCCTAATCTTAACCCTGACCCACTAACCCTAATCATAACCCTGACCCCCTAACCCTAATGATAACCCTGACCCTCTAACCCTAATCATAACCCTGACCCCTAACTCTAATCATAACCCTGACCCTTAACCCTAAAGATAACCCTGACCCCTAATATTAATCATACCCCTAACCCCATAACCCTAATGATAACCCTGACCCTCTAACCCTAATGATAACCCTGACCCCCTAACCCTAATGATAACCCTGACCCCCTAATCCTAAAGATAACCCTGACCCCCTAATCCTAAAGATAACCCTGACCCCCTAATACTAATCATACCCCTGACCCCCTAACCCTAATGATAGCCCTGACCCCCTAACCCTAATCATAACCCTGACCCCTAACCCTGACCCCTAATCATAACCCGGACCCCTAACCCTAATGATAACCCTGACCCCCTAACCTTAATCATAACCCTGACCCCTAATGATAACCCTGACCCCTAACCCTAATCATAACCCTGACCCCTAACCCTAATGATAACCCTGACCCTCTAACCCTAATGATAACCCTGACCCCTAACCTTAATCATAACCCTGATCCCCTAACCCTAATGATAACCCTGACCCCCTAACCCTAATGATAACCCTGACCCTAACCCTAATCATAACCCTGATCCCCTAACCCTAATGATAACCCTGACCCCTAACCTTAATGATAACCCTGACCTCTAACCCTAATGATAACCCTGACCCCTAACCCTAACGATAACCCTGACCCCTAACCCTAACGATAACCCTGACCCCTAATGATAACCCTGACCCCTAACCCTAATGATAACCCTGACCCCCTAACCCTAATCATAACCCTGACCCCTAACCCTAATGATAACCCTGACCCTCTAACCCTAATGATAACCCTGACCCCTAATGATAACCCTGACCCCTAACCCTAATCATAACCCTGATCCCTAACCCTAATGATAACCCTGACCCCTAACCCTAATGATAACCCTGACCCCCTAACCCTAATCATAACCCTGACCCCTAACGATAACCCTGACCCCTAACCCTAATCATAACCCTGACCCCTAACCCTAATGATAACCCTGACCCCTAACCCTAATCATAACCCTGACCCTCTAACCCTAATGATAACCCTGACCCCTAACCCTAATCATAAGCCTGATCCCCTAACCCTAATGATAACCCTGACCCCCTAACCCTAATGATAACCCTGACCCTAACCCTAATCATAACCCTGATCCCCTAACCCTAATGATAACCCTGACCCCTAACCCTAATGATAACCCTGACCCCCTAACCCTAATCATAACCCTGACCCCTAACCCTAATGATAACCCTGACCCTCTAACCCTAATGATAACCCTGACCCCTAACGATAACCCTGACCCCTAACCCTAATCATAACCCTGACCCCTAACCCTAATAATAACCCTGACCCCTAACTCTAATGATAACCCTGACCCCCTAACCCTAATGATAACCCTTACCCCTAACCCTAATGATAACCCTGACCCCCCTAACCCTAATGATAATCCTGACCCCCATCCCTAATCATAACCCTTACCCCTAACCCTAATCATACCCCTGACCCCTAACCCTAATGATAACCCTGACCCCCTAACCCTAATGATAACCCTGACCCTCTAACCCTAATGATAACCCTGACCCCCTCACCCTAATCATAACCCTGACCCCTAACCCTAATGATAACCCTGACCTCTAACCCTAATGATAACCCTGACCCCCTAACCCTAATGATAACCCTGACCCTCTAACCCTAATGATAACCTGACCCTCTAACCCTAATCATAACCCTGACCCCCTAACCCCAATCTTAACCCTGACCCACTAACCCTAATCATAACCCTGACCCCCTAACCCTAATCATAACCCTGACCCCCTAACCCTAATGATAACCCTGACCCCCTAACCCTAATCATAACCCTGACCCCCTAACCCTAATGATAACCCTGACCCTCTAACCCTAATCATAACCCTGACCCCTAACTCTAATCATACCCCTGACCCTTAACCCTAAAGATAACCCTGACCCCTAAACATAATCATAACCCTGACCCCTAAACATAATCATACCCCTGACCCCATAACCCTAATGATAACCCTGACCTTCTAACCCTAATGATAACCCTGACCCCCTAATCCTAAAGATAACCCTGACCCCCTAATACTAATCATACCCCTGACCCCCTAACCCTAATGATAACCCTGGCCCGCTAATCCTAATGAAAACCCTGACCCCCTAACCCTAACCATACCCCTGCCCCCTAAACCTAATCACACCCCTGACCCCTTAACCCTAATCATAACCCTGACCCCCTAAACCAAATCCTACCCCTGACCCCCTAATACTAATCATAACCCTGACCCCCTAACCCTAATGATAGCCCTGACCGCCTCAACCTAATCATACCCCTGACCCCCTAACTCGAATCATAACCCTGACCCCCTAACCCTAATCATAACCCTAACCACCTAAACCTAATCATAACCCTGACCCCCTAACCCTAAAGATAACCCTGACCCACTAATACTAATCATAACCATGTCCCCATAAACATAATCTTACCCCTGACCCCCTAACTCTAATCATTACCCTGACCCCCTAAACCTAATCATACCCCTGACCCCTAATACTAATCATAACCCTGACCCCCTAAACCTAATCATAACCCTGACCCCTAACCCTAATCATAACCCTGACCCCCTAACCCTAATGATAACCCTGACCCCTTAACCCTAATGATAACCCTGATCCCTAACCCTGATGATAACCCTGACCCCCTAAACCTAATCATACCCCTGACCCCCTAAACCTAATCATAACCCTGACCCCTAAACCTAATCATAACCCTGACCCCCTAAACCTAATCATACCCCTGACCCCCTAAATCCTGACCCTAGTACTTGCCCCAATCATAACCCCAACCCCCTTACGGTAATGATAACCTGGACCTTAGTACTAACCCTAACCCTCTAACCCTAATGATACCCCTTACCCTAGTATTAAGCCTAATGATAATCTTTACCCTAATTCTAACCATAGTACTAACCCTAACATTAGCCCTAGTACTAACTAATTATAAACCTGACCCTAGAACTAACCCAAACAATAAACCTGACCCTAGTATTAAACCCCAACCGTAACCCTACCCCCTAACTGTAATGATAACCCTGACCCTAGTACCAGTCGTAACAATAATCCTAACCATAGTAGTAACCCTAATGATAGTCCTAGTACTAATCCTAATGGTAACCCTTAACCCAAGTATTAATCTTAATATTAACAATGACCTTAGTACTAATCCTAGTGTTAACCCTTCTCCTAGTACTAATCCTAGTGGTAACCCTTCTCCTAGTACTAATCCTAGTGGTAACCCTTCTCCTAGTATTAATCCTAGTGGTAACCCTTCTCCTAGTATTAATCCTAGGGAGGAAGGAAGGAAGAAGCTGAAGGAAGCACATCTGAGGGTCCTCAGCGGAAAGAAGAACCGGGAGAAGCGGAAGGAAGGAAGGAAGGAAGGAAGCACATCTGGCAGTCCCCAGCAGAAGGAAGAACCAGGAGAAGTGGAAGGGAGGAAGGAATGTCCATGATATACTCACCGGCCTCTTTATTAGGTCCCCTTGCTAGTAGCGGGTTGGACCCCCTTTATTTGATCCCCCTTGCTAGTAGCGGGTTGGACCCCCCTTGGTGGCATAGATACAACAAGGTTTTGGAAACATTCCTCAGAGATTTTGCTCCATAGTGACCTGATGACATCACACAGTTGCTGCAGATTTGTCGGCTGCTCATCCATGATGCCAATCTCCTGTTCCACCACATCCCAAAGGTGTTCTATTGGATGAGATGTGATGAGTGTGGAGGCCATTGGAGTACAGGGACCTCATTGTCCAGTGGTGAGATGGTTGTAGCTTTGTGACATGGTGCATTATCCTGCTGGAAGGAGGCATCAGAAGATGGGGACACCCCACCCCCCACACCATTACACCCCCACCACCAGCCTGAACCGGTGATATCCCATCCCCCACACCATTACACCCCCACCACCAGCCTGAACCAGTGATACAAGTCAGGATGGATCCATGCCCCCAAATTCTGACCCCACCATCTGAATGTCGCAGCTGAAATCCACTCATCAGACCAGACAATGTTTTTCCAATCTTCTATCGTAATTTTGGTGATCCTGTGCCAATTGTAGCCTCAGTTTCCTGTTCTTAGCTGACAGGAGCGGCACCCAGAGTGGTCTTCTGCTGCTGTAGCCCATCTGCTTCAGCGTTGGATGTGTTGTGCGTTCAGAGATTGTATTCTACATACCTTGGGTGTAACGAGTGATTATTGGAGTTCCTGTTGTATTTCTATCATCTGGAACCAGTCTGCCCATTCTCCTCTGACCTCAGCAAGGCATTTTCCTCCGCTCACTGGTCATCTTCACCACGTCTAGATGTCAAAATGCATTGCGTTGCTGCCGTGTGATTGGCTGATTAGCAATTTGTGTTACCAGGCAATTGAACAGGTGTACCTAATAAAGTGTCCGGTGAGTGTATATACAGTTGATAGGGGACTCCGATCCTACAAGGTCTTCTCCTGTGGCCCTCCTGATCTGGGATTGAATACTTGGTGACCTTCCTATGTAGTCAGCTTTCTGGATCTTCTGGATCTGGGGGCTCCTTCTGGAGGAGACCTCTTCTAGGGGGACAATCCTACAGCCAACGGAACTTCCCTCAGCTGATGCGATTCTTGTGAAAAAACAATTAAGGGATGAATGGGACGGTGTGTGAAATCAGTCATGGTGCCGAAATTTGGGACTTTTCATCAGAATTCCAGTTCAGCTTTTTCCCTTTGGTGAAGACTTTGCAGGAAATGAGCCTTTGTTCTTCTCCCACCTTATTGTAGTAGAAAGACCGGGAGCTTGACCTGGGTCAGCTCGGATATTTCCACCTCTCATCCCTCTTTCTATTTGCTTTTGTCTTCGTAATTCCCAATTTTATCCGGTTGGTCTTCCAATTCCCTAATTGCTGTCTGCAGGCGGCACCTTAATCTCCTTTGTGAGGCTCTTCCTATAGGGACACCTGGGGGAGGTGTGGGGGGGGGGGGGGGATTTTGGGTGTAGTCAGGTGTGTGGTCTCTGGACATAATGTGACTTTCAGAGGTCATTCACCATGAAGAGACCACAATGGAGATCAAACGTCGGCTCCATCAATGTTCTTCTGCCCGGCGAAGCTGAATAAAGGGAATTGTTTTATTGTAATGACTTGTAAATGTGTCGCCCCGAGTTTACTGTTCAGAATGACTTCATAAGCCCCGCACCTCCCCCCCACCCCGGTGTCACCCCCCGGTGTCCATACCTGAAAAAAGGTCCCTTCATAAGGCTCCCCCCTCGTGTCACCCCCCGGTGTCCATACCTGAAAAAGGTCCCTTCATAAGGCTCCCCCCTCGTGTCACCCCCGGTGTCCATACTTGAAAAAAGGTCCCTTCACAAGCCCCCCGGTGTCCATACCTGAAAAAGGTCCCTTCACAAGCCCCCCCCCCCCCCCCCCCCGGTGTCCATACCTGAAAAAGGTCCCTTCACAAGCCCCCCCGGTGTCCATACCTGAAAAAGGTCCCTTCACAGCCCCCCCCCCCCCCCCGGTGTCCATACCTGAAAAAGGTCCCTTCAAAAGACCCCCCCCATGTCCATACCTGAAAAAGGTCCCTTCACAAGCCCCCCCCCCCCCCCCCCCCCCCGGTGTCCATAACTGAAAAAGATCCCTTCACAAGCCCCCTGGTGTCCATACCTGAAAAATGTCCCTTCAAAAGACCCCCCCGCATGTCCATACCTGAAAAAGGTCCCTTCACAGCCCCCCCCGGTGTCCATACCTGAAAAAGGTCCCTTCACAGGCCCCCCCCATGTCCATACCTGAAAAAGGTCCCTTCACAAGCACTCAGTGTCCATACCTGAAAAAGGTCCCTTCAAAAGCCCCCCCCCCCCCGGTGTCCATACTTGAAAAAGGTCCCTTCACAAGCACCCTCAGTGTCCATACCTGAAAAAGGTCCCTTCAAAAGCCCCCCCCCCCCCATGTCCATACCTGAAAAAGGTCCCTTCACAAGCCCCCCCCAGTGTCCATACCTGAAAAAGGTCCCTTCACAAGCCCCCCCAGTGTCCATACCTGAAAAAGGTCCCTTCACAAACCCCCCCAGTGTCCATACCTGAAAAAGGTCCCTTCACAAACCCCCCCAGTGTCCATACCTGGAAAAGGTCCCTTCACAAGCCCCCCCCGGTGTCCATACAAAAAAAGGTCCCTTTTTTCAGGTATGGAAAGGGGGGCACATAATGTAAAGGGGGGCTGTGATATAAAGGGGCTTGTAATGACTACAGTGCCCCTGCTATCTGCCCCCATTTCTTCTCTACCATCATACTTCCCCGTTCCCCTGCACAGGACCCTTACCCTGGTGGTCTGTCGTAGTCCTGTGTGGACCTCCTGCTATGCAGCCCGGTCCTCAACAGGCCATGGACCGGCACCGGTCTGCAGATGGCGGGTTGGGGACCTAACAGATCAATAAAAGTTTTTTTGTGAAACGAGTAGAAATATCAGAATTTGACTTGGTATCTTGTGATCGCTGTACAACAGAGCTCAGACTGGGAGGGTGGGGGGGGGGGGGGTTGACAAGGAAAATACTGATAGGAGAACAGAGCAGACTGAGCAGAGGGATGACCTTATCAGTCTTCTGCTCTTTCACTGTCCAGTCATCAAACTGAGATGGAAAGAGGACACCATTGTATTTTTTAACTGTAGATGATGTCATCCACCTGGCTGTGCTGGGGGGGGGGGCTGTGTAAATCTCAGAACTGAATGGACAGAGATACACCTTGTAGGCAGGCGCAGTCTGCTTTCTCCACTGCAGGTGGCGCTCAACCGCAGCAGCATTGCAGAGGGAGGGAGAGGAAGTCAAAAGGAACTTAGTTCCTCTATGGCTTCATGGGTCACGGTGAGCAGCTGTCCAATTGGATGCTGGCACCCCATGTGACTTTGGTGGCCATCTTGGGTCAGGGAGAGTCTATTTAAGACCCTGACTCCAGGAAAGTGTGTCAGGGAGGGGTTCCTGAACCGGTGATACCCCATCCCCAGCACCATTACACCCCCACCACCAGCCTGAACCGGTGATACCCCATCCCCCGCACCATTACACCCCCACCACCAGCCTGAACCGGTGATACCCCATCCCCCGCACCATTACACCCCCACCACCAGCCTGAACGGGTGATATCCCATCCCCCACACCATTACACCCCCCACCACCAGCCTGAACCAGTAATACTCCATCCCCCACACCATTACACCCCCACCACCAGCCTGAACCGATGATACCCCATCCCCCACACCATTACACCCCCACCACCAGCCTGAACCAGTAATACTCCATCCCCCACACCATTACACCCCCACCACCAGCCTGAACTGGTGATACCCCATCCCCCACACCATTACACCCCCACCACCAGCCTGAACCGGTGATACCCCATCCCCCACACCATTACACCCCCACCACCAGCCTGAACCGGTGATACCCCATCCCCCACACCATTACACCCCCACCACCAGCCTGAACCGGCTATACCCCATCCCCCACACCATTACACCCCCACCACCAGCCTGAACCGGTGATACCCCATCCCCCACACCATTACACCCCCACCACCAGCCTGAACCGGTGATACCCCATCCCCCACACCATTACACCCCCCACCACCAGCCTGAACCGGTGATACCCCATACCCCACACCTTTACACCCCCACCACCAACCTGAACCGGTGATATCCCATCCCCCACACCATTACACCCCCACCACCAGCCTGAACCGGTGATACCCCATCCCCCACACCATTACACCCCCACCACCAGCCTGAACCGGGGATATCACATCCCCCACACCATTACACCCCCACCACCAGCCTGAACCTGTGATATCCCATCCCCCACACCATTACACCCCCACCACCAGCCTGAACCGGTGATATCCCATCCCCCACACCATTACACCCCCACCACCAGCCTGAACCGGTGATATCCCAACCCCCGCACCATTACACCCCCACCACCAGCCTGAACCGGTGATACCCCATCCCCCACACCATTACACCCCCACCTCCAGCCTGAACCGGTGATACCCCATCCCCCACACCATTACACCCCCACCACCAGCCTGAACCGGTGATACCCCATCCCCCACACCATTACACCCCCACCACCAGCCTGAACCGGTGATACCCCATCCCCCACACCATTACACCCCCACCACCAGCCTGAACCGGTGATATCCCATCCCCCACACCATTACACCCCCCACCACCAGCCTGAACCGGTGATACCCCATCCCCCACACCATTACACCCCCACCACCAGCCTGAACCGGTGATACCCCATCCCCCATACCATTACACCCCCACCACCAGCCTGAACCGGTGATACCCCATCCCCCACACCATTACACCCCCACCACCAGCCTGAACCGGTGATATCCCATCCCCCGCACCATTACACCCCCACCACCAGCCTGAACCGGTGATACCCCATCCCCCACACCATTACATCCCCACCACCAGCCTGAACTGGTGATATCCCATCCCCCACACCATTACACCCCCACCACCAGCCTAAACCGGTGATATCCCATCCCCCACACCATTACACCCCCCACCACCAGCCTGAACCGGTGATATCCCATCCCCCGCACCATTACACCCCCACCACCAGCCTGAACCGGTGATATCCCATCCCCCACACCATTACACCCCCACCACCAGCCTGAACCGGTGATACCCCATCCCCCACACTATTACACCCCCACCACCAGCCTGAACCGGTGATACCCCATCCCCCACACTATTACACCCCCACCACCAGCCTGAACCGGTGATACTCCATCAGACCAGACAATGTTTTTCCAATCTTCTATTGTCCGGTTTTGGTGATCCTGTGCCAATTGTAGCCTCAGTTTCCTGTTCTTAGCTGACAGGAGTGGCACCCGGTGGGGTCTTCTGCTGCTGTAGCCCATCTGCTCCAGGGTTGGACGTGTTGTGTGTTCATAGATGGTATTCTGCATAAGTTGGGTATAATGAGGGGTTATTGGAGTTCCTGTTGTCTTTCTATCATCGGGAACCAGTCTGCCCATTCTCCTCTGACCTCATCCAGGCATTTTCCTCCACACAACTGCCGCTCACTGGATATTTTCTCTTTTCCCACCATTCTCTGTAAATCCGAGAGATGGTTGTGTGTGAAAATCCCAGAAATACTCAGAACGGCCCGTCTGCCACCAACAACCATGCCATGCTCAGAGTCACCCATATCCCCTTTCTTCCCCATTCTGATGCAGCAAGTCGTCTTCACCACGTCTAGAGGCCTAAATGCGTTGAGTTGCTGCCGTGTGATTGGCTGATTAGCCATTTGTGTTACCAACCAATTGGTGTACCTAATAAAGTGTCTGGTGAGGGAATTATAGTAATAAATGTATAATCTGGTGTCACCTGCTGGGGCCGGACACTTTCCCAAGGCCGAGATTAGCTTTGTGGATCGTTCCCTGATTTTTCCTTGAAGAAGAGGAGGAGGAGGAGGAGGAGAAGGTTTGCGATCTGCAGAAATACTGAAGATGACGATGGAAGTTGGGACGGTAAAGGTTCTATGAGAAGGGAGCGTTTACTTTAAGAGGGGTAAGGCGGGGGAGGGGATGGCCCCGGTTGGCTTTGTGTGGATGGAGGTTGATGGATGGAATTGGCGTGTGAGACGATCGCTCCGGATCTCACATGTGCTGCTACTGGGATTTCATTGAGTGTAATTTCACTCGGCGTTATTTTTGGACGCGTTGTGAGAAGAGTTTTCTCACACCTTGGGGTTTGGGAGAAGCCGGTGGAGGAGGACGCGATTATGTCGACTGAGGTCTTTTCCTTGGGTTTTGGACGCAGTACAGATGCTCCTTAATCTTCATGAAGGAGAGAAGATCTCGCAGTCTCGGCATCCGTGGAAAGTGACGTTCTACGGCCTCAGAAATCCTGCCAGTCATACGCCGAGATCTGGAAAGGAGGACGAACCGCAGAAATGCCGGCGTAGTCTACAAGTGCTGCGCTCGGGGAAAGCGGGGTGGTCACACCAATGGAGGGACACATGTGAGGAGCAGATGGAAACCACCAAGGCAGAAAGAAACCAAATGGACCCTTTGTCCCGGAAAATGGCGCTTCACCGCGACAATCCCACCAAACGCAACGTCACGCCAAACTCTCACATTTATCATTGTATATGCTCTATAAACAAGACGTACTCTATATACCATCCCATGTACTCTATATACCATCCCATGTATACTATATACCATCCCATGTACTCTATATACCATCCCATGTATACTATATACCATCCCATGTACACTATATACCATCCCATGTACTCTATATACCATCCCATGTATACTATATACCATCCCACGTACTCTATATACCATCCCATGTACTCTATATACCATCCCATGTATACTATATACCATCCCATGTACTCTATATACCATCCCATGTATACTATATACCATCCCATGTACACTATATACCATCCCATTCCCATGTACTCTATATACCATCCCATGTATACTATATACCATCCCACGTACTCTATATACCATCCCATGTACTCTATATACCATCCCATGTATACTATATACCATCCCATGTACTCTATATACCATCCCATGTATACTATATACCATCCCATGTACTCTATATACCATCCCATGTACTCTATATACCATCCCATGTACTCTATATACCATCCCATGTATACTATATACCATCCCATGTACTCTATATACCATCCCATGTATACTATATACCATCCCATGTACTCTATATACCATCCCATGTATACTATATACCATCCTATGTATACTATATACCATCCTATGTATACTATATACCATCCCATGTACTCTATATACCATCCCATGTATACTATATACCATCCCATGTACTCTATATACCATCCCATGTATACTATATACCATCCTATGTATACTATATACCATCCCATGTATACTATATACCATCCCGTGTACTCTATATACCATCCCATGTATACTATATACCATCCCATGTACTCTATATACCATCCCATGTATACTATATACCATCCCATGTATACTATATACCATCCCATGTACTCTATATACCATCCCATGTATACTATATACCATCCCATGTACTCTATATACCATCCCATGTATACTATATACCATTCCACGTACTCTATATACCATCCCATGTACTCTATATACCATCCCATGTATACTATATACCATCCCACGTACTCTATATACCATCCCATGTACTCTATATACCATCCCATGTATACTATATACCATCCCATGTATACTACATACCATCCCATGTATACTACATACCATCCCATGTATACTATATACCATCCCATGTACTCTATATACCATCCCATGTATACTATATACCATCCCACGTACTCTATATACCATCCCATGTACTCTATATACCATCCCATGTATACTATATACCACCCCATGTATACTACATACCATCCCATGTATACTACATACCATCCCATGTATACTATATACCACCCCATGTATACTATATACCACCCCATGTATACTATATACCACCCCATGTATACTATATACCATCCTATGTATACTATATACCATCCCATGTATACTATATACCATCCCATGTATACTATATACCATCCCATGTATACTACATACCATCCCATGTATACTATATACCACCCCATGTATACTATATACCACCCCATGTATACTATATACCATCCCATGTATACTATATACCATCCCATGTATACTATATACCATCCTAGGTATACTATATACCACCCCATGTATACTACATACCATCCCATGTATACTATATACCACCCCATGTATACTATATACCATCCCATGTATACTATATACCATCCTAGGTATACTATATACCACCCCATGTATACTACATACCACCCCATGTATACTATATACCATCCCATGTATACTACATACCACCCCATGTATACTACATACCATCCCATGTATACTATATACCACCCCATGTATACTATATACCATCCTATGTATACTATATACGATCCCATGTATACTATATACCATCCCATGTATACTATATACCATCCCATGTATACTATATACCATCCTATGTATACTATATACCATCCTATGTATACTATATACCACCCCATGTATACTATATACCATCCTATGTATACTATATACCATCCCATGTATACTACATACCACCCCATGTATACTATATACCATCCCATGTACTCTATATACCATCCCATGTATACTATATACCATCCCATGTACTCTATATACCATCCCATGTATACTATATACCATCCCACGTACTCTATATACCATCCCATGTACTCTATATACCATCCCATGTATACTATATACCATCCCACGTACTCTATATACCATCCCATGTATACTATATACCATCCCATGTATACTACATACCATCCCATGTATACTATATACCATCCCATGTACTCTATATACCATCCCATGTATACTATATACCATCCCACGTACTCTATATACCATCCCACGTACTCTATATACCATCCCATGTATACTATATACCACCCCATGTATACTACATACCATCCCATGTATACTACATACCATCCCATGTATACTATATACCACCCCATGTATACTATATACCACCCCATGTATACTATATACCATCCCATGTACTCTATATACCACCCCATGTATACTATATACCATCCTATGTATACTATATACCATCCCATGTATACTATATACCATCCTAGGTATACTATATACCACCCCATGTATACTACATACCATCCCATGTATACTATATACCACCCCATGTATACTATATACCATCCCATGTATACTATATACCACCCCATGTATACTACATACCACCCCATGTATACTATATACCATCCCATGTATACTACATACCACCCCATGTATACTATATACCACCCCATGTATACTACATACCATCCCATGTATACTATATACCACCCCATGTATACTATATACCATCCTATGTATACTATATACGATCCCATGTATACTATATACCATCCCATGTATACTATATACCATCCTAGGTATACTATATACGATCCCATGTATACTATATACCACCCCATGTATACTATATACCATCCTAGGTATACTATATACCATCCCATGTATACTATATACCATCTCATGTATACTATATACCAATCCCATGTACTCTATATACCATCCCATGTATACTATATACCATCCCATGTATACTATATACCATCCTAGGTATACTATATACCATCCCATGTATACTATATACCATCTCATGTATACTATATACCATCCCATGTATACTACATACCATCCCATGTATACTATATACCATCCCATGTATACTATATACCATCCTAGGTATACTATATACCATCCCATGTATACTATATACCACCCCATGTATACTATATACCATCTCATGTAGAATGAGAAGGGAAGAAGCACTCACAGTTCCACATCCATTTATATAATTGGGAACACAGGGGAAGAGTACCAAATAGGTACCCAAATGTCGGACTTTTGAGGCATGAAAACAATGAGGAAATAACAAAAAATTATATTTATTGAAAAAAGTACATAGTATAGTAACAGTGTTCACACAGTTAAAA
Organism: Lithobates pipiens; assembly: GCF_037356315.1. NCBI lineage: Eukaryota > Metazoa > Chordata > Amphibia > Anura > Ranidae > Lithobates > Lithobates pipiens. Next base: position 63,509 of record NW_027507752.1, on the reverse strand, counting down.
ATGATCTAAAATGATACAATTTGCAGAATGAGCCTTGTGTGTCTACGCGTTTTGCCGTAAGGCTTCCTCAGGACACAGTAAAGGTTCAAAGATGTAACGAAAAAGAGGAGAAATGAATCTCACTGTCTTGTAATGCGTTACGCCTCAAGTACAAATATCCAACAGCCGAACAAAAATCAAGTAATGTGGAATGTGTATAACACATACTATATGCTTTCTGTCAGTAAAATCCTTGCGTTCCTCGGGTGCTACGCTCACTCCTCCACCGCATCTATGGGGGAGGGGGGCTGTGTCGTCACCCAGGGGGAACTTCCTCTCTTTGCTTCCTATACAAGGGGGTGGATGGGAATAGTAGATTACTGAAGAAATATAACATGGTTTGCACTTTGAGTTCATCTCACAGGAAGTGACCAGGACACTGTATACCGGACATCTTATGTACTCACTAAAAATGTTCTTAGCCCAAAAAAGAAAATGAATGCCCCTCCCACATCTGAGGGCTGGCGGACTGTCCTTGGGTTTAGTTGACTGACCCAAGATGGGTCTCAGGACCTCCTATGAAGACAACTTGCCTAAAGGTGCCTACACCTCACCATTCAGGTCACTCTATGGACTTTGGGGGGCCCGCCATGTTTATATCGGGGTAATACAATCCAGGGATGGGGGTAATACAATCCAGGGATGGGGGTAATACAATCCAGGAGTCTTCCCCGTGGTAAACACAACCCAGCAATCTATGTGGCTCCAAAGGGTTATATGGAGTGATAAACAAGTCCTGATCCTTGGCTCTTCTATGGGGAAGGCTCTAGGGCTGGCGGTACCAAATATCAGTGGGAGGTCCCAGTGCTCCTCTATGGGAACGGCCTTAGCGTTGGAGGTACCACAGACCAGCCACATAGGGGTCCCAGTGCTCCTCTATGGGAACGGCCTTAGCGTTGGAGGTACCACAGACCAGCCTCATAGGGGTCCCAGTGCTCCTCTATGGGAATGGCCTTAGCGTTGGAGGTACCACAGACCAGCCTCATAGGGGTCCCAGTGCTCCTCTATGGTGAAGGCCTTAGGGTTGGAGGTACCATAGACTAGCTTCATGGGGGTCTCAGTGCTCCTCTATGGGGAAGGTTTTACGGTTGGAGGTATCACAGACCAGCCTCATGGGAGTCCCAGTGCTCCTGTATGGTGAAGGCCTTAGGGTTGGGGATACCACATATTAGTGAGAGGTCCCAGTGCTCCTCTATGGGGAAAGCCTTAGTGTTGGAGGTACCACAGACCAGCCTCATAGGGGTCCCAGTGCTCCTCTATGGGGAAAGCCTTAGTGTTGGAGGTACCATAGACGAGCCTCATGGGGGTCCCAGTGCTCCTCTATGGGGGAGGTTTTACAGTTGGAGGTATCACAGACCAGCCTCATGGGGGTCCCAGTGCTCCTCTATGGGGGAGGCCTTAGTGTTGGAGGTACCATAGACCTGCCTCATGGGGGTCTCACTGCTCCTCCAGCTCATGAACCGATAGTAATTTCCCTGCCTGGGGCTTTAGGTGAGATATTTACCCTCAAATGGGGCAGATTTATCGCATAACCGAGTGAAATTAGTAAAGAGGTCCAGTAATGACATCTGCAACCAATTAGATCAATCCAGTTTATTGCTGAGTCTGATGAAAAGCTGCTCTGTGATTGGTCAGTCTCAGATTCTGCAGAATAAGCCGGGAACTCCCTGCGTTGTGACTAGCAGAGCTTTATAAAGCAATGACATGTGCGGTGTAAAGCTGCGTCCCCGCGGCTTGGCGATTTCTTTATTGGCTCAGACGCCATACGGGGTCCACACCCTCCATTAGAGATCCATTAACTTCTGGCGGGGCAGATCTTCTGCGCTCCGGAGGGTCTCGTATCTCCACTTTCTACTTTGTTTTTGGGACCTCTTAGGTAACATTTGTTATGTCGGCTGATCCCTCTGAATTCAACCCTTTAATTCTCGGCTGTTCACCGGACAATGAGAGGAAAAAGAAAGAGACGGCAGGAAGTGCTGCTAATATGTGAAGAGCGCCCCCTGACACCGGGGTATATATCCCCCCCCCTGACCAAGAAAAGGGACCTGTCCACCCTCACAACCTACCTTCACTCCAGCCTCTGGCTGAATCTTAACCTCCATCACTTCCAGGATGGGTAAGACACCAGCACCCCTCCCCCCAACATGCACTTTGGTTTCATCCACTGACCTCCAACACTTCCGGGAGGGTCAGACACCGGCACCCCTCCCCCCCCAACATGCACTGTGGTTTCCTCCACCGACCTCCAACACTTCCGGGAGGGTCAGACACCGGCACCCCTCCCCCCAACATGCACTGTGGTTTCCTCCACTGACCTCCAACACTTCCGGGAGGGTCAGACACCGGCACCCCTCCCCCCAACATGCACTGTGGTTTCCTCCACTGACCTCCAACACTTCCGGGAGGGTCAGACACCGGCACCCCTCCCCCCAACATGCACTGTGGTTTCCTCCACTGACCTCCAACACTTCCGGGAGGGTCAGACATCAGCACCCCTCCCCCCCAACATGCACTGTGGTTTCCTCCACTGACCTCCAACACTTGCGGGAGGGTCAGACACCTGCTGATCTACTGGAATTTTCACACAACCATCCATCGGGATTACAGAGAATGGTCGGAAAAAGAGAAAATTTCCAGTGAGCGGCGGTTGTGTGGAGGAAAATGCCATGTCAGTGTCAGAGGAGAATGGGCAGACTGGTTTCCCGATGATAGAAAGACAACAGGAACTCCAATAACCTCTCATTACACCTGAGGTATGCAAAATACCATCTCTGAACACACAACACATCCAACCTTGGAGCAGATGGGCTACAGCAGCAGAAGGCCCCACCGGATGCCACTCCTGTCACCTAAGAACAAGGGGGTGTAATGGTGTGGGGGATGGGATATCACCGGTTCAGGCTGGTGGTGGGGGTGTAATGGTGTGGGGGATGGGATATCACCGGTTCAGGCTGGTGGTGGGGGTGTAATGGTGTGGGGGATGGGGTATCACCGGTTCAGGCTGGTGGTAGGGGTGTAATGGTGTGGGGGATGGGATATCACCGGTTCAGGCTGGTGGTGGGGGTGTAATGGTGTGGGGGATGGGGTATCACCGGTTCAGGCTGGTGGTGGGGGTGTAATGGTGTGGGGGATGGGATATCACCGGTTCAGGCTGGTGGTGGGGGTGTAATGGTGTGGGGGTGTAATGGTGTGGGGGATGGGGTATCACCGGTTCAGGCTGGTGGTGGGGGTGTAATGGTGCGGGGGATGGGGTATCACCGGTTCAGGCTGGTGGTGGGGGTGTAATGGTGTGGGGGATGGGGTATCACCGGTTCAGGCTGGTGGTGGGGGTGTAATGGTGTGGGGGATGGGGTATCACCGGTTCAGGTTGGTGGTGGGGGTGTAATGGTGTGGGGGGTGGGATATCACTGGTTCAGGCTGGTGGTGGGGGTGTAATGGTGTGGGGGATGGGATATCACGGGTTCAGGCTGGTGGTGGGGGTGTAATGGTGTGGGGGATGGGGTATCACCGGTTCAGGCTGGTGGTGGGGGTGTAATGGTGTGGGGGATGGGGTATCACCGGTTCAGGCTGGTGGTGGGGGTGTAATGGTGTGGGGGATGGGGTATCACCGGTTCAGGCTGGTGGTGGGGGTGTAATGGTGTGGGGGATGGGATATCACCGGTTCAGGCTGGTGGTGGGGGTGTAATGGTGTGGGGGATGGGGTATCACCGGTTCAGGCTGGTGGTGGGGGTGTAATGGTGCGGGGGATGGGGTATCACCGGTTCAGGCTGGTGGTGGGGGTGTAATGGTGTGGGGGATGGGGTATCACAGGTTCAGGCTGGTGGTGGGGGTGTAATGGTGTGGGGGATGGGATATCACCGGTTCAGGCTGGTGGTGGGGGTGTAATGGTGTGGGGGGATAAGGTATCACCGGTTCAGGTTGGTGGTGGGGGTGTAATGGTGTGGGGGGTGGGATATCACTGGTTCAGGCTGGTGGTGGGGGTGTAATGGTGTGGGGGATGGGGTATCACCGGTTCAGGCTGGTGGTGGGGGTGTAATGGTGTGGGGGATGGGGTATCACCGGTTCAGGCTGGTGGTGGGGGTGTAATGGTGCGGGGGATGGGGTATCACCGGTTCAGGCTGGTGGTGGGGGTGTAATGGTGCGGGGGATGGGATATCACCGGTTCAGGCTGGTGGTGGGGGTGTAATGGTGTGGGGGATGGGATATCACTGGTTCAGGCTGGTGGTGGGGGTGTAATGGTGTGGGGGATGGGATATCACCGGTTCAGGCTGGTGGTGGGGGTGTAATGGTGTGGGGGATGGGGTATCACCGGTTCAGGCTGGTGGTAGGGGTGTAATGGTGTGGGGGATGGGATATCACCGGTTCAGGCTGGTGGTGGGGGTGTAATGGTGTGGGGGATGGGGTATCACCGGTTCAGGTTGGTGGTGGGGGTGTAATGGTGTGGGGGTGTAATGGTGTGGGGGATGGGGTATCACCGGTTCAGGCTGGTGGTGGGGGTGTAATGGTGTGGGGGTGTAATGGTGTGGGGGATGGGGTATCACCGGTTCAGGCTGGTGGTGGGGGTGTAATGGTGCGGGGGATGGGGTATCACCGGTTCAGGCTGGTGGTGGGGGTGTAATGGTGCGGGGGATGGGATATCACTGGTTCAGGCTGGTGGTGGGGGTGTAATGGTGCGGGGGATGGGATATCACCGGTTCAGGCTGGTGGTGGGGGTGTAATGGTGCGGGGGATGGGGTATCACCGGTTCAGGCTGGTGGTGGGGGTGTAATGGTGCGGGGGATGGGATATCACTGGTTCAGGCTGGTGGTGGGGGTGTAATGGTGCGGGGGATGGGGTATCACCGGTTCAGGCTGGTGGTGGGGGTGTAATGGTGCGGGGGATGGGGTATCACCGGTTCAGGCTGGTGGTGGGGGTGTAATGGTGCGGGGGATGGGATATCACTGGTTCAGGCTGGTGGTGGGGGTGTAATGGTGTGGGGGATGGGATATCACCGGTTCAGGCTGGTGGTGGGGGTGTAATGGTGGGGGGGATGGGGTATCACCGGTTCAGGTTGGTGGTGGGGGTGTAATGGTGTGGGGGGTGGGATATCACTGGTTCAGGCTGGTGGTGGGGGTGTAATGGTGCGGGGGATGGGGTATCACACTGGTTCAGGCTGGTGGTGGGGGTGTAATGGTGTGGGGGATGGGGTATCCTCGGTTCAGGCTGGTGGTGGGGGTGTAATGGTGTGGGGGTGGGATATCACCGGTTCAGGCTGGTGGTGGGGGTGTAATGGTGTGGGGGATGGGGTATCACCGGTTCAGGCTGGTGGTGGGGGTGTAATGGTGGGGGGGATGGGGTATCCTCGGTTCAGGCTGGTGGTGGGGGTGTAATGGTGCGGGGGATGGGGTGTCCCCATCTTCTGATGGCTCCTCCCAGCAGGATAATGCCCCATGTCACAAAGCTCCAATCATCTCACCACTGGACAATGAGGTCTCTGTCCTCCAATGGCCTCCACACTCACCACATCTCATCCAATAGAACACCTTTGGGATGTGGTGGAACGGGAGATTGGCATCATGGATGTGCAGCCGACAAATCTGCAGCAACTGTGTGATGTCATCAGGTCACTATGGACCAAAATCTCTGAGGAACGTTTCCAACACCTTGTTGTATCTATTCCACCAAGAATGAAGGCCAAAGGGGGTCCAACCCACTACTAGCAAGGGGGACCTAATAATAATCTCTGCAGCCGCGGATCGGGAAATGTCTCATTGCCTGTGATTAGCGCTACGCAGTGTAAGCTTCCTGGCGGGCTTGGACATGTGGAGCTGCAATCATGCCTGAGCCCATACTTACTTGCTAGTAGTGGGTTGGACCCCCTTTATTAGGTCCCCCTTGCTAGTAGTGAGTTTGACCCCCTTTTTTAGCTCCCCTTGCAAGTAGTGGGTTGGACCCCCTTTATTAGGTCCCCCTTCCTAGTTGTTGGTTGGACCCCCTTTATTAGGTCCCCCTTGCTAGTAGCGGTTTGGACCCCCTTTATTAGGTCCCCCTTGCTAGTAGCGGGTTGGACCCCCTTTATTAGGTCCCCCTTCCTAGTAGCGGGTTGGACCCCCTTTATTAGGTCCCCCTTGCTAGTAGCGGGTTGGACCCCCTTTATTAGGTCCCCCTTGCTAGTAGTGGGTTGGACCCCCTTTATTAGGTCCCCCTTGCTAGTAGCGGGTTGGACCCCCTTTATTAGGTCCCCCTTGCTAGTAGCGGGTTGGACCCCCTTTATTAGGTCCACTTTGCTAGTAGTGGGTGGAGCCCATCCTGACTAGCATGGTGGACCTAGTAAAGTGTCCGGTGAGTGTATAATGGAATACAAGAACTGAGATCTTTATCCTTTCCATCCCCCATCATCGTTGGTCATAAAGAGGAAGTAAAGGTTGTCCCTGTGAAATAAAATCTACTGATAAATTATTTTTACATCTGACCAGAGAAGCCACAATACCAGTTATCACCAGCAGGTGGCAGTGATTGCACCTCCTTGTGTGGGTCTGGATGGGTGACACCTGACAGGAATCTCTACCAATAATGGTAATCTGAGGGGACTACATCTCCTCGCCCATGGTGTCCCGGGGACCCCGTGTCATTTTCTAGGTGACCCAATAATGGTAATCTGAGGGGACCACATCTCCTCGCCCATGGTGTCCCGGGACCCCGTGTCATTTTCTAGGGGCACCAATAATGATAATCTGAGAGGACCACATCTCCTCGCCCATGGTGTCCCGGGACCCCGTGTCATTTTCTAGGTGCACCAATAATGGTAATCTGAGGGGACCACATCTCCTCGCCCATGGCGTCCCGGGGACCCCGTGTCATTTTCTAGGTGCACCAATAATGGTAATCTGAGGGGACCACATCTCCTCGCCCATGGTGTCCCGGGACCCCGTGTCATTTTCTAGGTGCACCAATAATGGTAATCTGAGGGGACCACATCTCCTCGCCCATGGCGTCCCGGGGACCCCGTGTCATTTTCTAGGGGCACCAATAATGGTAATCTGAGGGGACCACATCTCCTCGCCCATGGCGTCCCGGGGACCCCGTGTCATTTTCTAGGTGCACCAATAATGGTAATCTGAGAGGACCACATCTCCTCGCCCATGGTGTCCCGGGGACCCCGTGTCATTTTCTAGGGGCACCAATAATGGTAATCTGAGGGGACCACATCTCCTCGCCCATGGCGTCCCGGGGACCCCGTGTCATTTTCTAGGTGCACCAATAATGGTAATCTGAGAGGACCACATCTCCTCGCCCATGGCGTCCCGGGGACCCCGTGTCATTTTCTAGGGGCACCAATAATGGTAATCTGAGGGGACCACATCTCCTCGCCCATGGTGTCCCGGGGACCCCGTGTCATTTTCTAGGGGCACCAATAATGGTAATCTGAGGGGACCACATCTCCTCGCCCATGGCGTCCCGGGGACCCCGTGTCATTTTCTAGGTGCACCAATAATGGTAATCTGAGGGGACCACATCTCCTCGCCCATGGTGTCCCGGGGACCCCGTGTCATTTTCTAGGGGCACCAATAATGGTAATCTGAGGGGACCACATCTCCTCGCCCATGGTGTCCCGGGGACCCCGTGTCATTTTCTAGGGGCACCAATAATGGTAATCTGAGGGGACCACATCTCCTCGCCCATGGTGTCCCGGGACCCCGTGTCATTTTCTAGGTGCACCAATAATGGTAATCTGAGAGGACCACATCTCCTCGCCCATGGCGTCCCGGGGACCCCGTGTCATTTTCTAGGGGCACCAATAATGGTAATCTGAGGGGACGACATCTCCTCGCCCATGGTGTCCCGGGGACCCCGTGTCATTTTCTAGGGGCACCAATAATGGTAATCTGAGGGGACCACATCTCCTCGCCCATGGCGTCCCGGGGACCCCGTGTCATTTTCTAGGTGCACCAATAATGGTAATCTGAGGGGACCACATCTCCTCGCCCATGGTGTCCCGGGGACCCCGTGTCATTTTCTAGGGGCACCAATAATGGTAATCTGAGGGGACCACATCTCCTCGCCCATGGTGTCCCGGGGACCCCGTGTCATTTTCTAGGGGCACCAATAATGGTAATCTGAGGGGACCACATCTCCTCGCCCATGGTGTCCCGGGGACCCCGTGTCATTTTCTAGGGGCACCAATAATGGTAATTTGAGGGGACCACATCTCCTCGCCCATGGCGTCCCGGGGACCCCGTGTCATTTTCTAGGGGCACCAATAATGGTAATCTGAGAGGACCACATCTCCTCGCCCATGGCGTCCCGGGGACCCCGTGTCATTTTCTAGGGGCACCAATAATGGTAATCTGAGAGGACCACATCTCCTCGCCCATGGTGTCCCGGGGACCCCGTGTCATTTTCTAGGGGCACCAATAATGATAATCTGAGGGGACCACATCTCCTCGCCCATGGTGTCCCGGGGACCCCGTGTCATTTTCTAGGGGCACCAATAATGGTAATCTGAGAGGACCACATCTCCTCGCCCATGGCGTCCCGGGGACCCCGTGTCATTTTCTAGGTGCACCAATAATGGTAATCTGAGAGGACCACATCTCCTCGCCCATGGCGTCCCGGGGACCCCGTGTCATTTTCTAGGGGCACCAATAATGGTAATCTGAGAGGACCACATCTCCTCGCCCATGGTGTCCCGGGGACCCCGTGTCATTTTCTAGGGGCACCAATAATGATAATCTGAGGGGACCACATCTCCTCGCCCATGGCGTCCCGGGGACCCCGTGTCATTTTCTAGGTGCACCAATAATGGTAATCTGAGGGGACCACATCTCCTCGCCCATGGTGTCCCGGGGACCCCGTGTCATTTTCTAGGGGCACCAATAATGATAATCTGAGGGGACCACATCTCCTCGCCCATGGCGTCCCGGGGACCCCGTGTCATTTTCTAGGTGCACCAATAATGGTAATCTGAGGGGACCACATCTCCTCGCCCATGGCGTCCCGGGGACCCCGTGTCATTTTCTAGGGGCACCAATAATGGTAATCTGAGAGGACCACATCTCCTCGCCCATGGCGTCCCGGGGACCCCGTGTCATTTTCTAGGGGCACCAATAATGGTAATCTGAGAGGACCACATCTCCTCGCCCATGGTGTCCCGGGGACCCCGTGTCATTTTCTAGGTGCACCAATAATGGTAATCTGAGAGGACCACATCTCCTCGCCCATGGCGTCCCGGGGACCCCGTGTCATTTTCTAGGTGCACCAATAATGGTAATCTGAGAGGACCACATCTCCTCGCCCATGGTGTCCCGGGGACCCTGTGTCATTTTCTAGGTGCACCAATAATGGTAATCTGAGGGGACCACATCTCCTCGCCCATGGCGTCCCGGGGACCCCGTGTCATTTTCTAGGTGCACCAATAATGATAATCTGAGGGGACCACATCTCCTCGCCCATGGTGTCCCGGGACCCCGTGTCATTTTCTAGGTGCACCAATAATGGTAATCTGAGAGGACCACATCTCCTCGCCCATGGCGTCCCGGGGACCCCGTGTCATTTTCTAGGGGCACCAATAATGGTAATCTGAGGGGACCACATCTCCTCGCCCATGGTGTCCCGGGGACCCCGTGTCATTTTCTAGGGGCACCAATAATGGTAATCTGAGGGGACCACATCTCCTCGCCCATGGTGTCCCGGGGACCCCGTGTCATTTTCTAGGGGCACCAATAATGGTAATCTGAGAGGACCACATCTCCTCGCCCATGGCGTCCCGGGGACCCCGTGTCATTTTCTAGGGGCACCAATAATGGTAATCTGAGAGGACCACATCTCCTCGCCCATGGTGTCCCGGGGACCCCGTGTCATTTTCTAGGGGCACCAATAATGATAATCTGAGGGGACCACATCTCCTCGCCCATGGTGTCCCGGGGACCCCGTGTCATTTTCTAGGGGCACCAATAATGGTAATCTGAGAGGACCACATCTCCTCGCCCATGGCGTCCCGGGGACCCCGTGTCATTTTCTAGGTGCACCAATAATGGTAATCTGAGAGGACCACATCTCCTCGCCCATGGCGTCCCGGGGACCCCGTGTCATTTTCTAGGGGCACCAATAATGGTAATCTGAGAGGACCACATCTCCTCGCCCATGGCGTCCCGGGGACCCCGTGTCATTTTCTAGGGGCACCAATAATGGTAATCTGAGAGGACCACATCTCCTCGCCCATGGCGTCCCGGGGACCCCGTGTCATTTTCTAGGGGCACCAATAATGGTAATCTGAGAGGACCACATCTCCTCGCCCATGGCGTCCCAGGGACCCCGTGTCATTTTCTAGGTGCACCAATAATGGTAATCTGAGGGGACCACATCTCCTCGCCCATGGCGTCCCGGGGACCCCGTGTCATTTTCTAGGTGCACCAATAATGATAATCTGAGGGGACCACATCTCCTCGCCCATGGTGTCCCGGGGACCCCGTGTCATTTTCTAGGTGCACCAATAATGGTAATCTGAGGGGACCACATCTCCTCGCCCATGGTGTCCCGGGGACCCCGTGTCATTTTCTAGGTGCACCAATAATGGTAATCTGAGGGGACCACATCTCCTCGCCCATGGTGTCCCGGGGACCCCCGTGTCATTTTCTAGGTGCACCAATAATGGTAATCTGAGAGGACCACATCTCCTCGCCCATGGTGTCCCGGGGACCCCGTGTCATTTTCTAGGTGCACCAATAATGGTAATCTGAGGGGACCACATCTCCTCGCCCATGGTGTCCCGGGGACCCCGTGTCATTTTCTAGGGGCACCAATAATGGTAATCTGAGGGGACCACATCTCCTCGCCCATGGTGTCCCGGGGACCCCCGTGTCATTTTCTAGGTGCACCAATAATGGTAATCTGAGGGGACCACATCTCCTCGCCCATGGTGTCCCGGGGACCCCGTGTCATTTTCTAGGTGCACCAATAATGATAATCTGAGGGGACCACATCTCCTCGCCCATGGTGTCCCGGGGACCCCGTGTCATTTTCTAGGTGCACCAATAATGGTAATCTGAGGGGACCACATCTCCTCGCCCATGGTGTCCCGGGGACCCCGTGTCATTTTCTAGGTGCACCAATAATGGTAATCTGAGGGGACCACATCTCCTCGCCCATGGTGTCCCGGGGACCCCGTGTCATTTTCTAGGTGCACCAATAATGATAATCTGAGGGGACCACATCTCCTCGCCCATGGTGTCCCGGGGACCCCGTGTCATTTTCTAGGTGCACCAATAATGGTAATCTGAGGGGACCACATCTCCTCGCCCATGGTGTCCCGGGGACCCCGTGTCATTTTCTAGGTGCACCAATAATGGTAATCTGAGGGGACCACATCTCCTCGCCCATGGCGTCCCGGGGACCCCGTGTCATTTTCTAGGTGCACCAATAATGATAATCTGAGGGGACCACATCTCCTCGCCCATGGTGTCCCGGGACCCCGTGTCATTTTCTAGGTGCACCAATAATGGTAATCTGAGAGGACCACATCTCCTCGCCCATGGCGTCCCGGGGACCCCGTGTCATTTTCTAGGGGCACCAATAATGGTAATCTGAGGGGACCACATCTCCTCGCCCATGGTGTCCCGGGGACCCCGTGTCATTTTCTAGGGGCACCAATAATGGTAATCTGAGGGGACCACATCTCCTCGCCCATGGTGTCCCGGGGACCCCGTGTCATTTTCTAGGGGCACCAATAATGGTAATCTGAGAGGACCACATCTCCTCGCCCATGGCGTCCCGGGGACCCCGTGTCATTTTCTAGGGGCACCAATAATGGTAATCTGAGAGGACCACATCTCCTCGCCCATGGTGTCCCGGGGACCCCGTGTCATTTTCTAGGGGCACCAATAATGATAATCTGAGGGGACCACATCTCCTCGCCCATGGTGTCCCGGGGACCCCGTGTCATTTTCTAGGGGCACCAATAATGGTAATCTGAGAGGACCACATCTCCTCGCCCATGGCGTCCCGGGGACCCCGTGTCATTTTCTAGGTGCACCAATAATGGTAATCTGAGAGGACCACATCTCCTCGCCCATGGCGTCCCGGGGACCCCGTGTCATTTTCTAGGGGCACCAATAATGGTAATCTGAGAGGACCACATCTCCTCGCCCATGGCGTCCCGGGGACCCCGTGTCATTTTCTAGGGGCACCAATAATGGTAATCTGAGAGGACCACATCTCCTCGCCCATGGCGTCCCGGGGACCCCGTGTCATTTTCTAGGGGCACCAATAATGGTAATCTGAGAGGACCACATCTCCTCGCCCATGGCGTCCCAGGGACCCCGTGTCATTTTCTAGGTGCACCAATAATGGTAATCTGAGGGGACCACATCTCCTCGCCCATGGCGTCCCGGGGACCCCGTGTCATTTTCTAGGTGCACCAATAATGATAATCTGAGGGGACCACATCTCCTCGCCCATGGTGTCCCGGGGACCCCGTGTCATTTTCTAGGTGCACCAATAATGGTAATCTGAGGGGACCACATCTCCTCGCCCATGGTGTCCCGGGGACCCCGTGTCATTTTCTAGGTGCACCAATAATGGTAATCTGAGGGGACCACATCTCCTCGCCCATGGTGTCCCGGGGACCCCCGTGTCATTTTCTAGGTGCACCAATAATGGTAATCTGAGAGGACCACATCTCCTCGCCCATGGTGTCCCGGGGACCCCGTGTCATTTTCTAGGTGCACCAATAATGGTAATCTGAGGGGACCACATCTCCTCGCCCATGGTGTCCCGGGGACCCCGTGTCATTTTCTAGGGGCACCAATAATGGTAATCTGAGGGGACCACATCTCCTCGCCCATGGTGTCCCGGGGACCCCCGTGTCATTTTCTAGGTGCACCAATAATGGTAATCTGAGGGGACCACATCTCCTCGCCCATGGTGTCCCGGGGACCCCGTGTCATTTTCTAGGTGCACCAATAATGATAATCTGAGGGGACCACATCTCCTCGCCCATGGTGTCCCGGGGACCCCGTGTCATTTTCTAGGTGCACCAATAATGGTAATCTGAGGGGACCACATCTCCTCGCCCATGGTGTCCCGGGGACCCCGTGTCATTTTCTAGGTGCACCAATAATGGTAATCTGAGGGGACCACATCTCCTCGCCCATGGTGTCCCGGGGACCCCGTGTCATTTTCTAGGTGCACCAATAATGATAATCTGAGGGGACCACATCTCCTCGCCCATGGTGTCCCGGGGACCCCGTGTCATTTTCTAGGTGCACCAATAATGGTAATCTGAGGGGACCACATCTCCTCGCCCATGGTGTCCCGGGGACCCCGTGTCATTTTCTAGGTGCACCAATAATGGTAATCTGAGGGGACCACATCTCCTCGCCCATGGTGTCCCGGGGACCCCCGTGTCATTTTCTAGGTGCACCAATAATGGTAATCTGAGAGGACCACATCTCCTCGCCCATGGTGTCCCGGGGACCCCGTGTCATTTTCTAGGTGCACCAATAATGGTAATCTGAGGGGACCACATCTCCTCGCCCATGGTGTCCCGGGGACCCCGTGTCATTTTCTAGGGGCACCAATAATGGTAATCTGAGGGGACCACATCTCCTCGCCCATGGTGTCCCGGGGACCCCCGTGTCATTTTCTAGGTGCACCAATAATGGTAATCTGAGGGGACCACATCTCCTCGCCCATGGTGTCCCGGGGACCCCGTGTCATTTTCTAGGTGCACCAATAATGATAATCTGAGGGGACCACATCTCCTCGCCCATGGTGTCCCGGGGACCCCGTGTCATTTTCTAGGTGCACCAATAATGGTAATCTGAGGGGACCACATCTCCTCGCCCATGGTGTCCCGGGGACCCCGTGTCATTTTCTAGGTGCACCAATAATGGTAATCTGAGGGGACCACATCTCCTCGCCCATGGTGTCCCGGGGACCCCGTGTCATTTTCTAGGTGCACCAATAATGATAATCTGAGGGGACCACATCTCCTCGCCCATGGTGTCCCGGGGACCCCGTGTCATTTTCTAGGTGGAGATCACAACCTCCGGCCCTCACAATGCTCTTCTCTCCGGTTTCATGTCTCGAGTTATTCATGATCACTGCTCAGTTGAGTAAATATTTTGAATGTTTTCTTCATTACTTTCCCCGTTTATGAAGGAGACCCTGAGACGAGGCACCTCGCCCTCACCTGTTGGATTCTCGGGCAGTTGATGTGGGTGGGGGTGGGGGCAGTTGATGTGGGTGGGGGTGGGGGCAGTAAAGCCAATATGACGGGTTTCCATTCTTTGGGTGACGAAGCCAATTATTCCCATTGACAAGTTAATGTCCGGCTGATTCTTCTCACCCTTGAAGTGAGATGTCCAATAAAAGCCCCCATCACAGCCCATTCAATGGAGTGCGCCCGTTTACAGCCTTCAGAGAACACAATGTATGGATGTCGGGGGTGGGGGGCGTCTAATTTCCTGTAAAATATGTTAATGTGCCCGGCTGCCACCTTTCTGGGCTTTTGAAGTCACAGCTGCCGATGTTTATTGCCTGCAATGTCACCTCCAGGATTTCCTGATCCCTATTGTATTCCCTGAGGGAGGGGGTCTGAAACGCTACTATTGACTTTCAGGATCTTCTCCGAGGTGCCGACATTCCTCCACATACATTATATTGTCAAAAGTATTGGGACGCCTGCCTTTACACGCACATGAACTTTAATGGCATCCCAGTCTTAGTCCGTAGGGTTCAAGTAAGGATGAGCTCCGGCGTGTTCACAACTAGCATGTGCAAAGCCCGCCAGGAAGTCAGCACTGCACAGCGCTAATCACGGGCAGTCAGACATTGTCCCAATGCGCAGCTGCTTAGATCGAATAATGTCTCAGTGCCCGTGATTAGCGATGTGCGGTGCCGACTTCCTGGCGGGCTTTGCACATGCTAGTTGTGAACACGCCTGAGCTCATCCTTAGGTTCAATATGGAGTTGGCCCTTTACAGCTATAACAGCTTCAACTCTTCTGGGAAGGGCGTGCACAAGGTTTAGGAGGGTGTCTATGGGAATGTTTGACTATTCTTCCAGAAGAACATTTGTGAGGTCAGACACCGATGTTGGATGAGAAGGCCTGGCTCAAAGTCTCCACTCAAATTCATCCCAAAGATGTTTTATGGGGTTGAGGTCAGGACTCTGTGCAGGCCAATCATGTTCCTTCATCTCAAACTCGCTCATCCACGTCTTTATGGACTTTGCTTTGTGCACTGGTCCAAATCATTTGGTAGAGGGGGGATTATGTTGTGGGAGGAGGTTGTTTGGTATAGGGGGGATTATGGTGTGGGGGTGGTTGTTTTGTGGAGGGTGGATTATGGTGGGGGGTTGTTTTTTCAGGGGTTGGTCTTGGCCTCTTAGTTCCAGTGAAGGGAACTCTTAAGGCTTCAGTATACCAAGACATTTTGGCCAATATCATGCTCCCAACTTTGTGGGAATAGTTTGGGAACGGCCCTTTCTTAATCCAACATGACTGCCCACCAGTGCACAAAGCAAGGTCCATAAAGACATGGATGAGTGAGTTTGGGGTGGAGGAACTTGACTTGGCCTGCACAGAGTCCTGACCTCAACATGACCTGTGAGTCCTGACCTCAACCTGATGAGGTTCAACACCCACCCCCAGCCCCCCCCCCCCCCCCCCGATATCTCACCACCCTCATCACTGTCCCCCAACAGACCCTACATGGAGGCACCCACCGGGATCTGAAGGGTGAAGGCCTCACATCACCAAAGGGGAACCCCACCAGTGAGCCCAATGTGATCAGTTTGATGACCTGGTACCATAGATGAACAATCAAAGTGTGAAGAATCACAGATGACAGAATAATAATCAGAGATGATAGAATAATAATCAGAGACGATAGAATAATAATCAGAGATGATAGAATAATAATCAGAGAAGATAGAATAATAATCAGAGGTAATAGAATAATAATCAGAGACGATAGAATAATAATCAGAGACGATAGAATAATAAACAGAGATGATAGAATAATAATCAGAGGCGATAGAATAATAATCAGAGACGATAGAATAATAATCAGAGACGATAGAATAATAATCAGAGACGATAGAATAATAATCAGAGATGATAGAATAATAATCAGAGGTAATAGAATAATAATCAGAGGTGATAGAATAATAATCAGAGGTAATAGAATAATAATCAGAGGTGATAGAATAATAATCAGAAGAGATAGAATAATAATCAGAAGAGATAGAATAATAATCAGAGATGATAGAATAATAATCAGAGGTAATAGAATAATAATCAGAGGTAATAGAATAATAATCAGAAGAGATAGAATAATAATCAGAGACGATAGAATAATAATCAGAGACGATAGAATAATAATCAGAGGTAATAGAATAATAATCAGAAGAGATAGAATAATAATCAGAGACGATAGAATAATAATCAGAGACGATAGAATAATAATCAGAGACGATAGAATAATAATCAGAGGTAATAGAATAATAATCAGAAGAGATAAAATAATAATCAGAGGTGATAGAATAATAATCAGAGGTAATAGAATAATAATCAGAGATGATAGAATAATAATCAGAGGTGATAGAATAATAATCAGAGGTGATAGAATAATAATCAGAGACGATAGAATAATAATCAGAGGTAATAGAATAATAATCAGAGACGATAGAATAATAATCAGAGGTAATAGAATAATAATCAGAAGAGATAAAATAATAATCAGAGGTGATAGAATAATAATCAGAGGTAATAGAATAATAATCAGAGATGATAGAATAATAATCAGAGGTGATAGAATAATAATCAGAGGTAATAGAATAATAATCAGAGGTGATAGAATAATAATCAGAGGTAATAGAATAATAATCAGAGGCGATAGAATAATAATCAGAGGCGATAGAATAATAATCAGAGACGATAGAATAATAATCAGAGACGATAGAATAATAATCAGAGGTAATAGAATAATAATCAGAGATGATAGAATAATAATCAGAGACGATAGAATAATAATCAGAGACGATAGAATAATAATCAGAGACGATAGAATAATAATCAGAGATGATAGAATAATAATCAGAGAAGATAGAATAATAATCAGAGGTAATAGAATAATAATCAGAGACGATAGAATAATAATCAGAGACGATAGAATAATAATCAGAGATGATAGAATAATAATCAGAGACGATAGAATAATAATCAGAGACGATAGAATAATAATCACAGATGATAGAATAATAATCAGAGGTAATAGAATAATAATCAGAGGTGATAGAATAATAATCAGAAGAGATAGAATAATAATCAGAAGAGATAGAATAATAATCAGAGATGATAGAATAATAATCAGAGGTAATAGAATAATAATCAGAAGAGATAGAATAATAATCAGAGATGATAGAATAATAATCAGAGGTAATAGAATAATAATCAGAGGTAATAGAATAATAATCAGAAGAGATAGAATAATAATCAGAGACGATAGAATAATAATCAGAGGTGATAGAATAATAATCAGAGGTGATAGAATAATAATCAGAGACGATAGAATAATAATCAGAGGTAATAGAATAATAATCAGAAGAGATAGAATAATAATCAGAGACGATAGAATAATAATCAGAGACGATAGAATAATAATCAGAGACGATAGAATAATAATCAGAGACGATAGAATAATAATCAGAGGTAATAGAATAATAATCAGAGACGATAGAATAATAATCAGAGGTAATAGAATAATAATCAGAAGAGATAAAATAATAATCAGAGGTGATAGAATAATAATCAGAGGTAATAGAATAATAATCAGAGATGATAGAATAATAATCAGAGGTGATAGAATAATAATCAGAGACGATAGAATAATAATCAGAGGTAATAGAATAATAATCAGAGACGATAGAATAATAATCAGAGGTAATAGAATAATAATCAGAAGAGATAAAATAATAATCAGAGGTGATAGAATAATAATCAGAGGTAATAGAATAATAATCAGAGATGATAGAATAATAATCAGAGGTGATAGAATAATAATCAGAGGTAATAGAATAATAATCAGAGGTGATAGAATAATAATCAGAGGTAATAGAATAATAATCAGAGGCGATAGAATAATAATCAGAGGCGATAGAATAATAATCAGAGGTAATAGAATAATAATCAGAGGTGATAGAATAATAATCAGAGGTAATAGAATAATAATCAGAGGCGATAGAATAATAATCAGAGGCGATAGAATAATAATCAGAGACGATAGAATAATAATCAGAGGTGATAGAATAATAATCAGAGATGATAGAATAATAATCAGAGGTGATAGAATAATAATCAGAGACGATAGAATAATAATCAGAGACGATAGAATAATAATCAGAGACGATAGAATAATAATCAGAGGTAATAGAATAATAATCAGAGACGATAGAATAATAATCAGAGGTAATAGAATAATAATCAGAAGAGATAAAATAATAATCAGAGGTGATAGAATAATAATCAGAGGTAATAGAATAATAATCAGAGATGATAGAATAATAATCAGAGGTGATAGAATAATAATCAGAGGTAATAGAATAATAATCAGAGGCGATAGAATAATAATCAGAGGCGATAGAATAATAATCAGAGGTAATAGAATAATAATCAGAGGTAATAGAATAAAAATCAGAGGCGATAGAATAATAATCAGAGGTGATAGAATAATAATCAGAGACGATAGAATAATAATCAGAGACGATAGAATAATAATCAGAGACGATAGAATAATAATCAGAGGTAATAGAATAATAATCAGAGACGATAGAATAATAATCAGAGGTAATAGAATAATAATCAGAAGAGATAAAATAATAATCAGAGGTGATAGAATAATAATCAGAGGTAATAGAATAATAATCAGAGATGATAGAATAATAATCAGAGGTGATAGAATAATAATCAGAGGTAATAGAATAATAATCAGAGGCGATAGAATAATAATCAGAGGTAATAGAATAATAATCAGAGGTAATAGAATAAAAATCAGAGGCAATAGAAGATCTGAGAATGACTTGTGGAATGTTTTTTTTCAGTTTTTTGTTTCCAACAATAACACTCACTATGACATCACGCTTTCTGAGACGATTCCAACACTTTATGTAATAAGGATTGAGGTTGGTTGGGGGTTTTCTTCAAACCTAGAACAATGATGGGGGTGACATAGCTCAGTGGAGGGTGGGTAAGGGGTGAGACCGGCAATAGAAGGACGGGGTATCTGGGCAAATCAAGATGTTGAAGGCCCATATTGGTGAAGAGGTCCCTGCTGATTGGTGCACCGAGAACATTCCAGGGGGTAACAGAGGACTGATCGGTGCACCGGGAACATTCCGGAGGGTAACAGAGGACTGATTGGTGCACCGGGAACATTCCGGAGGGTAACAGAGTACTGATTGGTGCACCGAGAACATTCCGGGGGGTAACAGAGGACTGATCAGTGCACCGAGAACATTCAGGGGGGTAACAGAGGACTGATCGGTGCACCGAGAACATTCAGGGGGGTAACAGAGGACTGATCGGTGCACCGGGAACATTCCGGAGGGTAACAGAGGACTGATCGATGCACCGGGAACATTCCGGAGGGTAACAGAGGACTGATCGGTGCACCGGGAACATTCCGGAGGGTAACAGAGGACTGATCAGTGCACCGGGAACATTCCAGGGGGTAACAGAGGACTGATCGGTGCACCGGGAACATTCCAGGGGGTAACAGAGGACTGATCGGTGCACCGGGAACATTCCAGGGGGTAACAGAGGACTGATCAGTGCACCGGGAACATTCCAGAGGGTAACAGAGGACTGATCGGTGCACCGGGAACATTCCAGGGGGTAACAGAGGACTGATCGGTGCACCAGGAACATTCCAGAGGGTAACAGAGGACTGATCGGTGCACCGGGAACATTCCAGGGGGTAACAGAGGACTGATCGGTGCACCGGGAACATTCCGGGGGGTAACAGAGGACTGATCGGTGCACCGGGAACATTCCAGGGGGTAACAGAGGACTGATCGGTGCACCAAGAACATTCCAGAGGGTAACAGAGGACTGATCGGTGCACCGGGAACATTCCAGGGGGTAACAGAGGACTGATCGGTGCACCGGGAACATTCCGGGGGGTAACAGAGGACTGATCGGTGCACCGGGAACATTCCAGGGGGTAACAGAGGACTGATCGGTGCACCAAGAACATTCCAGAGGGTAACAGAGGACTGATCGGTGCACCAAGAACATTCCAGGGGGTAACAGAGGACTGATCGGTGCACCAAGAACATTCCAGGGGGTAACAGAGGACTGATCGGTGCACCAAGAACATTCCAGAGGGTAACAGAGGACTGATCGGTGCACCGGGAACATTCCAGGGGGTAACACAGGACTGACTGGGAAATTGGGGCTCAGCAGAGATACCAGCAGAAGGGAAGCTGATCATTGACCTTTCACCTGGTGGTCCTCCGGTCACCGGCCGGGATATGGTCACACCTTCTATATAAGAAGGAAATGTCGGGCTTCCTCATGAACAATCAGTCTGGAAAACTGGATTTTCCAATTCATTTTACACATCTACTACACAAAGGTGCAATATCCAAGCCTGGTCCCCACCCCCACCCTGGTGGAGCTTCATTATTATGGGTGAGAAGTCACACGTCCCCCCCTTTGTGCCGTTCATTAACACGTCTGAGAAACAAACAAGAAAATTCCATCAATTCACATCCAGGGGAGAGAAGATGGAAAGGCAACTTTCACAGCACTGGTGCGGATTGACTCCTTATCTGACAATGATCAGGATGTGTATTGCCTGGAAGTCTATTTATTGATAAGGTATTACAGTGGGGGGGGGGGGGGGGAGAATTATTTGATTGGCTGCTGATTTTGTACGTTCGCCCACTGACAAAGAAACGATCGGTCTATAATTGTATTGGTCGGTTTATTATAACAGTGAAAGAATAACAAAAATACGCAGAAAAACACATTTCAAAAAAGTTATTAATTGATTTGCATTTTAATTGAAATAAGTGTGTGAACCCCGATCAATCAGCAAGATTTTTGCCTCCCAGGTGTCTTCTATACAGGTAACGAGCTGAGATTAGGAGAATTCTCTCTTAAAAGCGAGTGCTCCTAATCTCAGCTTGTTACCTGCCTATAAGACACCTGTCCACAGAAGCAATCAGATTCCAATCTCTCCACCATGGAGACCAAAGATCTGTCCAAGGATGTCGGGGAGAAGATTGGAGACCTACACAAGGCTGGAATGGGCTACAAGACCATCGCCAAGCAGCTTGGTGAGAGGAGACAACAGTTGGTGGGATTATTATTCACAAATGGAAGAAACACAAAATAACGATGGATCTCCTCGGTCTGGGGCTCCATGGAAGATCTCACCTCATGGAGGATCAATGATCAGGAGAACGGTGAGGAATCCGCCCAGAACTACACCGGAGAATCTTCTCCATGATCTCAGCTGGGACCATAGTCACCAAGAGAACAATCGGTAACACACTACACCGTGAGGGGCTGAAATCCTGCAGCCCCCGTAAGGTCCCCCCGCTCAGGAAATCACATGTACAGGTCCCCCCGCTCAGGAAATCACATGTACAGGTCCCCCCGCTCAGGAAATCACATGTACAGGTCCCCCTGCTCAGGAAATCACATGTACAGGTCCCCCCGCTCAGGAAATCACATGTACAGGTCCCCCCGCTCAGGAAGATCACTAATGAACATCGAATGATTCAGAGGAGAACCGGGGAAAGTGTTGTGATCAGATGAGGCCAAAATCCAGATCTTTGGCATCAACTCAACTCACCGTGTTTGGAGGAGGAGGAGGAATGCTGCCTATGTAGAACACCATCCCCCACCGTCATACATGGAGGTGGAGACATTATGCTTTGGGGGTGTTTTTCTGCTAAGGGGACAGGACAACTTCACCGCATCAAAGGGATGATGGACGGGGCCATGTACCATCAAATCTTGGGGGAGAACCTCTTTCCCTCAGCCAGGGCATTGAAAATGGGTCATGAATGGGACTTCCAGCATGACAATGACCCAAAACACACAGCCAAGGCAACAAAGAAGTGGCTCAAGAAGAAGCACAATAAAGTCCTGGAGTGGCCTAGCCAGTCTCCAGACCTTAATCCCATCGAAAATATGTGGAGGGAGCTGAAGGTTCGAGTTGCCAAACGTCAGCCTGGAAACCTTAATGACTTGGAGAGGATCTGCAAAGAGGACAAAATCCCTCCTGAGATGTGTGCAAACCTGGAGGCCAACTCCATGAAACGTCTGACCTCTGTGATCGCCAACAAGGGTTTCTCCACCAACTACTAAGTTATATAGGATGCAGAATATCATTGTCCATCAGTGCATCCTCATCAGTGCCCATCAGTGCAGCCTTGTCAGTGCTCATCAGTGCAGAATATCATTGTCCATCAGTGCATCCTCATCAGTGCCCATCAGTGCAGCCTATCAATGTGCATCAGTGCAGCCTCCTCAGTGCCCATCAGTGCAGCCTCATCAGTGCCCATCAACGAAGCCTATCAATGCAGCCTATCAGTGCCCATCAGTGCAGCCTAACATTGTCCATCAGTGCCCATCCATGCAGCCTATCAGTTCCCATCAGTGCAGCCTATCAGTGCCCATCAATTCAGCCTATCAGTGCCCATCAATGCAGCCTTTCAGTGTTCATCAGTGCAGCCTTGTCAGTGCCCATCAGTGCAGCATTGTCAGTGCCCATCAGTGCAGCCTCATCAGTGCCTATCAATGCAGCCTATCAGTGACCATCAATGCAGCCTATCAGTGCTCATCAATGCAGCCCTATCAGTGCCCATCAATGCAGCCTATCAGTGCCCATCAGCGTAGCCTTGTCATTGTCCATTAATGCAGACTATCAGTGCCCATCAGTGCAGCCTATCAGTGTCCAATACTGGGCTGATGGGCACTCATAGGCTGCATTGATGGACACTGATGGGCACTGATAGGCTGCATTGATGGGCACTGATAGGCTGCATTGATGAGCACTGATAGGCTGCACTGATGGGCACTGATAGGCTGCACTGATGGGCACTGATGAGGCTGCACTGATGGGCACTGATGAGGCTGCACTGATGGGCACTGATGGACAATGATAGGCTGCACTGATGACAAGAGGAGTGCCGGTCAGATCACACAGAGGATCTCCTGCTCTTACACAGCTTAGATCTGAAACGCTGACCACTATTAAGTAAAGTCCCGCCTCCTATGATTCATTGGACCAGTGTGCTGCCTATTATAGGAGCCAGCAAAGGAGTCGGGACTTTGACAGTGGCCGGCGTTTCTGATCCAAGCCGTGTCACAGCGGGAGCTTCTCTCTCTCTCCCGGGGAGCAGGAAGGCAATTGACAGGAAAATGTTGGCCCAGTCCACCGCCGCTCCACACTGGCCGTCAGGTGATTTCCACTCGCCAAATGCGAGCAGGCAAGTGGAAATTTTGAGGACTGCCCTACAGTATAAATTGACAGTATTATAACCCCAATCTTATAAGCCTCCATTCCTCCCCCACAATGTACTGGAATTATGTGAATTATGTTTCTTTTTGTATTGAAGGGGGTCACTCCACACCCTCCAGAGTGCTCCCCCTACACCCCCGTTCCTTACTTTACACTTTTGGCACCTGGAGTGCAGACAGATGAGCCGAGGAGCACCGGAGACCTCCAAACATGGGATCGGTACCGATGCCTGCTGGACGGAATGCAGGATTACACCGGTACTGGTGAGCGGGGTTATTATCAATAATTGTAATATCGGCTCATTGCAGCTCCATTAAATCGATGACATTTCATGTAGTGGATCTGTAAAGGAAGCTAATGATCAGACCTTCCTAGACCTGATCCAACATGAGAGACACCGAGAACTTAATGAGGAGATCCTGAGAATGGATTCTTGAATACGGATGAGCCCCATGTTTGAGTCCAACATAAGTTCAACTCAAACATCGAGCAATTTGGGGTGTTCGCTGCAAATTCGAAAGCCGCAGAACACCCTTTAAAAGTCTATGGGAGAAATCCAAAGTGCTAATTTTAAAGGCTTATATGCAAGTTATTGTCATAAAAAGTGTTTGGGGACCCGGGGCCTGCCCCAGGGGAGTGTTTGGGGACCCGGGTCCTGCCCCAGGGGACATGTATCAATGCAAAAAAAGTTTTAAAACTGCAGTTTTTTTGGGAGCAGTGATTTTAATAATGCTTAAAGTGAAACAATAAAAGTGTAATATTCCGTTAAATACCGTACCTGGGGGGTGTCTATAGTATGCCTGTAAATTGGTGCATGTTTCCGTGTTTAGAATAGTCTGAGAGCAAAATGACATTTCTAAAGGAAAAAAGGCATTTAAAACTACTTGCGGCTATAATGAATTGTCGGGTCTCGGCAATACAGACAAAAGCCCTTGAAAAAAACAGCATTGGATTCCCCCACAGTCCATTACCAGACACTTTGGGTCTGGTATGAATATTATGGGGAACCCTGAACCAAAATTAGAAAAAAAAAAATTGCATGAGGGTCCCCCCAAATTCCATACCAGGTCCTTCAGGTCAGGTTAAGAGAAACCCTGTGCCCAAATTTTTTTTAAAATAGCGTGGGGCCCCCCCTCAAAATCCATATCAGACCCTTATCCTAGCACGCAACTGGCAGGCCACAGGAAAAGAGGGAGGGCGAGCAACTTCCTCCCTCCTGAGCCGTACCAGGCCACATGCCCTCAACATGGGGAGGGTGCTTTGGTACAAATGTACCCCTACAATTTCAAAAATGTTGAGGGCATGTGGCCTGGAATGGTTCAGGAGGGGGCCGATCTCTCTCGTCCCCCCTCTTTTCCTGTGGCCTGCCAGGTTGCGTGTTTGGATAAGGGTCTGCCATTTTTTTCTTTTTTTTTTTGCCGTGGGGTTCCCCTTAAAATCAAGTCTGGTGTGGATTTTGAGGGGACCCCTACACCATTTTAAAAAAATGGCACAGAGTTCCCCTTAATATCCATACCAGATCTGAAGGGCCTGGTATGAAATTTGGGGGAACCCCCACACCATTTTTTTTTTAATTTTGGTTCACGGTTCCCCTTAAAATCCATACCAGACCCAAAGAGCCTAGTATGGAATTTTTGGGGGACCCCAATGCCATTTTTTCAATGATTTTCATCTATATTGCCAAGACCCGACAATTCATTTACAGCCGCAAGTAGTTTTAACTTAATTTTTTCCCTTTAGAAATGTAATTTTGCTGTCAGACTGTTCTAAACACGCCCCTTTACAGGCATACTATACACTCCCCCCCCCCCCCCCGTACGAAATTTAGAGGAATATTTCACTTTTTATTAATTCACTTTAATCATTATTAAAATCACTGCTCCCGAAAAAACTGCCATTTTTAAAACTTTTTTTTACATTGATACATGTCCCCTGGGGCAGGGCCCGGGTCCCCAAACACTTTTTATGACAATAACTTGCATATTAGCCTTTAAAATTAGCACTTTTGATTATTCATGTTAATGTCCCATAGACTTTAACGGTGTTTGAATAAATTTTTTGCCTGTTCGCATGTTCTGCTGCAAAACCGAACTGGGGGATGTTCGACTCATCCCTATTCCTGAATGAGACAAACTGATCAATTATCATTCAATTTGAAGACTCTGCCGAGATTAATAATCACCCAACAATCTTCTGAAATTAATAATCACCCAACAATCTTCTGAAATTAATAATTACCCAACAATCTCCTGAGATTATAATCCCCCAACAATCTCCCGAGATTAATAATCACCCAACAATCTCCTGAGATTAATAATCACCAAACAATCTCCTGAGATTAATAATCATCTCTGATTACAACCCAATTTCCTGAGATTAATAATCCTCAAACCATCTTCCAGATCAATAATCACCCAACAAC